>NC_066581.1:241739171-242939171 GCF_024323335.1 Lathyrus oleraceus
GACTACCAATTGAAGGCAAGGATGTTAATGGTAAGACCAACTATGCAAATTCAATTTGCATGGAGCTCTTAGACACTGATTTGTTAGATGATAATGCTAGAGGTCAAGGTATACTACTCTCACGCCTAAAGTCATATTATAATAGTTTATACTTAGATGAGCATTCTACCGAAGATGCTCGAATAAGAAAAACTAGGTGTTACATTATGCTGTTAATAAGATCCTTTTTATTTCCCGAAGGTAGTGGTTCTAGCATGCATATTATGTACTTACCTCTACTTAGACATGTAGATAGAATAGGAAGTTACAGTTAGGGATCTGCTTGTCTAGCCTATCTCTATATCTCGTTGTGCAAAAACTCCCACAAAGACACATCTACGTTTTCTGGATGTGCTGTTTTGCTACAAGCATGGGGTTGGTCAAGACTACCGTTTCTAGCACCGGTCAACAACAACCCTTTCACTTTTCCATATGCACAAAAGTAAGTTTTTTAAATTGCTATATCTTTACTTACTTCCTTAAAGTTTATTACCTCAAACTAATTTTTTTTAACTTTTTGGTGTAGATGGTCGGCACGTGGTATGAGTTACAACAGATGTCCGAGACACTGTATTACTCAGTATCTCAACATGTTGGATCACCTTCGACCGACACACGTAAGCAAAATAACTTAATTATTTCGTTATATTATGTTAACTTTTTCTACATTCATTATAATCCTATCTTCTTTAACATTTCAGTTCATTTGGCATCCATACCTTAATCTGGATCATGACCATGAGGTCAACGCTAAAGAGCCGTATGGACAACATGCACACCGATAATACAATTCACAACTGTGGAGATGCACAACACCGATCGTGTGAAGCTGCAGTTCGGTATGGTCCAGAATATCCCAGATCCCCCAGCTAGCCTAGGAGAATGGCATATGCGTAAAGTGAACGACCAATGGAACTTCAACCCTTGGCAAAACCTCGCAAGATCGGAGTGTCGCAAGTGGAAGCACCGTCATGACCATGTCTTAACTGACACAGTCATGCCAAATGAGGTAAAACCAAGTCGTACTTATATGGCTTGGTACAAATCGGTTGGTTTTCAATTCATCGCCGAAGATATGTACCTCTACGACCCACGCCAGACAAGTTACACACAAGAAGGATCAACATCTAACCCCCCACAACATTCTCAGCCCGGTTACTCACAACCCCCTATCCGTCAAATTTTCCGTTCCACAAACACACAAACATACAACCAAAACATGCCATTCACCCAACCCCAATACCAAGAACATACCCCATACCACCACCAACAAATTGACCATCAACCTGAGACCCAACATCGCTTCGCACCCACACCATCACCCTACCAAAGTCGCCTTAGCCAAAACACCAACCGCCCCTCCTCCTACCGTAGCCAAGAAGCCCAAACATCACAAAACCAAAACATCCCACAACCCTATCTCTACCAAACACCCCAACAACCTTTCCTAGATGCATCATTCACACCCATGTCTCCCTTCGACCGTCCCGGTCGCCCATCCATGAGTCAACCACATCTCAACTTCTCTGGCATGGGTCATGAGCTCAGCTACGGCGGTACATCATCATTGCATACTGAAGACTATGCTGAGTTGTCTGAATACCTCAACGGACCTTCTCCTGTAGTTGGTAGTGACGCTCCTGGCCCCTCAGATGAACAAACACCGATGCAAAATCGTCAACGTGGGTTAGGGCCAAGGGTTAGGGTAGCTAAGGGATGTGGGACCAGAGGTCGGTTAGGTGATCCTCGTCATCACCATTAGGTTTCTTTGTGTAAACTCCAAACTTTATTAATATCAAGTCGTATTATATCAAATTTATCTTTCACTTATACCATAAAACACAAAAAATGTATTTTAGGAGGAGTCTCCAATTGAATAATAGGTCACATGTGATAATACTAAAACATTATAGGTCACTTTGGACCAAAGCCATTGAAATGTGAAAAAGTCCAACTTCAAGTGCCCATAACTTTCTCATAAAAATCCAAATGATGCAAAATTTAAGTCCAAATTCATTGTCTTGAAAATATCTACAACTTTTATGTTGAAGGTTTTGTCATTTGAGGCTTTTATCATTCAAACAGAAGGGCTTGAAGTTGGTCCATTTTGGCAAAATTCACATACACATGTTTTGGCTAAAACCCTAATTTTTGGTCAACTTCCCAAGGACCTAACTCACTCATTTTTTATGATTTTAAGGTGAGACCAAGTGCATTGGAAATTTTAAGATGTCTACTTCAATTGTTATGTTGAGAAAATTTTCAAAATCTCAAAATAAATACATGTGATAATGCAAAACATTATAGGTCACTTTGGACCAAATGCATTGAAATGTGAAAAAGTCCAACTTCAAGTGCCCATAACTTCTTCATAAAAAATCCAAATGATGCAAAATTTAGGTCCAAATTGAGTGTCTTGAAAAGATCTACAACTTTCATGTTAAATGTTTTGTCATTTGAGGCTTTTATGAATGAGTCACCAATTGAATTGGAGACTCCTCTTAAAACCTACACATAGGCGCCAATTGGATTGACTAGTGCACCTGCCCTAGCCAATCCAATTAGCGTCCCCATTCAAGTTTTAAGAGGAGTGTCAATTCAATTGGAGACTCCTCTTAAAAGTGGGGTATTTTGGGATTTTTTTCGAAACCAAGGATATTATTAGAATTTTCTTGAAAAAATGGGTTATTTGGATAAAAAAACCACATATAGAACCATAATTCCAATGCTGAAAATAATCATACTTAAATAGAAAAGAAAGATAAATCTAATAGATTTTGATTAATAAATTGATATTTACAGTCTAATATTTAAATAATTTTATTTTTTTATGTTGGTTTCTTACATGGATGTAATGCTGGGTCAATAAAAAATGAATGCACCATAAATATTTGACCATACTTATTCGTTTTTATTAGATCATCGTGAAAAGCATTTACTTTAGGCAAGAGCAACACATAAATGTAAAAAAATAGAAATACTTTGGGCAAGAGCAACATATAAATGTAAAAAAACAGAAATACACTACATATTTATTCAAAATTTTATAATAATAAATATATAAATACATTAAAATCAATTTTACAAATTCATCTGTCGTTAATTTTAGAACCTCCAAACATGAAATCAAGCATAAGCTTAGACGAATTAATTACATGGTGGATAAAATTGGAGAGAAAAACTTCCTATTTTGCGACTGCTATGTGAAATCCACAAATAAGTAAATAGTTAAATTACAAAATAAATCTTTCATTTTTTAAAAACAAAATTTTAACTGTCTCTTTGCTTGTTATAAGTAGGTCTGACATGACTCATAGCATAATATTAAAGAGGAATGTTACAATAGAGGAATATACAGACAAATTTGTTGTACTTCATGTTTCAAAGGATTGAGTCAAATAATGACAATAAATTGAGGTCAAAATGCTATCGGATGACATCAAATTTATTCGGCACTTTAATACATAATCATATGAAGTGGCTCGTAACTAAAGTTTACTCTGTTTCTATTTAACAAAACGAAAAACAAAAGCTTGAGAAATAGAAGGGGAAAAAATGAGAATGAAGGATATGATTTCTCATACAGAAAGTTACTTTTGTATTCTTGGCACATTGAGTAGACAACGCTTACCAACATATTTTATTATTGGAAAAGGGTAGGTAGGATCCCTTTATTTCAACATCTTCTTGGTGCTTTTCCAACTAGACTAACCATTAGAATCTTTCCACCTATAATTAGTTGGATACATGCTATGAGATTGAAAACTATGCTAAAGTGAAAAGAAAAAAGTTTATTTAAGTTACTTAAATAATCAAATTTAGTTTTTCCGTTAATATTACTTATATAAGTTCTGTTGGAGTTATGAAATTCTATTGATGCAAAAGAAGAAGAAGATGGAAAGAATGAGAGAGGAAAAATAATATAACTAATTTTAATATAATTTTTCAATCTCAACAAATTCAATTTCTCTTCTTTTCAATTGTAATTAACTTTCCTTTTATATACATTAGCATAAACTCAAATGCAAATCAAATGAAATTGAAACTAAATAATTTGAATATGAATTACATTTAACATCATTCTTTCATTCATATTCAAGATTAAAAATCAACAACAACAATTTCATCCATCAAATTGATGAAGTGTTTAGTATTGATTGTCTTGGTCAGCACATATACAAGTTGCTTCTGAGTGTCGCAGTGAACAACCTCAAGCACTACATTTTAAACTTGATTGAGCAGAAAATGAAACTTTGTGTCAATGTGTTTGCTTCTTCCATGCAACAATGGATTCTTGGCAAGACTTATGGCTGATTTGTTATCAATCATCAACCTTACTGGTTTGCTCACCTTAACTTCAGTTCCTACAATAAATTCATAAGCCAAACAGCTTGACACGCAGACAAAGCACCAGCAACGTATTCTGCTTCACAAGTTGACGGTGCAACCACTGATTTCTTCTTGGAACACCATGAAATAGGAGCTCCTAGATACATGAACAAATACCTTGTAATTCTTCTTATGTCCACTCTATCACCATATCAATCTCAATATAAATAGCATATCAGTTCAGCATCATCTGAAACTCCATATGGAAACATGATTATATGCCTCAGAGTTTCCTTTACATACTTGAGTGTTCTAACTGCAGCTTGGTAATGTGACCATTTTGGCTTACTCATAAACCTACTTACCATTCGAACTGCATAACATATGGCAGGTCTAGTGTTACACATATATCTCAGAGAGTCAACCCACTGTTTGAAAGTTGTAGCATTTACTTCCTTACCATCAGCATTAGAATCCAGTTTATGGTTTGTCTATGTAGGTGTGACTGCAAATTTACAATTCATCAGCTCAAATCTCTTCAGCAACTCAAGCTCATACTTTAGTTGCATAATAATTCCCTTATCAGTGTGTAAAACTTCCATCCCTAGAAAATATATCATGTTTTCAAGGTCAGTCATATCAAATGATTTCATTACCACCCTTTTGAACTTGTTTATCTTAGAATTGCAACTCCATGTCAGTAGTATGTCATTTGCATAAATACACACCAAGATCACATTGTTATTAGAGGTATGCTACATATACACACCATACTCCATTTCACATTTTTTGAATCTTTGATGCTTGAAAATGAATCAATTTCCATATTCCAAGCCCTTAGAGCATGTTTAAGCCCGTACAAGGCTTTGCTAGCTTTTACACCATCCCTTCTTTATTATCTATCACAAATCCAGAATGTTGTAACACATCAACTTCTTCTTCTAATGGACCATTTAGAAAAGTTGATTTTACATCTAAATGTATCAAAGGCCAATTCCTATTTCCAGCTATAGCAATAACCAATCTTATGGATTCATGTCTAGCAACAAGTGCAAACACTTTAAAGTAGTCTAAACCAGACTTTTGTAGGAATCATCTAGCTATTAACCTTGCTTTATGTTTGGAAACTGAACCATTTGACTTCAGCTTTATCTTGAAAACACATCTCACACTAATGGATTTCTTATTCTTATGTAGAATAGTCAATTCCCATATCTTGTTTCTTTCGTATGCCTCAAGTTCTTCCTTCATGGCCTTCATCCAAACTTTCTTCTTAAGTGCCTCATTGATGCTTATAGGTTCATATTCCACCACCATGTCACACAGTATGACTTCCCATTCGCTGTCAATCTCAGTATCATTCGGTAACTCAAAGTCTGCAAGTCTACTTGGTATCTATCTAATTCTCTGTGGCCTCTAAAACTGCGCAAGTTCGCCTTCAGAGGCAGGCCCACCATCAGAGGCAGGCCCACCTTCAGAAGGTCCACCTTCATATGATGGATTACCTTCAGATGAAGGATTACCATCAGAGTTAGAGTCACCTTCAGAGTCAGACTCACCTTCAGAGTCATACTCACCTTTAGAGTCAAAGTCACCTTTCGAGGCACACTCACCTTCAGAGCCAGAATCTCCTTCAGAGGCATGATTAGACTCTAGTGTTGACACTACACTATAATTGGATTGAGACTTTTTCCAATCTCATGTTTTTTTTCTTTCACTATGACATCTCTGCTGACAATGATTCTGGTGGTGAAGCGAAATAGGCTTATACGCACTTGTACAATGGTAACATATAAGCAACATGAATTAGCTTATGTCATCCAATTTCCTTTTAGTAGCATCCGGTGCATGTTTATAACATACAGAACCAAACACTTTGTTTTCTTTCGGTCCACTTCTATAGAGGAACTATTTTCTTTAACTTCTTTGTTGGACATCTGTTGATCACATATGTTGACGTGGCAAATGCTTTACCCCATAATGTGTGAGATAGATTCTTTTCTTTCAACATGCTTTTTGTCATGTCAAGTAGAGTTATATTTATTCTTTCGGCAAGACCATTATGTTGTGGGATGTATGGAGCAGTCACCTCATGCTCAATTACATGCTCCTCAGAGAACTTCTTGAACTCTGTTGAATTGAAATCACCTCCACCATCGATTATGAGGATCTTCAACATTTTTCCACTTTGTTTTTTTAGCCTTCACTTTAAACTTCTTGAACTCAACAAACACCTCATGTTTGAACTTTTTGAGTGCTACCCATGTCATTCTTATGAACTCATCTACAAATGACACAAAATGCTTATATCCTCCAAGTGAAGGTACCTTAAATGGCCCACATAGATCATAATGTACCACTCCTAAAGCATGCGTTGCTCTTGGAGGCATTTCTGATGAGAATGGTAATCTTGGTTGCTTTCCTCTCAGGAATATATCACAAGATTTCTCTGGTGCCACAATCTTTGGAATTCCATGTACCAGATTCTTTGAACTTATATGGCATAAACTTCTGAAGTTCAGATGTTCCAATTGTAAGAACAAGTTTGGTTCTATATCTACATAACTTTATGTTTTGATGATAAAAGAGTGAAATTCTAGTTATCAGACTTTGGATGTCACACTGGTTGTTATGACATCCAATTCTGCACAGACAGGGATTATTCAGAACTTAATAGTAAGTGCAGTAAATAACACAAGTAATTGTTCACCCAGTTCAGTCCAACATGACCTACATCTGGGGGCTACCAAGCCAGGGAGGAAATCCACTATTAGTAGTATCAATTCAAAGCTAAACTCACCCGTTTACAACTTATCACTTAATCCCTACCCAATGCAATTTCAATCTTAACCTAAGATCAGAGTTCCTACTCACTCCCCCTCAATCACCTCAGTGATATTAAAGACACTTTGAAGTCACACTTCAAAAACAACTCTTGATTATGCTTCACAGCTTAAATCAAGATACACAGCACTCACGCTTAAAAGCTTTGAGTGACACAACACTTACAACTCAATGAACACCCTATGCTAAAGCAATCATCTACTTGATAATGGCTTGGCTTACAAGATACGTCTAATACAAGACTCACAAAATACAGCAGTGAAGTATGATGGACACACTAACTCTTCACGCTTCAAAATCCCCGAAACTGAATGAAGGAATGCCTTCCTTTTTATATTGCAGCACCTGGGCTTTTGCACCTGTATTTTCCTGAATTTTAGGTCACACAAGTTCCCTCAAATTCAACATTTAGGTTGCTAACAAATAGGCTATTTGTTAGGTTCATTGAATGTAGCTTGGTTGTTGATTTCCTGGATTTTCTCTCAGCTGTTGAATCCCTAAAGAATAGCCTGAGAAAAAGCTGAAACAGAAAACTGAACAACCTACAATTTAGCATATGCTGTCAGGCACGAATGTCACGACATTCAGCTTGACATCAAGGTCCATATGCTGAGTCTGTTTTTCCAGAAAACAGACTGTACAATTTGCTGACCTGTACATGATCAAAATGACCATACTACAGTAACAGCTTACATTAGTGAATGTCAAAGTGTCCAACTTAACATTTACACATTTGGCCTTAAGTTAGTTCTGTTATTCTCTTGAAGAACAAACTAAGTTATATGCTGAAGTATAGCAGAACACCACTCTGCCTAATCTTCACCAGCTGCTGTTAATGATGAATGTCACAACATCCAGTTTGACATTCAGTCAGTAGGCCTTATGCCAGGTCTGGTTCTTCCTTGATAACCAGACTGCAAATGAATACTAAGTTCTAACAGAACTTTTGTTCCTTAGTATCTGTTGACAGGTATGAATGTCACAGCATTCAATAATCCTGTGTTAGCTAGTCCTGCAGTAACTACAATGTAGTCACATATACATGTCATGACATCAGTCAAGACATTAGTGTTTTACCATATAATGCAGCCAATTTAAACACCTACAAACTCCCCCTTTGGCAAATTTTTGGCTAAAACACTTTGATCCCCATAACAGAGTTCATAGCAGCGGAATAATACTAGCTAATACACTCAGAGTGGCAGCACACTCACACACATGGAAGTTAAATAAAAACTTCACATAGCAGCACACACATATTAGAAGTTGCACCTAAACTTCAACATCAGCTGCAGGGGGGGGGAAGTTAAATAAAAACTTCACACACATATCAGCATACACACAGAGGCATACAACAGCATACACACAGAAGCTAAATACACACTTCATCACACAGCTGTAGTAGGGGAAAACTTCAATCTGTCATGAATGGGTACCTGTTTTAATAAAGTTTAACAATGTAAACTTCTGTTGTCCTGGGGTATCACTTGTCACTCCCCCTTTTGGTCAAAAATGTTGCCAAAGCAACACTTTAATTTACAGACCCACAAATAGTAATTTGAATTACACACATGACAGAAAAACAGAAAAGAAGTGATTAATCTTCTGCCTCATCATCAGCCTCCTCATCAGCCTCCTCTTCAGAGCTGGCCTCTTCCTCCTCCTCAGCCATTTGCCCTTCAGCTCCATCCGTGTCCTCAGCAGTAGACTCCAGCTGCAAGATGAGCTGTTCCAGTGCATGCTTTCTAGCTCCCAGCTCTTTGCAGGTCTCTTTGAGAACTGTAATAACATCAGCTTTGTCTGGTTGGTTGCCAGCTTTGGAAGTCTCTCCCGATGTCAAGACAATGTCAGGGACATGCTTGCCCAGGAACAGTTTGTAGCTGTAAGCCAATGGACTCTCTCTTCTTTTCACGAAGTTATTATCTGTCAGGATGTGTGGAAATTGATTCAGCACAATTCCACATATGAGAGATGGAAAGGCAATGGGTCCCTTCACACTAAAGCTCCCAGCATGCTTCATTGTCTGATCAAATATGTAAGCACCATAGTTCACCTTTGCCTTGGTTCCCACTGCATAGATGAACTTCCCTAATGCCACAGACACAGTTGGCTTGTGGTTAGTGGGTACCCAGTTGGCTGATCCAACTTTGTGTAGCATTGCATACTTAACACTTAGTTGGCTGACTACTAGCTTCCCTTTGAGAGACCATTTTCGGACTTACTTTGCTGTGATGACTTGACAGATTGTATTGTCAGTCACTTCAAGCTCAGGTTGCTCTTCATCCGCTCTTCCCAGATACTGATTTATTACAGAAGGGGAAAAGGTCACACATTTGCCGCGCACATAGACCTTTCGAAATTCCTTGGATCTCCCATCAGCACACTCCTCTGACAGGTTTACAATAAACTCCTTCACTAAGGTCTCATAGCACTTAGGAAGTTGTGACACAGTTCTTATCAAACCTGCCTCCTTGATGAGATCCACAATCTCTTTACAGTCCAATGCATTCTGTGCCAGTTCTCTTTCCAATGCCAGCCTCTTGTGGTATACATACTTCCACCTGTTAACACTGGAGGCAAAGTGGAAGGACACATTGTCAATGGGAACTTCTGGGACACTGGTTGCCAACCTACTGGAAGAGGGTTTCTTCCTGGACATGGATGCTGTGACATCACATGGGGCATCAGATTCAGACTCAACCACCACAGCTTTGGTCTTCAACTTCTTAGGCACCTCTTTGCTCCAAGCTTTTGTAGGACCATAGCTTTTCCTCTTGTGTGTACTCTCTGACTCTGGTTGCTTGTGAGGATTTGTTGCACCAACCTTCTTGGAGGGGGACTTCAGCTCCACAGCCTTTTTCTCCCTTCTGGTCCTGACTCTCTTGGCTATCCTAGGGACAACTGTAGCCAGAAGTTCATTGTCTGAGAGCTCTTCCACGTTAATCGTCTCAGCCCTAGGATTGTCCTCAACACTTTGAGTAACATTGGCCTTCTCACTTCTTACTTTGCCTGAGGATTTTTCAACCTTTGATCCCTCATGAGCATCTGGTTGCTCAACATTGTCAGTGACATTTTTTCTCAACACAACAGCTTTATCTTGACATGCAGCAATGTCAGGAATGATTGTGTTCAAGGGAACAGAAACCTCAGGAACATCTCGATTGCCAGATAGTATCTGAGTGACGATAGTTGCAATGGAGTTATGTACATACCTTGACCCTTCCCTTGTGTGTTCATCAAGAGCGATTTCTGATGAAAACCCGGTGACCGTTTCCTTAGGTCTTCTTGCATGGGACGAAGTTGCTGCGTCCACAACTGGATCCTCCCGGGTAGGGTGGTGAGACTCGGTGCTGTGAGAATCAGACATGGTGGTGTACGAGGAGGTGTCGGATTGACGAGCCATGCTGAATAGTTGAGAGGGAAGATGAATCGTTTCTTTGGACGAGGGTTTGCACGAGTGGAGAATGAAACGACTGAATGTGAAACGCTTTGTGCAAGAGTAAGGTCTATTAGATTTTGACCACTCAGCGCTCACCATTTGTTTAATAATTTGACTTATTAAACAGTAGCTAACTAACTTCATTAGTTGCTATAACTTTTCAGACGCACGCATTCCCTTTTTGTCCTTACTGTACAATGTCATGACATTCTGGGTGACATTGTACTCTGTCTGCATCAGGTTCCTCCAAACTAGAGGTGACCACCTGCCTCCACACGCAAGGTACTGAGTTTCTGCAGACGTCAATAACACACACCTCTGTCTATCCCTTGCTGTCATATCAGTTGTATGATGGCCAAAGGGAACCAAGGGCTCATTACTTTTGAGCAGACAATTTCCATAGTCTGTCCTTTTATCTAAAGACAGATATGAGACTCTTCTCATAGTTCCCTTGGAAATGCTCTTCTTCACTCCTTTTACCTGAGGGGCATCAAGTTTTCCTTGTCCCACCTTCCCTTCCTGATCTCCCTTGGTCAACCGACACTTGGGAGGGTTGATAGAATCTCTAGATTTCCATAGATAGCAATTATCTTTGGATCTATCTCCTCTCATCACTTCTTGATTGCTCCCATTCAACACCACACATCCTCCCTTGGTAAATTCCACCTTATATCCTTGGTCACACAGCTGGCTTATGCTTATGAGGTTCACAGTTAGTCCTTTTACTAACAATACATCACTCAATTTTGGAGCTTCTGGACAGTCCAGCTTCCCAACACCCATGACTTCTCTTTTAGTTCCATCACTTAATGTCACAGACTTGGTGTTAGAGGGATGTAGATTCACCACTAGGTAGTTCATCCCAGTCATATGCCTTGAGCAGCCACTATCAAGGTACCAATCTTGTCTGATATGTCCCCTTGAAGAAGTGTGAGCAAGGTTAGCAACACACTTTTGATTCTCAGGTGAGAGGTGCATCTTAGATGCCAGCTGCTTAGGATTGACCCGAGGTGTCTGCTTAGCCGCCCATGTTGGTCTTTTAATGGGGGCATTATGAGTAGACACCTTTTTCTTGGGCCTACCTTGAGAGGTCTGGTTTGGGTAACCATGCAGCCGGTAGCAGAATGGTTTTATGTGACCGAATCTACCACAGTAATGACATTTCCATCTCTTGAATTTCTTCTTCTGATGATTGTTCATTCTGGTTCCTCGATGTTGTGACTTTGGATGAGACTTCCCTTTGGATTTTTGAACTTTAGCCTTTGGGCGTTTGCGTTCAGTTGAGGATCTTTTCCCAAAGCCTAAACCAGATGTGTTTCCAGACTTCTGTCCTGTCTTCAGGATTTCTTCCAAGGTGTCAGATCCCTTATTCAACATCTTGATGGATTTGGTCATTTGGTCTAGCTTAGAGATCAGCAACGAAATCTCACCCTTCAGACCCTCTATGACTTTCAGCTGCTCTAGTTTTTCAGCTTCTAGTTCTTTGATGAGTTTCTTATGCTTTTCTCCTTGGATGCAAACTTCTGCACTTTTAACACATAATTCTTTATATGAGACAGCAAGCTCATCCAATGTGAGTTCATCTCCACTTGAGTTATCCTCTGAGGCACAAACACTGGTTAGAGCAGTGACTTGTTTGGCCGATTCTCCTTCAGATTCACTCTCAGTGTCTTCTTCTGACCAGGTGACAGATAGTCCTTTCCTTTGCCTCATGAGAAGGATAGGGCAGTCAGCCTTGCTATGACCATATCCTTCACATCCATGGCACTGGATTCCCTTGCCTTGGTTGGCCTTTTCTTCATGAGTTGATCTTTTCTTTATGTCAGACGGGATGTTCTTGACATTAGATCTACCCTGTTGATCAACTTTCTTTATGAGCTTGTTGAACTGTCTCCCAAGCATGGCTAAGGCTTCTGATATACTTTCATCACCTCCAGTATATCCTTCTCCTATAAAGGCTATGCTTTTCTTCTTCTCAGCATACTCACCTAAGCCCATTTCAAAGGTTTGGAGAGAACCAAAGAGCTCATCTACCTTCATATTGCTGATGTCCTGAGCCTCCTCTATGGCAGTGACCTTCATAGCAAACCTCTTAGGCAAGGACCTGAGAATCTTTCTTACAAGTTTCTCTTCAGTCATTTTCTCACCTAGTCCACCAGAGGTGTTTGCAATTTCAAGAATATTCATGTGAAAGTCATGAATAGTCTCATCCTCTTTCATCCTCAGATTTTCAAACTTGGTTGTCAACATCTGAAGTTTGGACATCTTCACCTTGGAAGTACCTTCATGAGTTACCTTGAGGGTATCCCAAACTTCCTTAGCTAGTTCACAATGGTGCACCAGCCTGAAGATGTTCTTAGTGATTCCATTGAACAGTGCATTCAAGGCTTTGGAATTTCCAAGAGCTAATGCCTCTTGTTCCTTGTCCCAATCTTCTTCGGGAATCTGCACACTGACTCCATCTTCATCAGTCCTCGTTGGATGTTCCCATCCCTTGTTGACAGCTCTCCAGACTTTGCTGTCTAGAGACCTTAAGAAGGCTATCATGCGAGGCTTCCAGTCATCATAATTAGATCCATCCAACATGGGTGGTCTGTTTGAGTGTCCTAAATCCTTGTCCATGGTACTAGAAAGTAACTTCCCTAGATCTCACCCAGAACTTCACAGGCAGGGTGCCTGCTCTGATGCCAATTGAAATTCTAGTTATCAGACTTTGGATGTCACACTGGTTGTTATGACATCCAATTCTGCACAGACAGGGATTATTCAGAACTTAATAGTAAGTGCAGTAAATAACACAAGTAATTGTTCACCCAGTTCAGTCCAACATGACCTACATCTGGGGGCTACCAAGCCAGGGAGGAAATCCACTATTAGTAGTATCAATTCAAAGCTAAACTCACCCGTTTACAACTTATCACTTAATCCCTACCCAATGCAATTTCAATCTTAACCTAAGATCAGAGTTCCTACTCACTCCCCCTCAATCACCTCAGTGATATTAAAGACACTTTGAAGTCACACTTCAAAAACAACTCTTGATTATGCTTCACAGCTTAAATCAAGATACACAGCACTCACGCTTAAAAGCTTTGAGTGACACAACACTTACAACTCAATGAACACCCTATGCTAAAGCAATCATCTACTTGATAATGGCTTGGCTTACAAGATACGTCTAATACAAGACTCACAAAATACAGCAGTGAAGTATGATGGACACACTAACTCTTCACGCTTCAAAATCCCCGAAACTGAATGAAGGAATGCCTTCCTTTTTATATTGCAGCACCTGGGCTTTTGCACCTGTATTTTCCTGAATTTTAGGTCACACAAGTTCCCTCAAATTCAACATTTAGGTTGCTAACAAATAGGCTATTTGTTAGGTTCATTGAATGTAGCTTGGTTGTTGATTTCCTGGATTTTCTCTCAGCTGTTGAATCCCTAAAGAATAGCCTGAGAAAAAGCTGAAACAGAAAACTGAACAACCTACAATTTAGCATATGCTGTCAGGCACGAATGTCACGACATTCAGCTTGACATCAAGGTCCATATGCTGAGTCTGTTTTTCCAGAAAACAGACTGTACAATTTGCTGACCTGTACATGATCAAAATGACCATACTACAGTAACAGCTTACATTAGTGAATGTCAAAGTGTCCAACTTAACATTTACACATTTGGCCTTAAGTTAGTTCTGTTATTCTCTTGAAGAACAAACTAAGTTATATGCTGAAGTATAGCAGAACACCACTCTGCCTAATCTTCACCAGCTGCTGTTAATGATGAATGTCACAACATCCAGTTTGACATTCAGTCAGTAGGCCTTATGCCAGGTCTGGTTCTTCCTTGATAACCAGACTGCAAATGAATACTAAGTTCTAACAGAACTTCTGTTCCTTAGTATCTGTTGACAGGTATGAATGTCACAGCATTCAATAATCCTGTGTTAGCTAGTCCTGCAGTAACTACAATGTAGTCACATATACATGTCATGACATCAGTCAAGACATTAGTGTTTTACCATATAATGCAGCCAATTTAAACACCTACAAACTCCCCCTTTGGCAAATTTTTGGCTAAAACACTTTGATCCCCATAACAGAGTTCATAGCAGCGGAATAATACTAGCTAATACACTCAGAGTGGCAGCACACTCACACACATGGAAGTTAAATAAAAACTTCACATAGCAGCACACACATATTAGAAGTTGCACCTAAACTTCAACATCAGCTGCAGGGGGGGGGGAAGTTAAATAAAAACTTCACACACATATCAGCATACACACAGAGGCATACAACAGCATACACACAGAAGCTAAATACACACTTCATCACACAGCTGTAGTAGGGGAAAACTTCAATCTGTCATGAATGGGTACCTGTTTTAATAAAGTTTAACAATGTAAACTTCTGTTGTCCTGGGGTATCACTTGTCACTCCCCCTTTTGGTCAAAAATGTTGCCAAAGCAACACTTTAATTTACAGACCCACAAATAGTAATTTGAATTACACACATGACAGAAAAACAGAAAAGAAGTGATTAATCTTCTGCCTCATCATCAGCCTCCTCATCAGCCTCCTCTTCAGAGCTGGCCTCTTCCTCCTCCTCAGCCATTTGCCCTTCAGCTCCATCCGTGTCCTCAACAGTAGACTCCAGCTGCAAGATGAGCTGTTCTAGTGCATGCTTTCTAGCTCCCAGCTCTTTGCAGGTCTCTTTGAGAACTGTAATAACATCAGCTTTGTCTGGTTGGTTGCCAGCTTTGGAAGTCTCTCCCGATGTCAAGACAATGTCAGGGACATGCTTGCCCAGGAACAGTTTGTAGCTGTAAGCCAATGGACTCTCTCTTCTTTTCACGAAGTTATTATCTGTCAGGATGTGTGGAAATTGATTCAGCACAATTCCACATATGAGAGATGGAAAGGCAATGGGTCCCTTCACACTAAAGCTCCCAGCATGCTTCATTGTCTGATCAAATATGTAAGCACCATAATTCACCTTTGCCTTGGTTCCCACTGCATAGATGAACTTCCCTAATGCCACAGACACAGTTGGCTTGTGGTTAGTGGGTACCCAGTTGGCTGATCCAACTTTGTGTAGCATTGCATACTTAACACTTAGTTGGCTGGCTACTAGCTTCCCTTTGAGAGGCCATTTTCGGACTTACTTTGCTGTGATGACTTGACAGATTGTATTGTCAGTCACTTCAAGCTCAGGTTGCTCTTCATCCGCTCTTCCCAGATACTGATTTATTACAGAAGGGGAAAAGGTCACACATTTGCCGCGCACATAGACCTTTCGAAATTCCTTGGATCTCCCATCAGCACACTCCTCTGACAGGTTTACAATAAACTCCTTCACTAAGGTCTCATAGCACTTAGGAAGTTGTGACACAGTTCTTATCAAACCTGCCTCCTTGATGAGATCCACAATCTCTTTACAGTCCAATGCATTCTGTGCCAGTTCTCTTTCCAATGCCAGCCTCTTGTGGTATACATACTTCCACCTGTTAACACTGGAGGCAAAGTGGAAGGACACATTGTCAATGGGAACTTCTGGGACACTGGTTGCCAACCTACTGGAAGAGGGTTTCTTCCTGGACATGGATGCTGTGACATCACATGGGGCATCAGATTCAGACTCAACCACCACAGCTTTGGTCTTCAACTTCTTAGGCACCTCTTTGCTCCAAGCTTTTGTAGGACCATAGCTTTTCCTCTTGTGTGTACTCTCTGACTCTGGTTGCTTGTGAGGATTTGTTGCACCAACCTTCTTGGAGGGGGACTTCAGCTCCACAGCCTTTTTCTCCCTTCTGGTCCTGACTCTCTTGGCTATCCTAGGGACAACTGTAGCCAGAAGTTCATTGTCTGAGAGCTCTTCCACGTTAATCGTCTCAGCCCTAGGATTGTCCTCAACACTTTGAGTAACATTGGCCTTCTCACTTCTTACTTTGCCTGAGGATTTTTCAACCTTTGATCCCTCATGAGCATCTGGTTGCTCAACATTGTCAGTGACATTTTTTCTCAACACAACAGCTTTATCTTGACATGCAGCAATGTCAGGAATGATTGTGTTCAAGGGAACAGAAACCTCAGGAACATCTCGATTGCCAGATAGTATCTGAGTGACGATAGTTGCAATGGAGTTATGTACATACCTTGACCCTTCCCTTGTGTGTTCATCAAGAGCGATTTCTGATGAAAACCCGGTGACCGTTTCCTTAGGTCTTCTTGCATGGGACGAAGTTGCTGCGTCCACAACTGGATCCTCCCGGGTAGGGTGGTGAGACTCGGTGCTGTGAGAATCAGACATGGTGGTGTACGAGGAGGTGTCGGATTGACGAGCCATGCTGAATAGTTGAGAGGGAAGATGAATCGTTTCTTTGGACGAGGGTTTGCACGAGTGGAGAATGAAACGACTGAATGTGAAACGCTTTGTGCAAGAGTAAGGTCTATTAGATTTTGACCACTCAGCGCTCACCATTTGTTTAATAATTTGACTTATTAAACAGTAGCTAACTAACTTCATTAGTTGCTATAACTTTTCAGACGCACGCATTCCCTTTTTGTCCTTACTGTACAATGTCATGACATTCTGGGTGACATTGTACTCTGTCTGCATCAGGTTCCTCCAAACTAGAGGTGACCACCTGCCTCCACACGCAAGGTACTGAGTTTCTGCAGACGTCAATAACACACACCTCTGTCTATCCCTTGCTGTCATATCAGTTGTATGATGGCCAAAGGGAACCAAGGGCTCATTACTTTTGAGCAGACAATTTCCATAGTCTGTCCTTTTATCTAAAGACAGATATGAGACTCTTCTCATAGTTCCCTTGGAAATGCTCTTCTTCACTCCTTTTACCTGAGGGGCATCAAGTTTTCCTTGTCCCACCTTCCCTTCCTGATCTCCCTTGGTCAACCGACACTTGGGAGGGTTGATAGAATCTCTAGATTTCCATAGATAGCAATTATCTTTGGATCTATCTCCTCTCATCACTTCTTGATTGCTCCCATTCAACACCACACATCCTCCCTTGGTAAATTCCACCTTATATCCTTGGTCACACAGCTGGCTTATGCTTATGAGGTTCACAGTTAGTCCTTTTACTAACAATACATCACTCAATTTTGGAGCTTCTGGACAGTCCAGCTTCCCAACACCCATGACTTCTCTTTTAGTTCCATCACTTAATGTCACAGACTTGGTGTTAGAGGGATGTAGATTCACCACTAGGTAGTTCATCCCAGTCATATGCCTTGAGCAGCCACTATCAAGGTACCAATCTTGTCTGATATGTCCCCTTGAAGAAGTGTGAGCAAGGTTAGCAACACACTTTTGATTCTCAGGTGAGAGGTGCATCTTAGATGCCAGCTGCTTAGGATTGACCCGAGGTGTCTGCTTAGCCGCCCATGTTGGTCTTTTAATGGGGGCATTATGAGTAGACACCTTTTTCTTGGGCCTACCTTGAGAGGTCTGGTTTGGGTAACCATGCAGCCGGTAGCAGAATGGTTTTATGTGACCGAATCTACCACAGTAATGACATTTCCATCTCTTGAATTTCTTCTTCTGATGATTGTTCATTCTGGTTCCTCGATGTTGTGACTTTGGATGAGACTTCCCTTTGGATTTTTGAACTTTAGCCTTTGGGCGTTTGCGTTCAGTTGAGGATCTTTTCCCAAAGCCTAAACCAGATGTGTTTCCAGACTTCTGTCCTGTCTTCAGGATTTCTTCCAAGGTGTCAGATCCCTTATTCAACATCTTGATGGATTTGGTCATTTGGTCTAGCTTAGAGATCAGCAACGAAATCTCACCCTTCAGACCCTCTATGACTTTCAGCTGCTCTAGTTTTTCAGCTTCTAGTTCTTTGATGAGTTTCTTATGCTTTTCTCCTTGGATGCAAACTTCTGCACTTTTAACACATAATTCTTTATATGAGACAGCAAGCTCATCCAATGTGAGTTCATCTCCACTTGAGTTATCCTCTGAGGCACAAACACTGGTTAGAGCAGTGACTTGTTTGGCCGATTCTCCTTCAGATTCACTCTCAGTGTCTTCTTCTGACCAGGTGACAGATAGTCCTTTCCTTTGCCTCATGAGAAGGATAGGGCAGTCAGCCTTGCTATGACCATATCCTTCACATCCATGGCACTGGATTCCCTTGCCTTGGTTGGCCTTTTCTTCATGAGTTGATCTTTTCTTTATGTCAGACGGGATGTTCTTGACATTAGATCTACCCTGTTGATCAACTTTCTTTATGAGCTTGTTGAACTGTCTCCCAAGCATGGCTAAGGCTTCTGATATACTTTCATCACCTCCAGTATATCCTTCTCCTATAAAGGCTATGCTTTTCTTCTTCTCAGCATACTCACCTAAGCCCATTTCAAAGGTTTGGAGAGAACCAAAGAGCTCATCTACCTTCATATTGCTGATGTCCTGAGCCTCCTCTATGGCAGTGACCTTCATAGCAAACCTCTTAGGCAAGGACCTGAGAATCTTTCTTACAAGTTTCTCTTCAGTCATTTTCTCACCTAGTCCACCAGAGGTGTTTGCAATTTCAAGAATATTCATGTGAAAGTCATGAATAGTCTCATCCTCTTTCATCCTCAGATTTTCAAACTTGGTTGTCAACATCTGAAGTTTGGACATCTTCACCTTGGAAGTACCTTCATGAGTTACCTTGAGGGTATCCCAAACTTCCTTAGCTAGTTCACAATGGTGCACCAGCCTGAAGATGTTCTTAGTGATTCCATTGAACAGTGCATTCAAGGCTTTGGAATTTCCAAGAGCTAATGCCTCTTGTTCCTTGTCCCAATCTTCTTCGGGAATCTGCACACTGACTCCATCTTCATCAGTCCTCGTTGGATGTTCCCATCCCTTGTTGACAGCTCTCCAGACTTTGCTGTCTAGAGACCTTAAGAAGGCTATCATGCGAGGCTTCCAGTCATCATAATTAGATCCATCCAACATGGGTGGTCTGTTTGAGTGTCCTAAATCCTTGTCCATGGTACTAGAAAGTAACTTCCCTAGATCTCACCCAGAACTTCACAGGCAGGGTGCCTGCTCTGATGCCAATTGAAATTCTAGTTATCAGACTTTGGATGTCACACTGGTTGTTATGACATCCAATTCTGCACAGACAGGGATTATTCAGAACTTAATAGTAAGTGCAGTAAATAACACAAGTAATTGTTCACCCAGTTCAGTCCAACATGACCTACATCTGGGGGCTACCAAGCCAGGGAGGAAATCCACTATTAGTAGTATCAATTCAAAGCTAAACTCACCCGTTTACAACTTATCACTTAATCCCTACCCAATGCAATTTCAATCTTAACCTAAGATCAGAGTTCCTACTCACTCCCCCTCAATCACCTCAGTGATATTAAAGACACTTTGAAGTCACACTTCAAAAACAACTCTTGATTATGCTTCACAGCTTAAATCAAGATACACAGCACTCACGCTTAAAAGCTTTGAGTGACACAACACTTACAACTCAATGAACACCCTATGCTAAAGCAATCATCTACTTGATAATGGCTTGGCTTACAAGATACGTCTAATACAAGACTCACAAAATACAGCAGTGAAGTATGATGGACACACTAACTCTTCACGCTTCAAAATCCCCGAAACTGAATGAAGGAATGCCTTCCTTTTTATATTGCAGCACCTGGGCTTTTGCACCTGTATTTTCCTGAATTTTAGGTCACACAAGTTCCCTCAAATTCAACATTTAGGTTGCTAACAAATAGGCTATTTGTTAGGTTCATTGAATGTAGCTTGGTTGTTGATTTCCTGGATTTTCTCTCAGCTGTTGAATCCCTAAAGAATAGCCTGAGAAAAAGCTGAAACAGAAAACTGAACAACCTACAATTTAGCATATGCTGTCAGGCACGAATGTCACGACATTCAGCTTGACATCAAGGTCCATATGCTGAGTCTGTTTTTCCAGAAAACAGACTGTACAATTTGCTGACCTGTACATGATCAAAATGACCATACTACAGTAACAGCTTACATTAGTGAATGTCAAAGTGTCCAACTTAACATTTACACATTTGGCCTTAAGTTAGTTCTGTTATTCTCTTGAAGAACAAACTAAGTTATATGCTGAAGTATAGCAGAACACCACTCTGCCTAATCTTCACCAGCTGCTGTTAATGATGAATGTCACAACATCCAGTTTGACATTCAGTCAGTAGGCCTTATGCCAGGTCTGGTTCTTCCTTGATAACCAGACTGCAAATGAATACTAAGTTCTAACAGAACTTCTGTTCCTTAGTATCTGTTGACAGGTATGAATGTCACAGCATTCAATAATCCTGTGTTAGCTAGTCCTGCAGTAACTACAATGTAGTCACATATACATGTCATGACATCAGTCAAGACATTAGTGTTTTACCATATAATGCAGCCAATTTAAACACCTACAAAGAGTATAAAGAATTTTTTTTTACTTTGACTGTGGTTGTTTAGTGTGCAGATAAAAATAGATTTTGACTCTGAAGAAGTTAATTTGAATGCAGACGAAGTCTGAAGAAAGCTACTAAGCGGATTATAAACTAAGGACACACTCTGAGCAAAAAGGAAGATTATAAAAAGTGTGGTTAAAGAAAAGTCAAGATCATGCCTCTGACCAGAATTCAGAAGACAGAGGAAATGCTTCTCTCAATAATCTAAGCATCTAAACAAACTAATAAATGCTTTTGCATTTCTTGTTCAGAATTATTCTAGACTTTGATACTTTCAAGCCTCATTCTGGATAGGCTTTGTAGTCTACATCATCTAAGCTCTGGACTCTGATCAAGCTTCACTCCATCTCTTATATGAAGCCTCTAATTATGACAAGAAATCATATTTAAAGAAATTATAATTAAAAAGGGATATGCTTTAAAAGACGGACACACAATATCTTTAAAAGACTGTATTATGTACTATAATATCTTCACACATCCCATTATCACCAACTTTTTTATGCAAGCACCGCTCAACTGTTGTATATGAAGTGACCTTCATACAACAGATACTTTAAATACAATTTCTATCCTTTTCTATCAACGGATCTATTCTTTATCCTCAACGATAACATTTCATATCTTGCTTAAGTGTATATTCTGATTGTAAACTTGTGTAATCTGCTTAACTAAGTAGCACATTTGTAAACACAAACTGTTATAACCCAGTCTGGTTATGTTCCTCAAGCGACTAGGATGGTCAAGATCTTGAGAGGTCAACAACATGTTTTTATTGAGGATGAAATCTTCTTAAGCGACCAGGTAGGTTAGAGTATTAAGGAGTCAATGACCGTTGGAGTTTCTTAAGTGACTGGGTAGGTTAGGCTCTTAATGAATCAGTGACAGGTTATCATTAGTTTGTAATTCGATTGATTATTGGATTAAGTGTTTGTCTAGGGCAACCCACTTAGGTGGGTGGACTGAACGTAGCTTTGTTAACAATGAACCAGGATAAAAAATATGTGTGTTCTTCATCTGTATCGTTGTCATTCTTGTGTGAGAGATTGGGTTGAAAAAAATTTTAATCCGAAAACCCAATTCACCCCCCCCCCCCTCTTTCTTGTGTTTCCTGCACCTTCACCAATCTCTTGTGCCACAACTCACTTTCCCTTACAACACTAGTTGCAATAAGGCATTCAATGTTTGTTATTTCAATATCCACCTTAAATGTCATGTTTCTTCCTAGTGTAGACTGCATAATCAACTTTTGGTCATAGTCATACAACTTCAAGAGATTTTCCTTCTTGATACTAAAAACCCTTTTTCAAGCAACTGACCTACACTCATCAGATTGTTATTCATGCCAAGAACATACCATACATCCTTGATCAGTACATTTTTTCCATTCTTCCATTTTACTTTCACATTTCCCATTCCTTCAACTTTCAGATACTCATCATCAACACATATGATCTTTGGTCTTTCTACCAGAGTCAAATTCAACCAGTCATTACTTATTTCAAGTTAGGTGATTTAAGCATCTGATGTCCATATACCACTAGTCCACCATTTGTTCACCTTCATTATCAGATGTCATGAATATAATAGGTTTATCCTTAGAATCTCCTCTGGCTATGTTGTATTCTTCACCCTTGCTTTCCTTGTTTGACCAACAATCAACAGCAAAATGGCCAAACCTGTTACAGCTGTAGCAATGAACCTTTCTCTTATCAAACTTCTATTTCCCTTCTGAACATTCTTATGTTTCTTCTCTTCTTTATTGTAGAGTTCTAACTTCTGAGCACCGCCACCATTGTTTTTCTTGTTCTCTAACCATGCTTGCTTCTTTTTCTTCTTGACAAAAAAAGAGCTTTCAGAGCCTGTTATGTTTCCCTTTCAAAGTTTCTTTCAGTCAGACGCAATTCTTGTGTCTCTAAACTACTTTGTAGCTCTTCAATTCTCATGGTGGTGGTGTCTTTAGAGTGTTCCATGGCTACAACTATGTAATCAAACTGGGGAGTAAGTGATCTTAGTACCTTTTCAATGATTACTTGTTCAAAGAGCGTTTCTCCATAATACTTCATCTCATTCGTGACCAAAATTTCTCTGGAGATGTAATTAGGCACCTTTCATTATTCTTCATGTTTAGATTCTTGTATTACTTGCATAGGGATTGCAACTTTACTTTCTTCATCAATGTGTTGCCACCATAGCAACATAAGTGTATCCCACGCCGCCTTCTTTGTCGTCGAGTCAGAAATCTTCTCAAACACCTTTGTATATATACATTGATGGATATATAACAATGTCTTATGATCATCCTTCCTCATTTCACATTGTGCATTTCTTTGCTCTTCTAATGTGTTTTCCACAACCGACGTGTAACCATCATTGACTAGCTCAAGCATATATTAAGCGTCAAACAACACACACATATGAATCGATCATTGATTCTAATTATTTCCGTCAATTAGTGGAAGCTTCGTATTCAAGCTACCGTTTCTGTTGTTCATCTTTGTTCTTGTGCAAATCGCTCAATTCTCACCAAAGCTCGTGTTTCCCAATCCCTGAGAATCAAGATTGTGATTTTATTCAATTTCGATCTTTAATTCAATTTGAATTTGAGGGACGAAATCAATCACACACCTCACGTATACTCGTGTTTCCCTATGAAACAAACTGGAGCTTTGGATACCAATTTTTGAAGTTAACAATGAAACTCCATTGATGCACAAGAAGAAGATGATGATGAATATTGAAAAAATTGCAGAGAGAGATGGAAAATAACATAACTAATTGTAACCGAATTTTCCAATCTCAACAAACTCAATTTCTCTTCTTTTCAATTGTAACTAACTTTCAATTTATATACACTAGCCCAAACTCAAATGCAAATCAAATGAAACTGAAACTAAATAACTTAAATTTTAATTATATTTAATAAAGTTCAGCATTATTATAAGATAATTTTAGTTAATATATTTTTTAATAGAATGAATTTACAATTTATATTTATAATTATTTACACTTAAAAACAACATTAGTCCCACACTTCAAACATCCCAATTATTATAATAATTAACGTTTATTAATAGTTTTTCATGCATAGATTGAAGCTTTATTACCATGAATCGCTCTTTGTGGGAATGTAGACATTAAGAAAATATCATGTGTTTTGCTTACTCATTCCATTTTATCTAGTTAGTAGCACTACTATGGAAACACATATAATGACGGTTGCGAAATACATATAATATTGGTTTCACGTCCGTTGTTAGGTAGCGTGTGATTGTATATAAGATGGTTTCCATAACATAACGGGTGAGTGACCATGGTTATAAGTTAGGTAGTGCGCTATGTATAACAACGGGTAAATAAAACAACAGTTGTGAAATAATATATATGTCCTGGGTTAGAACCCCTACAATGTCATTCTTGCATTATATTATTCTAGATAGCGTTCTACTTATAACAATGGTTGAATTAAAAATCGTTGTGATATTATGTGTTTTTTTAATATATTTTTTAGTTTTACAGTATTCCCAAATTTTTAATCTGAATATTTCTAAATCGTATCAGACAAGAAACATCAATACACCCATTTGTGAATTGAATTAGACAAAAAAAGTATTATATTAATGATACAATTCCATTAAAAACCAAAAATTGTATTACACCAATGACATAATTCCATTAGGAACCAAAAATTGTATATTACATCAAAACCAAAATGGCACAAAACAACCTACAATGTACACATGATTACATTAAATAATACTATCTTGTTGCCTTGGTGTCTTGTCTCTTGGTGTATTGACTTTAAACACCTATAATTTCAAATAATAATAGTTGTTAGAACATAACATCATTAGAAACTATAACATACAATAAATTATGAATGAAGAATATAAAATACTTACTTGTTAATTTTCTCACATGCCTTCTTGATGATCGTTACGAATAGCATGTACATCATCTCTATCAACTTCTTCATATGAAGTAGGCACTTGTGTTTCATAAGAAGGAGTGGAAGAAATATCAAAACTTTCATCATCACTATAAGGAATATGTTTTCCTTTAAGAATAATTGATCATCTCTTTAATAAGTTTGTAGGGTCTGTCACATAAAAAACTTGTTTTGCTTGAGTAGCCATGATGAATGGTTCGGTATTATAAGTTGTCTTGCCAAGGTCAATTCATGTGAATCCTAACTCATCAGTTCATACACCATTGTTACGGGGAACCCACTTGCATTTAAATAAAGGCACTTTTAAAATAACATAATCAATCTCCAAAATATCCTCAATGACACCATAGAACACGGTGGCTACCAAAATAGGATTCTTATTTTTCGAACTAGAGAAATACATGGATTTGGCCTCAACCATAATACCATTATTTTACATTGTACTTCGATCATCTTTTGCTTTTGTATAAAAGGAATAATTAGAAATGACATATGCCTTCCAAGTTAGCACATTAAATTTTGGCATGTACGACAACCATTTAATTGTCTCGGATTCACAATCATCATTAGGAATCCTCTTATTAAACCAACTTACGAATTCCTTGTTATGTGTGTCAACAACCACTTGTCATTCATTCGGGGATGTTTTTTCTTTATAACTTTTTGTGTGTATCTATGTAAGGTTCAACTACACTAAGATTATTCAATATATAGAAATGTGCTTCAAGTACTACATCTCGATTCATTGACTTAACATTTAAATCTTGAGTACATCTGCCTTCAAATCTGTCAGCATGACGAGACTTTGGAATTCCAATAGACTCTGACAAATAGTTTGAACAAAACTCAAGAGCTTCTTCTGTGATGTACCTTTTAACGATCAAAACTTTCGGCCGATGATGATTCTTCATATATCCTTTAAATATCTTCATGTATCACTCTATAGAATACATCCACCTTAAATAAAACGGACCATAAAATTTGACTTCTCTGACTAGATGAACAAGTAAGTGAACCATAATTTCAAAATATGATGGAGGAAAATACATCTCCAATTGACATAATATTATTGCAGACTCTTCTTCTAATTCATCTAGTTTTTTGAAATCTAGAACTTTATTACATATAACATTGAAATCTGGTTATAGTTACTCTTACATTTTTTGGAAGGACACTACAGATAGCCACTAGTAGAAGTTGTTGCATCAAGACATGACAATCATGAGATTTCAAGCCAATTAACTTTGAGATCTTTCATTGATACACGTTTCTTGATGTTTGAAGAGTAGCCTTTGGTAATCAACGATAAGGATGGTTAGGTTTTAAAATTTTCGGATGCCCAAGGTAAACGATCTTTTTTCCAAACTCAAGTTGGTGAAAACATGTATCATATTCATATATAAGACACATTTTATGTCCTTTGACACCATATCCAGCCAAATTATCATATGCAGGAAAGTCGTTGATTATGAAAAATAATATTTCACACATCTTAATCTTTTCACCAGAATATGTATCATCAATGCCAACACCCTTATCCCACAAAAGTTTTAAATTCTCAACTAATGGACCTAGATAAACATTTATGTCGTTTCCAAGTTATCTTGGTTCATAAATCATCATACTTAACATCATATACGTGCACTTCATGCACAACCAAGGAGATAGGTTGTATATCGTGAGAAGAATAGACCACGAAGAATGGTTATTACTCAGATTAACAATGGGGTTCATTCCATATGCAAAAAGCCCAAGCCTAATGTTTCTTAGCTCAAGGCCAAAATCCAGAAACACTTAATCAACTTTCTTCCATTGCAAAGAATTAGCAACATGGGGAATGTTTCCATCATATTTTCTTGCATCTGCATGCCATCTAATATTCTTTGCATCATTCGCATTAGAAAAAGTTATCTTTAACCTTGGAATTATTGGCAAGTACCATAACATTTTAGTAGGAGGACGCTTCTTACTAACACTGTCATTGTCATCACCATTGTTGTTCTTCAACTTGCAGCACGACTCACCATATTTTGGATATTGATCCAAATTTTCATATTGTTTCCTGTATAATATGCAATATTAGGGCATGCATGTATTTTTAAATACTCCAACTCATTGAACACAATATCTTCTTGGCCTCATAACAACGATCTGACAAATTGTTATCTTCTAGTAGCATTTGTTTCAACAAATCAAGCAATTTTGTGAAACTTTTATCCGACTACCCACCTTTTTCCTTCAAATTAATTTTTTTTTAACAATGCAAATAATCGTGTAAGCCGGTGCGCCCCGTATATAAAGGTGCATCTTTATTGATACATAAAGTATCATAAATATGGGCTTTCATATAAGACAATTATCCAATATCATGAATCATATCTTATAGTCGATCATCCATATCTTTATCATCTTCATCAATTTGTGACGTCGTATTTCAATTATTATCCATTTCTCCATGCCACGTCCATGTTGTATAATTTTGACATATTTCATCACAACATAGGTGATCTAATATTTATTTCTTTGACTATTTTTTGATATTCCCGCAAACAACACAAGGACAATACAAGATACCACTATTATCGGGAACATTTTTTTCGGTGAATTCAAGGAATTCAAGAGCTCCATTATCATACGCGACCTAATTTATCAGCTTTTATCCAACTACTACCCATAAAAAAATTGAATTTTATATCAAAAGACTAATGTGAATGGCACACTAATGCTACAAATACAACAGTCTAATATGATTATATTCACATGATCTGAATAAAACATGAATATGAAAACATGAACAAAATGACAACACCCAAAGCATATTCACAAAATCTCAACATCAACATGACAGCATGGTAACACCTAAAGCATATTCACAAAATCTGAATAAAACATGAACATGGCAACATGAACAATACACACGATAATACCAATGCCAAAAGAGTTGATTCATAAAATGCAACAAAAGCCAACATCATTTATCTGTTAAAAAAAGAAAATAGTAACCCAAGCAAAGAACATAAACATTCAGAAGCGTCAGAGAGAGAGAGAGAGGTAGAATGGTAACATACTATAATTCGAAGAGGATGACGATTTCTTTTCCATAAATGATATTCATTTTCAGAAATGAATGATAATGGTGAAGATTTCGCTATCGATGTCGTCTCGTTTGCTAGAGCACCCTTGTGTGTTATGAACGAAATGAGGTACATGTTATGTTTTAATTTTGTGAGAAATAATTTCACAATGATTGCAGGCTTCAACCATAGGAAAATATGGAACAGATAATCATAGTTGAATGAAACAATCGTAGTTGATATACTTTCAATTTTTAAATAATAATAAATGTGAAAGGACACACGCTTATTTTTATTGAAAAATGGAAAAATGTTAATGCTGGGATTCAAATCTTGTCATTCAAATTTTATGACCACGATTATTTTTAGGAAACATGATCAAAATTTTCTTAATAAAAAAAACATGCGCGTAAAAAATATGATATGACTATGATGGAAAAATGGTCATTGTAATATTGTGTCAATGAAGGTATATTTTCTAGTAGTGTAGCAAAGAAAACACTAAAATTTAATTATTATGTTAATCTCTTTATCCTAATTTAAAGTTATTTGATTAAGGATTGTGTCATTTACATCTAGTGTATTATTAGATAAGGAACTTATTCCTTTGTAGAAACAGAAATGGAAGAAATCATGGAAGCTATGGTGGAACGAAGCTTCGTCGATGATTTTGTAATGCGACACCATGGATCGAAGGTTGCAATCACGGTGCTCCTTGGACCAAGTGTGTTGATTTTGAATCAACATTGTTGATAGGCATCGATCTTGAATCGATGTTGCTAATCTCCGATACGGTGGATCTAGGGGATACCTGCACAATTAGCTTTCCAACACCCAAGTCAGTTTAGGGTTTGCCATAATCATAATGGAAATGGAGATTCGATATTGTGTACCTGAAAACCCTTTAGGAAGGTATTTATACATTGGGCTTGATGGATCATGTAGAATAAGTTGACCTCAGTGTGTAGCTGTGGGTTTTGGGGCTTTTTCGCGACACGAAACAATTGCCTCTAAGACTTGCCAGGCATTCTGGGTGTTGGGGTAGTTTTTTGGAGTCGTGGCCAGCTTTTGAAAATGGTTTTCCAGGAGTCGACTGTCATGCACTGCTTTGGTTTTTCCAAACTATAGTGGGGAACATGAGCATTAAA
The DNA here is from genome assembly GCF_024323335.1 of Lathyrus oleraceus. Lineage (NCBI taxonomy): Eukaryota > Viridiplantae > Streptophyta > Magnoliopsida > Fabales > Fabaceae > Lathyrus > Lathyrus oleraceus. The sequence goes on from NC_066581.1 coordinate 241,768,475, forward strand.
TACATTCCCATCATTGAAGCATTTCATCATTTTTCTTTTCATGTGTGACTTGAAAAGGTGTGGGGTGGCGTGACACAACTTACCGTGCATTCGCGTACACTTAAGTTTGGATGTGTTTCCTAGAAGAAATATGAATGTTGATCTATACTTGTTTCTTGCTTTAAATCTGATACGTTTGATTCCCTTTGCCCATATACAGAGAGAGAGAGAGAGAGAGAGAGGGGGGAGAGAGAAGAGAAACTTTTTCGCCCACTTTTAGATTGAATTTCCATTGTATTTTTGAATCGTTTCCTCATCTCTAAGAGAATTTTATTCAGGAGTAATTGTTGTTACACATTCAAAGCTTTAAAGCTTCGAATCTTTGGCCCTCTCCTTTCTTTATCACCTTTGACCTTACATTTCTAGGTACCTTTCTTTCTTTCAGCTTTTCATTCCAATATTTTACTGTATTTTCACTACTATGAACAATAACCCTACTACCGTCGAAAGTGATTATGAGGGTAATGCTTCTTCATCCTCATAAAGGGGAATGAAGTATGATTAGAATTTTGTGCCTTTTGTAAGTGTGACTTTTAAATAGGAAGTCATCCTCTTGAGTGATGATTTAGAAATGGAAGGATCGTCTAGAGGATCTCTTTCAGAAGAGATTCTTTCTAGGGATTATTCAGAGGTTCTCTTTTTAGAAAAGTGTAACATGTGTGAAATCCTTATTGAGAAACTGATTCCTCCTCTTGTATTTATTGTTGTAGAAATAGAAGTTGCTCGTCGAATGAGGGAAAGTGCTAGAAGCTTCGTTAAAAAATACCGAGGGGTGACTGGTCAGGAACCTAATGTTGTATCCTGGATCAACATTGGTGACCAATATAGAGATAACGTACTAACCTATAAGGGCCTTCAATTAGTTAAGTTAGCCAATGCCAACATATATCATTGGATAGTGTCATACCCCAATTTTTGCCCGCCACATTTTCATGACATCTAACTTTGAACACTTGAGCTTCATTTGAGGATAAGGTGATAATATTTGGGTCATGGTCATTCATCATTAGTTTTCCTTTCCTTTTAACCACAAGCATGTATCCTTCATTAAATTAGAACTTCCCTTGTGTATTCATCATTCACCATTTTCTTTCACTTATCATGGCTAAGGTTTCTTAGGTTTTCTTGCATATTAAAAGCATGATAAAATTTGAATTGTCTTGTTGATTTTTTATTAAAATTGTGTTGCAAGTTTTGGTCATACATGGCCACCTTTGTTTTTATAAGAGAAAAAATGTTTTGATCCAATAAGTCACGTGAAACATTTTCATTTGCATTATTAAGGTGAAAGCTTGCAGCTTTGAGTTCCATTTTGAAGTGGGTTTATCTTTATCTTGTATGCCTCAAAGTTACATTATGGAGTTTGGTTGATTTATCATTTGAATCAAGAGGAGTGTGGACTTAGTCAAGTTATTGTTTGGTTATTCCAATACTAAGGATTTTATATATTACACAACATTGGCTACCTTGTTGGTTAGAATTTTAATTATGTTTGGAATCATTGGGTTTGCAATGTATATGCCATTGTCTTATAATTGCCACAAATTGATTTAAAACTTTAGTTAAAGAATTTCAAGATTCAATTAGAAACAGACCGAAATTAAAAGATTAGTTCATATTCAAAGTTATAATTCTACATTTTTTACTCGGGTTGGTTACAACAATAGACTTTTGCCACAACTATACAATCAGACCATATCAAACAACCATCGAATTTAATTTCATCACAAGAGTGAAACAAAATCCAAGGTTAATTCAACGTATTTTCTTGTCAGTCAAGTTTTATTTATCATTTTCATTGTAATTTCTATTCTATTTCAATGGTTTATTATGATTTTAATTATGAATATTACCCTAATTGTGTTATCCCTCACCATGAGTGAGTAGTCCACTATGGACTAAGGGTCATGAAGCTTATTTCACGACTATTTGTATGATCCGTCACAAGTTAATTACAAGAGTCTTTATTCATATTTATTTTAATACATGAGTTATGTCATTCCAACTCTTGTACGAAAGTAAAGAGTTCTTAGCTAACAATCATAGTTTGAAAGGATATGTATCGGTTTGCGAGCGCGGGTTTTTAAAGAATCGAATCCAACGAAACTGCTTCGATGAGATTCAAAAACTTCCCATTTTAATAGTTGTGCAAAAGTAACGAATATTTGACAAATAATCTGTTTGTGCGAAAGTAGACGGATTATTAGTCATTGATAGGGTAACACGCTGGTGAAAGCAAGTGTTGTCCACATTGATTTATTTTCTATAAATCATGTTAAAGTCTCGTAATAGAAGTAAATTGGATCATACATATATGTCAGAGTAAGAATTGTGACCATAAGTCTTGTTTGTTTCTTTATAACTTAAGTGATTTTCATTTAAGTTTTTTTTAATAAGTGCTTTTTAAATAAGTTGTTTAACAAAACCTCAATTTTGATCTCTCTAGATATACACCGATAGAACACAAGTTCGTATTCAACTCATTGTTCCTTGTGGTTCGATAATCTTTTACTACTTTGCACAACCGCACACTTGCGGTGTATCAATTGTGTGGTGTTATATTTTCAAATAACCTGTATAGGGCGACAACTTGAGATCATCCCAGGAAAGAGGCGACAATGCAAGGTCTCCCTAAGGGAGGTACCGCCTCCCCCCCCCCCCCCCCCCCATGTTTTCCTCGCCCCAGGGAAAATGAAACATGGGATGAGACATGTTTTGGATAACGTGATAATCAAGATAGCTACTGACCCACATATCCCCTGGAAATAGGAATTCAATAGTCCACCTTTTGACTAGGTGGGAGGCAACCTTTTCCAAGAAAGACCCTAGGAACCAGGAATCCATATAAATACGCAATCCCTTAAAAGGATGAGGATAAAGTCATATTCACTCAATACCACCCAATACTGCTCAAAGGGGACTTCGGTCCCAACAGTCCAAACACAAACAGTCTAACCACCCGCCTACAACCTAGCATCGCCACCCACCAATATGACCTTTCACCTCACATGAGTTGGTCCTTTAAACAGCCTAAAAAACCACCACCATACATAGCTACTCGTAACTGCGTTCTAGCCCTCACCTTACTAGGACCTCTGAGCTTACATGCCCTTGCATGGGGAACAAACACACACACACACACACACACACACACACACACACATATTGTACTTTTAGACAATACAATGTTCTTATCAAACCTCGACCTCATTGATGGAATAGTTCAAACTGAATTAAAAAGGCATAGAATAACTTTTCATGTATAAGAGTTTGGAAACATTCTGAACTTTCTCATGAAGATATCTTCCTTGAGCCCAAAGATAAAGGACATAATTACAACTATAAGCTCGATGTATCCTCTCTCATGAAAGACCCAACACCCTCCATAGCAAATACATTCACTTATAGATATATCCACCCTGAGAGTCGTATGACTCCCTATGTGATCAATCACATGCTTTTTCCAAGGAAGAACAACTTTAGCCTTATAACCCAATTTGATGTTGAAGTTTTATGGTACATAGAGAACAAAATCAAGATGAAATGGGAAATGCAAACAATCAAGTAAATAATCGATATAAATAGAGAAGAAGTATGTTTACCATATGATAATCTGATCACAAAAATTCTAGATGAGATTGTATACAATATTGGAGACGAAGAGCACAAAGAATAAACAACTATAATAGGAAGATCAGTTCTACCATCAATGAGATTTGAGATTATCAATAGAAAAGTGATGGAAAAGCCTCCATCAAATGAGAAAAAAAGAAAAGCAAACACTCAAGAAGCACTCATAGAGATGGACGATTTCAACTACTATATTCCTTAACCGCCTCAACTACCCACAACTGACGACATACTCAAAGTCTTAATTGGAAAGATAAATGTGATTAATGATAAGCTTGACTTCATAACTCGACATTTCATCCCAGGCCAAACACGACTACCACGAGACTTGTTCTTCGATGATGATTTGTATAACGAATAGTCTCATATAGATGTATAAGTGTGTTTGAGTTTATGTTATTTCCTGCTTTCTATATTTTTTTCAATTTTGCAATTTCCAATTTTGTACTTTGAATTTTTAGTAATTTTTATTAATGAATAAAACATTTTTTTCCTTTTTCCTAAGTGTTTACTTGTTCATGTTTGCATATTTAAATTTATCTCAATGCATCTTAACCTGCCTTTTTTTATTTCAACAAATGGGGAGAAGTACACTTTTAGAGGGAGTAGAGTATACTATCTACTTAACTCATGGGGAGTTTAAACACTCCAAACAAATACTTGTTATTTATTTTGCCAACTCCCTAGGAGATGCATTATCATGATAACAAAGGGGAAGAATGTGAAACCTTGCTTTGCAGGTTATAAAATATGCTTTTGATGATGACAACTAAAGATGAACAACCTTTGATAATAACAACAAGTCCTTGTTGATTATAACCAAAGAGTGGTTAAAGATGAAGCCAAATGATTAGGGTTTGATGGACTTGACTATCTGATGTTGGAAACTAAATGAAATTATCTCAAGCCTCATCTCAATCTCAAGCAAGTGTCTACAAAGAAAAAGCATCTAACAAATCTTGAAGTATATGAATGTTTGAAAGCCATACATTGATTCGTCTGAGTGAATACATTGTAAAACATAAAGGCATTATCGTAAAAGTGCATGGCTAAATCACACACACGCACACATAAATTGATTTTAAAACTTATTTTTCTCAAGAAAACATTTTCAAAAATTCCTTGAAGTTATGCCATATGAGTTAGGAGTTGTTAGAAAAACTATGGACAAATTTTTGCCTTTTCCAATCAATTGGCACCCTAACCCAATCGACTGGGTCAGTTGAAAAATGAGCCCAAGCGATTAGGACAACATTTAATGAGGTGTAACAACTAAATATCATTTATTTACATTTTTAACCTATTAATCAATTAATTTGAAGGCAGCCAATCGATTATGTTTCCAATTGATTGACATGTCATAAAAGGCCATAAAATCTTATCCTTTTTTGTGTCATCCTCTAGCCTATAAATATAGGTCTCTTCCAACTCTTTCCCACATCCATAAAATGTGATTTCATTTCTCACTTCTCACTCTCTCTCTCTCTCTCTCTAAAAAAATCTTTTTCTTTCACTAAAAATTTAGCCATAGTGATTTTATGAGAAAGTCATTTTGCAAATGAGGATGTTGTAATTATGGAAGGGTAGTTTTGTAAGTTCATTAAGAGAAGTTTATTTTTACCTTGGTTAAACATTTTGTCCATTTAGGGATTGTTTGTTTATGTTCAAAGCTAAACCCATGAAAATCTTTTCTTTGGGGATTATGTGATCAAGTCTCCGTTTAGGTTTTTTGTTAACCCGTGATAAAACCAAGTTTAGGTTCAAGCTCAACCTGTGATAAAAGTTTGTTTCAGTTCAATATCAGCCCGATGGTAAAATCTCATAGGTTCTTAGTTAGCCCGATATAAAATCAAGTTTCAGTTTGTGAGCTCAGTCTAGTGCTAAAAGCTCTCAAGGTTTGAAGCTTGAAGGCTGGACACTTCAAGATTCTTATGGAAAGGATACTCACCACGTTAATCCATATTTTGGAAGGAAAACCCACCATTTTTCTCCCATGTTTGCTGTTTGGATGGAAGTTAGCCACAAACTTCATTTTTCCTTGTATAAGGGGGTTCGAGATTTTAACATACTAAAAGGTCTTAAGTTTATTGGATACTCTCAATAACAATTATTGGGGAGAGGATCGTGTGTTTTTATCTTTGACTGAACCTCTATAACTTCCGGTGTCTTCTCTCTTCCCTTAAATTTTTTATTTTCACATTTTATTTTCTGTAATTTTATTTTTCGCTGTATAACTCTAGATCTTTTCTTAATATGTTTTCAAACTCTAATTCTACTTCTAAAGTTTTTCAAATCCAAGTTTTTCTGAAACACACAATTCACCTCCCTCTTGTGTGAAAAGTCACATGTCCAATAAATTACGCTAATATTCATCAAGCACTACCTTGCCCCCCATCCCCCATTCAAACTCCACCAACTCCCTCGCGTTTAATGCAAAACTTTTCTAAAAAATCAACTCCATATTTCTATGCATCTTTGAGCTTATCATAGTAAAAACCTAATATCGATACAAGCTTGCACGTCAAATAAAGATGAAATATATGGGCTCCATTATTCTAAGAATTAACATTGATATAATTAAACACCCCCTCATACTCAGAGAAATTTATCCTTCCAATTCGTCTAGTTTGAAGAGTAAAGGAAAAGTAACTATCTCTTAAGAAAGGCACCTATGGAAATCCAACTCCACTTTTCGACCCCATTTGTATTGTAAAAAGATAAAAATTCCCAAAATAGGCATAATCCCAAGGGACGCGCAAAATACTTTGAATCCCCTCACAAAGGCCCAATTGTTTGGATGAAGTTATGATGGAGCGACGTTGACTAATTTCAAAAAGTCGATCTCAAAGATGGTAAAGGGGATCCCCACTCCCATATTATATAAGACACAAAGGTACATGCATACATATTCACCCTCAACCACTTGTGCACGCCTTATGAAAGCATTTTTGCCCTCAAAGAAAGGCTCAAACAAGACATATTTTTCACTTCCAGTTGAAAATATGTACAAATTAGTGTAAAACGCCTCTACCATTGCTTCGTTACTAAACCAGGAGTTAACATTCACCATTCCACCATAAAAATTGGTCGAGCATATGCGGAAAGTCGCCATTAGTACTCCTACCAATCATAGTTAAGAAGAGACCAAAACAATGTCATTATCTCTACTTTCATCGTTGTTAGATCTACTACTAGAACTAATATCATAACTCTTAAACATTTATGTTTCAACAAATCTTTGATTCACTTTATATTCTACTCACCTCAAAAGTTTTATACAATTGTTCCATAACTCACACCTCTCCTCGTGGGTGTTAGGCTCAACTAGGTTACCGCTAACATCACAATCTCTAAGGAACACCTTCCTCTAAGTATGGAAAGAAAATTTTATAAAAGGGGAAATAGAAATACATGTAATACAACTTCATGAAAGGAAGAGTAAAACTAAGTGTGTAGGAACAAAAAAATAGCAATATGAAACGATTGTCAAGTGAAACGATTGCTAGACAAGAAAATGCTAAAAACATGATGGTAAATATTATAGTTTTATATGGAGAGAATAATCCATGTATCCTAATAATTATCCCTATATCCTAATAGCCATAATTAGCGTGGTAAAGCATTAACGGTTTTGCAGAGGCATGCAGATAAATGGATGACACAGATTAACTAGTCATTCCCAAGACATTCAATCATTTCATCATTAATGTCACACTAAAAGGTTTTGGTAGTCACATTTTCATCTAAAATCCAATCTTCTACACCAATCGAACAACCATGTTCAAACTCAACCATAATCATACTAATGGAATCATTTTTTGGTATAACATCCCCTTCAACCACTTCGTCCTTACAACATCGTGTTTTAGAGAGTGTGGATTGTCATGTCTTTTACTTATCCAGTTCACCCTTAGAGACCTTGTACTTCAGAATTCTGGACCAACATGTCTCTTACTTAACCACTTCACTCTTACATACCTCATGCTCAAGGGGTTGGGGTATGTCATGTATTTTATTTAACCATTTCTCCCTTATAAGTCGCATGCTCGAGGGACTGAAAGTTATGTTATAACACATGCCTAACAAGTATCAGTTATTTCGGCCCATTATCCTCCACCTCTTAAGTAGGATATAAATAACTAAAAAGAGGTAGGACATGTCATCCATCCCCCCTGCTTTATAAGGATGCCTCACCAAGCATATTCCACCAACTAATGACTTACCTGATCATACTTGAATTGTCCCAAGCCTCGCTGATTGTCTAATTGCGTCTCATCTATTGAAGGGACGAGTCATCCACCATGTTCTCTAATGGATTAATGTCAGACTCTATGTGGTCAGGTTTGTAGGCAAAAAGACTGACATCTCTCGAGCAGGGACCATTGATATAAATATAAGACTTAATAGTTAGGTAAAATTATCACTTATTAACATATCAAAAATCTAAAGGCCTTTTACTTGATTGATTGCAGAAAGGACCACCTCTATTATACTCACCGTAAGTACAATCACATATATAAATTGGTAATGTTCCCTCCCGTAATGGGTGGGAGAGTGGAGGCGACATCTAAAGTTATCCTCGTTAGGGTGACCATGTTAAAGTTTTTGTGTGTTTGGACTCGGGTCATTAGTCGAGAAGCTCGAGTCGGGTTATAAACTCATTAGAATGTAACGACTATTTTCTCATCCTTACCCACCAAGGTGGTTATTTTTTAGGTTACTCAAGTGTTGGCGTGTTAGGCTTAAGTGGTAGGCCAAATTAGTCGTTATTGGATCATAGAGTAATCTAGATATGAGATTCAAGTTCATGACTTTCTATATTTATTTATATTAGTTAAATATTAAAAAAAAATTAAAGTAATATTTTATATGTGACTTGCATGTCTAGAAATGTTGGTTTAATTTTATATTGGCTTAAATGCACTTTTGATCCCATTAGTTTGTGTGTTTTAAACAATTGATCCTCCTATTACAAAAATAGTTATTTTGGTCCCTTAATTTTAATGACCTTTTAATTTTTATGGTTTTCTATCCAATTTACTTACATGTCATCTTCATTAATGAGGTGACACGGGCTTGGTGGCACCATGTCAGCATTTTTTAAATATTTTTTTTTGGAAATTATATTTAAAACTATTTTAAATTTTAGAATTAAATAATTAATTTTTTAAAATATTTTTTCTAAATAAATTAATAATTATGTTAATTTAAGTTTTCTTAGAAATTAGTTAACTAAAAAATTTCAAAAAAAAATTGTAGGTCCATTTATCTATATCAACCCAATTCACTAAGTTATTAATTCAAATATGTTTGACCTTTATAAACTCTAACATAATTTACAAATAAGTTGATGTGGGACTTGCACTATACTACCAAATGCAACTACATTATCAAATGGGACATTGTGTTTCTGCTTTATCTCTCTTTCTGAGAAGAAAATGCTTTGGTTTCTTCTCATGTTCATGTAGCAATCTATTCCTACCACGAAGACAAAGGACCATGGAGAAAAAGCACAAAACTCTAATTTTAACCTATTTCATCATCTCATTTCAGCCTCATTTCATCATCTCGTTCTCTCTATCCTCCACAACCTAGACCAATTCAAAATAATGGGAAGGACATGCAGTCTAAAATATGGGCCAAACATATTCATACCATGGTAGTAAGATGCACAATGTTACTAATCAGATAAGAATTATGCAATAAAGAGAATTGAAAAATTATTATTTAACTACTGAAACTCTTATTTGTCACTATTAATGTATAATATGACAGTGATGGATATATCTAGTGTTTAAAATTGTAACTTTCAATTGAATATATGCATCCACAAAGAAAGAAGCATGTCTTAATTCGTTTGCATAAAACCATAATACTAATAAGTAAATCCACGTAGTTGGTTTGCATAAAACCAGTTGTCTATGATACAAGTGTCTATCTTAATTGCTTTGCATAAAATTAGATTACTAATAAGTTTCTCAAACATAATTTTTTATTGCAGGGGGAATTGCTACAGGGGAGAAATATGGAGTACATCAAATCAGAACTAGTTAAACAAATGAAAATGTTACTTGTTACATATGGGTGATTTTGCATCTTAAAACTTATGATATTGAAATATGTCAAATTTTACTTACATGATCACTTTGATCTCGTGTAAAAACTCTCTTCAGAGTGTCAGGGCGGACCTTTTTCAATCTCTTTTGAGAAGACAAATTTTGTTGTATGGTATGAATAGGTAAGTTAGACTTGGGCGAGTCTGAAAATAGTGCAAGTCTCAAATCGATTTATTTATGAGTTATGATAGAGTTTATAAAGGTCAAACATATTTGAATTAATAACTTAAATTGAGTTGAGATAGATATATGGGTCATGATCCATAAATATTCTTTGAAAACTTTAATTAATTAATTTTATAAAAAAATTAATTGTTATTAATTTATTTAAAAAATATTTTAAAAAATTAATTATTTAATTCTAAATTTTAAAATAATTTAAATAAAAATAAATAAATAAAGTACTAATATGGCGCTTTCATGATTATGTCACTTTATAAATGAGGAGGAAGTAGAGGGGTTCACAAAAATATCACGATAAATAAAATTAAAAAATTAGATTTTATAATAGAGGAATTAATAATTTAAAATGTTTAAATTAGGAGGTTTAAAAAAATTGTAAATAAAAATTGCATTAAGTTGATTTGTATTATTATCCACCTACTCTTGCATGAGAGCACGACAAAATGCAGCTTAACCTACCAAGCCGCCATTTTGTAGTAGGAGAAGGGTATTATGGACATTTAAAGATAATCAAATTAATTAATCAAAAAATTAGATTAAAACACAACGATAAAAACATCGTGCAAACAGTTTCTAGTCGTGGGCCCCACCACCTATTCTCCACCAACTCCCATGAGTAATGACCAACCCCCATGACCCCACCTTCCCAAAAACTCTCACTCACGTAACGTAACATTAGCTCAACTTCAGTCTCCGTTTCGTCATTGTTTTTATTTTTCCGTCTAGATTCAGAAGGCGTCGTTTATATATGGCGCGTGTCGGTGTGATGCTACGTTGGATTTTTGCGAACGCGTGGTAACGTAGTAATTTTTTTTTTGTTGGACCAGCTATCAAATGAAGTGTCCTTTACTGTGGTTTAAGTTTAACACTTGCCATACTGGTTGCGGAGAAGGTAAGAAAGTTAGTTTTCTTTTTAGAAAATCACTTTTGATCATCTATTTGATAAATAGATTAAGGGCATATGTCTGATTCAGTTTTTAAAAAAAATTATATTTTTAAATATAAAATTTAAAAATTATTTTTAAAATATTCTAAATATTTTATATTTATTTTTTCTAAGTTAAAAAATTAATTTTGATACAATATAATATAAGCATATATTATTGATAATTAAAATATAATTGAAATTTCAATTTTTTTAAAAAGTTATATCTTAAAAATTATTTTTATGAAAACATATTTGAAATAATTTTAAAATTAAATAATTTATAAAATTTTGATATTCAAAAAAATATTCTAATAAATTATAAAATATCTAAAATAATATTTTAAGAATAAATATTCAAACCAAATTCTTATTTGAAGCTTTTATATATTTATACAAAATTATGTTATACTACAATAATATTTTTAAAAAAAAGTCAAAACAAACCGACTTTAAATATGAGATTTTAATCCTAATTTACAAATTGGAATCCCATATATGTTTTTTTATAAATATTTTTAAAAATACTCTCTAATATTTTTTATTATGTGACATTAATACAAATTGAAAATGAGTCGAGTCGAATTTTTTTCAACTCAATTCAACTCAACTCGATAAGAATTAATTCAACTTGAGTTTTGATTCGAGTTCGGCAATTTTTTCTAGCTTAAACTCAATTCATTTTAAATTCAAGAGCAACTCAATTAAATTTGTTAGATTCAACTCATTCGATTTACGAATTTATATTTTATTTTATTAAAGTCTTATATATAAAAAAAAATAAGCTGAAGAATAATTGGGTATACTAAAATTTTAAGAATAATCTAAGTATTAGTTTTGTTAGTAAACATCTAGAGAGAAGTTTAAAGATCATAAGCTGAAGATCAGACTCTGAAGAAGTATGCTTCTGAAGATCATAATCTGAAGCCAATTAAAATGCAAAGATCAAGGTGACTCTTATAGATCACTATCAAACTCTGGGGTTATTTTATCTTCTTCTGATCACGTAAAGACTTGAGTTATTTTTTATATAGATAGTTGGGATGTAACTGATAATTCCTTTTGAAGCAAAGGAATTTCAAATGACCTTTTTAACGACATTAACCATATCAAGAAACATTTCAACGTCTTTGAATCAAGTTTCTCAAAGACTCTCTTGTGCGAACTTTCCAATTACTATTTTCCTTCTCTCTATATAAGGATTGAAGACTTGGAAAAAAAGAACCATTGGCATTCAAATAGATGCTTCTATGTCAAAACATTAGCACAATTTAACCTAGGATTTCTTATCTTTGTATATCTTAGAAATTCTTAAGTCTTAAAGAGTCTTCTTGTATTGTATATTTTCTACACCTATGATTGTATATCAAGTGTATTATCCCCAAACAATCTTTTGTCTGTTATATAGGTTATTACAAGTCTCTTACTTAGTGTTTAAGCATTAGAAGTCTCTTGCTTGTATGCTTGACCATCTGAAGTTTCTTGCGTGTGTGTTTGAGTATTAGAAGTCTCTTACTTGTGTGCTTGAGCATTAGAAGACTCTTACTTTGTGTTTGAGCATTGGAAGTCCCTTGCTTGTGTGCTTGAGAAAATTATAGTCTTGTGTGATTATAGTGAAATCCTTAGAAGTGCAAGGTGACTGGACTACTCTTGGTTTGTGAGAGGAACCATGATAACTTTGTGTGTCTCCTTCTTTCTTTCATTCCTTATCTGCTGCTTATCACTCACCTCTGATTCTGACTCTAAACTTTATATTTAGAATTTGAATATAGTTTTAAAAAGAAATAAAAAGTCTAACACAATTCAACCCCCTTCCCATTCTTGTGTTTTTATCACCTTTAGTTGGCATCAGAGCACGGTCTGTGCTAAACACTTAATAGTGGTACAAAAAAGATCCTGAGAGAAAAACATTTAAATCATGTTTGAAATATTTGGGACCTGTAGTGGTACTTCTAACTCACATGTTACTGTTAATCGTGATTATAGTACTTCTGAAAAGAATAACTATACAACTAGACCTCCAACTTTCAGTGGAGACTCTACAGATTTTGAATGGTGGAAGAGCAATATGTACACTCATATCATAGGTCTTGATGATAAGTTGTGGGACATTCTTGAAGATGGAATTGATATTCCAGATAATGTAGTTAGAATGGTAACTAATAGAAAAAGTCTCATACCTGCTCAGAAAAAGATTTATAGGAAACATCACAAAAATAGAGGAATTTTGGTAGATGTTCTACCTCACTTTGAGTACATCAAGATTATTGACAAATCTACTACTAAAACCACTTTTGAATCCCTATGTGTTACATATGAAGGAAATTAGCAAGTAAAGGAAGCAAAGGCTAATCTCTTGGTTCAACAATATGAACTATTCAGAATGAAGGAAGATGAAGATATTGAAACCATGTTCTCAAGGTTTCAAGTTCTGGTGTCTGAACTTCAGGTTATGAATAAAAGTTACACAACCTTTGATCATGTCAAGAAGATTCTTAAGAGTCTTCCTGTCAACTATCCAGGAAGCCAAATACTTAAACATAATAAGTCTTGAAAGCCTTATAAGCAGCCTTTGGAGCCATGAGATGGAGCTCAATGAAGATGAACCTTCCAAAAAGTCAAAGTCTCTTGCTTTGAAATCTGTTGCTAAATCTGCTAAGGCTCCTCAAGTTTGAGAGTTTGAAGAAGCTTCTCATGTAGAAGGTTCTGAGAAGATTAAAATGATGAGGAGATAGCCTTTATTATTAAAAGATTTCAATATATGGCAAAGAAGAACAAAAGATTCTCAGGAAGAAGTAGTGGCTTCAGATGATCAAGTTCAAGAGACAAGAAAGATTATCAGAAGGGATATTTCAGCTGCAAGAAGTTTGGTCACTTCATTATTGTCTATCTATTCACAGGTGTTTTTAGCGAATAATCACGAGTTTGAAAATCTTTGAGATTAACTCAAAAATCTCGGGATCGATTTTGTGCAAAAACTTTTACTATGACGGAGGTATAGGATGTGACTACAAATGTCTGATTGCAAACAATGTGAAAGTAAACTTTAAAGACAATAAAGATTGAATTAAAGTAAAAGGAACTTGAAATAAGCAAAATTAAATGAAATGCAGTAAATGACAAGAATAAATGATATTTCAATAAGGAAACATAAAAAGATACAAAGAAAAAGGGATGCAAACTCACATAATTTCTCACAAACTATTTCTCTATTTGGCTTGGATACTCAAGTTCTATAAGGAATGTATATGAAATTTGGGACCTTTATTACAACACATGAGTCTGCTATATATACTAAACTAAGACTAATTGCCTTCGACATTTTATATCTACAGAATTGACACGTCTTCAAATACATGCAACTCCTGTTCCAACATATTGCCACGTTGTCAAGGCTTTGGAACTGTTGAAACCATTATCCCACATTCTCTAACTGTTTAGTGGCTAGTAACTGCCTGCTCGTTAAAGTTAGTTGTTAAAAGCACTAAGTCTATTTCATCTTTGGTTTCCTAATTTTTCTGAGTATTTAGAGTCTTTCAAAAGGCCCCTCCTCGACATGGTGTCGAGTAGTTACTCAAGTCTGTTCATGAGACTCCTTCAAACCAATTCTCGAGATCTGCTCTTGAGATTCTTCCAAACAAAATCTCAAGATGTCTGTCGGGAAGCCTCAGTCAATGTGTCATCACTATCGACTATTGTCCATCAATGTTAACATTTAACATCTCACAAAATGCATCATCCATTTGTCTTTTCCTATTAAGTAGAAAATCTCAGGTTAACAAATACCCCCCCCCCCCCCCTTCCAAAAGGCCACTTTCGATCATATGATCAAATGGAAGAAAGGTGGTGTTTTTAAAGCTCTTTGACAATGTAGTTTATTCGGCCGTTTAATTTTTTTAACAAAAGTAATTTAATTTTTACTTCATTTCTTGTAGTTATTTCGATTAATAATTTTTTTCTTGAATTAGTTTGATTTTATTTTTTTATAAATTAGTTTGGTTTTATTTTAGGTTTATTTTTATTAATTAATTTAATTTTTTGCATTTAGTTTTTATTAATTAATTTGATTTTTATTTGGTTTATAAATTAGTTTAATTCGTATTATGTTTATATAATTTAATTTGATTTTTATTTAGTTTATAAATTAGTTCAATTTTTATTTTTTTACAAATAGTTTGATTTTATCTTTATTTTGCATTTTTATTTATTTCTTGAGATGTGGAAAATACAAAAAGAATGTTAATTTTATTTTGTTAAGAAATCAGAAAATATTTTGTGTGACAAGTCATTGATGAATTCTTGCTTTTGATTAGTCATATGAATTTTTTTTAAATAATCTAATTTTGACTACAAATAGAGGTGATTTTCTTACAATTGAAAGGAAAAAAAAATGATAGAAAACTCTCTCACACAAAAAAAAAACCTAGAAACATACTCACAAAAAGCTAAAGTTGCTAAAGGTTAAAGTTTTGGTCAACCTTCCACCTAACCACCTTTCACGTTTTTTTTGTTGTCAAAACAACCACCATTTATCCCTTCCATACCACCTTCACACTATCACTGTCTCATATCTATCCTTTCACCACCACTTTCTTAACCTCCATTACAACATAACTTCAAACCTTCTTCATACAACAATAACCTAACCTCCAAACCATAAACCTCCACCATTATCAAACTTCAATCAAAATCATCATTGACGCATTCACAAATACTTGGTGTGCAAAAAAATCATTAACAAGAACAGTGAGAAAACCACAATCAAACTCTTAAAAATCACAATAAACACAGCAACCTGAAAACGCAATAATTGTCAAAAATCTAAAAAAAGGGAAGAAGAAAGAAATGAAAAAGGAAGGGTCGTATTTTTTCGTCACAGGACGCACGCATCACATCGCGTAACCTCTGAAATCATCATGCACCGCCACATCGAACCACCACACAGAATTCTGACAGGTCACCACCACCGTCCCCACGCGATTCTGGCCTCTTCCATTCGTCGCACTGCCACCACGAATCTGCAACATTCATTTGTTCCATTTACGCACGACAACACAACCACACATGAATAGTCATTACGCTGCACACTACTACAAATAAGATATTTTATGACAAAGCTTTCACCTCGAACATCCAAAAATTGAGGGAATGTGTCTTGAGAGCACCATGTTTTATTTTACTAAAAACCTTTTCTCTCGGTTTTGCTTAAGAATCGAGGTAATGTTATATATATCACTTCGAATCTCAGGTACTGTATTTTATGTTATTTTTATTTTCTATTATTTATTTAGTATTTCTCACTTGACGCCTTTTCAGCTTCTCTATTTTTATTTGTTAATTTTTTATTTGTATTAACTTCGATTACATGTACCAACTCAGAGGTAATATATTCTCTCAATATTTATTAATTAATTTTTTCAAAATCTTTTTTTATGAATTCATATACCTCGATTTTTCTTAAAAATCGACGTGAAATATCTTTTAATTGAATTCCCAGAATGTGGCGCTATAGCGCTTTTTCTTTTTCTTTTTCTTTTATTTTTAATTAATGAATACACGTCGATTTTCCCTAACCCATAACTGAATCTTCTTCATCATGTTTGAGGTATTTTTTTATCATGTTTTTGTTTATATTACTGAAAAGGTTTTAGTTCATATCATTGAAATAGTTTTAGTTTATATTAACATGAACATAATCTATGTTCCCATACAACATTAATAAAATGATTTAGTATAACTGAAATGGTTTCTCTTGATCATTATTTTTTTATTTTAATTATATCTCATCAGTCATGGTTGAACTACATTTGTTTTTCACTGAAATGGTGTCTCTCCATTTGTTACCCTTGCATTAGTGTTAGTATCACTGAAATGGTGTCTCTGCTATTATTCTTTATTTAGATAGTCACGGTCGGTCTGGAAGAAAACTCCCATACAACATCAATAACTCACCCAGAAGATGTTGGTGTCTCGATGAATTCAATATCCACGACTTATACAACTACATATACAAATACACAATGTAAAAGAAAATCTAGAGGTGCCACGATGTACACCAAGGTGAAAAAAGCCCACGGAAACGGTATTCGCTTCCGGGTTCGAATCGATGTTGCAACCGACAAGGCTTATGGTGAACATGCTGAGGATTTTATGGGTTACTTTACTTTACAAGGTAGAACTAAAGTGAGTATTTTGTTAGATAGTTGACACGACTTTGACGATGATTTGAAAAATAGCTATGGACCGATATTACGGTATTTATATTGAATTTTATGATTTGTTTTACAAGTATGTATGATCATTTAATTTTTTGTTTAATACTGATAACAACTTTATTGTGTAAACATAAGAAGTGCTTATTGTTTGTCTGGATGACATTATGGTGAAAAAGAAAGTGCTTACATATGCTGGTGAGCGTTTGAGGGGCTTTAAGACACAACTCATACGTGATTATATTAATAATCCAAGAGATGAAGATGCCCCTGAATATAAGCCTCCAAACTTGATGTACTCACCCAAAAACTAAAAGTAAAGAAAATCCTCCATACATGATGTATCCATATATTTATCAGGATTGTTGTGAGGAATTTGTAAAGTCTCGCACCACTCCCGACTTCTAGCTAAGAGCAAAAAAGGAAAGCTTAATAGATTTATAAATGTCTATCCACATAGATTGTCTCATGGAGGACATGACAAACTTGAAAAGAAGATGATTGAACAAAAAAGAAAACAAGGGGAACAAAAGTTGGGTGATTCTATGAGCCTTTATCGCACTCCATCTCCATCATCGCACCATGATAAATAGAAGAGGACACATTAAAGAAAAGGAGGTGAGTTCACATTAGAGGCTACACGTGAAGCGGCTGAAAAGATTGTAAGTAGATTCTTTTTTCAACAATATTATTTATTTTGGTTAAATAAAGTTGGTAATGATGAAAATTTAAATGTATTGGTTGAAAAATCCAAAGTTGGCCTCTTCATTCCAAAAGATCGTCATGATATCTTGGTTGAAGAGATTGTAACTAAGGAGCATCTTGGGCGTGTTCGTGGTCTTGGAAGAGGCATTGGCTTCAAGATTTATTTTTGAGGATCTCGATCAACTAGATAAGTACACAATAAGGAAGAGATGGAAGATATAGTTGATGTTAAGTTGGTGGAGTAAAGGGATAAGTGGATTCGGGAGGAACATTCTAGGATGCAGATGGAGGAGTGGAAGAGGGTGTTGCAGGAGGAAAGTGAGAGGTTGTTGCAGCAGGTGCGAAAGCGGTTCCAGAAGAAGCAAGAGGAGCGAGAGATGTTGGGTGAGATGGAGTGAAAGAGGCGAATGATGAGGAGTATGAGAGGATATCCATTGAATGTACCTGCAATGTGCTTAAGGTATAAGTATAAGTCTAAAAAAATTGTTGTATACTATTGTTATTATTGTTTGCGTTTTAATTTTTGTATTGTATTTCTGTTGTTTTTCTGATACAGAGATTAAGTTCACTGGGTTTACTCAACCAAAAAAATTCAAGTCAGTTGGACATTCAAGAGCATGTATTTGAGAAACTAATGGGTGGTACAAGCACAAAAGAAAGTTATTATGCCCACCAAGACAATATTGAAACCACATCATAACAAGTAGATAACATTCAAAGACTATCACTGATAGTAGAGAGTCTTCCAGATCTCTGCGAAAATATTAAACTAAGTCATGTTCCAGATGAGTATTATGTACTTCCTAAGTCTTTTATTATGGAATTTTTGAAGGGGGGTGAATGGCTAGACGTTACCATATTACAATTGTGGTGTTCGTAAGTATAATTTTTACGTTGATCATTTCTATTTATATTCATATGTTCTCGTACTTTTAACAATAAACATTTGACTCTTGAAGGTACTTGCATGAGATGTGTGTTGAAAGGGATTTAAGAAAGTATTGTTTCGTAGACCCAAATACCATTAGCCTTCATGGTGGTACAATAGCAAACAATATCAAGGTTTCCGTAAAAGACAGGTTGTAAGAAGATAACAAAGAATGTTATTTGCCCCCATTTTTTCACGCGTAAGTATATATTAATTTGTGTTTTCATTTATAAATCAATTTTGTGCATATTACTAATTATTTTGAATGTTTATGCAGTAATCATTGGCAACTAATTATTATATGTCTGAGGCAAAATATTATAGTTATGCTTTGCTCTATGCACAAGACCATTAATGAAGTTATGTTAAACACTTTGTGTGGGTAAGTGGTATTAGTTTTTATTTAAATTTGACCTTTAATTTTGAATAATTTGTATGCATGTTTAATTTTTACCGACATGTGTAGAGCGATGGAGGAATAAAATGCAATCAAAGATAATGTAATTGGTAAAAAGCCAAGGATCATTTCCCCAAAAGTAAGTATTCCTTGTATTTTTTTATATTCTTTTATTTGTGTGTATTAATTAGTAACTATATGAACATTATTTGTAGTCAAGAAGACAACCCAACGGCTATTCTTGTGGATACTATGTTATGAAACATATGTATAATATTGTCACCGGAGACATTACAAATGGATGGACCAAGCGTAAGGTATTAGCTTAATCCGTATACATGTAATTTATGTATATTTCTTAAGTTAATGTTGTTGTTGTTAGATTACCATAACTTAAACTTTATTCTAAATATGGGATTTTAGCAACAAAACACCATTCTTAGAAGAAGATATAGATGATATTCCATCAATTTGGGTTGGTGTCTTCTTATTTTGTCATGAATTTCACCAATAGTTTTTCTTTTGAATTTGTACATATAGAGATTTTGAAATTTTCATGTTCAAAACTCTAACTTTTGTATTATGTGTTGATGACAAAAATGTAAATTTGTACATTTGGTTTTTCCACAATGCAAATTTGTAATTTTGTATGAAAAAGGAATATCAATTATGTTATTTGTTTTTTATTTGGTATTCTGTGTTAATTTGGTATTTTGTAACAATTTTATAGTTTTTGCATGTGTACAAAATGATACAGGTCTTCCAGTAAAATGAGAATCAAAACAAATTTATAATTTACATAGCTTATTATCTCGGCTATTAAATAAAACTGAGAGGTATGTTACACACGCTAGTTAGTTTTGAAAATAAAAATATGTTGTTGCTAGGGATCGAACCATTGACCTTTTCCATTTTAACTTTGACTTCATGTCACCTTTCGTTACTTCGACACTGTAACTGAGGTGAAATCAATTTCGCGTATGACATGACATGTATTATTTGTAGTAGTGGCCTCCTCCATCATCATTTCTGGCGAACAACCTTCGTCGATCTAACCACCATACACCGTCGCCATTTAAGTGTTAACTCTTCTCTTTCTTTTGATTGTTTATTACTGATAGGATTTGTGTTTTAGTTTGAGATTTGTTTTGAATTTAAAAAATGAAAGAGAGAGGTTGAAGGAGAGTTCATCGTGAGAGAAGAAAGGAAAAACGTGTTAAATCTGATTTTATGAGTTTTCAATTTCTTTTTCTCTTTTAATATTATTTTATATTTATTTTATTTTTTATTATTATTACCCACATGTTTTGATATGATTGGGTGATATTCAAATAATGGAGGGGATCTTGTACATGATCCCCATGGCACTCATGGTGGGCACGTGTTGAGACAACCACATGATTTGAATCATAAGGTATAAATCTGTTAGTTTTGTTGACTTGATCATGGTCATCTGATCTTCATCAGATGGTCCAGATTGTCCATGGCCTTTTCCCTTTCCTTTTTTTTTCTTATTTGGGCTTAGCTTTTTCTGGGCTTTGTTCTCTTTACTTAGTAACCAATACATTCTATGTTGCACCCCCTTTCCATTCATTATTATTGTTAATGATTTTATCTATATAGTTAATTTGATTACATTGATTATTTTCTCATTATTACAATAAATAAAAACATCATTGTTATTTTCTCTAAAAAATCAAACTTAATTGATTTATTTTTCTAAATCTATTATTTGTTTAATAAATGTTAAAATCAAGTTTTTAATCAAATCGATTCATAATCTTATCTCAGATCTTTTCTCAATAAAATCGGATTAAAAAAAGGAATGGATGAATATACATTCGTATGTTCCTCGAGTAATCGGAGGCTTAGGGTACACTTTGTTTGAACTGATTATTCGCCTTCCATTAAAAAAACCATTAATCAAATTTGGATTAAAAAAGGAATGGGAAAATGTATGTTCGCATGTTCCTCTAGTATCGGAGGCTTAGTGTACACTTTGCTCGGACCGCTTACTCATCTTCCGTAAAGAACATAACCTTCACAAATAAATTTGATTAAAAAAAGAATGATCGAATGTAAATTCGCAGGTTCCTCGAGTATCAGAGGCTCAGTGTACACTTTGCTCAGACCAGTAACTCGTCTTCCGCAAAGAACACGCTTTCACAAATAACTTAGATTAAAAAGGGAGTGGGCAAATGTACATTTGTAGGTTCCTCGAGAATCGGAGGCTTAGTGTACACTTTACTTGGACCGGTTACTCATCTTCCACCCAAAACAACCACAACCAATCAAACCTATTTTTCGCCCAAACGTGACTAAGCAAATTTTTTCACAAACAAATGATGTTTTATCCATTCCAACGCGAAACAAGCAAAATATTTATTCCGCACATGTGCGACGCACAAGTAATGCTTAATCTCTTGAATGCGACCTAAACATCATTTTCTAAAATCTACCAACAAACAACCATTTTCTACAAAGAACTATGTAGCTTTGAGTTTCCCTTCGCACCTGGGAATATGTAGGAGCAAGACTCAACATCTTGTCAAACACTCTAATAAAAAAACTATTTTTTCACTTTTTATTTCTTTTTGTAATATGACTTTTAATAAACAGAGGAACTTCAAACATTTTTTAAACTAAACACTTTCAGAAAACTAACTTGAAGGTTCCCATTTAGTACAACGGATGTGTGGGGTGCTAATACCTTCCTCTCGTACAACCGAATCCTGAACCTGAACTTGGTTGCGATGACCATGTTTTCATTATTTAAGGGTTTTATCGATGTTTCCCTTAAAAAATAAAACTTCGGTGGCGACTCTATTAATTTCGAGTCTTTGTTATGCTCAGGTATTTTTCGCGCCGCGACAGCTGGCGAATATGTTAGGGTACACTAGCAATTAAATCCTATTCTAGTTAGTTTGAGACTGGCTATTTAGTTCTGTTTGTATGCTTTTTTTGTCTTTTCTTATGTTTTCTTATTTCTCTTGCTTTATGTTTATGCTCTATATATCTACGTATATGGTTCATCTATTAGTTTAGGATTGTTGCTTGAGGGAAGCTTTATACTCGAGCTTGAGAAAAACATAAGTTTTGAATTGGATGTTATGTTGTGTTAGATTATGGGATGCACATCCCATTAGGCTAAATAAAAAGAATCTGCCTATAGTAGATTTACTCGGAACTTTCATCATGAACTGGCTAGCCCATCCTTGTGGCAAGATTTTGAACACGATCTATGACTCTGGGAACCATGTCTAGAACATTGGAGTCGATGGTTATGTAGTGTTGACAAGCCATTTCATTTTGTGGTCTACTTGATGAGCGCCACAAGATCCATCGTGGACATCAAAAACTACTACATATGCTTCACTTTCACTAAGACACTTTAAAATGATCCCTTAAGGGGTCATTTCAAACTATTTGTTACCCATGATGGTATAACTTAGTGCCTTATATTTGTCTTTTTGATTCATTGTTCCTGTAGGATTTTCCAAGTATTCCATAATAGGTCTCCGCCAATCATCATTTGATATATTGTCACTGGCAATAACATCATACTCCTTGGCTTCTATGTACTTCATCAACCCAAGTCCTTCTATTCTTGTAGGTTTTGATGTTAGCATTCACGGAGGGGGTATGTTGGTTGGGACTATTCTTTGGGAACTTTGTATCCTGAAGCAACTTGAGCCAAGTCATTTTCTCCTGATTTTTTAATCTGGGCACAAATCTAATTTTGACTGAGTCGAACTTTTCTAAGAACGATCGTGATATACTATAATACAATATCAAGTTTTCTTTGGTACACTTGTATTCTATGGTTAGATGTTTTAATACTAATTATGAGTTGCCTTGGATAATGACTCTCTTTGTGAATGAAACTTTCAGTTAGATATATTTTGTATGATGTCAAAACTAGGATACTTTAGTGTTTATGTATATTGGATGGTATCCTCTGAGTCTTAATGTGCATCTTAGCATTAGAAAGCATAAAAAAATTGAAATGAGTTAAGGTTCCTTGCATGAAAAACAAGTTTTTATGGGAAAAACAGTCTATGTGTCAACACATAAGTGTTATAGGTTGACATATATGAGTTACATGTCAGCTCATGTACCTCATTTTAAAAGCATGTAGCTTATGTTTGATGTGCCTCTTATATAGGTCGACACATGCATCAAACAGGTCGGCATGTGACTTACATAGGTCGACACATGCAACATATTTTTCCCAAAAAATCATAACTTTTTCAAATATTTTGCATTCCTTTTGCCTCCAAACATGCATGCATATAAATTCTTCATACATGTATCATTTCTAGTAAGGTTCTAGAGTAAACCTACATGAAACCAGGATTTCAAAGTGTTCTCACCATCTTCAACCTACATTCTATGCATACACACAAACAAACTACACATAATCATTATTTGTTGGGTGCCATCTAGAATTATAGTAGATAACATCCAATTTAGGTTGTTGAATTGTAAATTGGGTTGATCTCTTTGAGGGTTTCAAATAAGAAAACCGAGTTGGGATTTTCCTTCAATATCAATTAGGGATTTGAAGGTTTTGGACAAGATTATGCAATTTGGATCCGATCGAGTGAAGGCTTTGAAGAACAGAAGGTTCATGCAAAGAAGTAGCGTGAGATGGTGGATCATATTGGTAAATCTTGGGTTACAATAATTCGAAATTTGGATCCGATTGAGTGAAGGATTTGAAGAATAAAAGGTTCTTACAAAGGAGTAGTATGGGATGGTGGATCAAATTGACATTGTTGGGTTACTTGATCAAGGGAAGAGAAAATGTCAGAATCAACACCAAACTTAGGGTTTGTAGGGTTGGAATGCTACATTTCTCTTGTATATATACTTTTGCAAAGTAAGTTTAATTTCATAGCATGGTCGATTAAGGAACTGCCTAAATAAATCCTTATGTACTCTCTCTCTCTCTCTCTCTTTATATATATATATATATATATATATATATATATATATATATATATATATATATATATATATATATATATATATATATATATATATATATCTTTAAAATTTCATTTGCAAATTGTTGAATTTATCGATTGTGCAATCAATATGTTTGGGTAATCCTTTTGAAAAAGACTTTGTTGAGTTGATCACAACCTATTAGATTATGGTTGGATTTGAGGATCAACAAAACCATACAAATTCTAAACGAAATTGATTGCACACAAGGTGTTCGATAATTTGTCTCAATAGTAATAGTCTCTATTTTTAGCATTGCATTCAATTGATTATGGTTGATATTTTGTTGATCTAATTTGTGTTCATTATCATACCTTGATTGCAATTACGTATATTCGAACTTTTTGATAGCGGTTCAGTTAAACGATTCAATTCGGGTTACTTCCGCTCGCCATAAAATTTTCAAAATAGTTTTTTTGTTAAAGTGTTAACTTGTGATCAATTCACCCCTATAGATCAAAGCATATCGTCTAACAAGTGGTATCACGAGCTCTAGTTCATTCCGTGCTTCAATATTTGCTTGTTAGAAAATGTTTATCAAACCTAAAGGGGCGTACAATAGAGAGCCCATTTATACCGATGAAAATTATGGCTATTGGAAAGCTTGTATGTGTATCCATATTAACTTGGTTGATAAGGGTGTATGGGACGCCATCACCAATGGTACTAATCAAATTACAATGACCAATGGTGAGGGTGTCATCGTACCAAAACCAGAAGATCAATGGAATGATAATGATAAGAAATTGTGGTCACATGATTGGAAGGCACAAAATATTCTCATATTTGTACTCGGTGTTGATGAATATTATCGTGTTTCCCATTGTGAAACCGCCAAAGCTATGTGGAACGCATTAGAAATTGCCCATGAGGGAACTAATTAAGTCAAACAAGCTAGGATCAATACCTTAAATCAAGAGTTTGAACTATTTCGTACGAAGCATGGTGAAACCATTGCCGACATGCAAAAGAGGTTCACATATCTTATAAATCGATTGAGTACTCTAGGTAAGCATGTTTCTAATGATATTACTACTAATAAAGTTTTGAGGTGTCTTAATAGGGAATGGAAACCCAAGGTCACCGCAATCAAAGAAGCGAATGATGTTAAAACACTTATTCTCACAACTTTATTTGGCAAGCTAGAAGAACATGAGCAAGAACTCACTTGCTTGGAAAAACATGAAAAGAGCATGAGAAAGAGATGAAGAAGGAGAAAGGTAAAGACAAGTATGTATAAAAGAAGTATATTTCTCTAAGGACTTCAAGTTCAAAGTCCTCAACAAATGAGCAAAGTGATTGTGAAACAAGAGATGACAAGAATCCCGATGATGAAGAGATGGAGTTGTTCGTCAAAAGGTACCATAGGTATATAAGTAAAATACACTTAAACACTCTGACAAGAACATAATCAAATTCGGAAGGTTATCTAACTCCTCAAACGAAGATGAGAATAATAAGGGTAAACTTATAAGTTTATACTACAATTGTGGAGAAGTCAATCATTATAGGTCAGATTGTCCTATGATCAAGAAAGACAAAGAGAATGACCATCACAAAAAATCTAGCAAGTCTAGAAGAGCCTACTCTTCAAGTGATGAAAGCTCAAGTTCAAGTGTCAAATCAGTCCAAATTTTCCTCGTGACCAACAAAAAGAAGAAGAAGAATGTAAGTCATTATAAGCTTGAATCTACTAATGAATTATCTTATTCTCAATTACAAAAAACTTTTGAAAATCTACATAGAGAAGACATATACGCTTTTAAAATATTAGCTTCAAATAAAAGAATCTTTTCACATTTTGAAGCTAAAGTTTTAGAAACCAAAAAGAAGATGGAATCTCTTAAAAAATCTATAGTAGATATTCAAAAAGACAAGAATAAGGATGATGAGCCTTCATGGTTCGGTTGTGAAACTTGTCACATTTGGAAAAAAAAGAGGTAAATACTCTTCAAGCTAAATTGGATAAGGAATTATAACCAAATATTACATTTGCTATTGATCCATCAAAGTTCAAACATTCTTCGAATCCTTCATATAAAAAGTATAAATATTTTCAAAAGGACTCAAATAGCAAAAATACATTTCATCACAACTTATCTTGTCACTATTGTTGAAAGAAAGGTCATACTATTGAAAAATGCAAGTTTAGGAGACTTTTTGTTCCTAAAGGTATTTTTCAATGGTTGTCCAAATGCAACCAAAGTTTCACTAATCCTTACGAACCCAATGAAGCTTGGGTACCTAGCACTTTTCATTGATCTTGCAAGATAAAGGTCTTGGCTCTATGAAGAGAGTACGAGATCTCGTTTATGGATGCTCAAGACATGTGACGGGTGACATATCCCTATTTCATTGACTTTGTGGAAAGAAAGAAGGGTTGTGTGACCAAAGAAGATCAACAACTAGTGTTCATTATTTTATAAAATATGTGTAGATTACGTTTAACGTTTCCTATCCAAGAAATATCGGAAAAGGTATTTCGTTTCATGGTGTAGGTGTATCTTCAATAATACATACTCAAGTAAATCTAATGAGGGATTGATGAACCTAAGGTGATGAAACCTGAGGAGGAGCAAGATAACTATCATGAAAATGACAAGAATGAAAGTCTAACCATAAAGGATGATCATCAAATCAATAACCTTCTTGTATACATTATTAATCACACTTTTGGGTACTTTAACAAAGAGAAAAGTGGTAAAAATGTTGATGTCAAAAGGTTATGTGTCACATTTTGCATTTATTCCAACTTTCGTTCGAGAGTTCCTTGTGGAATGCATGTGCATCCTCCATCATTCGTACGGTGAGGTAATATCGTTTCAATTTTTGCTTTGTAAGCAAGTTCTTTCTTTTACCTGTTTATTACTCAAATGTGTATGATATACTTTGTGTATGATACATGTTATGAGTGTTCATTTTCAAAAAAAAATCATTTGATAACCATGGTGTGTTTCAATTTACACGTTTTTAGTGACCTCGTCTGAATATCTTCACATGTATTCTATACTCTTAATATTTCACGCTAGCTCCAAAGAGTTCAAGTTTTTTGTCGATGATATCATTTTGATTCCACTAGCATGCAATTAGTCAAAGAGTTTTCTAAGTTTATGCAGGGTGAGTTTGAGATGAGTCTCATGGGGGTTGAATTACTTCATTGGTCTTCAAATTAAGCAACTCAACGAAGGTACATTTGTGTGTCAAACACAATTTTGCAACGAATTGCTAAAGAGATTTGGTATGGAAATGCAAAATCAGTTGACACTCCAATGCCCATAAATGGAAACTTGGAAAGAAATGAAAATTTTAAGGATGTTTATGTCAAGAAGTATAGAGGTATGATTAGATCTCTTCTATATCTTACTGAATCTAGGTCGGACATTATATTTAGCGTGTGTATGTGCGCTCATTACTAACCGACTCCTAAGGAATCACATTTAAAAGCCGTAAAATGCATTCTTAGATACCTTCATGGTACATCTAAGTATGGGATTTGGTATTCCAAGGGAAGCGATTGTAATTTGGTTGGTTATACTGATTCCAATTTTTTCGGATGCAAATCAAATAGGAAAAGTACTAGTGGAACTTGCCACATGTTTTCAAACTCCTTGGTAAGTTGGCATAGCAAGAAACGGGTTTTCGTTGCTTCGTCAACTGCCGAGATGGAATACATAGTAGCCGATATTTGATGTGCTCAAATTTTGTGGCTCAAACAACAACTACTTGATTTTGATATTAAACTACAATGTATTCCTATTATGTGCGACAACACTAGTGCTATTAATATAACCAAAAATATGGTGTTACACTCTCGCACTAAACATATTGAGATACGTCAACACTTCCTAAGTGACCATGTTGATAAAGGAGACTTCGTATTTGAGCATGTTGATAGCAAAAATCAACTTGCGGATATCTTTACAAAACCTCTTGCGATTGAACCATTTTTCAACATTCAAAGGGAATTGGGAATTCTTGATATCTCAAATCTTGCCTAAATATGATTTGTTACATGCAGTTTATATACTTTTTCTCTAACTTCCCTTAGAAGTTCAATCACATATGAGTGCTTCCTTCATCAATTCATAAGCGGGGTAATGTTGTTCCGTTTTCCCTCTTTGAAAGTAAGTCTTTTACTTTTGCATGTTATCTATGTTCCAAATGCTTGATATGCTTGATGTATGAACTAATTCATGAATGTTCACTTCCAAAAATCTCAATTGATGTATTTCAATTTATATGCTTATAGTGACTTCATGCTATTTTTCTTCCATACTTGAAATATGTTCTTGGTGCATAAGCATGTTATCTATTCCGGCATGAAATATGTTTGAACATGTTATAATGTCAACAAAATTCTTATACTGTGCCATTGTTATGATAACATCTCTACTTTTTGTTTAAGTCATAATAAATCTATATATCACCTTACTAGAACACATGTGTGTGCAATGTTCGGGAGCACCAAAAGTATATGCCACATAATCATGTTACCTTTGTAGCAATTCAAGAATTTTTAATTGCATTATATCCTTCATCTTTCTTTTTTATTGTATATGTTATTTGACATAAGTTGTGGCAACCATGTTATATTAATGCTTAGAATTCTTTTTTTTATATTTATGCATTTTCAATATTTACATCATTTTATGTGACTGTTGTTTTATTGATGATCTTATCTTTGTAAACGCCTATGTGTGTTATATTGGTATATGTGTGATATAAGATACTTCTCATGGATTGGTTTATCTCTTTTTGATGTTGTCAAAGGGGGATAAGCATTTGCAAGATGAATTTGGGATGCATACATTCTGGGGGAGCCTTCATGAAGACACGAAATACATCATCTCAAGTTTTTCCATCATCAAAAAGGGGGAGAATGTGAGTGCAACTTTTCGTTAGATGTATTTTGTATGATGTCAAAACTAGGATACTTTAGTGTTTATGTATATTGGACGATATCCTCTAAGTCTTAATGTGCATCTTAGCATTAGGAAGCATAAAAACTTTTTGAAATGAGTTAGAAAAGGTTCCTTGCATGAAAAACAAGTTTTTGTGGGAAAGCAGTCTATGTGTCGACACATATGTGCTATAGGCCGACACATACGAGTTACAGGTCGACTCATGTGCCTCATTTTTAAAGCATGTATCTTCTGTTTGATATGCCGCCTATACAGGTCAACACATGACGTATACAGGTCGACACATGACGTATACAGGTCGACACAGGCATCAAACAGGTCAGCACATGACTTATATAGGTCAACACATGCAGCATATTTTTCCAAAAATTCATAACTTTTTTTAATCTTTTGCATTCCCTTTGCTTCCAAGCATGCATGCATACAAATACTTCATACATGCATAATTTCGAGTAAAGTTCTAGAGTAAACCTACACGAAACTGGGATTTCAAAGAGCTTTTATCATCTTCAACCTACATTATATGCATACACGCAAACAAACTACACATAATCATTCTTTGTTTGGGTGTCATCTAGAATCAAAGTTGATAACGTCCAATTTAGGTTGTTGAGTTGTAAATTGGGTTGAGATATTTGAGGGTTTCAAATAAGAAAACCGAGTTGGGGTTTGCCTTCCATATCAATTATGGATTTAAAGGTTTTGGACAAGATTACGCAATTTGGATCTGATCGAGTGAAGGCTTTGAAGAACGGAAGGTTCTTACAAAGGAGTAGCGTGGGACGATGGATCATATTGGTGAATCTTGGGTTACAATAATTCGCAATTTGGATCCGATCGAGTGAAAGCTTTGAAGAACGAAAGTTTCTTGCAAAGCAATAGCGTGGAACGGTGGATCAAATTGGCATTGCTGGGTTACTTGATCATGCTTTGATCAAGGGAAGAGAAAATATCAAAATCAACATCAAACTTAGGGTTTGTAGGGTTGGATTGCTACATTTCTCTTGTAAACATACTATTACGAAGTAAGGTTAATTTCATTATCTCAATTCGAGTTCGAATTGAGGGTAAACATACCCATAGCGAGGTCGATTGGGGATTGCCTAAACAAATCCTTGTGTAATCTCTCTCTCTCTCTCTCTATCCCTCTCTCTCTCTCTATCCCTCTCTCTCATTTACATTTCATTTGCAAATTGTTGAATTCGTCGATTGTGCGATCAATACATTTGGGTAATCCTTTTGAAAACCATTTGAAAAAGGTTTTGTTGGGTTGATAATAGTCTATTAGATTGTGGTTGGATTTAAAGATCAACAAAACCATACAAAATTCTAAACGAAATCGATTGCACACAAGGTGTTCAATAATTTGTCTAAATAGTATTTTTGTGTGTTTTATCATTGGGAATAGTCTCTACTTTTAGCATTGCATTTAATGTATTATGATGGGTATTTTCTTGATCTAATTTGTGTTCATTATTATACCTCGATTGTAATTACACGTACCCAAGTTTTTTATAGCGATTCGGTTAGACGATTTGACCCGGGTTACTTCTGCTCGCCATAAAATTTTCAAAATATTTTTTTTCTTAAAATTTTAACTTGTGATCTATTCACCCCTAACCCCCCCCCCCCCCCCCCCCCCCTTCTAGATTGAAGACTATGGTATAACATTATTTCCCCCCAAGTCAAGTAAAATTTCAAGGCTTACTATCAATGCTTCATATTTAGTCTCATTGTTAGAACAATGATCTCTAATTCTAAATTTGAACTTGGTTGGGATTCCTTGGGGTGATACTATTTAGACTCCAACCCTAGTCCCCTCTCTGTGAATTGAATCGTCGGAATACAAGTCCCAAGCCTTTACGTCTATGTAATTTTGTATTGTTTTGACAACTGCGTGATAGACTATAAAGTCAACCAAAAAACTTCCTTTCATAGCCTTCAGAGGTGCATATGTTAGGGAATATTCAGTTAGGGCTAATGCCAACTTCCAAATCCGACTATGCAAAATGGGTTTAGAAAGCATGTGGATGTTGAAATATGGGTAAACATGAACATCAACTGGATTTATATAATGTTTCAATTTGGTACAAGAAAAGTACAAGCACAAACATAGCTTTTCTATTTCATTATATATAGTTTATGCATCATTCAGGACCCTACTAAGATAGTAAATATCCCTTTCGACGTCATTTTTGTCCTCTTGAGCCAACATGTTGCCCATTGTTAACTTTGATGTAGAGATGTATAGTTTTATTGGCTTCCCTTTCATATGAGGTATTAGGATTGGAGGTATTTTCAGGTAGTCCTTTTTCTCGTCGAATGCTTTGTGATACTCTAACCCCCATCTGAACTCCTCTTCGCCTTTTAGACAGAGTAGTGGCAAGAACTCTTGGGTTTTTCCACTTAAGTTGATGTTTCCTAGTAATGACTACATCTGCTTTTTGGTCGAGGGGGGCCTCATTTCAGATATTGCATTAATCTTATTTTGATTTATTTCGGTCCTCTTCTTATCGGCTACGAATCCAAGAAAGTCTCATACACTAACGAAAAAGGCTGATAACGAGAAATTGTATCATGTTTTTAGGCTTATTTTACATGTTCTCTGTCTATGTTTTTATGCATTTTATCGCCTTTTACTTCCATTTTATTTGTTTTGCAGTCGCTAGTCGATTTCATTGGAGATTTGGAAGCCTCGCGAAAAAGGAGCTAAAAAGGAGCAAAAGAGTTGGTTTTGACCATTCCGAGCAGATGGCGTTTGCCACCTGTTAGGTGGTGTTCGCCATCCTCATTGCCTGCCATGTCACTTAAGTATGGAAGGAATGGTGTTTGCCATTCCCCTAATGGCGTTCGCCATTATCATGGAGTAACAGAACTACACTAGTGGGCAGTTCTGGACTATTTTTTCTCTACCTATTTTCCCTCCATTCTCCTTGCACGGTCAAAGGAAGTTAGAAGGACGCAAAACCTCTATAAATAGGACTGTGGGAAGTGTTTCGAGATATCCAAGTTGTGCGGAAGCTCTGTCGAATCTCATTTTAGTATTAAGCATAAATTTATCTGTAAAAGTGACAATAACTCACATCGAGGGATTGTCACACTTGTTTTTCATTATTTCATTGTACTCTTGGATCAAGAACAAGTCTGCCAACATTTTTAATTTAATTCAAGTTCCTGTTTTCTTTAATTTCAGGTTTTCTTTTTACCGCTTTTAATATTTGTATGTTTTACTATTTTTATTACTTGCATGCCATGTTGTTCTTAGTTTTAAATGCCTTAATCATGTCTCTCTCAATTAATACCATGCCTTGCTAAATTACGTTGAGTCCGGCGTATGAAGACCACCGTTATCGGCGGGACTCGGTAGAAATAATGGGCGTGAATATATGACTTAATTATGTTATGGCTTTAGTTCCCAATTGTATGTTTTATCGTTTTGGCACGAGAGTGTGGAACAAATCAAGGTTCAGTCTAATAGCGCGAGAGTGTGAGGAAGGAACCGAATAGTGGAAACTAGGCATCAATCCTAAAAACAGCGAGAGCGCTTTAGGCATCATTTAGAATCTCATTTACTTTCAAAATACGCTTTCTAATTAGAACGGGCAAGCGAGAGCAAAATCTGAAGGAGAATTGCGGTCCAAAACGCAGCGGAAATAAAAAAATTTCTCCTTTAGAGATCCTTACGAATGGTCATGATCAGTGATAGAATATTTACCTCTTGTGACTATTGAAACCTTTGGTGCAGATCTCTTGTGATGATCAAAACCTTTGATGCAGATCCACAGAGCGATCACGAACGTTGAACGATGACAACGTCTCTACTCAGTCCACACGAACGGATTCCTTCAATCTCAGTGCTAGCTGGTATGAATGAAGGCTTTGAGTGAGAGAGAGAGAGAGAGAGAGAGAGAGAGAGAGAACGAAAATAATGCAACCGCTAAGAATGCTTCTGCACAAGGGTTCTATTTATAGAACCACTTGTGTGGGCTTCAAGCTAAAAAGCCCACTTAAGTGTATTTTGGCTCATATCTTATAATATGCCCAAAATCACTTAAGCCCATGGTACCTTACCATATTTCGTATTCTACTCAAGTACACCGTACCTTACGATGTTCTATAATTCACTTAAGGGCACCGTACCTTACGGTATTCCTTAGTTACTCTATCTCTCATCAATCCGTCCTTTGTGTGTGACCCTGTAGGTTTTCGTGACGTTGGCAATTATATTAAATCACGCATTTAACATAATAAACAGTGAGCGGTATCTAGCAACACATCACTGCTACCCAAGACACGAAAATGTCATGTGATCTGACAAATCCTTCTGTGATAATACTTATGTGTATAATTACCCTTTTGCCCTTATATCTATATTGAACACAAGGCATAGACTGTGTCATCCTTGTCCAGTTCAATATTGGGCCCATAGACATTTATCCTGTTATGCAGGATGGGCAAATTCCATCTAGATCACTCATGTTCCTCAGCATGCTTCGTGGAGTACCCATCAACTGTCTTTATGGTTATCCAGTTACGGACAACGTTGGATCAGCAATAAAGCACTCGACTCTACATCTAGGGTCCATAGTGGTTTCAGGTCGAAGAGTGGTATACACCATTATCACCATGAGAATAACTTATGACACTTTGCATAACTTTCTATATAATATTCTCATAGCGGGTCAATCCGGTATAAATATTACTCCTAATATCCATACCTATGTTTAAGACTTGATAACTCTTTATCCATGACCCATGAGATGTGATCATCAGTCTACAAACATAATAGTCTTAATGCTTTAATGTTATACCACTTCACACTAAAGCTCGACTACGGACACTTTAAGAATAGTGTCCTTATGTTTAATGTGCTCTCATGATTAAGTCACACTTAATACATTAAACGGACTATCTATTCCAGGGACTTTATTAATCAACCATAATAAAGAAAATGCCTTTTATTATTAATAAATAATTCGATACAAGTACCAAAAAGTATTGGCCTCTAGGGCTTACACCAACAATCTCCCACTAGCACTAGAGCCAATCAGGCATACCCCGTATTCCCATTGATCTAGTATGGCCATCATGCTTCTGCTGCGCAAGAGGCTTTGTCAGTGGGTCAGCTATATTGTCAAGTGTAGGTACTTTACATATTTTCACATCTCCTCTATCTATTATCTCTCGAATGAGATGATAACACCTGAGTATGTGTTTGGATCGTCGGTGAGATCTAGGCTCCTTAGCTTGTGTGATAGCACCATTGTTATCATAATAGAGACCAATGGGATCCACAATGCTAGGGACTATGCCAAGTTCACTAATGAACTTTTTGATCCAAACAACTCCATTTTCTGCATTTGAGGCAGCAATATACTCGGTCTCGATTTTAGAATCAACAACTGTATCTTGCTTTGAACTTTTCAAGCTCACAGCGCCACCATTTAAGCAAAACACATAACCATTGGAATCATTCATATTAAAGCGTCTCAGCAGCTTGTCTATGTACTCTGACTTAGGCCAAGCATTTTATGATCTATCTCTATAGATTCTGATTCCTAATATATAGGTTGCTTCACCTAGGTCCTTCGTAGAAAAGCATTTCCCCACCCAAGACTTCACTTGTTGCAGGGTAGGGATATCGTTTCCAATAAGTAATATGCCATCTACATATAATACCAGGAATACGATCATGCTCCCACTAACCTTTTTGTAGACACAAGGCTCATCTTCGTTCTTGATGAATCCATATTGTTTTATTGTTTCATCAAAACGAAGATTCCATGAGTAATACATCACCTTGATCAGATATCCATATATCTCAGGTAGGTGATGTATCCTTCCTGACCTACGCTGGTCTTGTTCTACTTGAGCAGGTTGCTCTTACACAACCACTTGTGCTTCCTGCTCCAATTCCTCCATAGGTGTGTCGATGCTTTGTGATTCTTGAATTTCTTCAAGCTCTACTTTCCTCCCACTGGTTCCTTTGGAAATAAAATCCTTTTCTAGGAAAACTCCAGTTCGAGCGACAAACACTTTGCCCTCAGAAGGATTGTAGAAGTAATACCCTCTTGTTTCTTTAGGATACCCCACAAATAAGCATTTGTCAGATTTGGGCTCAAGCTTAGTTGAAATTTGTCGTTTCACATAAACCTCGCAACCCCAAATCTTTATGTAAGACATATGTGGTTTCTTACCACTCCATATCTCATATGGTGTCTTCTCAACCTTTTTGGATGGAACACGGTTAAGTGTGTAAGCTGCTGTCAATAGTGCATGTCTCCAAAAGGAGTTTGGAAGATCGACGTGACTCATCATGGATCGGACCATGTCTAACAGGGTTCGATTTCTTCTCTCAGATACACCATTCCAGTGGGGTGTTCCAGGAGGAGTAAGTTGGGATAGGATCCCACACTCTTTTAGATGGTCATCAAACTCTAGGCTTAAATACTCACCACCTCGATCTGATCGAAGAGTTTAACATTCTTACCTAGTTAGTTTTAACTCGTTAGGTTTCACCC
This sequence comes from Lathyrus oleraceus, assembly GCF_024323335.1. Classification (NCBI taxonomy): domain Eukaryota; kingdom Viridiplantae; phylum Streptophyta; class Magnoliopsida; order Fabales; family Fabaceae; genus Lathyrus; species Lathyrus oleraceus. Next base: position 241,804,063 of record NC_066581.1, read on the forward strand.
TTTTAGTATTAATGTTATTAATAGGCATTTCGAGATCAAGGACATATAGTCCATTGCTCATTTGTGCAGTAGCATAGAATATATCATTCAAATAAATTGAGCAACAATTATTCTTTATTATAAATGAAAAAACCAAACTTGTCCAAACAAGAAATGGAAATAATATTCCTGCTAATTGCAGGTACATAATAACAGTTCTCTAACTGAATTATTAAACCACTAGGTAAAGTCAATACATAAGTTCCTACGGCTAAAGCAGCAACCTTTGCTCCATAGCCAACTCGTAGATCGACTTCACCTTTTGCCAAATCTCTACTCCTTCTCAGTCCCTGCACATTTGTACAAATGTGAGAACCGCATCCAATATCTAATACCCATGATGCAGAAGTAGATAAGTTATTTTAATAACAAAAATACCTGAAGTTGAAGTCTCTACTCCATTCTTCATATCTTCCAGGTACTTTGGGCAGTTTCTCTTCCAGTGTCCGGTCTTACCGCAATAGAAGCAGGTGCCTGCCTTTGCTATGCCTCCACTAGGCTTTAAAGCAGCAACAGTGGGTCTGGGTTTGGCAACTTCCTTGCCTTTCCCTTTATCACCCTGCTTGATGGGCCTTTTGTTCTGTCTCTTTCCAATTCCGATCATCAGAATGGACTTCCCTTTTGTCTTCAGATTATGCTCAGCAGTTCTTAACATAGCTAGCAGTTCAGGAAGAGATTTGTCCATATTATTCATATTGAAATTTAGGACAAATTGACTGAATCCATCTGGCAACGATTGCAAGTTCACATCAGTCGCAAGTTCCTTTCCGAGGGGAAAACCCAATCTCTCAAGGTTTTCCACATACCCAATCATCTTGAGTACATGGGGACCTACAGGGGCTCCCTCAGCTAACTTGCTTTGGAAAAGGGCTTTTGAAACTTCAAACCTCTCATGCCTTGCTTGCTCTTGATAGAGCAGCTTCAGGTGTTCGATCATATCGAACGCTGACATGTTCTCATGTTGCTTTTGCAATTCTGAGTTCATGGTAGCTAGCATGAGACAAGCAGTTTCATTGGCATCATCGACATGCTTCTTATAAGCATCTCTTTCTGCCTTAGGTGCAGAACTAGGAGGTTCCTCTTCAGGAACAGGTGTCTCCAAGACATACAGCTTTTTATCATGTTTGAGGACAATCCTCAGGTTTCGGTGCCAATCCAGAAAATTTGTCCCAGACAATTTTTCCTTATCAAGGATTGATCGCAAGATGTTGTTAGAGGTGTTTGCTGTCATGGTAATCTACACAAGGATTAATGAAAATATAAGTATCATTGACATATTTAATTAGGCCTTTAATTAAATATGCTCCCACTATTTTACTCAAAACAAATGACCCTCATCATTTGATTCGGAAAATCCCGTTGGAAGATTTTCTAGTGGGTCGAGATCCATATTTCACTTCGTTCTAAGTCCGCGTAGGCGGATTACACAAAACTAGGTTATTTAGGTAGGAACTCCTTCCAATTGTACCTCATACAACTCTCGAAAATTTCAGTTGGGTGAATAACTCCTTATTCCAATCCATCATATGGATCATTCCCAACTCTTGCTTCTAAATATATATAATATTATTATAATTAAGTTTGACCCATCGTTTTAGCAGTTGGATATTACAATTATCCCATCGCACCTTACTAATATAGAACATGCACCTCGCGTAGGCGAAACCTACATTATCCGATACTAGTCTTGATGAGTGCTAAAACTTGGAAAGCAAACATATATAATATTATCATAATTTGTTTAGTTAAGTTTGACCCATTGTTTTAGCAGTTGGATATTACAATTATCCCATCGCACCTTACTAATATAGAACATGCACCTCGCGTAGGCGAAACCTACATTATCCGATACTAGTCTTGATGAGTGCTAAAACTTGGAAAGCATAAACTTAATATTTAGTTTGAGGGAATTGTAATCGTTATGATCTCACCGGCTTATTTATCATATAAATCGTCTCTCACATGCATCAACATACATTCACATGCATCAACATACATACAAACAAAATGAAACAGTTATGGCCCCTAGCGCAGTTGTTCTCCCAAGCCAATGAGAGAACCTAAGCTAACCTACAACGATCTAAGCTTCTCCAAGCAAGATCTTCAAGGTTGCCCTCCTTTGATCTTCAAGGTTGTCCTCCTTTGATATTGAAATCCTCTCGTTCTTTATAACATTGTCTTCTTCTCTTTCTTCATAACATTGTCCTCCTTTGACATTGAATTCTTCTCTTTCTTCATAACATTACATTATAGAAGAAACTCGTTTTACATACGAGGGATTGAGATGAGAAAAGAAGTTACATTAAGAGATTACAAGGAGAGGCACGACACGCAGGTCGTATTTAAAAACCCAAAACAAAATAAAGGATAACTAAGGCCATAACTGATCACCACAAGGCACTAATAACAAACACATTATTATTATTATTAATTTTTAATTCCTTTAATTAATTAAAACCAAATTAAATTTCGGCGACCGATCGCACTACGCAGAGTTACCGGGGGTTCCGCTGCCCGGTCAGCGGACGGTCAGGCACAAAACAGAAACCCCGAGAATTCTGACCTTGTGAGTGTGACGACCGTCACAGGCATGTTACGACCGTCACAGGCCATGTGAGTGTGACGACCGTCACAAAGCACGTTACGACCGTCACAGGCCATGTGAGTGTGACGACCGTCACAGGGCACGTTACGACCGTCACAGCCAGTTTTGTTACGCTCGTCACAAGCTCGTGACGAACGTCACGCGGCCAAAATAACGGAACTTTGAAACAGTCTACAGACCTCTTACAAAAAGCCCTAAATTCACAACTCTTTGACGGCACAACCCTTGCGCCGTCACCAACCCTAATGCGCCAATTTCAGACCGTCAAACACACCTCGATTGTTGATTCAGTATGATTGATCAACAGGTCATTGCTTCACCATACTAATGTCAGATTCCGAAGCTAATGACCATTGATCGCTCAAAGGAAAACAACCATTTAGTGTTTGAATGAACGAAACAGAAACAGTATATCATATATACCGTACTTTGCATTAGGATTACTTATATCATATATAAGTTGATCGGTCTCAATTGCATAACATATGGACGATCGATGTATCGCTGCTTCACCATACTAATGTCGGTACCGAAGCATAGTCAACATCAATCATCCAACTCGTACACTCATGATGCCAAATTTAATTACCCGTTTAATTAATTGATTCATTCTGTCTTTTAATCATATTAATACAGAAATTAAACAGCTATCCGAGTCATGGTTTCGTAACCAGGCTCTGATACCACTGAAGGAGAATTACGGTCCAAAACGCAGCGGAAATAAAAAAATTCTCCTTTAGAGATCCTTACGAATGGTCATGATCAGTGATAGAATATTTACCTCTTGTGACGATTGAAACCTTTGGTGCAGATCTCTTGTGATGATTAAAACCTTTGATGCAGATCCACGGAGCGATCACGAACGTTGAACGATGACAACGTCTCTACTCAGTCCACACGAACGGATTCCTTCAATCTCAGTGCTAGCTGGTACGAGTGAAGGCTTTGAGTGAGAGAGAGAGAGAGAGAGAGAGAGAGAGAGAGAGAGAGAGAAAACGAAAATAATGCAACCGCTAAGAATGCTTCTGCACAAGGGTTCTATTTATAGAACCACTTGTGTGGGCTTCAAGCTAAAAAGCCCACTTAAGTGTATTTTGGCTCATATCTTATAATATGCCCAAAATCACTTAAGCCCATGGTACCTTACCATATTTCGTATTCTACTCAAGTACACCGTACCTTACGATGTTCTATAATTCACTTAAGGGCACCGTACCTTACGGTATTCCTTAGTTACTCTATCTCTCATCAATCCGTCCTTTGTGTGTGACCCTGTAGGTTTTCATGACGTTGGCAATTATATTAAATCACGCATTTAACATAATAAACAGTGAGCGGTATCTAGCAACACATCACTGCTACCCAAGACACGAAAATGTCACGTGATCTGACAAATCCTTCTGTGATAATACTTATGTGTATAATTACCCTTTTGCCCTTATGTCTATATTGAACATAAGGCATAGACTGTGTCATCCTTGTCCAGTTCAATATTGGGCCCATAGACATTTATCCTGTTATGCAGGATGGGCAAATTCCATCTAGGTCACTCATGTCCCTCAGCATGCTTCGTGGAGTACCCATCAACTGTCTTTATGGTTATCCAGTTACGGACAACGTTGGATCAGCAATAAAGCACTCGACTCTACATCTAGGGTCCATAGTGGTTTCAGGTCGAAGAGTGGTATACACCATTATCACCATGAGAATAACTTATGACACTTTGCATAACTTTCTATATAGTATTCTCATAGCGGGTCAACCCGGTATAAATATTACTCCTAATATTCATACCTATGTTTAAGACTTGATAACTCTTTATCCATGATCCATGAGATGTGATCATCAGTCTACAAACATAATAGTCTTAATGCTTTAATGTTATCCCACTTCACACTAAAGCTCGACTACAGACACTTTAAGAATAGTGTCCTTATGTTTAATATGCTCTCATGATTAAGTCACACTTAATACATTAAACGGACTATTTATTCCAGGGACTTTATTAATCAACCATAATAAAGAAAATGCCTTTTATTATTAATAAATAATTCGATACAAGTACCAAAAAGTATTGGCCTCTAGGGCTTACACCAACAAAATCATGTGGTTAGGAGGTGTGATCTTTGTCAATAGCGCGAGAGTATGAGACGGGATCTTTAAGTCGATATTTTCTACATAACGCAATAGAATTATATTTAGTGCCCAAATTCTACCTAAGCCCTTAGGAACCCGAAATTCGTATTTCAGACTCGCTTTTATCATAACTTTTAAACCGTTAGAAATTAGTATTTTTGTTCCCGTTCATAACCTTATACCCTTTAGCCTTAGCTTTGTACTGCAACAATAGATGACATTAGTTTGACTATTAGTCTCTGTTGGATTTGATAGTCTTTTAAAACTACACGATAGGTTGTGCACTTGCAGTCATCATCCGACAGACACGTCTGGCTGCGATCAAGTTTTTGGTGCCGCTGCCGGGGACTAATTTAGTCAATATTGCGATTCATTTGTTGCACGCACTATAGACTAAGACAACAAATTTTATTTTTTCCTTTGTCGATTGTATGCCAGACAATCGCTCTCAGAGCAAGGAGTTAGAGCAACCAATTGAAGATATCGAGCGTTATCTTTATCTAAAAGGCCGAATCAAATTTTTTCATATTAAATACGATCTTCTAGATCCTAATATCCCATTTTCAGAACCAGAACCAATTATGGCCGAAAGACCACAAAACAATTTGTTGAAGTACTATGTTGTTCAATCGCAAGTAGAACCACATAACAACATTGTTGCCCCTGCCATCAATCAAAACGATTTCGTTTTGAAACCTTTGTTGTTATCAGTCGTTCAACAAAACCAATTTTCAGGTAGTCCTACAAACGACCCTAACTTAAATTTGTCAGTGAAAGCAAATGGTGTCAGTCAAGAAGCGATTAGACTACGTCTTTTCCATTTTTCCTTAAGGGATAGAGCTAGAGCTTGGCTCCAGTATCTACCTTCAAACTCAGTAACCAGATGGGACGAGTTGAAGAAAGTCTTCTTAGCCCGATATTTTCCACCAAGCGAAACAGCTATGCTAAGAGCTCAAATCAACGGATTTAAGCAAAAAGACAATGAGTCTTTTTTTGACGCTTGGGAGAGATACAAGGACATGATGCAAATTTGTCTACACCATGGACTTGAAAATTGGATGATTATCCATACTTTCTATAATGGTCTGTTGTATAACACTAAGATGAATTTAAGCGCTGCCGCTGGCGGATCTCTAATGGATAAACCTTACGATGAAGCCTATGAACTCGTAGAGAACATGGCTCAAAATCATTTCCAATGGGGAGGTGAACGTGATGCTGTAGAAAAATCAACTCCGAAAAGCGGAATGTACGAAGTCAACAACATAGACCGCGTTAATGCTAAAGTGGATGCGCTTACTCAAAAGATCGAAAGCTTGACCATAACACCAGCAACTACCGTAGCTGCTATAACACCAAACAGTGAATTATGTGGAACCCCTGGGCACACTAATGTTGATTGTCAGTTATTGGTTGGTGTTCCCACCAACCAAATAAATTATGCTCAAGGAAACCCATATTCAAACACTTACAATCATGGTTGGAGGAACCATATGAACTTTTCCTATAAAAGTAACAATGTTTTGTTTTCACCAAACCCAACACCTACTATTCCACCTGGCTATCAGAAAGGAGCCCCTGTTGCTTCACAAGCACCTAGAAAGTCAAATTTGGAGATCATGATGGAAAACTTTATGAATGACCAAGCTAAACAAAACAAAAAATTTGCAAATCAAAATGCTTATACGAGTGAAATGATGAAACAATTGTTAAATAAGTTTGATGCTATGGCTACCAATAACAAAATGTTAGCAGCCCAGATCTCCCAAGTAGCCCAACAACAAGCTGCAATAGAAGCCCCAATTGGAGCATTTTCTGGTCAATCTCAATCAAACCCAAAAGGCCACGCTAACGCTATCACACTTCGGAGTGGAACAAAATTAGATGAACCAATCGACCCAAGAATCCAAAATCTGGCCATGTGTCAAAATTCTGGTAAGGGAACTGAAAAGGTAAACGAACCAACCAATGATGGAAATAAAGACGAAAACGGAAAGGAAAAAGATAAAGAACCACCTTATGTGCCTCCTCCACCATATAAACCACTTATCACTTACCCCCAAAGACTTGTTAAGTCTAAAAATGAAGGACAATTCAAGAAATTCGTAGAAGTTCTGAAGCAACTTAATATGCTTACTGCATAGTGTAGCGCTATCATTCAAAACAACATGCCTCCTAAACTGAAAGACCCTGGTAGCTTTTCCATACCACGTGTAATCGAAAAGTCTATCATAGACAAAACTCTATGCGATTTAGGAGCCAATGTTAGTTTAATGCTCTTATCCACATGTGAATAACTCAATCTAGGAGAATTAAGACCAACAAAGATGTCTCTACAACTAGCTGACCGTTCCATTAAATTTCCCATAGGTATGCTAGAGAACGTTACCGTTCGTATAGGAAAATTCTATATTCCTACCGACTTTGTAATAATGGATATAAAGGAGGATTCCCACATCCATATTATTTTAGGAAGACCCTTTTTAGCCACAGCCGGAGCCATCATAGATATGAAGAAAGGAAGGCTAACATTCGAAGTTGGAGAAGAAAAAGTTGAATTTCTCTGAGCTAAATTCCTACAAGCACTAGTTATAGACGACACATGTTGTTTCTTAGACTTCATCAACAAATGTGTGAAAGAAATAGAGAAGGAACCATATAAGTATACTGAAATACTGAAGATTCCAACACCTCCTATATTCGAAGACGATGATTGGCGTGAGCCATACGTAGATGACAGTTTGAGAGAATGTCTAGCACTAACCCTAAATCCAATGCTATGCCCCAAGAAGCCTTCAATAGAACTCAAAACACTACCTAAAGATCTAAGGTATGAATTCCTAGATACCGAGCTTGAAAGACCAGTTATAGTCAACACTGACTTAGGACAGATAGAAACCGAAAAGTTACTCCATGTCTTAAGAAAGTATCCAACAGTTTTAGGCTATAACATCTCTGACCTAAAAGGAATAAGTCCCTCTATATGTATGCATCGCATTATGCTAGAGGAGGACTGTAAAAACTCTAGAGAGCATCAGAGAAGAGTAAATTCTATCTTGAGTGATGTAGTAAAAAAGGAGGTACAAAAGCTATTAGAAGCAGGAGTCATACACCCGATATCCGAAAGTAACTGGGTCAACCCGATACATGTCGTTCTAAAGAAGGGAGGTGTTACCGTTATTAGCAATGAGAAGGGCGAATCCGTAGCAAAAAGAACTCAAACCGGATGAGGAATGTGCATAGACTATAGGAAATTAAATAAAACCACTCGTAAAGATCACTTTCCATTACCCTTCATTGACCAAATGCTTGAACGACTGGCTAAACATTCTCACTTCTTCTATCTAAATGGATACTCAGGATTCTTTCAAATTCCCGTCCATCCTGATGACCAAGAAAAGACTACTTTCACATGTCCTTATGGTACATTTTCCTATCAACGAATGTCGTTAGGACTGTGTAATGCCCCTGCAACATTTCAAAGATGCATGATGTTAATCTTTGTTGATTTTATAGACAACATGATGGAAGTATTTATGGATGACTTCTCTGTTTGTGGGAAAAGATTTGAAGGATATCTTTCGAACCTAGAAATGGTACTTGAGAGATGCCTTAAGGTCAATCTCGTATTAAATTGGGAAAAATCCATTTCATGGTCTGACAAGGAATTATACTTGGACATGTCGTATCCGATCGAGGAATTGAAGTGGATAAAGCAAAAATCGAAATTATAGAACATCTTCAACCTCCGAAAACAGTTAGAGAAATTCGCAGTTTCTTAGGACACGCCGGTTTCTACCAACGATTCATTAAGGATTTCTCTAAAATAACAAAACCACTATCAGGCAAAACCACCACCGACTGATAAGGCCTTAAAGTCACCGCTATTCAAAACCCAACCATTTCGATATTTGCACCTCATTTTAGCCAGCACTATATTTGGTCGAGAGAACACATGAAACGTAAATTCTATGGATCTCTTCCTTATTTTTTGTGCCTTATCTGAAACCAAAGTTAACCTAACACCATTTCTATTAGCACACTTCTAGTCCACCAGTGTTAGGATATGACATCCTATTTGTGTTGGAGGGTTGATTACATCTATAGCCCTTGTGTTGAACTTAGGCACGAAGTTGGCTACGCTTGAGCCGTTAGAGACTCCTTTTGCCGACCTTGACTATTATCGTAGCATACGCCTTATCACGAACAAACCTGACGACAAATATTTCCTGATGATTAGTAACTGAGAGGTTTAGGGAGTTATTTTACCTTGCGTCGTATGCATCGACGTGAGAATGAGCGCTAATTGGACTTTTGATCTTATCGCCCTCGAGCCCGATCATATGGAGCAAGATGCTCCCTACACTGGCACTGATGCATACACCACACATGCTTTCTTGACTCTTTTCCAGGTACCTCATCCGGATATCAGCTCTGCGAGAAGTATGACTACACCGCCATTAGGACAGCTCTTGATGACGTCCTAAGTGAGCTTAGACATAGGAATGATGCCGATGCGGACCATGATGTGCTACTTAGGCATATTTAGAGGCATCAGGAAGAGATGAGGGTCACCATTGATTAGATCAGGGAGACTCAACTTGACTTTGTTAAGCGAATCGAGCTCAACATGGGTGACCTCATCGAGCAGATGACCGAAGTGCACTTGGAGGTGGCAGGTATGAGGGAGTACATGCAGCATGTGCACAATCCTACATTTGGTAGAGGAGGTTTTGCGCGACATAGAGGCCGCGACCGACATCATTGAGCCCCCTACCAGGTTTCACTACTCATTTCTCCGTCTTGCACTGAAACATTGAGGACAATGTTTGGTTCAAGTATGGGGGAGGAGCTTTATTGCTTTTCTATTATTTGTTGTTTTATTAGTTTCCTACTTAGTTATTTTTAGCTTTTGGTCGAGTCATACATGTGTTGTCGAGTCCTATTGCGTGATATTTTTCTTTTGTTTGAAAATTCCCTTATATTTGACCCCCAATGATTAAAAAAAAACTTTTTTTATTCTGATTCAATGGCATGACACACCTATAGTATAGTTTATCTCTCATTTTTAGGCTTTGTTAGTTAGACTTGGGAAAGTCTCGATAATATCGGTACCGTCCTAACACCCTAAAATCCCTAACTATGCTACATTGATTTGAATAACCATTATGCCAAGATCTTAATTCTAAGTTTTTTCAAGTAACCCCTTGAGTAGTTTATACTAGCAGTCAGCATTATTCTAAAACACACATGAGTAAGAAAGTCGATGCAAATAAGTGTATGATCTCAAGCAAAAATAAAAATTATATATATATATATATATATATATATATATATATATAATGAATAAAATTTGTGATAAGATTTGTCCCTTCTAAGTTAGGTGATCCTCACCCGATCATTTAGCCCAACGATACAAACTCTTAAAAATTCAGTTGCTACTTAAGCAAAACTTGCTAGGTAAGTGCAAAAAAGTTGAAAACGAGATCATAGTCACTAACAGGTTCAACTGCCTTCAATGTGTATGGATAACGGGCTTAATGTGATTGCGCTAGAATGAAAAAGAGGTTGAAAAATAACAAAGAATATAGGTAGATTTATAATGGCATGATTCGAATTGGTTTTGCATAGGAGGGAGTTTTTGTCCGAGAAATGCGGATGTGTGTCACTACGATATCCTTGTTATTGTTATCTAGTACCTGTTTATCTAGCATTAGCCTAGCAGTCTCGTATTACTTAGAGTGTCATCGTGCCTATGTTTTAGACATTGTATTTAACCGTTTATCATGTGCATTGGGTGATTGCTTGAGGACAAGCAACAATCTAAGTGTGGGGGAATTTGACAACGATACATTATATCGTGTTTTTAGGCTTATTTCATATGTTATCCATCTATGTTTTTATGCATTTTATCGCATTTTACTTTCGTTTTATTTGTTTTGCAGTCGCTAGTCGATTTCATTGGAGATTTGGAAGCCTCACGGAAAAGGAGCAAAAAAGAAGCAAAAGAGTTGGTTTTGACCCTTCTGAGCAGATGTCGTTCGTCACCTGCTATATGGGGTTTGCCATCCCCATTGCCTGCCACATCACTTAAATATGGAAGGAATGGCGTTCGCCATTCCCCTAATGGTGTTCACCATTATCATGCAATAACAGAACTGCGCTAGTGGGTAGTTCTGGACCGTTTTTTCTCTACCTATTTTCCCTTCAATCTCCTTTCACGATCAAAGGAAGTTAGAAGGATGCAAAACCTCTATAAATAGGACTGTGGGAGGTGTTTCGAGATATCCAAGTTGTGTGGAAGCTCTGCCGAATCGCATTTTAGTATTAAGCATAAATTTACCTATAAAAGTGACAATAACTCACATCGAGGGATTGTCGCACTTGTTTTTCTTTATTTCATTGTACTCTTGGATCAAGAACAAGCATGTCGACATTTTCAATTCAATTCAAGTTCTCATTTTCTTTAATTTCAGGTTTTCTTTTTACCGCTTTTAATATTTGTATGTTTTACTGTTTTTATTACTTGCATGCCATGTTGTTCTTAGTTTTAAATGCCTTAATCATGTCTCTCTCAATTAATACCATGCCTTGCTAAATTACCTTGAGCCCGACGTATGAGGATCGTCGTTACCGACGGGACTCGGTAGAAATAATAGGCTCAAATATATGATTTAATTATGTTTTGGCTTTAGTTACCAATTGTATGTTTTATCGTTTTGGCACGAGAGTATGGAAAAAATCAAGGTTCAGTCCGATAGCGCGAGAGTGTGAGGAAGAAACCGGATAGTGGAAACTAGGCATCAATCCTAAAACAACGAGAGCGCTTTAGGCATCGTTTAGGATCTCATTTACTTTCAAAATACGCTTTCTAATTAGAACGGACGAGCGAGAGCAAAATCCCGTGGTTAGGAGGTGTGATCTTTGTCAATAGCGCGAGAGTGTGAGATGGGACCTTTAAGTCGATATTTTCTACATAACGCAATAGAATCATATTTAGTGCCCAAATTCTACTTAAGCCCTTAGGAACACGGAATCTATATTTCAGACTCGTTTTTATCATAACTTTTAAACCGTTAGAAATTAGTATTTTTATTCTCGTTCATAACCTTATACCCTTTAGCCTTAGCTTTGCACTACAACAATAGATGATATTAGTTTGACTATTAGTCTTTGTGGGTTCGATAATCTTTTAAAACTACATGGTAGGCTGTGCACTTGCAGTTATCATCCGATTGACACGTCTGGCCACGATCAAAAGCATATTTCAGAGGGTCCATTTTTAAACCATATTTCCTCGTCCTTTTAAAGAATTGTCGAAGGTGGTCGATGTGACCATATTTTGACGAGGATTTAATGAAAATGTCATCTATATAGACCTGCATGAAGGTTTCTATAAAGTCATGAAAGATCAAGTTCATTACTCATTGATATGTCGCGTTAGCGTTTTTCAAACTGAAAGGCATTACCACTCATTTGTAAGTCCCCAGAGCACCTGGGCACCTAAACGTTGTTTTTGGTACATCATCTTCAACAATAAAGATTTAATTATACCCATAATAGCCATCTAGCATACTTATATATTCATGGCATGTTGCCGATTCAACAAGCATTTCTGCAACAAGCATATGGTATTCATTTTTAGGGGTAGCTTTGTTCAAATCTTTAAAATCTATTCATATCCATAACTTCCCATTCTTTTTAATATCAAAAACTATATTAACAAGCCATTCGACATACCTGGTTATTCTGATGAATTTGCTTCTCAATAGTTTTTTAATTTCTTCTTTTATTTTTGAAATGACTGTCAGAGCAAACCTCCTTGGCAATTGCTTCATGGGATTCTTTCCTGACTGAGTGGGTAACTTCAACTCCACCAATTCTTAATCGAGGCCTAAAATTTCATTGTAGTCCGATGTGAATCCATCCTTGTAGTTCTTCAATAATTGTACTACTTGGTTCATTAGGCTTGGATCTATCTTGGCACTGGTCTAAGTTAGCCTCTGGATTAATCTATCCCCTAAGTCGATTTCTTTTAAAGAATCTAGAGCTTGGATTTTTTCAGTTGAAGTCATTGGGTCTTTTTGAAAACCCAAAGGCTCATCATCATAGATGAAATTGAGCGCCTCGTCTAGCATGTAATCGACAAATCTCACCAAATTGGCTTCACTAACCAGTTCATGGTGTAACTTAGCCTCTTGGGGGCATTTTTTCTTGTTCGTTGGTCACGTAAGTCGCAATTTGAGTCCACGCATTCAACTCAGTAATATTTTTGGCCTTCTTGGCCATTTCAGTTTGTAACTTGGCCTCTTTGGGCCATTTTAGCTTGATTATCTGCCACATAGGTCGTAATCCTGGTCCAAGCGCTCGACTCATACATAGTAAGCGTCATCATCACCCCACCCTATTGGGGTTATTTCATCGTCTTCTGATGGTTGTTCCCCCCCCATATTTCTAGTTCCCACATGAAACCATGAATTAGGTGAAGCCTTACTGAGTGGAATACATTCTCCTAGGGCTTGAATCCTTGGCCTTTTGGTGGGAATGGCGCAATGTTTGCTAGGTTCCTATAAAAAGTTCTTATACTAACATGAATCACTTCTGCCATGTAGTAGATTTGATCAACTTCCACATTCTCGACAATGCCATCTTCCATCCATATTTATATTCTTTGATGGAGAGATCAGGGGATGATATCAACACCATATATCCATTCCTTCCCTAACAATAAGTTTTTATTGGCTTTGGAAGGAATGACCAAGAACAAGGTTTGTCGAACTGTGGTTCCGACAACCAAATCTACCTGGATCACCCCTAGAGAGTGGTCAATCTTGCCTTCATAATTGGAAAGTACCATGTTATGAGGCCTTAGGTCGATGAATTTACATATCTTTCTCAACAGAGAATGTGGCCTCATGTTAACTTTTACGCCATGATCGACTAAGACTTTGTTGACACCATAATTGTCAACTTTTGCTTTGATGAAAATTGGTTTTAGATGGCTCTTCATCCCCATATCTGGTTTCTTAGAGATGGAATTCTTCTCTTCGACACAGTCGTTATTCATCACGTAATAACAGTCTGGCTTGTGCTCAGTCAGATCTTATGCATAATATTCCTCTTCTATGTAAGTTACTTCAGTCACCACATCGTATTCGACAGGAAGCATTGACACTATGTTGCACAGGACATCAAAATTTCCCTATGATTCTGAGAATTTATCTTATATCATTTCCCAATGTTCATATTTACCTTATTCCTTGTATGTTGGTAAAGGTGTGTTCACATTCTCATTCACTGGCCTTTTCACCATTTTGACCTTAGGTTCAGTATGTGATGGTGGGGGGAAGATTATTTCTTTAACTGACCTTTTGGCCATCTTGTTGTTCGCTTCTTGGTTCTGGTTGCTACTAGAATCTAGCATCGCTTAGAACACCTTCTTCTAGCATTTATACCTTCGCCATTGTGTGCGAGTCATGGGTATTTTTCCCTTGTAATTTAGACTGCAAGCATGTTTCTCGGTGATCCGAGGGTTGTTCAGGTTTTTCCAAGTTGTGTCTTGTTCCATCACCTCTACATTCTTTTTTGGTTGGTGTTTGTTTTGCTGTGAGGGTGTACCCATTTCCGAATTGTCGCCTTCGACTGAGGCGCATAGTGTAACATCCCAAATTTTGATCAACCTATTTAATTTGATTATTTGTGTTTTTATTTAATTATTTAGTATGTGATACACATTTAATTAAATATATTATGAGTTGTATGTATATGTGGAATATGGTGGAGTGTGATGAGAGTATTGGTGAGTTGGTAGAATGATTAGAATAATTAGAAATAATTAGAATTAATAATTTTTTTAACTAATTAAAATAAATGGAAATAGAGTTTTTGGGTAGAAAGTAGAAACTAAGAAGAAATAAGAGAAGTGGTGAAAATTATAAGATGAGTTGGACCAAAGTGTAATTAGTAAAATGTTAAATTAGGTTTTTAGAGATAAAAAATGATTAGTTGAGCTTTTGAGGTAGGAGTACGTAAAGTTGGAGTTTTTGGAGAAAATGAGGCTATGGCCTGAAGAGGGAAAGACTCAAACCACCAACCTTAATCAAATTCAAAATTTTCTGCTAGGAATCTGAGGTAATGGGCGAACTACTTCGTATATTGGTGTAATTGATGAAGGATGGAGAAGGATCCTCACACTCCTCTAGGGTTTTCTCTTATTTTGTCATTGTTGATTGTGTGTGAATTATTGGTTATAAATACATGTATATTATGTTTTGATTGATGTTGTTACGTGAAATTTGTGTACCTATTTCATGTCAAACTCATATGCATCTATATGATCGAATTCTGAAATTTGGTGTTCTTATGAGTTATGTTGAAATTGTTGAAGGTGATGATGATTTTGAATCAAATCGATGTAATATATGTTAATATGTTCCTAATTCGATGTTTTAATACTGTATTAACATGTATGATTGAATTTCGTGCGTTTGGGATCGATTGGGGTCAAAATCGGAGCTTTGATAGGCCTTCAATGGTGGAAGATCGTGTTTTGGGGTTTCTGGTCTGAGTGATCTCTCCCAGCGAGGATTAACTTTGCCCAGTGAGAGCTCGCCCATAGAGATATGTAGAGTGAGAGGATTCTGAGTTTTGTGATGCTCGCCCAGTGAAGGTAGATCTCTCCTAGCGAGGGCTTGCCTAGTGAGCTGTAGGTCACTCGACGAGGGTGACAGAGCAAAATTTAGTTGTTTTGGTGACAATGTGTTGTTTTAACGATCATTCGGTACTATCACGTATTGTTTGAGATTATGCGTTTATGTTTTATGTGAATCGATGCATGTTATTGAATTAATAATGACTATGCATGAAATAGTTGAGTTTATGCTGAGTTGTGTTCATTCGATTGATCATGAGAATTGTTATGATGATTGATGATTAATTATGTGGATGTTTATTTGATGTGTGAATGTATGTTGTGAAGTGAAAGTATAATTATGTGAATTATTGTAAATACTTGCTGATGATTGTTGAGATGCATAATTCAGAGTGAGAACTCTTGTTGGTGTGTTTAAATGCATGATTGGTTACAATTAGATGTGGGACTATAATCATTGTTGCATTGTGGTTGTTGCATTATCGTATTCCATACATCATATGTTGTTGTTGTTGTTGTTGTGAAAGAGGCAATTCACAAGTTTAAATGAGGGGACAAGTGACTTATTCAGAGCTCAGATGAAAGGGCTCGGGGTTCAGATGTTGGGACCTAGTTCGTATGAAGAACCATCGTTGATTGGTACCACATGCATAATATCGATGTCGTAGGTCACATTGCATGCATATGTATATACATTATGATGGAAATTGTGTGATATTGTAATGGTGTGGCGTGTTTATTGAATGTGTGATGTGTTGTGTGTTTATCTACCCTCGCATTCTTTACGCTATTTTATATAGAAGTTTATTCTCACCCCTTTTGCTTTATGTTGTCCACCATGGACATCTTACAGATAATCAGATGTAAAGTTATTGTTGTGTGTGGAAGGTGGATTGTTGGAGGTCACCTTCATTTATTTACCGTTCTATCGTATTTTAGCGGTTTAGTGCTTTAATCTTGTAACATTAGGGATGAGACGTTTTTGTTATGTTTTGAGTTGGTGTCTGATTGTGATGTTAAAGTTTAATACTTTATTTGAGAAGTTCAATTTGAAGTTGTTATTATGTTATTTTATGTCGCATGTTGTTAAATGTTTCTGAAAGCTTCATTGGTTGGTTGTCAGAGTGACACCTAAAATTGTCGAGTAATCTTTTTTATATAAGTTTCAGGGCTTAGGGTGTTACATAGTGGTATCAGAGCAGGTCAGTCCATCCGTCCAGGTTTTTGTCATGTTGTTTGTTCCCTAGTATGTGACATATGTATTAACACTATCAATGCATGTTTCTTCTAATAGTTGTTTACTGGTGTGAAAAAATATGGCCGAAGGAAGAAACAATCAAGCTATTGTCGTTGCTTTAGAAGTAATTGCTCAGGCGCTGCATGGCAGCAAAATCAGGTTGATGATGAATTATGTGGATTGGGGAAGTTTCAATGAAGCAACCTGCCGACCTTGAAGAGGAGGTATGATCTAGAAGGTACTCAGACATGAATAAGAGAGATTGAGAATATTTTTTGAGTGTTGGCTTACACTGAGGACCAAAAAGTGTTGTTTGGTACTCATATGCTGTCATAGAATGGAAGATGAATGTACTGAGGTTACTTGGGTTGTGTTCATGACTAATTTTCTAGATAAGTACTTTCCAGAGCCATGTGTAGTAAGAAAGATACTGAGTTCCTAGGAGTGAAACAAGGAAATTTAAAATTTGTTGAGTATGTTGCTAAGTTTGAAGAGTTGGTGAAGCTTTTATCACACTATAATTGTGCATCTGCAGAGGGATGAAAGTGTATCAAGTTCGAAAGTGACTTGCGTCCTGAGATCAAGCAAGGTATTGGGTATCAAGAGATCCGCTAGTTTTCTGTGTTGGTAAATAAATGCAGAATATATGATGAGGATAGAAGGGCCTGACTTTCTCACTATAAGAGTCTTAGTGAGAAGAAAAGGAAAGATTAGAAATATGGGAAACCTTATGGGAATCTATTCGATAAAGGTAAGTAGAAGGATAACCATAAGGTTACAGATGGGAAAAATCTAAGTGAGGGATGAACTCCTGCTTCTATGAGATGTTTCAAACGTGGTGAGTTTGGACATCGTATTTCTGAGCTCAAAAGCACAACTATAAATTGCTTCAAGTGTGGGAAGCCAGGTCACCGATCTTCTAAATGTAAGAGTAATACTTTGACTTTCTATAATTGTGGATAGCATGGTCACATTAGTACTCAGTGTGAGAAACCTAAGAAGGCTCAGTCTGGAGGGAAAGTTTTTGCTTTGTCAGGATCAGAACTTATTAGTTCCGACAGATTGATTCGAGGTACATGTTTTATTAATGGTATTTCTTTGATTGCTATTATTGATATCGGTGTGACACATTTGTTTATATCTATTGCATCTGTGAAAAGATTGAATCTAGATGTGTATGATATGAATGGTAACATGGTCATTGATACCCTAATTAAGGTTCAGTGACTACTTCATTGGTGTGTTTAAATTATCCTTTAACAATTTATGGTAGATATTTTGGGATTGACTTAGTTTGTTTGCCTCTAAGTCAACTCAATGTTATTTTGGGAATGAATTGGTAGGAGTTTAACCATATGCATATCAATTCTTTTGATAAATCAGTGAAGTTTCTTAAATCCGAGGAAAGTATGAGGCCGAGTTTCATAACCGCGAGATAATTAAGGATGTCCTTGAGAGAGAGAGTTCTCAAGTGTTCATGGTGTTCGCGTCCTTAAGAGGGTAAGCGAGAGGATGATTACAGATCTACCTATTACGCATGAGTTTCTTGAAGTGTTCCCGGATGACATTAGTGATTTATCGCCAAAGAATGAGGTGGAGTTTGCTATAGACTTAGTACCTGGTACTCGTCCTATGTCGATGGATCCTTATAAAATGCTCACTTCAGAGTTGAGTGAGTTGAAGAAACAGATAGAGGATCTACTTGAAAAAACGTTTATTCGACCAAGTGTTTTGCCGTGGGGAGTACCGATGTTGTTAGTCAAGAAGAAAGATGGTAGCATTAGGTTGTGTGTTGACTATCGACAACTGAATAAAGTTAAAATCAGGAACAAGTATCCTCTTCTGAGAATTGACGATTTGATGGATCAGTTGGTTGGTACTTGCGTATTCAGTAAGATTGATTTACGGTAGGGTTACCACATATTCGAGTGAAACTAGAAGATATTCTAAAGACTGTGTTTAGAATAAGATATGGTCACTATGAGTATTATGTGATGCCTTTTGGTGTGTATAATGCGCCAATTGTGCTTATGGAATATATGAATAGGATTTTCCATCCTTATCTATATTAATTTGTGGTTATGCTCATCGATGATATTTGATATATTTTAAGTCTGATGAAGAGCATGCAGAGCAACTGAAAGTTGTGTTGCATACCTCGAAAGAAAAGAAGTTGTATGTGAAGTTATCTAAGTGTGAGTTTTGGCCATGAGAGGTAGGTTTTCTCGGGCATGTAATTTCTAGTGATGGTATTGATGTTTATCCATCAAAGGTCGATGTTGTGTTGCAATGGGAAACTTTGAAGTCTATTACTGAGATCAAAAGTTTTCTAGGCTTGGCTGGTTATTACAGGAGGTTTATTTAAAGACTTTTCGAAGTTAGCATTGCCTTTGAACCAGTTAACTCGAAAGGGTCAAGCTTTTGTATGGAGTATCTAGTGTGATTAAAGTTTTCAAGAACTCAAGAAGAAGTTGATGTCGACTCCAGTTTTGATCTTTCCAAGTCCAAGTGAATCCTTTGTTATGTATTGTGATGCTTTGAAGATGAGTCTAGGTGGTGTATTGATGCAGAATGGTCAGGTTGTGGCTTATGCTTCTAGACAGTTGAGAGTTCATGAGAGGAATTATCCTACACGTCGTTTGGAGTTGGAAGCCATGGTGTTTGTGTTAAAAATTTAGAGGCATTATCTGTTTGGTTCCAGATTTGAAGTGTGTAGTGACCACAAGAGTTTGAAGTACTTGTTCAATTAGAAAAAGTTGAATACGGGGCAGAGGAGGTGACTCGAATTTTTGAAGGATTATGATTCTAGTTTGAGTTACCATCCCGGTAAAGCCAATGTTGTAGTTGATGCTTTGAGCAGAAAGTCGTTGCATATTTTGATGCTGATGGTTAGAGAATTGGAGTTAAACGAGTAATTCAAAGATCTAAGTTTGTTGTGTGAAAGGACTCTTAATAGTGTGAAGTTGGGTATGTTGAAGCTGACTAGTGGTATTCTCGAAGAAATTAGAGAAGGTTAGAAATCAGATTTGTGATTGATTGATCGAATAATGTTAATCAATCAAGATAAATGAGGTGATTTCTGTGACAAATTTTGTGTATCTAATGTGCTAGAACTTAAGAAGAGTATTCTTAGATAAGGTCATATGAGTAATTTGAGTATTTGATCCCAGTGCTACTAAAATGTATCAAGACTTGAAGAAAATGTTTTGGTGGCCAAGAATGAAGAAAGATATAGTCGTGTTTGTTTATGCGTGTTTGACTTGCCAAAATCCGAATATTTAACATCATAAATTGTTGGGTTTGATGCAACCATTTGATATTCCTGAATGGAAGTGGGGTGGTATTTCCATGGATTTTGTGACGAGTTTGCCTAAGACTTCTAAAGGGAATTATTCAGTTTGGGTTATAGTGGATTGATTAACTAAATCGGCTCATTTCATTTTGATTAAGATTAGTTATTCATTGCAGAAGTTGGCTGAAGTGTACATTGAAAAGATTGTTAACTTGCATGGTATTCCTTCGACTATTGTTTCAGATATAGATCTGAGGTTCACGTCGAGGTTCTGCAAGAGTTTGCAGGAAGCCTCGGGAAGTAAGTTGCATTTGAGTTTTGCTTATCATTTGCCGATGAAGTTTTAGACAGAGAGGACTATCCAGTCGTTAGAGGATTTGTTGAAAGCTTGCGTTTTGGGGCAGGGAGGTAAATGGGACAATTATTTATCGTTGGTTGATTTCACCTACAACAACAATTTACATTATAGTATTGGAATGACACTGTTTGAAGCTTTGTATGGTATGAGGTCTAAGATACCTTGGTGTTGGTATGATTCTAGTGAAAGTGTTATGCTTGGACCTGAGATTATTCAGTAGACTCAAATTGCCAACCTTAATCAAATTCCGAATTTGCTGCTAGGAATCTGAGTTAAAGGGGGGGGGGGGGAACTACTTCGTATATTGGTGTAACTGATTACGGGTAGAGAGGGATCCCCATCCTCCTCTAGGTTTTTCTATTATTTTGTCATTGTTGATTGTGTTTGAATTATAGGTTATAAATATATGTATATTCTATTTTGATTGATGTTGTTGCGTGAAATTCATGTATTGATTTCATGTCAATTTTATATACATCTATGTGATTGAATTCTGAAATTTGGTGTTCTTTTGAGTTATGTTGAAATTGTTAAATGTGATGATATTTTAGAACCAATTAGGGAGAGCTCTCCTAGCGAGGGATCGCCTAGCAAGCTATAGGTCGCTCGACGAGGGTGGCAGAGCAAATTTAGTTGTTTTAGTGACAATGTGTTATTTTGATGATCGGTCGGTACTGTCACGTATTGTTTGAGATTATGTGTTTCTGTTTGATGTGAATCAATGCATGTTATTAAATTAATGATGATTATGCATGAAAAAGTTGAGTTTATGTTGAGTCGTGTTCAGTCGATTGATCATGAGAATTGTTATGATGATTGAAGATTAATTATGTGGATGTTTATTCGATGTGTGAATATATGTTGTGAAATGCAAATATAATTATGTGAATTATTGTAAATACTTGCTGATGATTGTTGATATGCATAGTTCAGAGTGGGAACTATTGTTGGTGTATTTAAATGCATGATTATTTATAGTTAGATGTGGGGTTGTAATCATTGTTATGTTATGGTGGTTGAATTGTTATATGCCATACATCATATGTTGTTATTATTGTGAAAGAGGCGAGTTACGAGTTCAAATGAGGGGACAAGTGAGTTGTTTGGAGCTCAGATATGGGGGCTTAGGGTTCAGATGTTGGGATCCAATTTGTATGAATAACCATCATTGATTGCTACCACATGCATAATATTGATGTCGTGAGTCACATTGCATGCGCATATATATATATATATATATATATATATATATATATATATATATATATATATATATATATATATATATATATATATATATATATATATATATATATATATATATATATATATATATATATATATATATATATATATATATATATATATATATATATATATATATATATATATTATGGTGGAAAATGTGTGAGATCATAATTGTGTGGTTTGTGTATTGGATGCGTGATGTGTTGTGTGTTTATCTACCCTAGTATTCTTTATGCTGTTTTATATTGAAGTTTATTCTCACCCTTTTTTATTTATATTTTCCATCATGGACATCTTGCGGATAATAAGGAGTAAAGTTGTTGTTGTGTGTGGAAGGTGGCTTGTTGGAGCTTGCCTTCATTTATTTATCGTTCTATCGTATTTTAGCGGTTTAGTGTTATGTTCTTGTAACATCGGGGACGAGAAATTTTTGTTATGTTTTGAGGTGGTGTCGAATTGTGATGTTAAAGCTTAATAATTTATTTGAGAAGTTCAATTTGAAGTTTTTATTGTGTTAATTTTTGTTGCATGTTGTTAAATATTTTTGAAAGCTTCATAGGTTGGTTATCAGAGTGATACCTTAAATTGTCGAGTAATCCTTTTTATATAAGTTTCAGGGTTTAGGGTGTTACACATAGGTATTGTGTCGATTTTCATTGTATCCTGTGGCCACATTTTGTGTCCTATAGGGAACACCTCTTTTGTTAAAAGCATAATTTGGCCTCGACTGGGGCCATTTGCCCTCCTTAGAAGGTTGGGGCTTAGTTTTCTCAAGGCCTCAACAGCCTTTCTGTCAAACACAAAACTGCACCTAAGGCACAACATAACTTCTGATCTTTTCAATTTGCATCTATTGAGAAAATCCACGAGTTCCTCTTCAGTAGTGGGGTAAACCTCTTTGACTTTCTCAGCATACTCTGACTCAGAAACTTCCATTGCCACGTCGGTGCTCTCAGTAGCCTCGATTATTAAACATTCGAGTGGCTCAACATAGTTTGCATATTTGATTTGCAGAGAATCAAAATCCATATGCATTGGGGATTTAGCCTTATCAGCAAACTTCAATCTTCCCTCGTTAAACGCTCTTTGCACCAAATCCTTGAAAAGGACACAATTAGAAGTCTTATGACCCATACAATTATGAAAGTTGAAAAATTATCTATTATTTTGTTGCTCCAAGGGTGGCGTCTTCAGCCCCTTAGGGATTATTATTTGGCCATTAGCAACTAAGAGGTCAAAATCTCGCCGTACTTCGTTACGTCGAAGGTGCATGTTTGGCGACAAATGTATCATTTTTTGGTTCAACCGAATTCTTTTCAAGAGTTAAAAAACGTAGGGAGGTCCTGGCTTAAGTTCCTCCACGTTTATGTCGCTTTCTTCAACGTCATCATATCCTATATCATACTTTTGGTCTCTCTCATCTGCCTCTTTATAGGCAACTTTCTCTTTTTTTATGGATTTTACTTTTCCGGCCTTCTTGGCCTTTAAGCATTCAACCTGTTGAACTCTATCATCCAACTGAGCTATATCTCTTAGATACTAGGAATCTAGTTTCTTTCTAATAGAGTAGTCTGGACCCCCATCATCCATTTCAACCAATTCATGTCCATGAACTTGCATAAAGCTCCTTGCCTTTAATAGCCCGAACCTATCTAGGTAGTCATCATTGACTCAGGCACTTTGCGCCTGACACTAGCCAATTCTTTGAGACTAATCTTCAATTTCCCCATATAAAAATGTTCATGGAACACCCTCTATAATTGATTCCAATTATGTATGAAATGAAGAAGAAGTGTCATGAACCATGTAAAGGCGTTTTTTGTTAGGGAATTTGGGGAAAATCTCATTTTCAAAATTACATTATTTCCTATATCGCCTGCTTCAGTTTGGTATCAAACGATATGTTCAATAGTCGACTCGCTTGTGTCTCCTGCAAACTTGGTAAACTTAGGGATTTTCCAACCCCTGGGAAGTTCTGCTTGCAGCATATATTCAGACAAAGGAGACACACAATTCGGCCTATGTAGTCTTACACTAAGGCTATTCTAGGCTAGGATATTTTCGACCATGTGGACTAGATTATTTCTCCGCTTAGGTTATCTTGTTGAACTGTCCTGACTACTTCCTCAGCATCTTGGTTCTTATTTACCATAACTATTCTTTGGTTAACTTGATCTATATATCTTCTCCTCCCCCAAACACAGTGGGCCTGATAGGCCGAAGTCACTTTTGTTGTTGTTACCCTTAATTAACAGGGGCAACCCCATTTCAGGTATCCTTATTGGACCGACTGGCACAATTTGAGGAATTGGTTATACTTGGGCCTGAGGGGTGCCGGAAAAATCGGTTATTTGAACCATCTAATTGGCCAGTAATTGGTAATTTTGGTTAGTATTCTGAATCAGGGGATTGAACATTGTATCAATTTGCTGAGTAAGCATGTTAACCATTTTGTGGTTACTTTCATCCATTTGTTGTCTTGTGGACAACATAGATTTCACTGTTAGGGAAAACGTATTTGGGAGAGAGAACCCAGTCCCTCCAGGTTGTGCTATTAGACCAGGGTTGCTAATAGCAGACCTTGACACCACATATGAATTTTAAGAAGACACTATCATTGCATTATTATCTGCATATATTGACGTGTTATTCTGCAATCCTGCCATCATCGCAGTTGGCATACCGTAAGGTAAATCCCTAGAAACCAAAGGTGTCATACCCCAATTTTGACCCTCATTCAATAAATCAATACGTTCATCTTGACATCTGCATAATATACACATCATATCATGCATTTCGTATCACATAATGCCCAAAATATCAACAAGAATAAATTTTCAGATTTACAGACAGATCGGTCAAATTGATTCTCAAATGTACGTGAAATTAGTGGGTGAAATTTTTCAAAATTTAGCTTGCAGACGTCAGTTTTATTAATTCACGGTTCACATAGTTTAATCTGGCGTGCTCGTTTTATTTTTTCAGCTACTTTTCAGTCGCATTTTGATCAGTCTAAGCGTTTTAACTGGACATTTTCCATTTCAACATTTGATCAAAACCTGTATGTTTCCGAGAAGTTTATTTTGCGCTGATTATTTTGGTGCATTCCGTTTAATTTCATTGAGCATTTTTGCAATAGACTTTTACTCATTTTGAGTCTGTTTATTTTTTTATTTTTGTCAAAATATTCTAAATGAATAAATAAGATTAATCATATTCATGTTTTGATTTTATCTTGTTTATTTAAATTTGTTTGATTTTTATTGCATTTAAATGTTTTTGAACTCATTTTTAATCAAATAAATATTTAAGGGCACTTTTGGAACAAAAATTAAATGGTAACCCTAAGTTCACACTATTTAAACCATGTTTGGCCAATGGAGAGACCACAAAAGAAGGACCTAGCGACGCCTCTATTCAATAGGATCTCTCTCACTGATTCTAAAATAATAATAAAACTAGATCCCTAGGAGGAACCAGCGCCACTTGTCTCCCTCCCTCTCTCAGATTCATCAATATCCAGTCCTCAAAAACCCACACAGCAGCCCCATCCAATCGGATATTTCTCATTCTCTATCCAAAAAAAAAACAAAGAGAGAGAGAGAGGGAGGAAAAAACCGAAACTCAGAAGGAGGTTTTCCTTCTTCCTTGTGATTAACTCCCTCCGTTAACATCATCATGTCAATTTTCTTTTCCTCAACATAAAAACTCCTTCAACAAAACTAACATTATCTCAATCTCTCAACTTCGTTCTTCTCAGTATCTCTCCATTTCCCTTTTTCTCGATTTCACTTTCTGATTTCCAGAACAACCAAACAAACCTCTCAAACTCCATAACCACTATAAACAACCATCCTTAAACCACTTTCCTGCCTCCATTCACGATCCAAACATCTTCCTACATAACCTCTTCTTTCCACCCTTAACACCTCCAGACCAAAGCATCGTCCTCCTTCGTCTCATTGTGTCAACGAACCATCCACCTCCGAAACCACACCCTATTTTCGGCGCCGACCTAAACTCACTTTCACTCCTCTTCCATACATTTTTGCACCATCATCGATCTCCATAGACGTCTTCTAAAACCACCATTGAAACCATAACACTTCACCTACAACCACTCATAAGCAACTGTGATTTCCATACAAACTACCATCATTACCTCACATCAAAACTTCATTTTCATTAACTCAGACACAAACCACCATCATGACCACAACCTTTTGAACAATTGGAACTCGTTTCTTTTTCGCAAGTGTGTGTTTGCTTTTGATAGGGTTTTTGTGTTGTGTTTGAGAGAGAAGCATAAAGATCTTGAAAGAGAGTTTCGAGTGTTGTTATTGAGCTCTTTTTGGTTTATCTCACATAGAGAAAGAAGGTGATTTGTGTGTGTGTGTGTGTGTGTGTGACGTTTCATGAAGATGAATAGTGATAATACTAAAACCATGATGATGTTGTTTGTGTTCTTTGCATTTTTATTTTATTCTGTTTGAGCTTTTATATTATATATATTTGTGTTTGCAAGAATATGGTAGAAAGATATTCATGGAGGAGTGGTTGAGACCTCGGTCTCCCAACCTCCATATACCCGGTTCAATCCCTCAGTGCCCCTTCTTGCTATTTTTCAGGTTTTTTTGTTCTTGTCCACTTTTGCTATGCATTTTCTATTATATATTTATAGATGTAACTGTTAATCAGCAAAAGGACCATGAGGGAGTGGTTGAAGTTTCACGCCTCCCAACCCTCATGTCATGGGTTTAATACCTTGCTACCATTTTTTTCTACTTTTTTTTTCATTTTTCAACCTTTGTTTTGTTATTTCTTTTTGCATTTTTTAACCATCCAAATTGTTTTTCTTTCTAACTTTTGTGACACATATTTCTTATTTTTGACATTACATTTGCAATTTTATTTTGGTTTTTATTTTTCCATTTATTTTATTTCGATTACGACCATTATAAATACACCATTTTAATGTTCAAAATAATGCGATACTTGTGGATTTTTATCCCATTTCTTTCGAATTTTTTCATTGCTAAAAATCAGATTATAATATGTGGATTCGATATTTTCCATATCGTTATTCCACTGATTATTTTATCGATACATTGATGGTATTTTACCGTGTTTTAACCCTTTGCACATGACGTTTCCGTTGTTATCAATATGCACAAACCGACTTTGAGCATATTATCTAGGATTTTGCTTGCACTTCAATTTTTTCCTTGCACGTCCTTGCGTTATGTGACTTTGATTCACATCCTCACATCACGGTTTTAATCTGTGTCCGCTTCGATTTTACTTATTTCAATTTAATTATTAAACGTGTTTGTACATATAACTTGCGTGTTGCTATCCCAGATTCACGCGCCTTAGCCTTGGGCCTTCTTACAATGAGCTCTTGATCAATATCGAGATAATTATCAACTAAATTCAAACTATTTTCAAAACCAAATCAAACATGATTAACTTCTTTTTCTAAATAAAACACAAAAGAAAGGGATCGTTGGAATCTAGCATTCTAGCAGAACCCTTGAATGTTTGGTCCCAAGGAACGCATCTTGGGATAATCATTCATTCTTTTCTTTCGTTCTTAAAACACTTAATAAACTTGGACAAAAAAAGGGCTATTGGGATCAAGCATTCTGGCTTAACTATTTGAACAATTGATTCTTATCAAACGTTCATTGTCCATCAAACAAATTTCTCAATTAATCTTGAATGAAAAAGGACCGTTAGAATCTAGCATTCCGGTGGAACCTCGAATGAATGATCCTTAGGCTTAGGTCTCGTTCTCATCAAACGTTCGTTATTCACTTAAAAATCATTCAACACATCAAACTTTTTTCTCACCGTCGTGCGATTGATCTTAAAAACTTTTTATAAACGAAAGACATCTTGTCTTAAGATGATGCAAAACAATGCTTCATCCATAATCGTTGAGTTGAGATAAATGATGTTTTCCTGTGAATGTTGATACCTTGAAATCCATTCAATGTGATGCAAACGCCCGCTCCTCACCTGTTTTGGATAAAACAATATTTTTCGTCGATTAATACAAGATAGATTTCGTTAAAATCTACCAACAAATGAAACATTTTCTACCAAGAACTACATAAGCCTTGAATTCTCTATTGCACCCGGAGATACGTACGAGCAGAATTACAAAATCTTGTCAGGCCTCTTAATATTTTTTTTAGGTTTAGTTCCTTTCTACTCCCTAATAATAAAAACCTTTTTAGGCCCTTTCTCATTAATAAAAATTCAAAAACATTTCTCTTTTCTCTTTTTCTATCCCAAATAAGTAGAAGATCACAAACTAACATAAGTTAACATTCAAATCAAAACTAACTAAATGGTTCCCGTTGAATACAACGGACGTGAATGATGATAATATCTTCCTCTTCCTAACCGACTCCCGAACCCTGATATTGGTTGTGATGATCATATCTTATCCTTTTTTAAAGGTTTTATTAATATTTCCCCTTTCCCTCTTTGGTAATAAATAAAGTTCGATGGCGACTCTGTTAGGCTCATCCCGGAAGCGTGGGATTATGCTTCAGGAGCGTCATGTTCTCATCATTTTTTGAGGTACGACAAAAGGCATCGTAAAACCTGACATATAAGAAGGCCTAAGATCTCCTATATCAGTGTGCGTGGGCCCAAGGGTAGTTGGAATGCTTGTTGCCACATTCAATGAAACCATCAACCCTGGCATCAATGTTGCACTCGTTACTAGGGTAAGGATAATCTCATTGGTCCCTATGGGATTTGTGTTTTCTGTCGTTCCAACTGTTGATGTGACATATTATTCAGTATATGGAACATTATTTTGGGGAAGTGACGTGTTCTTAGGGCGAATCATTTCTACTAAAGTTTTACCACTCCTTAAGCGCATGAAGTCTAGATACAGAAAACATTATTCGACGCTAGTGTTTTTGGTAAACAATCACTTAGTTTAAAATTAATTCTTGAAGGACCAAACTAGTAAATTCTAGGGCAAGTTGTGCTAAACTTTTAGAAAAAGGAAGTGTGCATTAATGTTGTCGAATACTTGCGTTGTATGCTGACTACTTTGAAAAAATGATTAAGTTTGAAAGTGAATGTATCGGTGATTTCGATTAAGTCGAAATTAGTAACCTGAATAAGAAGGAAAACAAGTAAAACTAAATGAAATAAAAATAAACTTTATTTGCGTAAGTAAAAATTGGTAGGCAAATACATTTTCTTCAAAAACTCGTTTCTCGCTTGTTTATAAGTACTTTGAGTTTGTATTGAAGTTTACAATGATTTTGTCACCCTGAATCCTAACACTAGAATCCTTATTTATAGTACTACGAAACTAACGGTCCTCAACGTTCAACTGTCTTTCATCCAACATGTCACCTCTACATGCTCTGTCTGCCTTCAATTGATCTCCACGTGTCTTTGGTGTTTGGATATGACCAAAAAAAAGTTATTTGATTTGAATTTTGAATCTGCTTCAGTCAAACCTCCATCGACCTATCGAGTTGATGAATAACCAAACCTTTGAAATTTTCACTAAGTATCGGACTCAATCCTTCAATATCGAACACTGATATTTTCCTCCAAAATCTCTAGTCGAAAGCCATGTAACACTACCTTGTGTTTATACAGAAATTCTAACTAATTTCATTGTTGAATTTGTATATTGGAATTTCTTGCCTAGGACTCTTCTTAAATAGTTCTCTTCTCATTTTTCCTTCATAAACTTTTATAACTTTTATAAAGTGAAAATCTTAGGAAATAATTAAATTAATATAGATTATATTTTGATTTTTTTAAGCATACTGTTAAATTACCTTGTCTCCTAATAAGTAATTTTAAAGCTAATTATTTTGTTAATAAAATTAAATTGAAAACAAAGTATTTATAAAATCAACAATATGGGAGTTCTGGTACATATCATCATTAGTATAATACAGGTGTAATTAGACAGTTGTATAAATTAATGATGAAAAAATATCAGTTTAATTATTATTCCTTTTTGTTTAAGATTCATATCACCTCACAATTTAAAATATATTTATAAGATATAGTATCAATACACATTAGTGTGGATTTATGGGGTGTAAAATTTGAAGTTTTTATCTAGAAAAATTTGTTTGTGAAGATATACAGTGGAAATTCTTTTATGATTTATAAAGCTGTTTTAAATTATTTATTCATATATATATATATATATATATATATATATATATATATATATATATATATATATATATATATATATATATATATATATATATATATATATATATATATATATATATATATATATATATATATATATATATATATATATATATATATATATATATATATATATATATATATATATATATATATATATATATTGTCAATACATTGACAAGAAAAAATCAATAATATGATCTGTATATTACTTGGTAGTTGGTCCCTAATAGGTAAATTAAAAAATGTGCCGATATGATAAAGGATGTAAATTAGACTAATTAGTGAGGATTTGTTGTTCCTTTGCTTAAAAATAAGGTTTTGTTTGCATTTGATATTGATATTGACTTGCTGTAGAAAAAAGACTTACGTGCATGGTTCAAAACCATAATCAAATTGAATCAAATATATGTATCAGTTTGGTTTTTAAAACCACTTTGATAAAACCGGTTTATATTTTTAAAATTGGTTTATGTTTGGATCGGTTTAGTTAATAACCGGTTTGTACTAAAAAAATTAATTTTTATTTGGATCAATTTTAAAACCAAATTTCCCTCAAATTTAATTTTCATTCCAACAACTTATTAACTCTATCCAATCGCTCTTGAAATCAATCACTATTTTTAAATTTCAATCTGAAAAATCAAAATTAAATAATTACCTATAAGATAGAAAAAAAATCGATATTTTTCAAACCAGTTTTTTATTTTCTTTAAAAAAAATAGTTTTATAAAAAAAAACAATTTTATAAAAAAAAACAATTTAAAAAAATTATAAAAAAAAAACAGGTTTAAAAAATTATACGATGCAGTTTTATTGACCGTAGTTTTTTGCAGCTTCTCAATTTTATTTAAGAGGATAATGATCAACAATGCCACATTTAATTTTACAATAATAAAAAAGTAAAGTAATTGCCACGTCATAAAAATAACTGACTAGTTGTTAGGAGAAATTAAAATGATAAAATTTTCGTTGACTTTTTTCAAACTCACAAATAAATAGGGACGAAATTGCCAACTTGTTTTCAGTTTGTTTTCTTTGCAAATATCCAAATATACAGGAAAAAAACATTGAAAAACAAATTGTATACTAATACTATATTTTCTATACGAATCTTTAAAAACAGAAATCAATAGAAACAATTCACAACCAATTAAAGTTAAGAAAATGGAAAAAAAATAACTCCATAATACAACACACAATTACAAAATTACAAATTTACTACTCACAGAAATTGACTTGAACATTGTTAAAGAACACCCATGAAAGCAAACATCACAACTTTCAATACCATTTACAATACGATGCAGGTTTTGATGAGTTTGGAATTTGAAGAATGATGAAGAGAAAAAAAAATGAAAAAAATTTGGATTTTTGAGAATTAGGGATTCTGAAATTTGTGTTTTTGGTTGATTTGAAATGATTATTGAAAAATGGTAACCGTTTACTTGAACCGGTTTGTAATAATGGTTACCGGTTTTTTTTTAATTTGATAAATGGATCACCAATTTCAAAATATAATTTTGGATTGGGTTTTAAAGTTTGGATAAATTTGGATAAGAATTTGGTTCATGGTTATTGGTTATTTTGCATACCCCTGCTCACACACACAAACATTATTACTTAAGTGACGCGTCTTTCACTGTGTTACATTAAATATTGTACTGTAATATGATGGATAACAAATTGAAGGTTCTAGTTTTCTATTTAGCAGTAAACCGAGCACGAATCATACAAAACTAGCATCACGGGCTACAAAAGCGCATAGTTCTAAAACCCTTCAAAATATCACTACTCTAGTCTATACCATCAACTATAAGTTATTTTAGATAAAAAAAATCAAATTAAAAGTATAAATCACATTAAAAAAATTCTGTTCTCCGTGGAACATATCAACATCGACGGATTATTATGAGGAAATTGTAATCCTTTCATAATCTTCTTGATACACCAGAATTCTTCTCGTAATGATTGCAAAAGATCTTAATCGCACGCATATCCAACGACTCTCTACAAATTACTCATAATAAATAGCGAGTTTGTTATTTTCTCTCTATTATATATAAAGAATGCTCCAAATTCAGGTAATGAGTTTCAAACTCAAATTCAATTCACTCTTCCTCTTCACACACTGACTTAAACGTTGTAGTGTTAACCTTGCAAGTCAACCCCTCTCCAATGTACCTGAAATTTTGATCCACCGTCACCACCGCTTCTTATTCTATTTCTGATTTCGAAATAAAACAATGACATCGTCTGTGATAATTGACTTTTGATTCATGTGTTTTCCACGATTTCATGATCGCTCTTCAATTCATCAGTTTGTAACATTCTCAAGTCACCGAATCAAGAGCAATCTGAATCAAACATGAATATCCATCGTGTTTGATCCAATCAATCACCGCCTCAACTTCAATTTCCTGAATTTCTAGATCTATAATTCGTATGATTACAAGTGATGGTTGAATCCATTGTTACTCGTTCAACTGCTACTTAAGAAGTCGTCACCACTATTGCAGCTCAAGCAATGATCAATCAACCACCTCTACCTCCACCTCCTCAGCAAATCATCGTGAACCCAGAAGCGGAGATTCTGCTACATCCAGATCTAGTCAAAATGCCTTAAGTAGCTAGATTTGTCCAATTGCCTCTTAGTGGACCTCAGATTCAACCTCCAGTTGCACAACTGGAAGTCTTGGCTAGTTTCCAATTGTTGTAAGCTAACCCTGAATTGCAAGGCGCCAACAAATTGCTAAACATTATGTACAACATTGTTCGATTATAGAACTCGCAAGTGTTAGGAGAAAGATTGTTGCGCCTCGAAGAAAGCCTCAATAACGCTCATCCACGAGGAAATACCATCTAGGAGGCTATATCAAGAAGAACTCATGTTGTCGTTCCGGAGCCGACCGAGACAAAGAGGTATGAAGCTCATAAATAAATAAAAAAAACATAGGAGCAAGAAGCATCAAACTTCTCCCCAGAGCCCCAGGGGAGGTCGAGGCAGCCACACTCCTTCTCTGGATCAAGCAAAAAATCGACCATCGAGGAGTCAACCGAAACATCCATTGTGCACCCGGATTTTGGAGTAAGATACCAAAATCAATGGATAAGCCTCTCAAGTTAGGTGAGTATGATGGAAAAGGAGATCTAGACGAGCATGTGCAACTCGTCAATGATCGACTGAACTACTTCAGTGATGACGAAGCGTCCAAATGCAAATTGTTTGCCTTGACCCTGGTTGGATCAACCATATAAGTTCCAGGGTTAATGATGTTACAACCGACATACTCAACAACATTACAAGCATATTAAAAGCAATGTTACTCCTTTCTGGCCCTATTCCCCGTCTGATATGTCGGAGTTGCACCTCATACTTCATCCAATTTGCACACAATCATCGTCAAAACAAATACATCAAGAATAAGCATATTAAAGACAAATAAGTGAAGAGTTTTTGGAACTTTTCAAAGATGACTTTTCTTTCTTCTCGGGGATGGGCCACCATCAGGAGTTAAACGTTAATAATGCACTGCAAGTGTTTCTGATCGGCATCATCCATAGGGGTATCACCCCCAAAGTAACTCAGGTTGCCAATAAAGCTCATCAAATATTTCTTCTGGTACATGTATTATGTAGTGAGGTCTTCCTCTTTATATACTTACACATTATTCCCTATAAAAAGTGACTCTCAGTCCAATACTTGAGGAATAGCTGAACACATTTTCCCTCCACTCCATCCCCAACAGTACAAACCATTGCGTGAGCCTCATGATGGATATGGGTGACCAGAAAGAACCGGGCTTCCAAAAGAGGTAGCTTGGAGAGTTTCAAAGCCCGGGCGATCGACTATAGGGACATTAATCCTCTGATACACCCTTAAGTTGCAAGACTACAACAACATCGAAAGAGTTAGAAGAAAAAGGTCAGAGAAGGTATCCCATTCATGTGATTTGAGAAATCCCTTTTTATGATAATACTTGTGTGTACAATTACCCTTTTGCTCTTATGTCTATATTGAACATAAGACATAGACTGTGTCATCCTTGTCCAGTTCAATATTGGGCCCTTAGACATTTATCTTGTTACGCAGGATGGACAAATTCCATCTAGGTCACTCATGTCCCTCAACATGCTTCGTGGAGTACCCATTAACTGTCTTTATGGTCATCCAGTTACAGACAATGTTTGATCAACAATAAAGCACTCGACTCTACATCTAGGGTCCATAGTGGTTTCAGGTCGAAGAGTGGTATACATCACTATCACCATGAGAATAACTTATGACACTTTGCATAACATTTTATGTAGTATTCTCATAGCGGGTCAATCTAGTATAAATATTACTCATAATATTCATACCTATGTTTAAGACTTGATAACTCCTTATCCATGATCTATGAGATGTGATCATCAGTCTATATACATAATAGTCTTAATGCTTTATGTTATCCCACTTCACAACAAAGTTCGACTACAGATACTTTAAGAATAATGTCCTTATGTTTAATGAGATCTCATGATCAAGTCACACTTGATACATTAAACGGACTAGTTATTCTAGGGACTTTATTAAACAAACATAATAAAGAAAAAATATTTTATTATTAATAAATAATTCGATACAAGTACCAAAAGTACTGGCCTCTAGGGCTTACACCAACAACCAAAGCTTTTCCATTTCACCATTTTAGGGGTAAACAAGAGAATGGTCGACATTCGAGGCTAACATGACAAACTTCACCTTGCTGCACATAAACAAGGGCTTGAGAGGAAACTTTTATGGACCGACCATATCGACCCTGACCGACCACTATGAAGGAATTGTAATCCTTCAAAAATCTTCTTGGTACACGAGATTTATCCTCCTATTGACTGTAAAGAATCTTAAATGTATGCACATCCAACGACTCTTCACAAATTACTCCTAACAAGCAACAAATTTTTTTATTTCATCTTTACTTTACTTTATGTAGAATGCGCCAAATTCATGTAACAAGTTTCAAACTTAATTTCAATCCACTATTCTTCCTCACATATCAACTTGAGCCTTAAAGTACTAACTTTGTAGGTTAACCCCATTTTCCCCGTGTGTGAAGTTTAGATCTACCGTCACCACCGTTCCTTATTATATTTTTTATTACAAAACAAAACAATTTCTTTTTCTTAGACAAATTTAATTAATTTTTTAATTTATTTAAAATCATATTATTTATATTTGAAAGAGTAAATAATAATAAATAAATCAAAATAAAAAATTAACATAACTCTGATAGATTCTTAATAAAATAATTTATTAAATTAAGTTTAGTGATAATATAATATATTATGACTTTCATAAAAAAGTAAGAATAATGTATTATAATTAAAATATTCTTTTTAATTATAGCTGATAATATAGTTATTATGTTAAGCTATATAATGAATAAATGTATATTAGTAAAATAATTAATACGATGTTGATATTTTAAACTGATAACTATCAAATAGTGTAAATAAAACAATGTATATTAGTAAAATACGATGTTGATATTTTAAACTGATAATTATCCAATAGTGTAAATAAAACAATTTTGATTAGAACAAAAATGTAATGTATTTTTGAATAATTGTTATTAGAACAAAAATGTAAAACATTTTTTTAAAATGTTATCTTATATATTTTATATTATTACTATAAATTTTTTTATATATCTGAATTTTAAAAATTACTTAAGTTTAAAGTTATTTTTAATAATTTTTCATTAACATATTTTTTAAAATACATCTTTTTAAAAAGTTATGGTTTTATATTTTAATTTTTATAAAAATGAGTTTATTAAAATTATTAATAGTGTGAAAATATATTTATAAAAATCATTTTTGAAAATAAAAAATATTATTTTAAAGATAAAACAAAGAGAATCTAAATATTTCGACATTTATTGATTGTGTTGGTTTAACATTATATTTAAATTATTATGTTGTCTTCTTAAACTAATTCAATTGATATTTTTGTAAAAACCTCTGATATAGGGGTAGAAGATCAAATTCATGGCATTTGATTTGTTTATTTTTAAAAACTCAAGATATCAAACTCTATGACAAAAAAAATATTATTATGTTTATTTTGTAATTAAAATAAAAAATTAACTTGATAAAATTAAGGTTTCTTGTTTTTGTTTTTTAATATTTACAAAATAACTTACGACAACTTTTGCAAAAAGAAAAAGAATACAAATTATTCAACTTTTTTCTAGATGTATTAAATAAATCGGATATGACTAATGTTATTATCCGAGTTGTATTAGAAATGACACTATTCACCTCCCTTAATACTAGTAATATAGACTATCTTTCATGTAGAAACACTCTTTTTTAGGCAAAATACAAACAATTACCAATTTCAATATTAATCTATTTAGAACATTTTTTCTTTTAATTTATTACTATTATTTATTAAAAAGAAAACTCTTTTACAGTTCATTTAATAATAAATATTTCAATGAAAAAATAAAAAAATAAAAAAATGAAGAAAATGGAGGAAGGTGGGATTGTGATGGCAATAAGTTTATTCTCGTCAGATCTGAGTGAAAACGGCTATAAATATCGAGAAAACCTCTCCTTATTGCTCGCACTCTGTTCTCTGCTTCAAGCTACTCCTTAACAAGAAGCGAAGAAGACTCACAGAGAACACATTAGTCTCCTACTCTTAACACCCAAAGGTACGAGACTCATTTCTTTCCTCCTCTTTTCCGTCTTCTCATTTTCCGTCTCCCTAGTAATAATAATAATACAAATTTCACCTCAATTCAACTTCATTTTCAACTCTAGATCCAATCGTTAAACCTTACATGAACACTATTACTTCTAGATCTGATTCGTAACGTGTAGATCCACTGGATCTGAAACTGTAAATTTCCTACTTCATCAAATCGTTCTTCTAAAACTATCATTTTCGTTCATTCGCTATTAGATCGAAGGTTTTAACTTTTCGTTAAGCTGAATTGAACTCACTTAGTTACTCACTCGTTTCAATTAGTTAAGCTTGCTTGTTTTTTCAATATCGTTGAGTGTAAATCTTGTTTTATCATCAAATCATTGTTCTAAACCCCTGCTTTACGTTAAATTGACACTCTATGTTCAAGATCGAGTTCATTTGAACTCATATACTTGCTTATTGTGCGATCCTCTTTAACTAATTAATTTTGTGCATGTTTTTTAACGGTTGGAATGTGAATCTTGTAAGGCTTTGAATATAGATTATTATTATTATTATTATTTTGTTAATGTTGTTGAAATCTGGAGTGGATTTGATTCTACAGAACAATGGCATCTCATATTGTTGGATACCCCCGTATGGGTCCCAAGAGAGAATTGAAATTTGCTTTGGAGTCCTTTTGGGATGGTAAAAGCAGTGCCGAGGATTTGAAGAAGGTGTCTGCTGATCTAAGGGCATCAATCTGGAAACAGATGTCTGATGCTGGGATCAAGTATATTCCAAGCAACACTTTCTCTTACTATGACCAGGTACTTGATGCCACCGCCACCCTCGGTGCTGTTCCACCAAGGTACGGATGGACCGGTGGAGAGATTGGGTTTGATACCTACTTCTCGATGGCTAGAGGTAATGCTACCGTGCCTGCTATGGAGATGACCAAGTGGTTCGACACCAACTAGTAAGTGATTGTGAATGCACCCTTGTATTGTTAAGTGGGTTGTTTTGTTATATTATTATGGTTACTGAACTGTTTTTGTGTGTGTTGATGCAGCCACTTTATTGTCCCAGAATTGGGCCCTGATGTGAACTTCGTTTATTCTTCTCACAAGGCTGTTGAAGAATACAAGGAAGCCAAGGCTGTAAGTGTTTCTTTTATTTATTTTTATTTTTAATATGTAGAAAAAAAGTTTGCTCTATTAGCTTAGCTTAATGTTTAATATCATTGTGAACTATTGAGGTGTGGGACATTTTAATTAGATCTGGACTTAGGTTTTTAAGATTTTTGGGTGACGGGTAACTTATTAGATCTGTATGGTTCATTATGCATTTTATAATTATCGTCATTGAATATTTGAATTGTCTTGCAGCTTGGAGTTGAAACTGTTCCCGTCCTTGTTGGCCCTGTATCATACTTGTTGCTATCCAAACCTGCCAAGGGAGTTGAGAAAACCTTTTCTCTCCTATCTCTGCTTCCCAAAGTCCTTGCTATCTACAAGTAAGAAGTTTAAATTGTTGTGGGGCATTATTATTTTCTTGGCATATATTGTTTTTCTAATGTGCTTTTAACTATGAATGAAGGGAGGTTATTGCTGATCTCAAGGCAGCTGGTGCTCAATTTATTCAATTTGATGAACCCACACTTGTCTTGGATCTTGAATCTCACAAGTTGCAAGCATTTACCGATGCATATGCTGAGCTTACACCTGCTCTTTCTGGTCTGCATGTACTTGTTGAGACCTACTTTGCTGATGTTACCGCCGAAGCATACAAGACCCTTACATCTTTGAGTGGTGTCAATGCATATGGATTTGATTTAGTCCGTGGAGCTAAGACTATTGATTTGATCAAGGCTGGATTTCCCAGTGATAAATTGATCTTTGCTGGAGTGGTTGATGGAAGGAACATTTGGGCAAATGATCTTGCTGATTCTCTCAAAACTTTAGACACTCTTGCTGCCATTGTGGGCAAAGGTATTCCTTGAACATTGTACATTCACTACATAGGAAGGTTTGTTTGTCTTTGAAGTAAACATTTTCAATTGATGTATCTAATTTAAAAACCATATGCAGAGAGAGTTGTTGTATCCACATCCAGCTCACTTCTTCACACTGCTGTGGATCTTGTTAACGAGACCAAGTTGGATGATGAAATTAAGTCATGGCTAGCTTTTGCTGCCCAAAAAGTTGTTGAAGTAAATGCATTGGCTAATGCATTTTCTGGCAACAAGGATGAGGTAATATCCATTTCTTCCATTTCATGTCACATTTGAAATGAATGGGTAATTAAGAGAATCAGGAAGAATAGAAAAGTGTATCACGAGAATCAGAGTTAAGTAATGGGTACCTGTAATATGAATAACTAGTGCCTATAATATTAATAACCAATGTCAATAGACATCAGACAATTGTTAGCAGAGGCAAGCAATATATGCAACTGTCAATAGTTTGTTTGTGACTTTTGAGTGTTTCAGATAAAAGTTCTATTTACAAATGCAAATTCCTGTTTGTTTCACTACATAATTCACCTGAGTTAATGCATTTTCATTTTCAGGCCTTCTTCTCTGCTAATGCTGCAGCTCAGGCTTCAAGAAAGTCCTCTCCAAGAGTGACTAACGAGGCTGTTCAGAAGGCTGTGAGTGCTTATTTTTTCTTCTCTCTGTTTAACTACTGATTTTGTTTACATGTGTATGTGGAGGTATTAATTATACCTTTTCTGTTCAACTCTCAGGCTGCTGCATTGAAGGGTTCTGACCATCGCCGTGCTACTAATGTCAGTGCCAGATTGGATGCCCAACAAAAGAAGCTTAACCTTCCAATTCTCCCAACCACCACTATTGGATCATTCCCTCAGACTGTAGAACTTAGGAGGGTGCGTCGTGAATACAAGGCTAAGAAGTAAGATAATGCTGCAATTGTGGATCTCTCTGCCTTGTTTATTTGACATTGTGTATTCCTTTATTGATTCTTGTTGTTTTATTCAGGATCTCTGAGGAAGAGTACATCAAGGCAATCAAGGAGGAAATCCGCCAAGTTGTTCAACTTCAAGAAGAGCTTGATATTGATGTCCTCGTACACGGAGAGCCAGAGGTCAACTTTCATCATCTCCTTATGACTTTCATTTAGTCTTTTTAAGTGAAGATAGCTTTATTACACTTGGATTTAGTTAACTTTTATAGTTATACTCTTCACTTCTTTTGTTTTGAAGAGCAACTGCTTTCGACATACTTATGCTCTTGTTAGATTGCTGATTCAAAAATTGTACGTCTAACTAATTGTTGGTGTCATTTTGTTGCAGAGGAACGACATGGTTGAGTACTTTGGCGAGCAGTTGTCAGGCTTTGCCTTTACCGCCAATGGGTGGGTGCAATCATATGGATCCCGTTGTGTCAAGCCACCAATCATCTATGGTGATGTGAGCCGCCCAAAGGCAATGACTGTCTTCTGGTCAGCTCTTGCTCAGAGCTTTACCAAGCGTCCAATGAAGGGAATGCTTACTGGCCCTGTCACAATTCTCAACTGGTCCTTTGTTAGAGTTGACCAACCTAGGTATAAACTAGACCCCTTTTCACTTTAAAAAAGAGATAATCAGCATTTACCATATTATGTCATTTTAAACCTGGTGTATGTGATTCTATTTGCAGATCTGAGACCTGCTATCAAATTGCTTTGGCTATCAAGGATGAAGTAGAAGACCTTGAAAAGGGTGGTATTGGTGTTATCCAAATTGATGAGGCTGCCTTGAGAGAGGGACTTCCATTGAGGAAGTCAGAACATGCTCACTACTTGGACTGGGCTGTCCATTCCTTCAGAATCACCAATGTTGGTGTTCAGGACTCCACTCAGGTATGTTTGGCTTTCAAGTCATTAGGTTCCAATTTTCTCCTTTTCTATTTCCATACATTGTTGTAATAAACTTTCATATTTACAGATCCACACTCACATGTGCTACTCAAACTTCAACGACATCATTCACTCCATCATTAATATGGATGCTGATGTTATCACCATTGAGAACTCCCGTTCTGACGAAAAGCTTCTGTCAGTGTTCCGTGAAGGAGTTGTTTATGGTGCTGGAATTGGACCTGGTGTGTATGACATCCACTCCCCAAGAATACCACCTACTGAAGAGATTGCTGACAGGATTAACAAGATGCTTGCCGTGCTTGAGAAGAACATATTGTGGGTCAACCCTGACTGTGGGCTCAAAACCCGCAAGTACTCAGAGGTTAAGCCTGCCCTCACCAACTTGGTTGCAGCAGCCAAGCAAATTCGTAATGAGCTTGCCAAGTGAAAGGGTTAATGGAAAGAGAATCTCAGCAGTCATATTGGCTGTGTTTGATTTTACAGCAAAGGATAATTTTGTGTTTTTGTTGTTTTCAATAACTGTGTGCAATATATTTAGGTTTTTAGTATGCTCTGTGAGCAATTGATCCCACCCCTCTCCCAAAATTTCATTTCGCTTTGTTTCTGAAATATTTGTATCCGTGGCTCAGCCACAATCTTTATTAATATGCAATTTTACTAGTTTTGTGCAAATAAACATGAGTATTTTTAATCTGTTCAAACGCGGCTCATAAAATACTAAGCATTGGCTCACAAACTACTACATTATTTTAATCTGTTCTTCAAGTTTTGCAAGGATTTTAATCAGTTTAGAGGTTTAGTGACTTTTGTCTTGTCCGTCTATACAACTCCTATCCCCATGAAGACCTTACTCTACTCCTAGTCATTTTGTAAAAAGTAAAATTTTTTGTCTCGCACTTTAGGATTTTAACATTTTTCTTTCATTTGTAATAAATAAATAATAATATTGCATTTATAATAAATAAATAAAAATATTGAAAAGTCATTCATAATTTCTTATTCCATATAATATTATTTCCTTTGTCTTTCCTATATACAATATTACTTCCTTTGTTTCAAATTATAAAACTTTTAATATCTTTCGTGCAAATTAAAAAATATAAATTATATGACTTTATAATTATTGTTCCTATATATTACTTATTATAGATGAAATGTTTTTAAATAATTGAAAGAAGAAATAATAATAAATAATAGAAGATATATTGAGAAAAAAAAAATTAGTGTTGCATTGAAATGATACACCTCATAGCCGTCTCAAATTTTTGAAGATTATAGATAGATTAGTTATATTTTATCAAAGACACAAATATTTAACAAATATTTTATGAAGTTTTATTAACAAAGATTCTATTTAATCACAATTTAAATAAATAATTTTTTTTGAAGTTTTATTTAATTATAATTTTGACTCGCGTGGTAAATGGATATGTCCGTCCCATTTAAACTCACCCCACAAAAAACCTAAAATAAGGGATGGGACGAGAGAACATAATTGAGGATGCGAATCTAAAATCTAGGTCTGTCTTGCAAAAAAAAGTGAAGGCGGATGAGAAAAGTTCGCAAACACAACACATTTTAAGGCTAAAAATGTAAATATTTATTTAAATACTTATTCCCGCAAAAATCCACGAAAAAATAGGATGGAGCGGGACAGAAACATTAGAGAATAAGAACCTAAATCTTTGACCGTCCTACACTAAAGTGCGGCAAAACGGTCATTTCCAATGAGTCGGATCCATTTTGCGTCTCCTAATTTTGACATATTTGAGATCAGACAGGCCAGACACGATTTCAAAGACAATATTGATAATTACACTTAACCTCTTTCTTGTACCACTCATCTATAGAAAAAACTACAAATTTTAATTTTTGCGAAATTGATAATTTCATACTCCCTCGTTTATTTTTAATTGTCAATAAAAATTGTTTAAAAAATAAAAATAACATTCTCTTTTTAATTGTCAATAAAAATTGTTTAAAAAATAAAAATAACATTTAAAAATAAACGAAGAGAGTACTCCTAATTTGAAATAAATGTACAGTACTACTACTATAAGACAAATGAGTCTACTCCTAGCCATTGGTCACTCGATGTTGAGGTAGGTAAGAATTGAAATGAAACAGCTATGCATATGATAGACCCTCTCAATTTATTGGCAATCAGATTTACTTCCGACGCACACATCCATGGTCCAAAAACTAAATACTAAATGCAACCACCATTCTAGCCAATAATTGTAAAACAGAAAAAAGGCTAACCTCGTAATATTGACATTTTATTTTCATTTCAAGGGGGTAATAGTTATTTTTGATAGAGTTATCATTACACTACAAAATTCCATGCTATATATGGGTACTCGTGCGAAAAGCTTCAGTAGATCAAACAAATGCCTAATATTCTCTTAGTCTCGTCATACAGATTAGAAATAAATAAATAAAGTAATATATTTTTATGAAAAAATTATTGTTTGAAAAATAATAATATTAATTAACTTTCTTGACATGTGTAAAAAATAAAAAAGAATGACACTTAAAAAGGAGAGTATATATATATATATATATATATATATATATATATATATATATATATATATATATATATATATATATATATATATATATATATATATATATATATATATATATATATATATATATATATATATATATATATATATATATATATATATATATATATATATATATATATGTGTGTGTGTGTGTGTGTAATGCATTAAACATGCACAAGTTCTATGAAGATGATGAAGAAAACAAAACAAGCTAGAAAAAAGGAAAAATAACTTACAAAGAGATAAATCTGTTATTCATTGATTGGTTATACATTGTTATTGCTAAAAACACTAAAATGTTGAATTTCCCGATGCAAACCAGGAAGAGCCTTAGATTATTGGTTAATTGCTTGCAGGTATCCCTCGTCGATCGTTCTAATGTCCCTCATCCTCTTGGAGGAAGTCTCCTTTTATACTCCTTCCACCATCAATGACCCTTAAATGGGTGTTTCTTCATATTCCTCATTAAGGGAACTTGGAATAACATTCGTCGCCTTCTATAATCATCTTATAACTCCTTTTCCCCCAGCTTCTGTAATCCCTGCCATTATGTAGACATTTGATAATCGTTCATTGTGACTGTTCATATGATTTTCCAGCACTGACATTAGATCTGACTTTGTTCTCTAGTGATTTTACGTGGTCGGCTCGGACGTGCTTATCGTGTGCCTAATTGAATCCTAACCGAGTACCAACTTGTGTATGGTTATGACTACCTGGCCTTCTTGTCTCTTTGTACTCGCCTCTCAAAAGCCTGGCCTCAAGGAATTTCGGATGTAGATAAGCCCCTCGATCGCGACGTCCTATTGGATTGAAGTGTTCGGTCAAGATAGTCTCGGAATTCCCTCTTCCTCAGACCGACCTCCTACTCGGCAAACCACTGCGGTGTCAGTCATTTTAATGATGACAAATCTTTCTTTTTCCTCATCATGATTGTTTTTATGGAAACTCTCACATGTCATGATTTCTCTTTTTTATGTGAATGTTTGACCGTAACAAACTTGCTCTTTAAAAGGACCTTGTTTTTTCATTTTGTTTACTACCAAAACTATTGATCTTCTCCATAAGTGTTTGCGGACACACTTTTTTTATGCATATCTCTCTCTCTCTCTCTCTCTCTATATATATATATATATATATATATATATATATATATATATATATATATATATATATATATATATATATATATATATATATATATATATATATATATATATATATATATATATATATATATATACTCATTTGCTATCTCAAGCCCCAGGTATCATTTTCTTTTCCCTCTTTGCTCTTTTTTTTTTCTTTTATTATGTCTTCAATACGAAGCTATAGTCATTCAAAAGAACGTTCAATTTCTCTTACTACTAGTGATAGAAATAAGATTTGGAATGCTTACATGTGAGAGTGTGAGGGTTATTTGAGTCGAATGGATTTTGATTGGATTATTAGAGAAGTTTATGGTGAAATCCTTTCACCTATTAGTAACACTGACTCAGAGTCTTCGTACTCGGGTTTTTTGGACACTCAAATGGAAGCTACACGGTCATTCATAGATAAAGAAGTTCTAGGTTACAACCATATTATCATTGACGAAAGCTACATCTCGAAGCTTCGTTCTAATACCCTAGTC
The DNA here is from genome assembly GCF_024323335.1 of Lathyrus oleraceus. Lineage (NCBI taxonomy): Eukaryota > Viridiplantae > Streptophyta > Magnoliopsida > Fabales > Fabaceae > Lathyrus > Lathyrus oleraceus. The sequence goes on from NC_066581.1 coordinate 241,848,612, forward strand.
TTTTCAATCGGAAATGAAGAAGACATTATATTGGCACCTTGTGTAGATGGTGAGAGTGTCTGCCTTACTCAACCAAAATGAGTGTCTGATGAGTACTTCTATTTCTATTCAGGAGTGATCAAGGACTTCAAAATTCGCATCCTATATACTAATTTTGAATCTGACCTCCTAAAAATCCTAAATATAGCCCCTTCTCAATTATGCCCAAATGGTTAGGGTTTTATTAAGGCCTTTGAAATGTCTGTGACACAATGGACACAATGCCTACCTTAGGCTTGTTTTTCTCATTTTTCGAGTTGAAAGGGGCGGAAAAAGGAGGTTGGGTTTCCCTTAGCAGGATTCTGAGAAAAAGCTTCCTATAAGCTTATACTACCAATTATAAGGGTTTTGAGGACAAATTATTTCGAGTGAAGAGCGGCAAGAGATGTCCCCACGCCATGTATGCGCTGGACGAGAACTACTGTTTCCTGATTTATTGGTCGGGCAATCCATTGAGAGTCTTCGGCTTCAATTATGATAAGTTGAATGTTATGGTAGTCTGATCTTTAGTCGTTTTGGACGCCTTCCGGGTAGTTAAATTTAAGGATTTACTACAGATGACTGAAGATCCGGAACAAACTTCTAATTTCTTGGGTAATGCTTATATGTGCTTATTTATTGCTCTTTCGTAACTTTATTAATCCTCATGTTTTTTGATTTCTGCTTGCGCTGTTCCCTTTTAGTGAAAATGAGAAACCTCAAACTTTCCTAACAAAAGAAATTGATGGTTGAAGTCAGAGCGAGGCATGGGGATCAGTCGACTTCTAAATGTCATATGATAGGTATTCAAACTCGGTCTCTTAAGAGGAAGAAGATGGAAGTTATCAAAACAACTCCCACTTCATCTGAGCCTCAAGCTACCTACGTTCCTCCCTCTGAGGATCCTAAGTCGGTCTCTCCAAAGAAAATGAAGACCTTAATGAGTGATGATGTCAACCAGGCTGACCTGGCTATCACCACCTTGATGCAGAATTAAGGTAATAGTCACAAAACTAACCCATCATCTGAATTCAAGTTCTGGTCCAATAGTTTTTACAGTTTGCGCTATCTTTATGATCATCTGAATGCTACTGAGGACGTTGAGAAGGTGAAGTCAATAGGTGCTAAGTAGTCGACATAAAATCTCGGAGCTTATCTAATAAGGTGTGCAGTCATGACTCAGGGTATTTTTTAAGTAGGCGGTGCCTATGAATAAAATATGACTCGTCTTACTAAAGACATAAACCAGTTGAAGGATGATCTAAAAGCCCAGACTCTCCAGGTAGATGAGATAAACAAGAAAGTTGCAGAGATGAAGAAACATAAAGAGACATCAGAATACCAGTTATCAGAAATGAATAAGCAAAAGGAAACCGTTGAGTCCAAGTGCTCAGAGTTGGAAATGACCAATGTCGGCTTAATCTGAGAAGTAGAACAGGCTCGGGCTATCAATGAGACTTTAAATAATTCTCTACAAGATGCCCAAGTGGATTTTCTCTCTGTCGGAGATGATGCCTTCGAGGGATCTAAATCTCAAGCTTTATGCATCATGCCCAACCTGGATGTGACAAGGATGGACTTTTTCAAGACTGTGGTAGACGGGAAATTGGTCGACATGAAGGATGCTTCCCCTTATACAGAGGGTTTGAAGGACGCGGTAGTGGACAATCCAACGCATGAAGCTCAGAAAAATGACCATTATGAAGGTTAATTTTGCTAATGTGTTGTAATTGGCCATTCGCAGTGATGTGCCCTTTTGTACCTTTGAACAATATTTTGTTTTTATGTTAGATGTTTAGGCCTTTTCAAGGCCATTTTTGATTAATTACCCTTTTACTTGTGTTCTAAAATCCTGATTGTTTTGACCATCTATGTCTTGTGCTTGTAATGTTTTGACTATGTTAATTTATGTGATCATTTACTTAGTCCAAGATTTTAATTTCAGGCCATAAGTTCTTCTTACTTAGCCAACTCTATTAAACATACCCCTACTAGAGGTTTATTGCTTACATAAGCGACTTCAAGGATTTTAAACATAACCCGACCGCAACTGATTATGCCAGACGTTTCAATTAACTTGGACTTCAGTTAGGCCAGAGGTTTTAATTAACTTAGGATGGACACAACCGATTATTCCTAAGGTTTTAATTAACTTGAACTTCAGTTAGGCCAGAAGTTTCAATTAACTTAGCCCGACCGCAGCCGGTTACGCCAGAGGTTTCAATTAACTTGGACTTCAGTTATGCCATAGGTTTCAATTAACTTAGCCCGACCGCAGCCGATTATGCCAAAGATTTCAATTAACTTGGACTTCAGTTAGACCAGAGGTTTCAATTAACTTAGCCCGACCACAGCCGATTATGCTAGAGATTTCAATTAACTTGAACTTCAGTTAGGCTAGATGTTTCAATTATCTTAGCCCAACCGCATCTGATTATGTCAGAGGTTTAAATTAACTTGGACTTTAGTTAGACAAGAGGTTTAAATTAACTTAGCTGGAAGCCGATTGTGGCAGAGGTTCCCAACCTTTGAATGATTACTTTTTGGATTTGGGCTTAATCCCGAATTATGTCCAAGGACCTTTTTACCTGCTTTATAAATTTACAATACAAGTGTTTTAACTATGGGCACCTCACTAAAAACCCTTGCCCTTGCAAGGGAAAATAGTGCATTCCCACAATTTTACTCATGATGTCTATTACATAGTTTAGCTGAAATAAAACTTAAGATTGGTTACAATCCAGACCCTAGGTAATTCAACAACGTCCAAACTTTCTAACTTAGAAGCCCCATTAATTAACCTCTGACGGATATGAAAAGGTCCTTCCTAATTTGGAGCTAACTTGCCTTTATTCTTAGGACCAGTCACCCTTTTCAACACCAGATTTCCTTTGTAAAATCCTCTATGCCTTACTTTATTATTAAATCCCATGGAAACTCTATGTTTGGCCACGAAGTCCCTTAGCTCAGTTGTTTCCCTGACTTCATCCAATAGATTTGCAGAATTGTCCAAACCATCTGAGTTAAAATTTTCAACAATAACAATACGCCTCTAGGCCGGAGTATTAATTTCTACCGGTACCACTGAAACAATAGCGCTAGAAGGAGGGGTAGTATGATAAATCCATAAGGTCTCGTAAAAGTAATTGACCCGTAACCCCTTAGCCTCATTCAATCTCTTTTTCATCCCGAATAGAATAATCTCATTTTCTATTTCTACCTCTTCTTCTGGTAACTCATTCTGGGTCAAATACTGAATGATATGTATCATCCAACCTCTCAGATTATTCATTGTCATAACTTATTTAACCTCTGTGCTCGGCGCTTCCTAGGTTTCTTAAATTATAGTCTTATTTACACCGGAACGTTTGGGACTCACTAATCAAACTAAGAGGCTGGCTCCGACGCTCCTCCCTAGGAATGTGGTTTACCTAGAATTCTACAAATATCTCAGACATATTGAGAGCTTTTTGCAAATATCTGATTAACGATGGATCCTTCGTCTGAAACTCTCATCTGACTTGACTGGAAATTAACTAAGAATTAGTTTGAACAAGCAAGTGTGTTATTCCAACCTCCTTTGCAAAAATCATTCCTGCAATCAAGCTTCACACTCCGCCTGGTTATTTCTAGCCTTCAAACTAAAACACAAAGAATATTTTAAGACCCGGTCTCCCGATCTTTCCAACATTATCCTGACTTCACTTCCTTTAAGGTTAGAGGATCCATCCATGGATAGAGTCTGTCTATATGATGACTCTTTTGAGGTCGGAGCACTCAGTTCAACCAGGGAATCAACAAACACTTGTGGTTTGATGCTATTCAGAGGCACAAACTCTATATCATACTCTGACAATTCTACTGCCCATGGAACCATTCTCCATGCCAAGTCTGATTTCTTTAGGACCTGTTTGATAAGGTAATTGGTTTTGACAATGATATGGTGTCCCTGGAAATAGTATCTCAACTTTTGAGTTGTAATTACTAGTTCCAACGCAAGACGCTTAATCTTATGATAACGCAAGTATGCTCCCCTAGAACCTTACTAACAATATACCCCTATTTGATGGCTGCATCCAACGCTATATGACAGAAAACTATGTTTGGACCGATTCCGAGCATGTTAACCGATTTCCATGCGAACAAATCTACGTTCTCATTTGATATTCTTAAGATTCCGTCTTACTTCTCCAGAGACAAATTATAACCAATCTGAGTTGTCTGAGGTACTTGAGCACCGATTTGCACCTTCTTCACATCCTCGATGGGTGTCAAACTATCTTCCATCGGGTCTTCATTTGGGTCAATGTGCACTAGATTCACATTGAAATGATCACCTTTTATTGGATCATTAGCTTGAGCTTACTTTTTGAGCTTCAGATTATCCTTATAACATTTCCTTGCTAATCCTTGATCACCCTTTATCACCCATACACGGCCATTTTTGAGAGGATACTTCAGCGTGAGGCATAAAATGGATAATGCCGCCTCCAAAGCATTGAATGATGGTCTGCCAATAGTAATGTTGTAAGGAGAAGCAACATTGACAATTAAGTACTTAACCTTGACACTTTTTGTGTTGTCCCCACTGCCAAAAGTTTTTATCATGGGAAAATTCCCTAGAACTTGCACCTGTTCTCTGGAGAAATCGACAAGGTAACTTTAAAAGGTAACAACTTGACGATATCAAAATTTATACCCTTGAATGCGTCCCAATACAAAACGTCTACTGAACTTCCCAGATCTACCAAGAATCACTTCACATTCCAGTCATGAATTTGTACTTTAATTACCATTAGGTCATTCTCGTGAGCCAATACTCCTTCGAAATCCTTTCTGGAGAAATTGATTTCGGAAGAATTTCCATCTTCTTCTGAAAATGGCTTCTGTCTGGTATGTATCATTCCTCAGGCATATCTTTTCCTGGTTGAACTGGTTTCTTCTCCTCATGCATATCCTCCAATAATGTAATTTTATATATGGCGGGTCACTCGGGTTTCGGGGACCTCATCCGTATTTTCCCCTTCTTTTAGATAGGATTTTCCGAGCTGGTATCCTCCCTAGGAGGACTTCTCTTTCCTGGATGTCCTCTAACATCTTTCACATAGGACAACAAATGATCTCTCTGAATTAAGATCTCGATTTATCTCATGAGCTGATGACAATCTTCTGTGTGATGACCACGAAGTCTGTGGTATGCACACCATGCATTCTTGCCTTTTACCATCATGGCGTGAATACCTCTTAGGAACGTCGGGGTGGGGAGTAATTTGAGACGATAGGCTTCTTTCAAAATATTTTCACGTCTTGCATTCAGTGGCATATACTTGACATCCTTGTCAAATGGTCTCCGAGATGGTCTCATCATGGTCCAGTCTCTAGGTCTAGGCTTAAGGTACTCCTCATATGCTCAGCTCCCTCTTTTTTAGCTCGCATTTCTTATTTGGCATCTCGAGACCTATTTTCCATGTTATTCTCCTCCCCTTTAATATAGAATTCTACTATGGTAATAACCTCATCCATGCTGGATGTCAGCTTCTCCTATAGGGATTCATTGAACTGACCGACTTCGAGGCCATGTTGAAACACCCCCACAAATGTCTCCTATTTTGGGCGAGACATGTTAATGGTTTCTTCGTTGGACCTCTCCAGATACTCTCTGAGAGATTCTGTGTACCCATGTCGGATGTTGAATAAACTGGTAGTCGACATTTTTCTATGTTTGCTTGCTGAAAAGTATTGTACCATCTTTTTAGTTAGGTCCTGATAACTAATGACCGAGAATCTGGGTAAGCTCATATACCAACGTAGAGCCCCTTATTTAAAGGTACCTACCATGAGTTTACACTTAAGGGAGTCGGAAGCCCCTACTATTTCCATTTGATTATTGATCGTAAGAATGTGTTCCTGTGGATCGATTGTATCATCAAAAGATACCAAAAAGTATGGTTTCAAGTTCTCTAGAACTTGATCGTCTCAGATCGCCTCGGATAATGGTTGGGAATCCAAAAGCTCCTACTCTGTATCCTCATCTTGTTGACCATGTGTTTGCAAAACATGAACACTATCTTGCAATGTTTCATTATGTTGACAAAGAGCCTCCACCATTGCGAGTAATTAGGTTAAATCTGGTGGCGGAGGTGGATCACTTTGGCTGGGAGATGATCTGGACATCGCATAGTTGGGGTGGGAGATGATTTTTGTGTGGCATGGGAAAATATTACTGAGGCCTCACGGTGGACACCAAATGTTCTTGCTAAAAACACTAAAAGGTTGACTTCCCTGATGCAAGTCATAGAGAGCCTCAAATGATAGGTTAATTGGTTGCAGGTGACCCTCTCCGATCATTCTTGTCTCTCTCTTCCTCTTGGAGAAAGTCTCCTTTTACACTCCCTCCACCAACACTGGCCCTTAAATGGGTGTTTCTTCATATTCCTCATTAAGGGAACTTGGAATACATTCACCACGTTCCTTAATCATCTCATAACTCATTTTCCCTCTGCTTTTGTAACCCCTGCCATTATGGAGACGTTTCATAACCTTCCATTGTGTCTGTTCATATGATTTCCTAGCACTGACGTTAAACCTGAGTTTGTTCTCTAATAATTTTACGAGGTCGAATCCGACATGCTTATCTTGTGCTTAATTGAAACCTAACCGAGTATCGACTTGTGTAAGGCTACTTGACCTTCTTGTCTCTTCATACTCGGTTCTTAAAAGCTCGGCCTCAAGGAATTTCGGGATATACACAGATGGAATACAATATCCAATATATACATTGGTTAATAACTATCAAACAAACTAATGTAACTAACTGTACATATGTACGAATAAGACTAGCTGAATATTAATAATATGTTAACATCCCCCCTCAAGTTGGACTATGTATACTATAAAGTCCCAACTTGGATAAAATTGATGACAACATTGGTGAATGTAATGGCTTGGTGAAATTATCTGCTACCCAAGCCTTAGTTGAAACAAGAAGAATATGAATGAGCTTAGAGAGGAGTTTTTCACGAAAACATGACAATGATGCTCAATGTGTTCCGCTAATGAAAAGTTGGATTATAAGCCAAGTAAATAGAGGATTTGCAATCACAAAACACATATGCAAGTTTAAGGAATCTGATCTGGAAATCGTGAAAAAGATATTGTAATCATTGTAGCTCACAAGCCAACGATGCTAAGGCCTGATATTCAACTTCAGTCAAGGACTTGAACACAATATGTTGTTTCTTGGACTTCCTGCAAAGCAGGGAAGAACCAAGAATAACACAATAGCCAGTGACAAACTTTCTAGCATCTAGACATCGAGTCCAATTTGAGTCAGCAAAAACATACATTTTAGGTCACTAGAAGCTAGGAACAACAAGCCTTTATGAGGTACCTGAGGATTCTTGTGGCAGCTTGATAATGTGGTAATAAAGGACATGATATATATATATATATATATATATATATATAGGTTTAAATGTTGTACAACATAAGAAACATCAGGGCAAGAATTTTTCAGGTAGATTAACCTAACAATCCATTGTCTATAGCAGGATGGATGTTCTAATTGATGACCAACATTGACTGAAAGTTTTGTGTCGGGATCAAAAGGGACAACAGAAGGCTTTGAAGCAAGTAAACCATAATCTTCTAAAAGATAAAGTGTGTACTTTCTTTGATTAAAAAAGATACCAACTTTGGACCTAGCAATCTTAAAGCCAAGCAAGAATCTTAAATGACCATAATCCTTAATCTTAAATTTGTGATCCAACAGATTCTTGACATAGTGAATTTCATCCATAAAATCACCATCTAGAACAATTTTGTCCATATAAACCAACAAAGTAGTGAAACTATGAGAATTGGCCTTAATATATAAGGAATGATCAGCCTGAAATTGAGAATACCTGATTGAAAGTAGAAAGAAGGTAACTTGGAGTACCACTGCCTACTAACTTATTTTAATCCATATAGAGATTTGTGAAGTTTGCAAACTTGTGAAGCAGAAGAAGTAAACATACCAGGTGGAAGAGTCATGTAGACTTCTTCATGTAAATCACCGTGAAGAAATGCATTGTTAATGTCAAGTTGTTTTAAATGCCATCCTTTAATTGCTACAAGAGACAATAAAACTCTAACTGCTGTAATTTTTGCAACATGTGAAAAGTATCGAAATAGTCAATGCCTTCCATTTGAGTGTATCCTTTTACTACTAACCTAGACTTATACCTTTCAATGGATCCATCAGCCCTGTATTTTATTTTGTATACCCATCTACATCCAATAGGATATTTACCAGGGGGTAAGTCAACCACATCCCAACTGTGATTCTATGTTAGAGCTTGTAACTCAACATTCATAGCCTTTTTTCAATAGTCAAGCTTAATGGCTTGGTTAAATGTTTTTGGTTTAGCGTTAAAGGACATGGCACAACAAAAATGTTTATAAGAAGGAGAACATTTATCATAAGTGAGAAATAAAGATAAAGGATATGCAGGAGTATAACCAATGGAATGCAATGAAGGCGAATTGTTGGAGACATAATAACAATGGTGGTAATCTGCTAAGTAACTAGGCGGATGGGAGGATCTAGTAGAATGTCTTAAATATGGAAGAAGATTTTCAGTTTCAGCAGGGCTAGTACATATATAGGCAGGTTGTTAGTTTTATGAATGCTAGGATGTTCATTAGATAAGGGAGGGTGGCATCAACATGAAAAAGACTGCTGGATAGAGAATGGCCAAATTGGCTAGGACCCACAGGGCTATGTGAGTCTATAACAACTGTAGGAGAGTGACTAGACTGGTTTAAAGAAAGAGGAGAGATGACAGAGGGGTGACTGTCATTATAAGGTGACACAGTTCAAGAGAATTAACAAGCGTGCCACTGTCATGGGAAAGGGACATGTTAGTTGTAGTGGCAGAGTTCTGCAGATCAGGAAGGTAATCAAAAATAGGGTTAGTGTTATGGTTAAGATTGGTTTGGTTATCTGGAACAGTCTGGTTATATTTGAAAGAATTTTTTTTCTTCATAAAAAACAACATTTATAGAGACAAAAATATTATGGCTATGCATGTCATATAATATATACCCTTTGGTTCCATCCTTATATCCAAGAAAAATACATTTTCTAGCTTTAGGATCAAACTTTGTTCTATGAGCATGTAAAGTTGTGGCAAATCTTAGACAACCAAAAACTTTTAAATTTATTAGGGAGGGTGGCTTAGAGAATAAAAGTTCACGAGAAAATTTGAATTTTAATAAGGGAGTGGGCAATCTATTGATTAGATGGATGGTATGTTGGACACAAAAATTCCACATGTTCAATGGTATATTAGAGTGGAAATATAAGGTCTTAGAAACATTGAGAATATGTAGGTGTTTTCTATCAACCACCCCATTTTGTTGGTATGTTTCAACACAGGATTATGTGAGTCTATAACAATAAGTTATGTGTCATTATCTGTTCGGAGACATTTCAAATATGAGTGGAACCAGTTTTCTATATAGGCTACAAATTTAATGATACTACTTTTGACTTGATACTTTGTCTTAAGGAAAACAACCCAAGTATATCTACTATAGTCATCAACAAGTGTTATGAAATGTTTGTGCCCTAGGAAAGAAATGGTAGAGGATGAACCCCATACATCAGCATGCAATATATCAAAAGATGCATAAGATTGAGTAGTACTATGAGGAAAGGGTAATTTTCTCTGTTTACTAAAATGGCAAGAATCACAAGGAACATTATTATTCTTACAAGGAATGAATGGAAATAAATTTGAAATAGTTTTCAAGCCTATATAAGAAATGTGTCCTAGTCTAAACTTCCAAAGATTACATGAATCATTAACAATGGAACTGTAAAATAAAGAGTGATGTGTAGAGTCAAGAACATACATCCCTCTTTGCAACCTAGATGTACCAATCATTTCCTTGAAATGATTCTGTAGGATTTGACAGGTATCTACATTGAAATGAAAAGAACAATTATTGTTACTTACAAGTTTAGCAATAGGAATCCGATTGACATGAAAAATAGGCATATAAAGCATATTTTGCAAAGTTAGAGAAGGTGAAACAACTACACTACCAGACATAGACGCAACAATATGGGGACCATCGGGTAAACTGACATGGACAACTATGATATTTTTGTAAGTAATGAGAGAAGTTTTGTCAAAGGAAATGTGATCTATTGTGCTTGTATCTAAAATCTAGATATGTGAGTTCTTACCGTTAGGTGTGGATAAATGTGACTTCATGACAAAGGGGTAGGTAGAAATAGAATTGGCCTTAGGGTTGGGCTTGGACTGTTGAAGCAACTCTATCACGTTGTTGTACTTATCTTGAGTGAATCCAAATGATGATGCGACTGAACCTTGTTGAGAAGAGTCATATGTGATGTTAACTGCAACAGTGGATTGAGGATTATTGCCAGCACTTTGAGATTCACCTTTCCCTTTGAATCCTGGTGGGAAGCCATTCTTGATAAAAAAAAGTTTCAACAATGTGATTCGTTATGCCACAGTGAGTGCATACATGGTTATAGCCTCTAGCACCACTAAAGCATCGTCTCTTCCCTTTAGAATAACTAGGTTTTCCATTGTAATTCCCTGAATTTGTCTGAACTTGGAATGCAACAATCTCTTCATTGTTGATAGCAGTTGGAGTCATAGTCGATAACGAATTGTTCATCTCTTGTTCTTGTTGAATAACAAGGGAAAATTCTTTGTAAATGTCTGGTAATGGATTCATCATCATTATTTGCGACTTGGAGTGTGTAAAATTTTCATTCAATCCCTTGAGGAAATGAATCAAACAAACTTGTGAAGGTGTGAAAAACACAAGAAATGGGGGTTTGAATTGGGTTTTACAAAACAAAAGATTTTTACCAACTCAAGAACACCACCAACAAGTTAATGAAAAAGAGATAAAAATACAAGTATTTTTATCCTGGTTCGCTTGAAACTCAGAGTTACTCCAGATCACCCGCCAAGGTAATTTTGCCTTATACATAAGGACTTAATCCACTATAATCAATAGATTACAATAATCACAAAGAATAACCTTCTTTGTTTTCTTAAGGATCCAACTATACCCTAGTCTCCTTAAGGACTCACAAAGAATAACCTTCTTTGTCTTCTCAAGGATAACCTCCTTAAGGAATCAAACAAATAGTTTGAATAATATTTTGTGTGTTACAAGTTGCTTCTATACAAACAAATTTTACATAAATGATAAACAATAACTTAAAGAAAAATTGTGTACAAAAGAATGATAGATTTTCACAAAGAAATAGACTTGTCAAAATGTTGTATCACCAACGTCTTTTCTTTAAGTCTCCAAGCCTCACTTATATAGCATAAGAAGAAGATCGTTGGAAGGAACAATGGGGAAATCTTATAGAGCGGTTGTCCACTGTTGAATGGTGAAAGGAGTGATACTGCATATTGTCCTTCGCTTGCAAAATCAGTGATAAGTGTGATGTATAGTACTGTCCTTGCCCACAAAATCAGGTAGGGGAAATGATATTCGATTTGTACTATGTACTATTTGATCACATTCCCATTTGATCTTATCTTCAAGTTCATTGGCTTCTAATGAAAGTTGATGAAGCATGAAATGAAGAAACATAAAGCTTGATTCAGAAACGTCAAAATCTTTGGTCAGAACCTTGATAGCGCCATTAGTCTGGCTTGAAATCTTCAGTATCTTCAGAATCTTCATAATATATAGTCAGAACCTTGATAACCTCAACCGTCTGGTTTGAGATCTTCAGAATCTTCAGCTACGTAACACAACTTTAGAAGCTTGTTATTCTTCAGAAGCTTGGTGATCAGAGTCACGTCCAGAAGCATGAACTGAGAGAATGTTTTAGCGGCAACATAATGTTTCCTCATAAGCTTTTCAGGAGTGAATCAACATAGAAGTAGAAAGATCATTGCAACATCAACATTGGACATCTTTCATAATTTCTAGTAACTGGCATAGAGGCGGATTTGGAACTCATTGTTCAGAAATTGATGATGTTTCACGTCATATATTCAGAATCAGAACTGGCTATTAAAGCTACACAATAACAAACCATCATGGTACCAAAATTGATCTCACACAAATACAACATTGTTATCATCAAAACACAAGGTATAAATGCAGAACCAAATCTTGTTATAACAATCTCGCGCTTTTTTATGATGACAAAACATGTATTTTGATGAACAATTTTGTACAGGATAATCACATAAGGATGCATTTTACAGAAGCACAAAGCTCCCCCTGAGATGTATAATTGTTAAAAAGATAAAATTAGAATGGAAGAACACTTTCCTAATTAACCTTTTTGAAGTACCAGAGTAATTTTCAATCAGAATCTAGTTTATCTTCAAAAGTTGCTTGATGTTGTCCCGAGCACTTGTTTGTTAACATCAACATTCTGATGAGCTTCACTTCATAAGCTTGGTTGAGTTATTTTGAAGAAGCTTTTAAAGCTGGTTGTCTTTAGTTAGAACTTGAATTCTGGTTCTCTTTGAAATTCTCTTTCAGAGCTAAATTGCCTTTGAAGAGCAGAACTCTTTGAAAAGAACTTTCAGAACCTGGTTAAGAAATCTTCTTAAAAACTTGATTGCCAAGTCTGATCACTATGGAGGAAACCCTTCCTCAGATATAGATGCCAAAATTTTCTAATTTCTTCAGAACTTGATGCCAAGTACCCAATGTTCTAAGTTCAGAACATGGTTATTAATTCCTTGAAGATTCATATGCTTGAATCTAATTCTCAATCATCATCATGAAGGTTTTAGACTCAGATAGAAGACCATTTCATCAGAAATTGGTAACTTGTATTCTGATCTTTGAAACTTCATAAAAACTTCTGATGTTTGAACTAAACCATTTTGGCTTATGAACTTATTCCTATAAAATAGTTAACAAACTATTCTAGTAGTTTTAGCAAATAACATTAAACAATTTTTGGGTTCTTTAGTTAGAAATTTAGGTATATAAAAAATAATTACTAATATTCCCTTTAGATATCTTTCTCTCCCTTTGTCATCAATCAAAAAGACATAGACAAATAAAAGAGAAAAAACTGGAAAGAAACAAAACACTATTTTTCATTCATCATGCCAAAAGGCAGAAAAGATACAGTCAAAATCATTAAAAATACTTTAAAAGAAATTTTTCGGAAAAAAAAATAGTGCTAAGGGTTTTGAGGAGGAGGCGAAGATAGTCTGGATAATATCAACTAAAACATCAAATCCTATTTGTTCATACGCTCTTTGACTAACATATTATCAACTTTGATTTCCTCAATGGTCTTCCGAAGTGCATCAGGAATGTCTCTAGATGAATTTCTAGCAAATTGTTGAGGAACAGAAGCTTCAACTTGTTGGATCTTATAAACAACCATTTGAGCAACATATTCTTCCATGACACAATCCCGATGTCCAAAATCATCCTCAGCATTCTGAACAACTTCCTCATCCACTTCTTGAATGACTTCCTTAATCTTTGGAGCAGGAAGATACAACTGGGAATTTCGTAGCTTCCAAATTTCCATTAAAGGAACAAACCCGGAATCGAAGTTTCTTTCAGATACTTTATACCCAAAGTTATTCAGCTTAGAGATCTTGGAATTAATCCGCCTTCTGTAGGCTTTCCAAACAGAATTACTTTCAACCGAATTTGCTGAAGACCGACTGATCATTATTTCTTCATGCAGATAACTTCTTGACTCTGATTCAAACTCCCTCAAAATCTTACCAATTTTAGGAGTAGGGTTGGGTGGTTTGGGGAAGCTAACATTTAGGTCAATTTTGGTTTCATCAAGATCAGGACCAAAGAGTGTTGGAAGTGAGAGGAAAGTGATTGGAGGTATATTTAGATCAGATATTACTGGTTCAGGTTCAAAGTTGAACATGTCCTCAGGAGTACCTTTAGAAATATGGTCTCGAGAATCTCTCGAAGGAGATGTTCTGGGGGTTGTTCTATTTGGATTTTCTTTATAGGGAGTAGAAACATATGGTGGTGGAGTGGGTGAAATTTGTAACCATGAAAGAGATATTGTTAGTGGTATCTATTGATGTTGTTGTTGTGACTGAGTTTCATAAACTTGAGGAGTTTCTGTAACAGGTTTTACAATAGGTGTTTTTGGAGGAGGTGGAAGTAAAGTTGGTTCATATATTTGATGGGAAAATATAGAAATAGGTTTAGATGAGGGAGGTGGTTGGATTGGTAAGATCCTTTCGAAAACTATAGAATCAGAAACAATAGGAGTGCTAGCTTCAGGAAGCTTACCAGAAGTAGTATCATAAGCTTTTGAAGATTTCTAGACAACTCCAGATGTATCCTTCAGAAGTATAGCGCTCATTGAGAGGCACTTTATCTTCACCCAGAAGGACAACTACTTTCTTCTTCTTCTTCTTAGGCCTTGAAGATCCTTCTCCTCTTGATTCCTTCTTCCTTTTCCCATGAACATCTGGGTATGTTTCTGGTAGATTGAAAGGATCCACCAATGGATCAATTCCATGCTTTTGATAACTTTACAAATAGTATTGCAGAACCTCTAGAGGATAAATCTGAGTGAAGATTGGGAAGTTGTCTACTGGAGTCCTCGTTCCACAGATGTCATCCTCTGAGGGAATGAACTCGGGCCTTATAACCTTAGAAATGAGACCCATGCTCTTAAGATTCTTCCCCCATAAGATCTTTCCAACATCCTTCACAAGTTCATCAGTTAAACGACTAACCAGAAGGTCATCCACCAGACCATTCTCAACAAGAATGTCAGAAATAAACCTTCCATTGGGTATGAACTTGATTTTGTTCTTATTTGAAGATCCACCCGTTCTAGATCCTCTGATTGAATCCCTTATGAACTTGAGTAAGATAGAATGAAGTTCCGACTTGAGACCCTTCTCTAGAAAGAACAACATAAACTTCTGACGAGTGTTGACATAATCAGAACTATTGGTGTTGGGCCTATGGTGAATGCAACCCAGAATGATCTTAAACCATACTCTTAGGTTGTTTGTCAAGTCCTTAGCACTTGGACCTTTATCATCCTCAAGGTTGGTTCCATCTTTGAAGATGACAGGAGCAATAACTGCTTCTCTCTTAGCATTGATTTGGCACTATGAATTCTTTTACCTTTTCAATTATGAGAGATTAAGTCAGCAATGGGTTTCTCACTAATGACAATCTTCCTGTTCATAACATAGGAATTTATTGTTTCCTTTTCTACTGTAGCATGCACCCAAAACTGCTTCACCAATACTGGACACACAAGACCAATTAGTCTTTCAAATAAATTTTCCCATCCTTGAAATTCCAAGGTTTCAGAGAAGTCGAACCCATTGTCCTTCAAATTATTGAAATCCACAATTATTTCACAAAGCACCCTTAACTCACCAACTGGAGTGTTTAGAGACAAATCAAGAATCCCTTCCATGACGGGATGGTTTTCATAAGCCATTGAGCGATTGAGAGAAAGTTGTTGTTGAATCTGTTGTTGTGGAGCAGCCATTGTTGAAAGTGAAGAAGAGGATGAACAGGTGCAGAGAGGTATTTTAGGTTTGAAAGATGAAAGTGTGGGAATGTTATGCACGTAGTGTGAAAGTGTGAGTGAAATGGGTTTATATAGAAAAATTTGCAATGATGACAAAGAAAAAAAACGCAGTCATAGGGGGAAGTGTAAGAGTTTTTAACCTAATTCCGAGAATTCTGAAACCCAATGTGTCACGCTTTCATCACACGTGCTCAGAAAGTGGGACAATTGTCACCATTTAGAACCACATGAAATCAAACGATGTGACAACCATTTAATGTAACAACTGTTCAGAATCAAGAAGACAAATCAATAAGATTTCTTCTTATAAGAATCTTTCTGATTCATGAAAACTTCCTTACTTCAGAAAGTTCATGTTTCAGAGTCAACAAGTAAGATTCTCAGAATCTAACCTAGAATTATGAAGACTTAGACATTCTGAAATACATCTTTTCATTCTGGACATAAATCCATAAATAAGTTTTTTATAAAGAAAGTGAATCTATCTTCAGCAAGGGGTTTTGTAAATATATTATCCCATTGATGGTCTGTATCAACAAATTTTAGATGAAAAAATACCCTTCTGAACATAGTCACGTAAAAAGTGATGTTTAATTTCAATATGCTTATGCAAGATAGGATTCTTAGATAAACAGATAACAAAAGTACTATCACAGAGAATGTGAATGTTACTCTCAGATATTTGATAATCTTCTACCTGACTCTTCATCCAGAGTATCTGAGTGTTGCATCCAGAAGCTGCAATATATTCAGCTTCGGCTGTTGAAAGCACAATTGTTGTTTGTCTCTTGCTGGATCATGAGATCAAATTATCTCCCAGAAATTGAAAACTTCCAAAAGCACTTTTTGTTTTTATTCTGTCTCCAACATAGTCAGCATCACAATAGCCTACTAATTTGTATTCACTTGATTTTCTATAAAATAAACCAATGTTAGCAGTACCTTTCAGATACCTAAAGATTCTGTTAACAACGGTTAAGTGAGTTTCCATAGGATCTGATTGGAAACGAGCACATAAGAAGACACTAAATAAAATATCAGGTGTAGAAGCGATTAGATAAAGGAGAGATCCTATCATACCTCTGAATAGCTTCTCATTTTCCTTACTGCTTACCTCTTCTTTCTCCAGAATACATGTAGGATGCATTGGAGTTTTTGCTTGCTTCCATTCTGATAAGTTAAACTTCTTCAGAAGTTCCTTTGTATATTTGCTCTGATGAATGTATGTTCCTTCTAAGCATTGATCAATATGAATTCCCATAAATAACTTAAGTTCTCCCATCAGACTCATTTCAAATTCTGCCTGCATTGACTTAGAAAAATCCTTGCACAACGAAGATTTAGTAGAACCAAAAATAATATTATCAACATAAATTTACACAACTAGATATCATTCTTAAAGGTTTTACAAAAGAAAGTTGTTTCCACTTTCCCTTTAGTAAAATTATTTTCCAAAAGGAAGTTACTTAGTCTATCATACCAAGCTCGGGGAGCTTGTTTCAAACCATATAACGACTTTTTCAGTTTAAAAACAAAGACAGAATTTTGAGAGCTTTCAAAACCAGGAGGTTGATGCACATATACTTCTTCAGAAATATATCCATTTAAGAAGGCACTATTAACATCCATTTGGTAAAGGAGGATGTTATGATTGAGTGCAAACGAATTTAAAAGACGAATAGACTCTAACCTGACAACTAGAGCAAAGGTTTCTGTATAGTCTATACCTTCTTGGTGACTATAACCCTGTGCTACTAGTAGAGCCTTGTTGATGACAACCTCGCCCTTCTCATTATGCTTGTTTCTGAAGACCCATCTGGTTCCAATGACATGGAAGCCTTTTGGTTTTTGAACAAGATCTTAAACGTCATTTATGGTGAATTAATTCAATTCCTCTTGCATAGCCAAAATCCATTCATTATCCAGAAGAGATTCATCAATAGATGTGGGTTATATTAGAGATACCAAACCTAGAAGAGTCTCTTCAGAAGGTTTGAATGAGGATCTAGTTATAACTAGAGCATTTTTTTATCTCCCAGAATCAGTTCTTCAGAATGAGGGGTTCTTGATATACTTTTCTTCTGATGAGTTGGACCAACGACAACTTCTGGTTGAGTCATATCTGAGTCACTTGCTTCAGATTACTTAGCTTTTCCTTTTGATTCTTTTTCTCCAAAATCAATATCCTTGGATTCTGAAAGATTGATCTTCAAATCTTCAAATTTCTCAACTAGCTTTGACTTTTCAGGGTCAAGCTTATCATTGAATCTAACATGAATTAATTCTTCAACAATTTGTGTTTCAGTGTTAAAGATTTGGTAGCCTTTAGAGCATTCAGAATATCCTAACAATAAACACTTTTGTGATTTAGAATCAAACTTGCCAATAAACATTCACATCCGAAAGGGTGAAAGTAAGAAAAGTTGGGCTTTTTGTTCCTCCACAATTCATAAGGAGTCTTACCCAGAATAAGTCTGATAGAAATCATGTTTTGAATATAACATGTTGTGTTAACTGCTTCTGCCCAGAAATGCTTAGCCATGTCAGTTTCTTGGATCATGGTGCAAGCCATTTCTTGCAAAGTCCTATTCTTCCTTTCTACAACCCCATTTTATTGTAGAGTTCTAGGATAGGAGAAATCATGGGAAATTCCATTTTCATCAAAAAGATTTTAAAAATGTTTATTTTCAAATTTGCCACCATGATCACTTCTGACTTTGACTATTTTGCAGTTCATTTCTGTTTGCACTTGTGAGCAGAAAGTAAAGAACACAGAATGTGACTCATCCTTGTGTTTCAAGAACTTTACCAATGTAAGATCACTATAGTCATCAACGATGACTAATCCATACTTATTTCCGTTGATAGAGGCAATTTTCACTGGTCCAAATAAATCAATTTTCGCTTTAAAAGATGTTTTAGAAAACTTTATGTTCTTACATGCTCTAACTAATCCAAGCTTATTTAGCTGAGAAATGCTTCCGTGCTAACATGGCCCAAACGTCTGTGCCATACCCATTGCTCCTCATTAATAGACATTAGACATTTTATATTTTACATTTTTATCCTCAAGATCAGAAAGTATGATTTTATGTTGTTTTTTCTCTTTCCATTAAAAAGGGTTATACCATCTTTCTGACTAACAACCTTACAAGACTTTTGATTAAAAATGATATCATAACCATTGTCACTAAGTTGACTAATAGACAATAGGTTATGCATCATACCATCAACTAAAAGAACATTAGTAATAGAAGGAAGTTTAATGTTATCAATAGTTCCAAAGATAATGATCTTTCCTTTCTGGTTTCCTCCCAACCATCGAAGCCTACGGGCTTAAGTTCCAAATCTTGGAACATAGAACTTCTTCCCATCATATGCCACGAGCATCCACTACCCAGGTATCATGACTGGTGTTTCAGCTGAGCTGCTAAGGATGTCTACAACATAAATTATTTTATCCTTAGGTACCCACTTTCTGGGTCCTCTTTTGTTAGTTTTCCCAGAGTTTCTTACAACTTTGGGTCTTTTCGCATAAGGGTAATAATGGGGAATTTATGTATGATACTTAGACTTCAGAACTAAGTTCTTACCCTTTGTATGGTTATGTGGCTGTGCATAAATATCAATTGCAGTGCCAACAAGCATGAAATGCACATAGAGAGGTTTTGGTTTTACCTTCTGACTTTCGTCAGGTTTTATAGTTTTTGTACAACCTAAACCTTTCTTGCCATTTTTGCTAACTCCATAGGTTAAAGAATCCATTTTGCTTCTATTTGTGCTTTTAGCTAGAAAGTACTAGAATGCTCCGTCATATCTAATGACACAATCAGTACCAGAAGCTTCTGAGACTATTTCCTCCTCTAGTTTTGAAAATTTTATTTTCAAAGCAGAGTTGTTACTTTCTAAAGAAAATAATTTTTAATTTAGAGAGGAAATATCTTTCTCAAGCTCACTGTGAGTTTTAAAAGAAACTACTTGGACTTGTTTAAGGTCCTTGTATTTACTCTGAAGACTCTGGTACTTTTCCAGCATTTCAGAGAGACATGATTCAAGATCAGAACGAGATAGGTTAGAAAATATCTCTTCAGAATCGGAGTCGAATTCAGATTCTGATTATACATTATCTTCTGGTTCTTCAGAACCTTCAGGATCATCTGTAGTTGCCCTCAATGCAACATTGGTTTTTTATTCGTCAGAATCTTCTTCTTTAGATTCTGAGCCATCCCATATAGCCATCAACCCCTTCTTGCCTTTAGAAAGATTCTTCTTAGGCCTTCTGTCCTTTTTCAGCTTAGGACAATCATTTTGTAGTGGCCTGGCTCCTTGCACTTAAAACAGATAACTTCTTTTCCAGAACCTTGCTTATTTTGTCCAGAAGAAGAATCAAAACGACCAACATTCCTTATGGCTCCTCTGAACTTTCCTTGACCATTGTGTGTATACTTCCAGAGTTCATTGAGTCTCTTTGAAATTAGAGACAATTCATCATCATCTTATAAGTCTTAATCAAATCCTTCTGATTCTTCCTCAGCTTGATAAGCTTTAGTCTTCTCAGGCTTAGACTTTAAAGCAACAGATTTACCTCGCTTATGAGGTTTATCTTTCTCGAGCTCAATCTTGTGCCTTCTTAAAGAACTAATAAATTCTTCAAGACTAATATTGTTTAGATCCTTTGTCAGCTTCAAAGCAATTACCATATGTCTCCATTTTTTAGGAAGATTTCTAATAATCTTCTTGACATGGTCAGCTGTAGAATATCCTTTATCCAGAACTTCTAGTCCAGCAACAAGCATCTGAAATCTTGAGAACTTTGTCTCAATTGTTTCATCATTTTCCGTTTTGAATGACTCGTACTTCTATTTTAAGGCCAAGGCCTTTGTCTCCTTTACTTGAGAGTTCCTCTCATGAGTCATCTCTGTTTGTTATCTTCTCATTCTCAGTATACGAGATGTCATTTAGGAATATAGTTCTAGCCTTATCATGATTTTTGAAATCTTTCTTTTGTTGATCAGTCATAACATTAACTAGGTGAACGTAGCCACCAACTACAAGATCCCAGAGATCAACATCGTAACCAAGAAATAAGCTTTCTATTTTGTCTTTCCAATAATCAAATTTCTCACCATCAAAGATTGGTGGTTTTGCACTGTAGTGATATCTTTCATTATTGTTAACAATGTTAGCAGCGTTAGCAACGGCCATTGTTTCTCACACAAACTAGATCGGTATTGAACACAATGAAGTGTTGATAAAACTTTTATCACAATCAGAACCGGAGCTCTGATGCCAATTGAAGGTGTGAAAAACATAAGAAATGGGGTGTTGAATTGGGTTTTACAAAACAAAAGCTTTTTACCAACTCAAGAACACCACTAACAAGTTAATGAAAAAGAGATAAAAACACAAGTATTTTTATCCTGGTTCGCTTGAAACTCAAAGTTACTCCAGTCCATCCGTCAAGTTGATTTTGTCTTTTATACAAGGACTTAATCCACTATAATCAACATATTATAATAATCACAAAGAATAATATTTTTTGCCTTCTCAAGGATCCAATTATACCATAGTCTCCTTAAGGAGTCACAAAGAATAACCTTCTTTGTCTTCTCAAGGATAACCTCCTTAAGGAATCAAACAAACAGTTTGAATAATATTTTTGTGTTACAAGTTACTTCGCAGGTTTTACATAAATGATAAACAATAATTTAAAGAAAAACTATGTACAAAAGAATGATAGTTTTTCACAAACAAACAGACTTGTCAAAATATTGTATCACCGACGTCTTTTCTTCAAGTCTCCAAGTCTCACTTATATAGCATAAGAAGAATATCGTTGGAGGAAAAAAAATAGGGAAAGCTCATAGAGCGGTTGTCCACTGTTGGATGTTGAAAAGAGTGATGATGTGTATTGTCCTTCGCCCATAAAATCAGTGACAGGTGTGGTGTATAGTACTGTCATTGTCCACGTAATAAGGTAGTGGAAGGATATTTGATTTGTAATATGTACTATTTGATCATATTCCCATTTGATCTTATCTTCAAGTTTATTGACTTATGATGAAAGTTGATGAAGCATGAAATGAAAAAACATAAAGTTGGATTCAAAAACGTCAGAATCTTTGGTCACAACCTTGACAACGTCAGTAGTCTGACATGAGATCTTCAGTATCTGCAAAATCTACAGTCAGAACCTTGATAACCTCAATCTTCTGGCATGAGATCCTCAAAATCTTCAGCTACGTAACACAACTCCAGAAGCTTGCCATTCTTCAGAAGTTTGGTGACCAGAGTCACGTCCAGAAGCACGAACTAAGAGAACGTTGCAACAACAACATAGCGTTTCCTCATAAGCTTCTCAAGAGTGAATCAACACATAAGCAGAAAGATCATTGCAGCAGTAACATTGAACATCTTTCAGAACTTATAGTAACTAGCGCATAAGCGGATTTGGAAGTCATTGTTCAGAAACTGATGACGTTGCACGTCATATATTCAGAATTAGAATTGATTGTTAAAGATACACAATAACAAACCATTAGGGTACCAAAATTGTTCTCTTACAAATACAACATTGTTATCATCAAAATACAAGGTATAGATGAAGAAGCAAATCATGTTCTAACAACTTGTTCACGATATCTATGAACAGAGGCAATCACACCACATGAGCAGGGATTGCGCAAGAACAAACAAGAACATGACGGTAGTTATTCAGTTCAGCCCATAAAACTTTTAGTTGAGTAAAGTAGTTATAAACATCGAGAGTACCTTGACAAAGCTTGTAGAGATCCTCCTGAATGTCTGAAATGCAGAATAAATCGCTGAGGAAACCAAATCTGCAAATTTTTCCAGACACCAGCGGCACTATCAATCCATAGCACAAATTTGACAATGGATTCTGAGATCGAACTATGAAGTCAAGCAAGGAACTTGGTGTTACATAAAATCCGTGAAGCATATATATGATCTGCTACCGGGGGTTTGGTTAGGGTTCCATCAATGAACTTCTCTTTGTTTTTGGAAATCAAAGCAATGAGCATCGATCTTGACCAAGTGTGATAGTTCTTATCATCAAGCAATGGAGAATCAAGAACAAGTGGTGGATTTCTTTTGGATGTAAGTAGTAAGGATTAGTGGAATTCGTGGAAAAATCAGTGTAACTCTGGTAGGCCATTGATGTATGAATCAAGAAATTGGAAAAGAAAAAAAAAAGAAATAGAAGCTGAGTTCTAAGAAGAAAAAGGTGACTGAGAAACAATGGCTACCAGAGCTTCCACTTTGGAAGCTCTGATACCATATTAATGGTGTAGTAATCATGCACAAGTTCCATGAAGATGATGAAGAAAACAAAGCAAGCTTGAAAAAAAGAAAAGATAACTTACAATCAGATAAAGATGTTATTTATTGATCGGTTACAGATGGAATACAATATATAAAAAATCATTTTATCAGAATTTTAAACTGCCACAGTACATAATATTATTTATAAAATATAATATGTTGCGAAGGTAACTCTGTTATTTTAAAGTTTTTTTTTTAAACTGCAGCCATTTAAAACTTTGCAAAATAATGTCTATTAAATAGTTGGAAAAAAATAGTCTCGCAAGTTGAGTCACGATTGGCAGCTTAAACTCCTCCTCCCATTTAAATTTAAATGACACTACACTCTTTATTTCCCTTTTTACAGTGGGTTGCAAAATTGGTATTCCCATTTTATCTTGTTTATAGTGCCAGGGAAGTAGTAATATTTACGGTCAGTTACAAAATTGGTATTCTCATTTTAACTTGTTTATAGTGCAAGGGAAGTAACAATAACCATAAACTATATCACACCGATCAATGTTTTAAAAGTGTCTCGACCATCGATCCAGGAAAGTTACAGGGTTAAGGGGCCTTGACTATATTAGAAAATCGTTGGTTGAACCATATAAGTGACTCTGATCAAATTGAATGATTCATTTATATAATTCAACTTCGATAATAAAATTGTATATGTATTAAATTAAGTTAAATAAGATGATCATTTTTTTAAAATTTACAAAATGACTAATATCTAAAAAAATGTTTAAAATATCATAGATTAAACCAATTTTTCATATTTAGGTGTTTCTATATTAAGCATGATTATATTTTTATCTCGTCATCAATTAGAGTTATAGGACAATTGTGGATAACATAATCATATTCGATATCGTCATAAATTAGAATTATAGCACATTTATGAATATTGTAATTGATTTTGGTTAACATAAGGTAAGCATGTTATTCTAGTAAAACAAATCATAACTTGGTTGTATAAATGTAAGATTGAGAATCAATAGAGGCAAGACAAATTCACCTTCTTCCGTTTCTTGTAATAGGATAAGGGAGTTAGAGCTTTAAATAGGTGCATGTGAGTTTGTAAGAAACTTTCCTATAGTGTAATTAACTGTTCTGAGTCAGCATTAGTTAGTTACTTTGTACAAACTCATTAGAACAAGTTATTGTAACCAACATTTCAACATTTCATTGAATAATAAACAGTTAAATAGAATAACAAAATGAATCTCTCTCTTTCTCTCTCACTCAGTCAATGTTTTTGGGATGGTATTAAGAGCTTCACCGATATATACAATGTCAAAAGCAAATTCAACACAAATTACGCTCAGTACAAGTTTGAAGATCATTTTCAAAATGTATGCACAACAAATCACACTCAAACTCGATGAAGACAACTTACAATCGTGGAAACAACATATCGAAGGCATTATCCAAATGCACAAGCTTCATCGTTGTCTCGGGAATCCTATTATTTCAACACGTTATCTCACTGAAGATGACCACACCAATGACGTCAAAAACCTGGGAACAACAAGACTCCTTGCTTTTCATGTGGACTCTCACTACTCAGTCCAATGCAGTGCTACTTATATGAATATGCATTGTTGTTGTAATTCATGTGTGTAATTCATTTGGAATCATTTGTATTTGTTTGCTTCGGCTATAACTAGGTTTGTACCTTTGAGAATCTATCCAATCATTAATTTAGTAGTTGTCTCCATCAGAATATCTCATTTCTTACCCTAGCAATTTGTTTTATATCAACGTGTTACGTATTGCTTGAATCACAAGTTAGAATGCTTGAAACAAGGCTGCAAAAATATATGATTTGAATCATGCATAGTGTGATTCGAATCATGCAGTCTTGTGACAGTTAGGAATTGATTATGTCTCATTTGAGTTGAATTATAGAAGAGTGTAATTCGAATCACAACTCTATATGACTCGAATCACGAGACACACATGACTCGAGTCACGGATTTACTCTCTCCTTTCTAACATTTGATTCAAGTTTTTGTTTCTTTGATTTAAATTGTTACTTCATAATTTGATAAAAACTCATTGATAGAGTATGTCATTATCTAAAATCCGATCTCTCAAATCTCTTTTTTTCTTCTACTTTTTTTAGTGCGTGACCATGAACACAAGAATGAGTAAGTGAATCTCCAGAAAGTGTATGGTAACACAATCTCTTGTAACATCATTGTATGTTTTTGTAGTAGAACACAGAACATCAAGAGAGAAAGTTGACCAATCTATGAACATTTACCAAGAACCTAGAAACCTATTTTTCTCCAAGAACCTTGAGGGAATCAAGTTTTTGTTCTTCATTCACCAACATCTATCTCCTTGTTG
This sequence comes from Lathyrus oleraceus, assembly GCF_024323335.1. Lineage (NCBI taxonomy): Eukaryota > Viridiplantae > Streptophyta > Magnoliopsida > Fabales > Fabaceae > Lathyrus > Lathyrus oleraceus. The sequence goes on from NC_066581.1 coordinate 241,873,876, forward strand.
ATACCTTGTGATTAACCTCCTAGAATATAGATCTTGTAAGACTTAGCTATGTGTGTGGGAGATTCTTCCGATGTTATTCATCATCTTCAACCTTTGTCAAAAACCATTGTTGTGGATCTCAAACTCTAAAGATTAAATGTGAGAGATAGACAAATGGTACATTAGGGAATCTGATGTTTTTCTTTGAAGTTATGTTTATGTGTACCATGTGAAAGAATCATTCCTTGGATATATATTTTGGTTGTATGTTGTTCATAAAGGGAGAAGAGTTTCTCTATACTCCATTGAAGACTTTGGCGAAACCATATGAATATTGTCGCAGAACAAATTTGGGAGTTATCCAATCATTCGAGGCTAATGGAAATCGCTCAGACAAGTCTTCATCATATTCTAGAAAAGAATGTTGCATAAATGAAGCTTGGAGCAGGTTATTATAGATAACAAGATTATTGGATCAATATCATTGAGGAAATTTTATGTACCAATTAAGCATCTGCATCAACAGAAGGAATTGTTATATGATCTTTGTGTAGGCTAATGTAGTGTGACTATTAGTGTTCATATTGATGATAGTTCGTTGTATCAAAGTACTTGTACATTAACTCTTGAAAATAGTGGAAGAAATGATTATTCTCCCAATAGTTTTAAACCATTAAAGACTAGAATAGGTACCTGCGTGAACGATAGCCCTGAACCAGTATATATCTCTATGTACTCTCCTTCTCCCTTATCTCTTTTAATTTTCTACATTCGTTATATAAATGTTACATCATATAATAGTTTGTATACCATCTAGGTTAGGTCATGCTTATATTGGTTTATTGTGTAAGCATAGGTCTGTGTTGAATCAAACCTAATGAGTCGTCTTTAAGTCAATTGTGATAAAAAAAACATGTCTATACTGGGATATTAAATTGTTTGGACCAAGCTGCTTGAATTATACTGTTTTGCTTATGTCCTTTAAAGGATCATGTTTTTAGTGATACCATTGAAATATATTAGTTAGAAATGATATTGATGAATTTCTAAGCATCCATCTTATTTTATTTTCGCTTCCGCCCATAAAAATTTATTTTGTGTTAAAAGTTTTTGAGGTTGTTTTTTTAAAGGGGATAGGTATATTCAACCCCCCTTATAGACCTTTTCGTATTTATATTCCCAACCAACAACATCGTGACTACTTAGAAGCAATTTTAGATGGTTTGCTTGATGAGTATAATGCTCTTGCTTCCATAATTCAATATCCTGTTGTTATTTTCCCTATCATTTAGGTTGAGTATATGTTACTCTCATACGAGTCTAAATTTTACAAAGCTAAGAAAGTTGTAGTGAGTGAACATATATATGTTAATCTTTCTCAAAGCAATGTCGTTGCAACTGAAATTATGCCTCACTTAACTCATTTGCCTTATTCAATTTCTAATTAGTGGAATGAGAATACATTTACTAGTGGTTCTAAGTTAATTAGAGGAAATAGAGCTTTTTTATGGTTTCCAAATGGATCGTGGTAGAGAAGTTAGTTTTGTAGATCGGTTCAGAGTTCAATGCCAAGTTTGTTTCAAACCAGGGCGTGATGCCAGTAGATGTTATCATAGACACTCGTCAATAATTATTATGATGAATTCAGCATGGAATGCCTCTCAGTCATGGCATGGATCTTAGTCTCCTAACTTGACACAATGGGCTAATAGTCCAAATGAGTGGACATATAGTTCTAATCAATGGTTTCCTAGCTCAAATCAGTGAACATCTGGTCAAAATCAATGACATGCTTTACCTAGAGGTCCTTCCAACTTTGCTCCATGACATGCCACTTCTCCCCAACATGTACAAATCTCACTAGTGATAATTGTGGATCTATGTGCTTGAAGGTATAATCAATAAGTGATCCAAGATGGTAAAGCTTATGGACAACAAGATGCAAGTCAGTCAATAGATGCTTAATTTTGATAATGACATAACTTTGATGATGACAACATTTGAAGTCAAGAAATTTCTAAAGATAGCTTAAACGGACAAGATGCATAAGATGGTTGATCAATATATCCTACCGAATCAAGTTAAACATTTGATTAAAGTCAACATTGCAATCAAATGACTCTCAAGTGAATACTTAGGATTTATGATCACCAATGGTTTATGTTGGGGTAAGCCCTAAAGGCCAATATTTTTATTAGAACTTGATATTTGTATCAAATTATTTATTTAAAATAAAAGGCATTTCTTTATTATGTTTGTTTTTCCAAAATAATAAAGTCCTTAGAATAACTAGTCCTTTTAATGAAACATTAAGTGTGACTTAATCATGATATCTCATTAATCATAAGGACATTATTCTTAAAGTATTTGTATTCAAGTTTTATTGTGAAGTGGGATAAGAATAAGCATTGAGACTACTATGCGGATAGACCGATGATCATATCTCATAGATCATGGATAAAGAGTTATCAAGTCTTCATATATTTCTGAATATTAGGAGTAATATTTGTATTGGATTGACTCACTATGAGAATACTACAAAGAACGATATGAAAAGTGTCATAAGTTATTCCCACGGTGATAGTGGTGTATACGACTCTTAGATCTGAAATCACTATGGACACTAGATGTGGATTTGAGTACTTTATTGTTGATTAAATGTTGTCCGTAATTGGGTGACATAAAGATAATTGATGGGTACTCCACAAATCATGTTGAGGGACATGAGTGATCAAGATGGAATTTTCCCATCATGCATAAAAGGATAAATGTATAAGGGCCCAATATTGAGCTGGACAAGGGTGATACATTCTAAGCCTCATGTTCAATAAAGACAAGAGGGTGAAATGGTAATTATACATACAAGCATTATCACAAAAAGGTTTGTCAAATCACATGGAATTTTCGTGACTTGGGTATCAGTGACGTGTTGCTTGATAGCACTCACTATTTATTATATTAAATGTATGATTTGCCAACGTCACGAGAACCTACCTGGTCACACACAGAAGGAAAAATTGATGAGAGATAGAAGAAATAAGTGAAATAAGGAATGATGTAAGGTACGATATACTTAAGAGAATTACAGAAAATGGTAAGGTATGGTGCGCTTAAGTGAGTTATAGAACACCGTAAGGTACGATGCACTTAATTGGAATACAGAATACCATTGGTATCGTGCATTTAAGCGAAATATAATACACCATAAGGTACATTGCACTTAAGTGGTTTTTTCAGCTTGCAAACCACACAAATGGTTCTGTAAATAGAACCCTCGTGTAAAAGCTTTTTTGGTTGAGGAAAATTCATTTTTGAACACTCTCTCTCTCTCACTCTTTCTCTCTCTCTCTCTCTCTCTCTCTCTCTCTCTCTCTCTCTCTCTCTCTCTCTCTAATGTCTTCATTTATAGCAGATAACACTGAGATTAAAGGCACTTTGTTCGCGTGGACTGAGTAGAGACGTTGTTCTTTGTTCAACGTTTATGATCATTCATCAAATTCTACATCAAAGGTTTTAATTACCACAAGAGGTAAACTTTTCTATCATTTATCATGCTCATTCGTTAGAGTCTACTTAAAGGAATTTTTTTCCTGTTGTGTTTAATATCACAATTTCCCTTCATTAGTAGCCGAGCCAATTATAAAACCATGTATCAGATATTTGTTTATTTTCTGTGCTTTTGTATTAATTTGATTAAAACACATAATAAATCAAATAATAAGAAGAAATTAAATATTGGCATCCATTTTGTATAATTTGGAAGATTCATTGTTGACTATTCTTTGGAATCCTACATTTGTATGGTGAAGCAGCGAAAGGAAGATGACTTCCAACATTGTTTTTAAGAAGAGGACTTTCCTAAACACACCTCCAACGTTTAATGGTGATAGGTTTGAATTGTTTAAATTTAGATTTAAAATATTCATTCAAAGTTTTGATCTTGAATTGTGGGAAACAATAGTTAATGGTTCATTTATCCCTACTCATTGTGTTAATGGTGAAGTATTAGATAAACCGGATTTTCTATTGACCAAAGAGGTGAAGGTGAGAAAAACAAGAAAGGGGGGGTTTGAATTGTTTAGAAAATAAGCGCTTTTTCAAAATGAAAACCACACAATGATTTTATACTGGTTCGCTTATAACACAAAGCTACTCCAGTCCACCCGGCCAAGGTGATTTCGCCTTCAACAAGGACTTAATCCACTAATCTTGAAAGATTACAAACAACGTCTAAGAGAAAGATCTCTTAGTCCTCTCAAGTATACAGACTACACAGAGTCACTTGAGGAAATAAACAAACAATAGATAAAAAATTTATGTAATCTAAAGTGCTTCTAAGAAAGCAAATATTACAATAGTAAGAACAAAGTGATTCACGTTATAAGCAACAGCTTCGTGAAGATTTAGAGAGCAAGAGTGTTTTCTTGAGCGTTGATGTTTCAGTATAATTTTTCCTTGTATATATTGTATACTGAATGTTGATTTGCAGTCCTTTATATAGAAGAGAAGTAGTGGTTGAAACTGGTGGATATTAAAATGAATTTACGCCATCACTTAAATAGCTTCTGCAGGATAACTTTCTCTCCTTGAAATGACTACTTACCACATATAGTATCTTCTTTATTGAAATTGGAGATTAACGTCTCTTTCTGTTTTAGGAAATCCATTTGCAAATCTTTACTTGACTTTAACGTTACTCTTTCATAATTAGCAATTTTATGATCAGAGTCTTCGTGTATCTGAGAGTCTTGGAGTCTTGCTTCTGATGTTGATCTCTTTTGGATTCTGATGAATTCTTCAGATAGCGCTGAGAGTTTCTGGAGTTTAGAGATAGCGTTGATCAGAGTCAGAACTTCTAGAGCTTACTTCTTGTTCAGATGCTTCTAATACTTTGCTGTTTTGCTCAGAGTTAGACTTTCTTGAACGTGTTTGCACTTCAGATGCTTCTGATCATTTGATAATTTGTATCTGATCTGGTTCTGTATCTGATGATATCATCAGATTTCTTCCTTCTTTCTTTAGAATCCTGCACACTTAGAAACTTTTTGTTAGGGTGCCATTTTTGGTTTCATCCTTTGTTATCATCAAAATCAAGGAATCTGTTGTAGAACAATTTTTGTTCTTACAATCTCCCCCTTTTTGATGATGACAAAACAATCTTAATTAGCAGATGAAACATATAAAATATCAGATCAGATAGACAAGAGCTCCCCCTGAGATAGTGCTAGGGAGTTCAGAAGTTCTTACCAGAGCTTCTAAGTAAAGAGGTTTCTTGATACCTTCTGCAATTTCTTAAGTCCAGGTTAGATAGATTTATTTTTTAAGAAAAATATGTTGCAGAATGCTTAAGATATTAGACAATATTTTCATCAGAGCTATTAAATATGTTGCAGAATGCTTAAGGTATTTAGACAATATTTTCATCAGAGCTAATAATGACTTCTCCCCCTTTTTGTCAGAATCAAAAAGACATAGCAAAATAAATAATTGAAGAGAAAAACATTGTATTTAGATAAAAGCACAAAGGCAACAAGAACAGGAAAAACATCAGAATCAGAGAAAGCAAACAAAACAACAGGCAAGCAATAAAAATAAAATCCTAAGTGCCTAGGGGTTCGGAGGCGGAGGCATTCTCTGAAGCAACATAGCCAGCATGTTCTGAATGTTGTCGTTGACAGTGTCTTGCTTATCCATTCTGGCACGGAGTTCATTCTGATCTTGCTTAAGTTCTTTCAGAGTCTGAAGAACCATAGGGATAACAGAAGAGGACTCCCCCAGAGTCAGAGCCTGCTGTGCTTCAGCAGCAGCCTGTGCTTCTGCTTCAGCAGCAGCTTGTGCTTCTGCTTCAGCAGCAGCTTGTGCTTCTGCATCCGCCAGAGCCTTAGCTTCAGCTTCCTTTAACCTTAGGATTTCAGCTTCCCTTGCTTTTTCTTCTTCCAGCCTTCTAGCCCCTTCTTCAGCTTCTCTTGCTAATCTCTCTTCCTCTAGCCTTCTGGTTTCAGCTTCGCGTGCAAGTCTTTCCTGGAGTCTTGCCTCAGCATCTCTGATGTAGCCATTTCTGACTTGTTCAGAGATGTTCTTCAGTCTAAAAGCCTCAGAGGTCATCCAGCCAATGACTCTGTTCCAGTGTGTCCTTACAAAGTCAGGATCATCACTGACTTCAGAGTTAGTGGTCAGAGACTTGACCTTTTGTACTGAAGCCCCTGCGACCAGCATGATGGCTTCCTCAAGGGTAGGTATAGAAAGGTCAGGTTCAGAGGTATGAGGTGGAGATGTTGGAGGGCTGAGATTTAGAGTTAGAGGTTCTGGTTCAGTTTCTGATTCAGGTTGAGGTTCAGATCTTTGGGGTGAAGCGTAAAGAGGGTTTAAGTCTAATGGTTTAGATTCAGCGGAGATGTTTGAAGGTGGGATATCAAAGGTGTGGAGGTCAGAGGGTTGGTCTTCAGAAGTAATGTTGGTTGTTTGTTCTGGTGGAGGTGAAGTTGCTTCAGATTGTGTTTGTGTTTGTTGTTGTGAAGCAAGGTTTTGAGCATGAATTTGGGCTAAGGTTGGGGAGTCAGGGTCGGAGTATTCTTGGTCAGAGGAGATAGAAAGGTATGGTGGTGATTCTGGTTCTGAAGATGATGAAGAGGAAGTGCTTTGGTTTATTTGTTCAGGTTCAGAAGGAGGTATGAATGTACGGGCGATATTTAAAATTGGTGAAGGTTGTGAGGTTCTGGTGGTTGAAGGTGGGATTTCAGAGGTTGTATAAATGGGTGGTGTTGGGAGAGGATTAGAGGAACGGGTAGAGGAAACCATCAGAGGTTCAGAGGAAAGAGGAGGAACAGACGTACCAGTAGAAATTTGCAGAGGAGCTGGAGATCTGCTTCCAGAGGATTCTCCAATTCTTGCCTTCTTTGCCTGTGATGTTATCTTCTTCTCAGAGAGACCTCTCTTGTATCTGACGAAGTCTTCTTCTGAATCTAGACAATCGTCGAGGCTGAAGTCAGAGATGTCAACACCTTCATCCAGCAGACGATTTAGATAGATAGCAACCGCATCTCTGGGTTCATTCTTGTAGAACCTAGCAAGACCATGAGGCAGCTTCCTCTGATCTTTCAAGGAATCCCAGGATGTGTCCAGCGTGGGTCTGACTTGAATCTTCTTTATTATTCCCATATTCTTGAGATTTCTGGCGTTCAGAGGCTTCCCAGTATCTATTGCCAGATCTTGCATCAGCTTGGCTTTCTCCAGATGATCTACCAACCCATTCTCAATGAAGACATCAGATATGAGCCTTCCCAGAGGGATGTAGGATCTGGGCTTCATGTTGTTTCTGGTCTCCCTTACAGAATCCCTGAGATATCTGAAGAGAAGTGCAGGAAGGCAGATCTTCACACCCTTCTGAATGCAATACAGAATGCACTTCTGATCTGCATTGATGTAATCAGAGGAGTTAGAGGCTGGGCGGTGGTGAATAGTTCCCAGAATGATCTTGAGCCACACTCTGAGGTTCTGATGCAGCTCTTTGTTCTTTGAAGGATTTCCTTCAGTGTTGGGTTTGAAGATGGTTGGATTGATTACTTCAGCAACGCGCCTTGATCTTGGGTTGATGTTGTAAATCCTTTTTCCTCCATCTTTCTCCATGTTCAACAAGGAAGCAATTGACTCTTCAGTAATTACTATTTTTACTCCCAACACAAAGGAGACGATGAAATGGTCATCAGCATCTGCAAATCTCCAGAACTCCTTGATGAGAAGTGGGTAAACAGGACCATATAGCCTTTGGAAGTAGTTTTCCCAACCTTGTTGACGAAGTTCTTCAGTAAGATCAACGCCATTTCTTCTCAAGTTGTCAAAGTCCACCAGAGTTTCACATAACACATCCAATCCCTCAAAGGGAGTTGATAAGTTGATGTGAGGTAAACGATCAAGGATATGGGGTTCTTTGTAAACAGGGGTAATGGAAACGCCTGTAACCATTGGAGTTGAAATGCTTGAAGTTTGGGCAGTGGTGGTGGATTCCGTTTGTTGAGAGAAGTTAAAAACTTCTTGTTGTTGAGCGTCCATGGTTGAAGAAGAAGGAGATGAAGATGAGTAGTTGAGAGACGCTTCAGAGAGGGTTTAGGGTTTTAAAGTGAGTGAGAGTGATAAGTGTGTGAAATGTGAGAAAAGTGTTTAAATACCCTAAGTTAAAACACATGCAAAACGACACACAATATTGCGTTAGCACAAAGCTCAAGTAAGCACGCTTGGGGGAGAAATGATTAAGGCTAATTAATGAATGTCTAATTCCAACAGTATGCACACTGCTCGAGGAAATCTCAAACGTTTCACCTTTGATCTTCTTCTGGACAGCTGTCTAGAAGTTCTAGGGTTGGACGCTAGGTGCTCCACGTGTTGATGTATCTGATCTTCAGGAATACCAAAGGATTGGTTCCTGGAGATTTCTAACTCAGATATCTTCTTAACTAGTAGAAGTATCAGAGTCAGAGGCAGAAATACATTTGTTTACATCAGAGTCTCATTTTACATTTTCAGAGCCACACTTCATTCTGGACAGTTTTGAATGTTCAGATTTTCTAAGATAAAAAGAAATCTATCTTCAGCTAGAGGCTTAGTAAAGATATCTGCCCATTGATGATCTGTATCAATGAACTTCAATGTTACTATCCCTTTCTGAACATAGTCTCTGATAAAATGATGTTTTATTTCAATGTGTTTAGCTCTGGAATGTAGAATGGGATTCTTACTTAGACAAATGGCAGCAGTATTATCACAGAAGATAGGAATGTTACTCTCAAAAATTTGCAGATCTTCTAACTAATGCTTCATCCAGAGCATCTGAGTTGTGCACAGTGATGCTGAGATATATTCTGCTCTACAGTTGATAGAGCGATAGTTGACTGTCTTTTGCTAGCCCAGGAGATTAGATTGTTTCCCAGAAGCTGGCAATTTCCAGATGTGCTTTTTCGTTCTAGTCTATCTCCTGCATAATCTGCATCACAGTAACCAGAAAGTCTATACTCTGATGTTTTCTTATACATCAGGCCCAGGTTAGGAGTTCCTTTCAGATACTTAAGAATTCTCTTAACTGCTGTTAAATGAGATTCTCTAGGATCTGATTGGAATCTGGCACAGAGACAGACACTAAAGAGAATATCAGGACGAGTAGCAGTCAGATAGAGAAGAGAGCCTATCATACCTCGATAGAGCTTCTGACAAACCTTTGAGCTTACTTCTTCTTTTTCAAGAATGCATGTTGGATGCATTGGAGTTTTTGCAGAGTTGCAGTCAGCCATGTCAAATTTCTTCAGAACATCTTTAATATATTTGCTTTGATGAACATATGTAACTTCTGAAGTTTGGTTAATTTGAATTCCCAGAAAGAACTTTAGTTCTTGCATTAGACTCATTTCAAATTCTGCCTGCATTAACTTAGAGAATTCTTGACAAACAGAGGCGTTAACTGAACCAAAAATAATGTCATCAACGTATATCTGGCATATCATGAGATCATTGTTAAGGTTCTTACAGAAATGTGTGGAGTCAACTTTCCCTCTGATAAAATTGTGTTCCAGAAGAAAATTGCTTAAACGTTCATACCAAGCTCTGGGAGCTTGTTTAAGTCCATATAAAGATTTTTTAAGTTTAAAAACATGTTCTGGAAAGTTTGGATTTTCAAAACCTGGAGGTTGGTTGACATACACTTCTTCTGATATATAACCATTAAGGAATGCACTCTTGACATCCATTTGATATAATTTAATAGAATGATTAATAGCAAAAGATACAAGAAGACGAATAGATTCTAACCTTGCGACTGGAGCAAAAGTTTCATTATAATCAATACCTTCTTGTTGACTATAACCTTGAGCTACCAGTCGAGCTTTGTTTCTGACGACTTCTCCTTTCTCATTCAGCTTGTTTCTGAATACCCATCTGGTTCCAATAACGTGAGTGCCTCTAGGTTTTGGAACAAGATCCCAGACATCATTCTTTGTGAATTGATCTAGTTCTTCTTGCATGGCTGAAACCCAGTCGTTATCTTGAAGTGCTTCATCACAGGACATAGGCTCAATCAGAGACACTAGTCCCAGAGGAGTATCTTCAGAGGTTCTGAAGGTAGATCTGGTTCTGACAGGTTCGTCCTTGTTTCCCAGAATCAAATCTTCAGATACGTTGATACGACTTTTAACTTTCTTTGGGATTTCTGGGGTTTTAATTTCTTCAGAGTTCTAAGTGACAGTTGCTTCTGGAGCTTTATCAGAACCTGCAAGGGTGATTTCTAAATCTGCAAAATCTTCAACTAGCTTTGACTTTTCAGGGTCAAGCTTATCATCAAATCTGACATGAATTGATTCTTCCACAATTTTGGTTTCTGTGTTGTATACTCTGTAGCCTTTAGAGCGTTCTGAGTATCCTAACATAATACCTTTCTGTGCTTTGGAATCAAACTTGTTCAGATGTTCTTTAGTGTTTAAAATAAAGCAAGAACATCCAAAAGGATGAAAATATGAAATGTTTGGTTTTCTTCCTTTACACAGTTCATAGGGAGTCTTTTCCAGAATGGGTCTTATAGAGATTCTATTCTGAATGTAACACGTTGTATTTACAGCTTCTGCCCAAAAATGCTTTGCCACATTAGTTTCATTGATCATGGTTCTAGCCATCTCTTGGAGTGTCCTATTCTTCCTCTCTACAACTCCATTTTGTTGTGGAGTTCTAGGGCAGGAGAAATTATGGGATATTCCATTAGAGTCAAATAATTCTTCAAAATCTTTGTTTTCAAATTCTCCACCATGATCACTTCTGACTCTAACAATTTTAGCATCAAATTCTTTTTGCACTTTGGAGCAGAAACTAGTGAATACAGAGTGAGACTCACTCTTGTGCTTTAGGAATTTTACCCATGTCCAGCGACTGTAATCATCAACAATGACTAGTCCATACTTCTTTCCATTAACTGATGCTGTTTTCACAGGACCAAATAAGTCAATGTGAAGAAGTTCCAGAGGCTTAGAGGTAGAAACAACATTTTTCTTTTTAAAGGAAGTTTTTGAAAATTTTCCTTTCTGACATGCTTCACACAGAGCATCTGAAGAAAACTTCAGTTTAGGTAGGCCTCTGACTAACTCGAGTTTAGTTAGCTGAGAAAGTTTCCTCATGCTAATGTGGCCCAAGCGTCTATGCCACACCCATTGCTCTTTATGAACAGACATCAGACATTTAACATTTTGTTCTTTTAAATCAGAAAGATTAATTTTATAGATGTTGTTTTTCCTCTTGCCTGTGAAAAGGACAGAGCTATCGTTCTGATTAATGGCTTTACATGTTTTTTGATTAAAGATTACATCATAACCGTTATCACTTAATTGACTTATGGATAACAAGTTATGCATTAATCCTTCTACGTAAAGAACATCAGATATAGAGGGAAGAGTACCATTACCAATAGTTCCGGAGCCTCTGATCCTTCCTTTCTGATCTCCTCCGAAACCTACGAATCCAGCATCTCTAAGTTCCAGGCTTTGGAACATAGACTTTCTTCCCGTCATGTGTCGCGAGCATCCAGAGTCCAGGTACCATGACTGGTGTCTGAACTTTGCTGCATAGGATATCTGCAACATACACAATCTTATCTTTTGGTACCCAGAATCTCTTGGGTCCTCTTTGATTAGTCTTCCCAGAGTTTCTCATAACTTTGGGTTTTCTAGCATTTTCAAATTTTTGTTTTTGTGTGTGTGTATAGTGATATGAAAATGGAGATTTAAGTTGGTCACTAGAAGAAGTTTTAACTTCCTTAGGATCATACCCAATTCCCTTTTTATTGTTCTGACTGACTCCATAAATCATGGATGCCATAATACTCCTACCTATTCCATTTTTCAGAAATTCTTGAAAGGCTTCTTCGTATTTATAAATTATTGCATTTGAAGTTTGTGGAGTTTGAGATAACGCTTCTTCTAATTCTAAGCTTTTTCTTTTTGCTCCATCTCTTTCTAATATTAACAATCTGATTGTATCTTCTTGTGCTAGAATTGTCATCTCAAGCTTGCCACATTCTTCAAATTTTGCTCTAAGACAGCCTTTAATGTTTTTAAACTTTTGTTTTAATTTCTGATATGAGCTAAGAGTTTCTGACAAACAAGATTCTAGATCAGATCGAGAAAGTTCAGAAAATACCTCTTCAGATTCTTCATCTGAGCTACTCCTGGATGTGGTAGCCATAAGTGCCACATTGGCCTGTTCATCAGAGTCAGATTCTGATGATCCAGATTCACTATCATCCCAGGTAGCCATCAGTCCTTTCTTTGTCCTGAAGGTATTTTTCTTGAAGCTTTCTTTTCTAGGGTTGTCTTTCTTTAGCTTGGGGCATTCATTCCTGTAATGACCTGTTTCTTTACATTCATAACAGGTAATATCTTTGTTAGATTTACCTTTTGAAGTTGATTCTGATCGATCCCCTCTGGGTCTTGATCTTCTGAAGTTGTTGTTCCTCTTTTTCCAGAGTTGCTTAACTCTTCTGGTTAGTAGGGACAATTCTTCTTCATCATCAGAGTCTTCTGGTTCAGAGTTGTCAGCATCTTCAGTTTCTGCCTGGAGAGCTTTGGTTCTGTCAAGTTTGCGTCTTTCAGGTCTGGACTTTAATGCTACAGACTTGTTCCTTTTCTGAGGCTCATCTTCCTCTAGTTCTATCTCATGGCTTCTGAGAGAACTGACAAGTTCTTCAAGGCTAATATTGTTCAGATCCTTTGACAGCTTCAGAGCAGTAACCATAGATCTCCATTTCTTTGGCAGACTTCTGACTATCTTTTTGACATGGTCTGCAGTTGTGTATCCTTTGTCTAGAACCTTGAGACCTGCAATCAGAGTTTGGAATCTAGAGAACATTGCCTCTATGGCTTCATCATCCTCCATTTTGAAGGCTTCATATTTCTGGATAAGCGCCAGAGCCTTTGTCTCTTTGACTTGAGAGTTTCCTTCATGAGTCATCCTCAGAGAGTCAAGTATGTCTTTGGCTGTTTCTCTGTTGGTGATCTTTTCATACTCGTTGTAAGATATAGCATTTAGGAGTATGGTTCTGGCCTTGTGATGATTCTTGAAAACTCGTTTCTGATCATCTGACATCTTACTTCTGGGAACTTCAGCTCCATCCTCTGTGACAGGAGGTTTGTATCCATCTGTGACAATGTCCCAGAGTTCAGCATCATAACCCAGAAAGAAACTTTCAATTCTATCTTTCCAATAGTCAAACTTTTCTCCATCAAAAACAAGAGGCTTAGCATTGTAACTATCTTTTTCATTTGAGTGGGCCATAGTTTTTCTCGAACTGGATCTCTCTACACTGTTAAGTGTTTGATTAGAAAATCAATAACAGAGCCTGAGCTCTGATACCAATTGAAGGTGAGAAAAACAAGAAAGGGGGGGTTTGAATTGTTTAGAAAATAAGCGCTTTTTCAAAATGAAAACCACACAATGATTTTATACTGGTTCGCTTATAACACAAAGCTACTCCAGTCCACCCGGCCAAGGTGATTTCGCCTTCAACAAGGACTTAATCCACTAATCTTGAAAGATTACAAACAACGTCTAAGAGAAAGATCTCTTAGTCCTCTCAAGTATACAGACTACACAGAGTCACTTGAGGAAATAAACAAACAATAGATAAAAAAATTATGTAATCTAAAGTGCTTCTAAGAAAGCAAATATTACAATAGTAAGAACAAAGTGATTCACGTTATAAGCAACAGCTTCGTGAAGATTTAGAGAGCAAGAGTGTTTTCTTGAGCGTTGATGTTTCAGTATAATTTTTCCTTGTATATATTGTATACTGAATGTTGATTTGCAGTCCTTTATATAGAAGAGAAGTAGTGGTTGAAACTGGTGGATATTAAAATGAATTTACGCCATCACTTAAATAGCTTCTGCAGGATAACTTTCTCTCCTTGAAATGACTACTTACCACATATAGTATCTTCTTTATTGAAATTGGAGATTAACGTCTCTTTCTGTTTTAGGAAATCCATTTGCAAATCTTTACTTGACTTTAACGTTACTCTTTCATAATTAGCAATTTTATGATCAGAGTCTTCGTGTATCTGAGAGTCTTGAAGTCTTGCTTCTGATGTTGATCTCTTTTGGATTCTGATGAATTCTTCAGATAGCGCTGAGAGTTTCTGGAGTTTAGAGATAGCGTTGATCAGAGTCAGAACTTCTAGAGCTTACTTCTTGTTCAGATGCTTCTGATACTTTGCTGTTTTGCTCAGAGTTAGACTTTCTTGAACGTGTTTGCACTTCAGATGCTTCTGATCATTTGATAATTTGTATCTGATCTGGTTCTGTATCTGATGATATCATCAGATTTCTTCCTTCTTTCTTTAGAATCCTGCACACTTAGAAACTTTTTGTTAGGGTGCCATTTTTGGTTTCATCCTTTGTTATCATCAAAATCAAGGAATCTGTTGTAGAACAATTTTTGTTCTTACAAGAGGGAAAGAGAAAGTTTTAAATTAATTTTAAAACTAAAAACTTTTTAGTCATGTCTTTAAATGAAAATAAATTTCTTTATGTTCTAAGTTGTAATTCTGTCAAGAAAATATGGGACACTCTTGAAATGATATATGGAGTTTCTTTAAGCGTTAAGCAAGAGGGAATGAACACACGAGGCGGATAAGATGAATGTTTGTTTCACAAATGTTTTTCAACCTTTAAATTTTTTGGAATCTATGTTAGGACTTTTGTTGATAAAATATCTAATAATTAAGAATTGGAATCAGAAAGTTGATCCAATCCTTAAATTAAGAGATTGGAAGGTTTGTGATTTTTAAGAAAAATCCAAAAAGAAAGAAATCATTGAGAAATTGAATGAGTTGATTCAACTGCTAAAGAATGTCAGGATGAGATCTTGTCATTGAGAGAGACTGGTTTCTAGAGGAGCTTGTCAAGACGAGTAATCATTTAAAGGAGATAGGAATGATGTTCAAACATTCGGGTACCGCCTTGACATGTGGTAGATCCAAAATATCAGCAAAATCATCCAACAAAAGAGATATCTTGTATTTTCTCACTTCGGAGTAGATGATCCCATTGGTAAAGTAGAGATTCAAAAATAAAATCTTGACTAAGGATGGATACACTTTCTTTAGATGGCTGCAGATGCATGTCATTAAGTTCAATTCTGCAAATATTTTGAAGAATTCACGTTCTTGAAAGATTCCACCATACAATGTGTGAATTTCTATGACCATCCTAGTGGAAAATTATTAAAATAATATACCTTATTGTTATTGGGAATATAAATTATTGGTGAGAAGAACGAGAGCGGAAAATCTAAACCTATTTGGTGACACGATGATGATGATGGAATACAAAAGTAGCATTCTCACATATATAAACAAATAACAATAACAAGAAAGAGGAAAGAGGAGGTAAAAGAATGATGCAAAATAAGGGAATAGGATTACCTATTTATAGCGTTCCTTATGACGGTTTAGGTGTGAAAAAAAATAAATGAATATGCTTATCAAACGGTGACTTGGTCACGAAGATTCTGGAACACATCGGGTACAAATTTGAAGGGGAAAATCGGTGTAAGACGTAGTAAAAATAGGAGAAGCATCACTAGGGATGATGGAATACAAAATTGTAGATGGTAAAGTGATTCAAAATCCTTCAAGAGGGAAGAAAAAAGTGTGGAACAATAAGATCAATAAGGTCCCATAAGGCTAGAAGATTATGGCTATGATGTCCCCGAAACACACTCAACTAAAGATCTACTAAAGGACATCACCAAGAGACTAAATTAGAATAATGAGAATATTAACTTCTTGGACTTTCACTTTGCCCAAGACTTAATGCATCTACCTCAAGGAATGTTCACTGATGATGATGCGGATACTGAAGAGTAATCTCACTTTTGTGCCTTAATGTTTAACTTTTAAGTGTTTTTAATTTCCTATTCTCTAGAATTATTTAAATTCTCGCATTTTCCTGCTTTCTAAATTTCTAGTATTAATAAAGTAATGCTTTTTCCTTCCTTGGTAAAACTTTTTGACCTATGTGAACTATGTGCTTGCATATTTACCAAAAACATTTATTATGAAAAAGAGGGAGAAGAATACTCTCATAGGGAGTAAAGTATAATCTCTACTCATGTGAGGGAGAGTTTAACCACTCCAAACTTTATCCATCTATTTTCTCTTTTACCACCTCCCTGAGAGATCAAAGTCATCATCAAAAGGGGGGGAAATGTAGATCTATGTGCTTGCATGTATAATCAAGAAGTGATCCAAGATGGTGAAGCTAATGGATAGCAAGATGCAAATCATTCAGTAGATGCTTAATTTTTATTAGAGTTTGACATAACTCATCCTTACAAAACCGGCTTGTACCTATTAGAGTTTTACCTAACTCATTCTTACAAGATCGACTTGTAATTCGAGGAGCGTGTTAGCCTGGAATTTTCACTTAGTATAAAAGTCAATTGAATGCTGCACTGGGAAAATGCTAAATGTTAACATTGATTGGAATAGGTCGAAACCAATGGTATATCGACCAGAGCATTATGACTGGCATCTTGAGATGTGGTTTGGAAGAATATCAAGAGTTGATGGTTTGAAGGAGTCTCAGGAATAGATCTGAGTAATCACTCGATACCATGTCGAGGTCAAGACCTTCGATAAGATCCAAGGACTTAGAATATTGAGGAAACCGAAGACTATAGAAGGTAATTAGCGCCAAGAGTAGTTAAGAACGTGGGATAATGGTTTTCAGCAGTTTTCAAGTACTGACGACTTGGTAATGCTTCAAAATATTAGGTTACATGTCTTTGAAGACGTGTCAATTCTTTAAGAATGAATTGTCGGATACGGTTATTTTTAGTTTAGTATATATAGAAGACTCATATGTGTCGCAACGCGAAAAACAACCGGCGGAAAAAAACACAGAGCCGCCACCGTGCGTTATTTATCCCAAAGGAGGGAAAGGAAACGCTCAAAGTAAACCTGGAAAGGAATGGTCTTACGACCGGAGATTACAAGGTACGGGAGTCGGTTACGCAAGGGGAAGGTATTAGCACCCCTCACGTCCGTCGTACTCGACGGGATCCACACTCAAGAGAATAGAATAAGGTTGCTGATAAACTGCTCAAAGAATGCACACACACTGGAATAAACAGGTGAAGGGAAACGGAGGGAGCGGACTCGGCAGGATGTCGCATCCTGGGCCTACGTAGTTTGTCAGAAACAAACATCAGAGTCGACGTAGTTCGGGGAAATGGTAAACGGGCTCGCTAGGATATCGCATCCCATGCCTACGTATCTCATCTGGAATGAGAATCAGAGCTACCGTAGTTCGGCTAACGCACGCCGAAACATAACACAACACAAGGACGCTGAGACGTCAGAAGAAACTCAATAAGGAAACGGAATGCCAATAGTTGGGCTTACATCCAACTCCAAAAACAAACGGGAAACAGAAAGCCAATCAATGGTCTTACATCTAACTCCACAAAGCAAAACAGGAAACAGATAGCCAATCAATGGTCTTACATCTAACTCCAAACAAAACAGGAAACAGATAGCCAATCAATGGTCTTACATCTAACTCCAAACAGATAAGCAATCGCTAACCAGCGAACACCAAAGAAAGAGAGCAGGTTGACAAACTAAAAGGGAGTTCGGTACTCGGACCTAGTAGTTGTCAAGCAAAACACCAAGAAGACGCTGAGAGGTCAGAAGAAACAAAGGTTGAACACACAGGCTAAAAGGGAGTCGGGAACTCGGACCTAATAGCTGTCAAGCAAAACACACTCAGAAAAAGAAAAGGGTGAACACACAGACTAGAAGGGAGTCGGGAACTCGGACCTAATAGCTGTCAAGCAAAACATACGCAAAAAAGGAAAAGGGTGCCCGGAGAGATCTCGCATGATCTCCTGCCTACGTACCTCATCTGGTATGAGGATCAGGGCGACGTAGTTCCCTTTAATAGGGAAAAACTTTATCCTAGCCAGAGACTAGGGAGATAACAACTAAAAGGGAGACTACGACTCGAGCTTAGAAGTTGTCATGCAAACGATCCCTATGTTGAGGTCTCTAATCAGAACCTAACTCGCACAGGAAGCAAGCTAGCCTAAACAGCAAGTAAACAAGCACATGTGAACAGGTATCACACACTATATGCAAACAAGCGGCTCATACAAGGCTGGGCTTTAGTCAAGGGGTCATATCAACCTCGACAAACAAGCCAACACTGGAAGGGTATCTGAGGCTCTTAACCACTGACATTGACCGTCAGGGTGAGCAGATGAAAGGTAATGAGGATAAGACCTCATAGCTCTTAACCCGGGCCTGGGTGAGCTTGAATCAATGAAAACGTGGGGATCCAGAATGAGGGACCCTACTCCACTTGACTGACTCTATATACAAGATCTTGGGTGTTTATTCAAAAGCATCAGCATGTAGTGCAAGCATAATGAAAAACTCAACTGAATAGCAGGGGATTGATTGCTAATCCCTTCTATCTGCCAATCGCCTCTTCACTTAGGAGGACTTAAGTCACATGCCTCGACAAGGAGGTCTTTAGCACAAAAGTAAACAATCACAGACATTGCCTCTTAAGGAGGACTTCAGCCAAATGCCTGCCAAAAGAAACGACAGGGCTTCCAGACTACATGGAGTTAGAGGATGATTACCTAGGTGGTATGCCAACCACAAGCAAAGCAAAGCTCAAGCAATGAGCTAATAGCGACTAATGTACCTGTACAAAAGTCAAACAAGTCAATATTCACATTCAGACAAACCAAACAGACAGTCAGCAGTGTTACAACCAATATGTTCACAATGCAAGTCCTATGTGTAAACAACTCAAGTGAGTTCATCACCAAGGGACATGAACTTGCAGTGACCAAATCCTTGTGGTTAAGCCTCCTCCAGCTCCAGATCTCCTTCTCCACTCTTGTTATGAAGCTTTGGATATGAATTGACACTTGAATCTTCCTAGATCTTGTCGAATTTCAAACTTCCATTGATGTGTTCATGTGTTGAATGTGCACGAATCTTGATGGAATTCTTCAAACCAGAGCTCAAATCCTACTCAATGACACATGCTGAACCAGAATATGCAGAGAAATTGATGCCTTGTGTGAAGAAAATTTGAATTTCAATGAGAGAGAATTTTGGAGGGAAAAGCAAATTCTAGATCTATAAATGTGATTCTTCCAAATTTTGTTAGGGTTTACTATTTATACCATGTACTAATCACAATTCTAATCCATATTAAGCTTGGCTAATTTATGATTAGTGAAAATTGAAATGCCTTGCCAAAAATGAATAATGGACTTATATGGCCATGCACCACGTGAATTTTCTCATGCAAATATCCAAAGCCACTTAAAATCATCTCATAAACACAATGGAAGTGGCATTTTACTCATGTGATTCACCAAATTTGAATTTCCCAATTTCCCTCCAAAATGCATATGAATGAACACATGATCCCATGAGCATTTTTCATGCAATGCAATGCTTGATTTGGAAAATATAGGTCATGAGAAGCAATTTGCAAAAAGAGTGGCTTCATTTGGAGTTTTGAGCCAAAAGTTATGCCACTTTGAAGTTTCATGCACACTTGGTGATCATTTGAGCATAACTTCTCAACCATCCATCATAAATTCATGAAATAGGACTTTTTGGAAAGAGGAGAGAAAGATCTTAAACTTTCATGTTGACCAAAATTTCATTTGAAGCTTCTTTGATGTTGGAAAGTCAAGTTGAATGTGGACCAAAAACTTGCCATTTTTGGAAACTTTCAAATACAGGTCACTTTCCATTTTTGGAAACTTTTAACTTGACTTCAAAATCTTCAAGATAGATGTTTGACATGATGAATAGGCCTCTTTTGGACATGAATGAAGTGTCTCAAATCATTTCCTCATCTCATAGCCCTTCATTGACTATACAGTTGACTTGTATGGGCCTCAGTTGACCTGGAAGTGCACTGATGACTTTGAGCCTCTACCACTTGAGGAAATGGCTCAGAAATGAAACCCTAGCTCAAATAAGCTCAATATAATTATCATGTGATCCTCTTCTCAATAGAATGCCTCATCTCCTTGGGAAACCCTTGCTGGAAGAAAGTCAATTGATTAGGGTTGACCAGAGGTCAAAACCCTAATCCAAAGGAACCTGAGCATGAACAAAGGAGCCCTTGAGGATGACATAACCATGATGATGGTGACATATCCTTGTAAACAAGATAATACTCAAAATCCTTGAAGGATCAGGAAACCCTAATTGAAGCTCAAACCCTCAGATGGTTGGTGATCAATTTAATAAGACCCTCAGGCTTGAACCATACAACTTCTCCATCTCTGACAAGACCTTAGAGGATGACTTGTTTATTTTCACATGATATGCAATATGCAAATTCCTAATGTCCTAAAATATGAAATGCAATATGCTAAACTAGTCCCAAGAAGAGGAGGGCAAATTTTGAGGTGTTACAATATGTTATAATCAAGGTCTCAAATTTCATATACCTTCTTTATAGAACTGGAGTGCCTAGGCCAAAACGTGAAACAATTTGTGAGTGATATGTGAGTTTGCGTCCCTTTCATTGTATTTTATTTATGTTTCCTTAATTGAAACATCCTTTCTTTCTGTTATTTATTGCATTCATTTAATTTTGTTTATTACAAACTTCTTTTATGTTAATTCAAGCTTGATTGTCTTTAAAGTTTGTCTTTATCATGTTTGCACACAAACATTCGTAGTCATATCATATACATATTTTTCTTGTAAAGTGTTTGCACATAATTTCTCCCGAGATTTTTCGAGTTAATCTCACCGACTTTCAAACTCGTGGTTGTTCGCTAAAAAAGCACTCAAACAAATTGGATCGCCCAGTGAGACAACTTTGTGCAAAAAGTTTTTTCTTTTACAAGAAACTATTGTATTATCTACTTTCGTTTCGTTGTTGAAATGTTTTCAATGGCCGAAGTGTTATGCATATGAGGAGTGGTAGGATCTTAACAGAAATGGTTAACCAAAAAACACTTCTCGTTCCCAAAATAATGCTCTAGACCTTGAACCAACAGTCACTGCGACAGTTGGTACAATACGGACAACACACCATATCAAAGTTACATGCCAAATTCTATCTCCGGTAGCAAGTTTAATGTTAATACCATGAGTAATGGTCACTTTACCGTCAGTAAAAAGTGTACCAGCCTCACCCAAGCCTACTTCAACAGTTGGAAGGGGGCTTAATCTCCATTATGTCCCAAGTTTCACTTTACCCTTAATTACTAGGGATTACCGATATGGCATGACAACTGTCATGACGGCGGAGCTACAAAGTCATGCTTCGATGTTTGCGAATCAGACTGCAACGATAACGTCACCCCTCAATCCATATTTGGCGTCAAGATCTACCATAAGCAACCTTGGTCAGATGGCAAAACCACAAGAAGGAGTTTAATAGGTTCCTTTTGTAAAACGGATGAAAGTAACCATGAGATAGTGATCATGTTGACACAACAAATAGAAATGGTATTTCATCCCATAATCCAGAACACCACCCAAACTTACCAACAGTTGGTCCATAAGATGGGTAGAATTACTGACTTTTTTAGGGTGCCTCTAGCGCTAGTTGTGCCACCACCTATTAACCAATTCTCGTTGAACAACCTCCGCCGAGGATAGTAGAAGTGAACCAAGCCCAGAATGGCCCTGGAATAGCTATGGTGCCAAGAGACCAGGACACAGACCAAGTACTTAGGAATGTACAACAAAACAACTTTGGGGGGCAGAATAATATAACTAACGTGGTCGAACAAATTTTGACCTAGAATGGCCTTAACGTTGGCCTTCATATGCCTAATTATATGTCTATGTGTGAGAATATGTTCGCAGACCGGACATCCTAGGGGGTGGAAAGTCCCCAAATTCACCAAGTTTTCTTGTGAGACCAATGAGTTCACAGTCGAGCATGTGGTCAGGTATCATACTAAGATCGGTCACATAGCCAACAATGAGAACCTGAAGATGAAATATTTTCCTAATTCTTTGACAAAGAATGTTTTTACACGATTCACCACACTGCTTCTACATTCCATATTTAATTGTAATCAATTAGAAAGAGTGTTTCATGAACAATTCTATATGGGCCAATCTAAGATTAAGCTCAAATAATTATCCTGTGTGAGGCGAAAGGTGGCTGAAACCATAGATGATTACCTAAATATATTTAGGATAATGAAATCAAGGTGTTTCACTCATGTGCCTGAGCATGAATTAGTTGAGTTGACCGCATGGGGTCGTGATTATTCCATTAAAAAAAATTAGACACTCAATATTTAAGAGATATGCCCAACTGGCAGATGGGTTCGATAGATTGAACGTTTGAAGGACGAAAAGGCCAGGTCGAGTAAGTATCATAAAAAGGAAAAAGTAGCTTACGCCGGGATAGACGAAATAGAAAACGTATTCGACACAGGTAATGACTTAGTCAAAGAAAATAAGACCGATGTGGTAGGACTAAAGTCGGGACCTCCCTATGTATGTAAATTATTACAACCTTCAAATGGGAAAAATCCCATTGAACCAAAAAATGAGAAATTTGTCACAAAAAATTATATGTTTGTTGTAACCAAATGTGACAAATTTTTCGATCTTTTAGTTTCTGGAGGTCAAATAGTAATTCCTAAAGGATTTAAAACACCGCCATTAGAGCAGAGAAAGAATTTTTTTTATAATAAATTTCATAATTTTCTCGAACATAAAACCTCACAATGTGTGCTTTTCATGGATCTTGTTCAAAATGCGTTGAAGGACATGAGGCTCAAATTTTTTGAGAAGCAAAAAGTTCGACCAGAGGGAGAAGTTTATCCTAAAGTTGAAGAGGTTTTGTTCCTCGAGCCTGTAGATGTGTTCGTGGTCGATATAACTGACAACATAGAATGGGCTGAACCTAGCTATGAAGAGCATATGAAGGTGGCATTTCCAAAGGTTGAGGAAGAACTCGTCGATTTTCTGAATAGTTGTAAACTCAAATATTTTGAGGTTATGTTATGTCCACGCTGCAGCTCCGTCTTTGACAAAGAAGCGACAAAAGAGTTGAAAAAAACCAACCTCTATCAATCAAAGAAAGTTGTCGACAAGACCAACATAATGAGTTCTTTTTTAACAAGAGGGAAGTACCTAAAAGGACTCAGAGGCCGAAGACTTACGTCCCGCCTGTAAATGTTGCTACCAAGAAATGGGTTGGATCTGTAGGGAGGCCAACTACTGAAAAAGCAAAATGGAAGCCGATAGAAGTATGTGGAGGATCCTCCTACCTCGACAACTCACAAACTTCCAATAAATATTGTTATATTTCTAAAAACTCCATGACGCACACTCAGTGGAGGAGGCACCAAAGAAACAAAAAAGTTATTTTCGAAGTATGAAGCATGAACAAGAACAATAATGTCCAAGCTACAACTGATGGACAGACAAAAAAAATCCGGTCAAACAAAGGTTGTTTCCTTCACTACTATTAGTGATGGAAAACAAACCTAAGGTCTCCTTCAGATCAGACGAGGAGATGGCGAGCAACGACTTCAACTTTGGGTCAGAGTATGCGTTAGATATCATATGTAATATGATATCAGTGATGCCATTCGAGTATGATGCGGTTATATAGGTAATTGAAGAGGAAGATGGGTTGGCCAAAGAAATGGCTACTCATAAGACTTTATGTTACTATATTATGCATGATGGCTCCGTCAATGAGGACAAAGCCATATTCGACATCGGTTGGCCAATATAATCGAGGGTAATACAAATTAGTTAATAATTAAAAATAATATTAAAAAATCAAAAAGATATTAAAAATATTGATGCAAAAGATATTAGTCCTTGGTTGGTCAATATAACCGAAGATAATACAAATAAAAAATAAAAATAAATAAATAAAAGGGAAAATAGAAAGACGTCATGTGACCCTAAATCAATTAAAAATAAAAATAAAATATAAATTGCAAAAACTAAGATTCAAAACGAGCTCCTTCGTAGTTAAGTTCTTTCGATTTAAGGAATAACGAGAGGTATAGGTTGTATATATATTTAAAAATAAATAAATGATGGCATTGCTAAAATATATACCTAAGTTATCGGTGGATTATGGTGAAAATTGTCGTAGAGAATATTATTTATAATAATAATGACTGATATTGCTTGTGAATTAAAATGGTTAGTCAAGTTGCGCTTCATATAGCTCCTAATCCAATTTTTCACGAGCATTATTGAAAATAATTGTCACCTTAGACATAATCAAGTTGTGAGTGGTAACATCACTACCACGTATGTCTCTTCATAAACACAATTCATAGACATCCTCACCAAAACCTTAGGAAAGAAGTCGTAGCTTGAGGGGTATCAGGTGTTGTCATATTCAGTA
Organism: Lathyrus oleraceus; assembly: GCF_024323335.1. Classification (NCBI taxonomy): domain Eukaryota; kingdom Viridiplantae; phylum Streptophyta; class Magnoliopsida; order Fabales; family Fabaceae; genus Lathyrus; species Lathyrus oleraceus. Next base: position 241,898,275 of record NC_066581.1, read on the forward strand.
TATGAAGATATTTGATCTTGTCATAATTTGAAATTTTAGGATAGCTATGAATACGGTAATTAATTTCAATTGGCATAGTTTAGCATGCTATTTTAGAAAAACAAATCACAGTTTGATTCTATAAATATATGACCCTCTAACTTTTGGTTCTTCTCGTTCAACAGTCAATTCTTACCGGTGTTTATTAGTTAAATTAAGTTTAAGAGACTTCGACTTCTATCTTTTATTCAAGTTTCTAAATTAAAAAACAATATTGTAACATGTTTTGAAAGACGCAATAATATATATATATATATATATATATATATATATATATATATATATATATATATATATATATATATATATATATATATATATATATAAGTTTTTTTTCTTTCATTTAAGAATATATGAGAAAAGATAGAATATAATTGATCCTATTACAAAATTGTTTGTAAGGTCTTTACCAAAGTAATTCTAAAAAGTCCTATAGCTCATAACTCACAAGGATATCCAGAAGAATGATATAAATAAATAAAAAATTATACAAGAAATTTCAAAATTGGGTTTTCTCCTAAACTTACTCTTGCATCAGGACTCCTTCTATATTATTAAGGGCTTTTTTTGCCAACTTAAATTTCTGAGATACAGCTTTATTTGTTTTCAAAATGTACTCCTTAATGAAAAACTCAATGCCCTGTCTAAAACTTTCAAGTTCAGGAGTCCCTGCGATACGGGTGAATATCTTCCACACCACGGTTTCGGAATATTCGAAAATGGTCTCAAACAGAATGCGGAAATGCATAATCCTTCTTGGAGTTAGCTGAGGGATATCACTAAGATCCACAGTCTTCAAAACTGCGAGGGAGAGAGTGAAAGCAGCAGCCATTTCCGCCACAAACTTTGCGAGGTTAATTGACCTCAAAAGAGGCATAGACTCCAGCTCCTTAAAGTGGTCCCATAGACAAAACTGAAATAAATGGCAAAGAATTCTACCTCAAATTAGCTCTTGTCTTGGTCCTTTATAACAAGGAGAAAGAAACAAATACCTGTAAAGTGAACTTGTGATTTTTGTCATGCTCACACAACTTGGAAGCCAGAACTGTATAGTACTTGTTAAAAACTCTCTCTTGCAAGCAACAATCAACAAGAACCCGTATGATATCTCTGTCCTGAAGTACATGAACAAAAAACAGATCACAGGGCAGAAGGGCAAATAATTGAAAGAAGACATTACGAACAGGAGAAAAAAATAGCCGACCTGCTTGCCTGGTAATTCCAATCTCAGAAGCTTTTCAAATGCATCAATATAGTCTTCTCCGGACATTATGATACAAAAGATTGCCCGTCTGGAATCTGTGTTCATCCTTTGAGCAGCAGCAAGCTCCAGCATTCGTTGGGTTTCAGCAACATCTTTGTCTATTTTGTTAGCGACGTTTTCAACATTATCTTTTGAAGAAACCACATCTCCAGATAACCACCATTGTCCCTTCTTGTCGGGATCAAGTAACTTACTCCATGTAATCCCTCGAATTGAAATTTCATCAACTCTTAACTGGAAACAAAAAATTCAAAAGAATTTCAGGAACAGACGAGTGCCTTTTGATTAAAGAAAAATTCAATATCAATTTAATACAAGATTTATCTTATCAATAATACATATCTTAGTGTTTATAGCCCCCAAAAAAGTAAAAGAAAGTGACAAAAATGAGGGGAAAAAGGAGAAGCGGAGTTCAGCATATTTTCCGAGAAATGATACAAATGATTTTCTTAGATAGAACTGTGAGTTACACTCAATCTATAGACTAAGCCAGCTTCTAATACAAGCTATTCATTTTGTTATATAGCTCACAGTAACTGCGACAGAATGTAAACAGAACATTATTGATCACTAACTACTAACAGAAACTGTTAATAATGACAGAACTAACTATGGTTAACACAAGAATTTGCAAAAAGCAACTTACGAGCGACAAGTCACATAAAGTCAACACATAATCTTTTAATAAGCAAATAACTTCAACAAGTCCTAGACGCTATTTCAAGATAAACCATAATATCGAAAGGTAGGATCTTCAATTCTTTATGTTTAAATAATTCCATAAAATAAAATGCATCACTTGGTTTTATAAGTAATAGCATTTCCAACAAGGATCCTCACAGTAAGAGGAACTACATTTTTGTGCTGCACAAGGTTAATAATAAAAAAAGCTTTTAGAACTTCATTAACTGTATGCTTATCAAAGGAGAGAAAATGCAAAAGTTGTATCCCTTCTCTATCAAAAGAAAATTGGAAACTAGATAAATACTACCTACACAATCCAACAGCGAAGTTGCTGCCAGATGATTGGAATTTAAAAGTTCATAAATTTGAGTCATGGGATCAGCTTTCTGAATGCAACTATGCAAAGGTACCACTGTCTAAATAGACCCACAATGGGTCTGACACATCCTTGGACACTACCATAGTTAAGAGTTTTATAATGCAAGTTACCAATTAAGGAATTCCATGTTTTATGGTGTCATTCAACTTTATCGCATGTAGACGATCCCACTTTGTTAAAAAGGCATGGTTGTTGTTTGTAAGGAATTCCATTATATTTTGACAATAAGCTATATTGGAACATAACACATGATATATTCCCAGAAAGGAGCTTGAATAATAAAAAATGTCATAAAGCATGGATAGATTATGGGACCTTTTGTAGCCACTTTTTAATTCGAGGGGGGACCTCTTCTGTCTTCTTCTTGTTGTTCTTGATATCATATATGGTTTCAAGCATGAACTCCATCTACAAGTGTTATCAAGTAATCAGTGTTGAACAATGGGTAGTAAAACTAGAGGCAGTTTTCTGGGGATAAAACATGACAAAATATGGTTTGGGACTTTCAAATGAATAACAAAACATGCACGCAGCATCCTTACTCTTTTGCTGTTATTCTTTTCAGGGACATCTCCAGAGGAAGCCTTCAACTTATTCGACGTATCCTGAATATTAAGAATGAATGTTTTCATGGCAGCTGGATCATCAGCCCTTATTTTCATTCCACAACCTACAAACAATAGCAACGAAATAATCACAGATCCCTAATTGAGCAAGTTCCTATGAGAATCATCTAAAAAAAACCCTGCTACTGTATAATATTAAATGGAACCATCAATTGGAACAGTAAAGGAATACATAAAGGAAATAAAAGCAATTCTATACAGTAAACAGTATCCAAATAGAAACAGAGATTTATGAAGACAACTTACTTTGTAACACAGTCAAAATAATAGAGACATCCACCTCAGTCAAACGCTTGCTCAACATGACTAGAAAGTCAAATACTAAATCACTGAAAAACATTAAAAGAGATATTTATTAGGAAAATATTAGTTAAAATGTTGTTATATAGTGCTTGGTGCAGTACAATTTACCCACCTAGAACAGACCTCAAATATGCATAAATAGGATAAAAGAAGCGCAATATTCCGCAAGGAGAGATTGTCTTCTTTATGGTATTCATCCTGTGCATAAAAGATGTGAAGATTATAATTTTGTAGTCTTTAAAACACCACAATGGGAGCAAATTAGGATTTGGAGAAGAAACCAAGACCAACAAACATGTTAAATTGGACACTAGTTTACTTCATTATTTTGTTAACGAGCTATACCTCAAAGCATTTGGCAAAGGAAGCCATAAACTTTGCACCGAAGTCCATACCAACCAAACAGGCCATTCCAGCAACAAACGCAGCAAACACAGCAGCATATCTATACAAGAAAAAAAATGCCAGTTACAATGAGCACAGCAACATAAAAAGTCCATAAAAGTAGACACAGTGTAAATTCACAGGAGTCGGGCGGGATTATGGTTAATCACTCAAAGGAAGATCAAATAAAAAGAATGCTGAAATATCAATGGGCTAAGCAATATTTTCTGAATGCCTACACAGTTTTCACAAAACAACAGTCACAATCAATTGTTCTGAACAAAATCCTGAATAAGCTATAGCTATTCAATCATTTCGAGCACACCTTTCTCTGACAATATTTTTGAGCCACATTTTCCATTCTCATCTCTACAAAGAATATCCTCGGTTACTTTCTTTTCCTTTGTTATCATACTCGTAAGTTATCACTCTTCAAGGTTGGAGCATCTGCATCTAAGGTTTTAGGCTTAAACTAAACTATACTGTAACCGTAGACAATCAACTTTTAATGGTTTAACCACGTCTGTCTCATTATTTGAGTCTACAACTATATTTGATTAAATATTTTCATCTATTTTCTGACTTTCCAATGCCATCAGAATGGTTCAACAATTACCTTCTAACATAGAAAACAAAATATCACTTATTAAGCAAATTTGCATAGGCAGATCTGAGTAAAATAGGAAGGCAAAAAATCCTTACTGTTTATTGCCACGGGGCCCTCCAGAACACGATGCTAAAGTCTCCTCAATCATAATCTGTGAAGCAACACTACGAGCAACAGACTGCAAAAAGATTACATCATATAAGTGTCTGTTAAAACCCCAAGAACATCTGTTTTTATTTCATAGAAGCAATAGTTATTTAAAAAAAAAAAAACAGATATGTCAAACATTGAAAGTTGGCATATAAATATGTCAAGACCAAAAGTCAAGTAGTCAGGTTAGTAACTATTCGAATAATTTTGCAAAATCTATTTCCATTAATAATTGTGGCCCTATATGATTTAATTTAAAGCATAAACACGAGGAGGTGCAACAAGGTGAACTAGACACCCTCACAAGTCACAAAGACAAGATAAGCAACATTTAACTTATTTTATAACCTTCTTAGAAAATCAATCTCCATCCTAGGGTTGGCTCAAAGTCTTGAGTTTTAACCCTTTACCTCAGAACTGATTCAAATTTGAAAAGGAAAACTAGGTTGAGTTCCTTCTTTCAGAATGATTACTTTATTTTCATTCTAAAAGGAAGACCTTTTATTATCAAATTGAAAAAAATTATAACAAAAAAATTAGCAGGAATTAAAAATTTAAATGCGCAATGTTTCCTAGAATCAAATGAGAAACCATTTGTCAAACAGTAATAGAAGTGTGGCATACCTGAAAGATCAATGACAATTCTCCAGTAATTGACTCAACATTTGATTCAGAAATCCTGTTAAGAAGGCCTGAAGAAACAAGTTCAAATCAAAATTGAAACAATTAATGACAGAATTAGAAATATGAAATCCAAACAAAGTCTCTCCCTTCCCTACCTCGTACACGTCGTCGAATTTGAGTATGCTCCTCAGGTTCATTGCCAGCACGAGCTCTCAAGTGAGGCGCTATATATTTTCCTTTCTCTTTCTTCTCAGGAACTTCCGCAACATCCCCCGATGTCACATCCATTCCACGGGATTCCACAGGTTTGACAACACATGCAACACTGTCCTCCACACCATCTTCCTGCTGTTGACTCGACAATTTTCTTTTCTTATTCTTCTTCCTGGACGTTCTACCATCGGGAACATCTTCATTAAGAGCTTCCATGTGTCCCGGTACACCATCTAATAACTCCGCTTCAACCCCTTCTTTCGACAACTTATGCTTCTTACTTGACTGGCTCTTCTTCGACTTTCTTTTCGGTAATTCATCACTATCAAAACCCTCCATGCCTCCAAATAAATCATCACCAGAAGGCATTCCTTCAAATAACAAGTTCAATCCATCATCCATTCCCCCCAACTTTCCTTCTTTCACCTTAAGCCTCTTGGAGAGTTTTCTTTCCAACTCTAAATCCTTCTGGGCAGCCATTGAAACCTCAGACAGACCCAGCTCAACCCTCTTCTTCTTGGAACTTGACTGAGAACCCTTCTTCACTTTCTTCACAACAGGGACACAAATTTCATCTTCTGACAAGGCACATTCTTCAGCTGCCACTTGTTTCTTAGACAAAGATTTCAATTTCTTCACAACTGATTGGTCCAATTTGCTTTCAGACTTTAACTCCGGATTTTGATTGTTACTTCTTTTTATAGCTTCAGATTTCTATAAAATAAATAAATAGAGTTTTGTCATTGTTGTGGCGAGAAAACAAAAGAAAAGAAAAGAAAACCTGAATGAATGGAGTAAAAGATATATAATTACATGGCGTTGAAGCCAGGATTGGTGTTTGGACGCATTCTTCGCCAACCGAGATTCTTTCCTTCGTTCTCGGCGTGATTTTTCAGAAGCTTTTTCCTCTGAAACGTAAATCAGTAACAAAAATAAGAACTAAAAATTGAAAACTGGAGAAAAAATTGTAATCAATTGATAAAGAGAAAAGGTTTACATACCCATAATTTGTAGGTTAAGTTTATGAAAAGTAGAAGAAGTGGTGACTGAAAAGGTAAGAGGGTGGGTTTGTCGTCGTCGTGGTAAGAGGGAACTAAGAGTAACTGAACTGGTTGGTTGATGTATCAAGTTTGTAGCGATGGGGAAGAGGATGTTGCAATGGCTGCGCCACCGCTATAGGTCGACAAAACGGCGGTGCTCCGTGAAATTTTCCTGAACGTGGATGCTCGGAATAGTGGGGAATTTTCGGCTGATTGTTGCAGGGTTTTGGAAACACTTTTTATTCGGTCTATACAATGTTTCGTTTCAACTCAATTGGGCCGAACAGAACGGTTACTCCCGAAACACTTAAACTAAGTAAACTTGTACCCCAATTGCATTTTTTTTAAAAAGTGTTACACTATATCAATCCATCACAATCCTCCGTTTGTATTATTTTTAAATGTTTAAAATAAAAGTCAAATTTTTCAAATAGATCAGTCATTGTGATTAATTGATGGTGTAAAAAATCTTTACACTGTCAGAGTATATCAATTAAATTCAATACTTTTGTGATTTTTTCTATATATTTTAAGAGAAAATGGATGATGCACTGACAATGTGAATTTATTTTACATTGTCAACCAATGACGACCATATATCCCGCCAAATCAAAATCAGATTAAAAATTTTAAAATACTGGTATGACATAGCGAAATGATATATTTTTATGGATGACTGCGTAAAACTATTTTACACTTGTCAATGCATCACCATTAAACTCATATTCTAAAAATAATATATTTTTTGTATTTTTGAGAAATTTTTAAGTTTTTATTTGATTTTTGGATAAATATATGAATTTTTATCGGATTTTTTTTAGAATCTTATGAGTTTTTTTCAAATTTTTCAAAAACTCTATAAGTTTTTGTTGGATTTTTAAAAAAAATCAGTGTGAAGTCATATTTTTTATCCTAATACTTTTGTGTTTTTTTTTATGTTTTTTAAAATATTGTTTGTTTTTGTATTTTTGAGATATTTTAGAGTTTTTATCGATTTTTTTGAAGGAATCTGAGTTTTTTTCGAACTTTTTAAGAATCTCACGAGTTTTTATCGATTTTTTCAAAAATCTATGAGTTTTTTATCGAATTTTAAAAAAATATCGATGTAAAATCATATTTTACCGGATTTTTATAAATATACCATCGGATTTTTCAAATAAGCTATCAGATTTTTCAAAAATCTATAAGTTTTTACCGGAATTTTTAAATATACTATCGGATTGTTCAAAAATCTATGAGTTTTGAAATATTTTTTTAAAATAACCATATTTTTCAATTTAAATTCTAAAATAACATATTTTTCAAATTAATTACGGAAATAACCATCTTTCATTACTTATGTGTCAGTTGAACTGACGCATCTATTATCCAATCAACATGAGGCACCCTAGCCATTGAAGCATGCATTGTGCCATGCATGTAGCCATGTGAGTGTGCACCAAAAGCATTGGCGCATTCATTGTGTCAATCATGTGAATGCGCCACATGCAATGGCGCATGCATGTAAAGGCGCCACATGCATTGGCGCATGCATGTAGCCATGTGAGTGTGCGCCAAAAGCATTGGTGCATGCATGTAGTCATGTGTGTGTGCATTGATCTATAAATACACATCATTTCTCCCATAATTTTTCACATAACTTCTTACCCTCGTTCCATTTTCTTTTCTTTAAAATGTCTGTATATTCATATATTCACAAGAGAAATGACGATTTAATCTTTTCAGTAGTGCAGCCTCTGATAAAGATCCAACTTTAGAATATAGTACGTTTGAACGTCTTAATAAGACCTTGAACCGTTGGTTAGATGGAGAAAATGCATAAGGTGAAAGGATCAGAAGAATTCAATGGCTTGATACCACGTTCAACCAAAATGGAGAAGTTCGTTTATGGGTGAATATTAAGACTGACAGAGACGTTAACAAGATGATGTATACTCCTTACAAAATTGTTTTGATGGTTGTAATCGCATAGTTATTTTGTTGTAATCGCATAGTTATGTTGTTTATGTGTTGTATTTGTTAGTGGTGGTATTTTATTTGTTGTAGTTTGTTGTGTTGTTGTTTATGTGTTGTATTTGTTTGTGATAGTATTCCCTCACAGAGTTATCATATGAAATAAATGTTGTTTTTAATATAAAGCAAAAGAGTTACAATTAAAATTATCTTGTTGTGCTTGTTTCAACACTAGGACAGTTAGTACGATTATGATCGGGCTGGCAACATGAACTACATAATCTAATCATTTTGTTCGTTATATTCATTTCGGTTCGAATACGGGTGCTGTTTGGGAGACCCTTTTTCTTTCTTCGCATTATTTCATTGTGCCAGAGAATGTCCCCTTGATATACAGGCCAGCAATCCTCTTTTGCTACCACTGAAAAGCTAATTTTGTAAACATTGCAAAGGCTTATGACTTTGTAAACATCGGATAGTAAGTTGGATGGATCCCGTTAAACCTTTGAACATGCTGCTATGACATGGGAGTAGGGCATACGAAAGGTTTTGAACTTCCCGCAATCGCACCAACCTCTATCTAGTTCCACTCGATAGTGTCCCCTCGGCATGCCTTCATTGTGATCCATGGACTCAACAACATTGTACCACCCTTTAGTACGGCAAAACACTGTGACCACATGTATGTTAGCTTTGGCAACTTTCTCTTTAATGAATTTCATTGAAGCATCATTGAACAACTACCCAGATTGTAACACTGAACTCCATTTGGAATGTCTGGTCTCAAACAGCGCCCCTAGCCTGAAATAGGTTGCTTGCACTAAAGCAGTTATAGGCAGTTTTCAGATGCCTTTGAAGACAAAGTTCATTGATTCCACAAGATTTGTTGTCATATGGCCCCAATATTGACCATTGTCATTTTCCCTAGTCTACTTCTCAAATGGAATATTGTCGATCCACCTTACTGCATCTACATTTGATAATCTGATGTCTTCGCGGTAGTGTTTGAAAGAAGGTTTTGTTGATGCATACCCTGTATTGACAACCTTCTTCTTCAACGTTTTGTCTTTGATCTCCCACATGAAATTTTGAGCAATAAGTCTAATGCAGTGGACATGCATCGATGGAGGATCATGCCAGTCATTATCAATGTTTTTGTAGGAACTCACTATTGAAAGGTGTCGGTCTGAGGTCAAACATAAGTTAGGTTGATGAGCAACGTGCAATCGGAGAATTTTTAGGAAAAAACTCCATCCCCCAGCAGTCTTCCCTTCAACTAGGGCAAAGGCGATTGGAAAAATGTTGTTGTTGTCATCTTGTGCCACTGCCATCAGTAGTATTCCTTTATATTTCCCGTACAACCATGTGCCATCAATTTGTATAATAGGTTTGTAGAAAGCAAAACCTTTGATGCATGGTTGATTCGCCCAGAAGAGTCGGTGGAATATTCCATTACCAATAGCACAAGTCCTGTTTGGGGTATACGCCGACAACGTTTCCAAATTGATAATAGTCCCTGGAGCATAATGTTTAAGAGCCACCAAGTATTTTGGAAGTTGTTTGTATGACTCCTCGCAATTGCCAAACATTTTTTCAACTGCCTTAGTCCTAGCTATCCATGTCTTCCTGTAATATGCGAGATTATTATACTCACCTTTAACGATGGATTGTCGCTAATGACAGACGAAATTTCATCACATATTAACTGAGAGTTGAGTTTGCGAGGGTCTTTCATTGAGTTCGTCATTAAGCATGTGTGAACTGGACCCATATAACCAATCTCCCAAGAATCACTCCTCTTCCGGTAAGATGCTAACAAATGGAACAAGCAAAGCTCATTTCGATAATAAATTTTATACCTCGTTGCATTAGTTCGATCAACCTTATACTCAGTTGATAATTCCATGTGATACTTTTTAATGGCTTTAACACATTCTTCTTTTGTGTGAAATTTATCTCCTTCTTTCAATGATCCTTGAATTTTCACATAAGGATTGCAAAATATATCTGATGAAGGTTCATCTGCACCGAAATTCAAGCTTGTCATGTGTTGAGGTGGACAATATACATGACTAGTTGGTAATGACTCTTCTTCTTTTTCATCATTCACCATTTTATCAACCAATAACTCGACTTCTTCTTCTTCCTCGTCAACAGTATCAACTTCAGCTTGTTCGTCGTCATCAGTTTCATACAACACTTGTGACGGATCAACAAACTGAGACACTTGATTTTGTTGTGATATATATATATATATATATATATATATATATATATATATATATATATATATATATATATATATATATATATCATTGTACCTAGATTATTTATGATTGAGAAACATATGGTGAACATCGTCATCATCTCGAATCTTCAACTGATAAAACTTTACTTGGTTGTCTGCAAAGAACACCAAATTTTTGTAGATGATTTGTTTCACCTGACTACACTTCAATTTCTTTTCTATTCTTTATTTCAAATGTGAAAAATTTGGCCGTCTATTTATTGTAAACCGAGTTACTTCTGTTTGCGAAAATAAAAACCGAAGAAGTGACACTCAAATATTTCACCATCGGTATGGGCATTGATCATGTAATGTGGTGATGAAGACATTTTTTAAATGTAAGTTTATTGTTTGATGGTGAGTGCATTGATCACATATTAACATGCAGTTAAATATGGTAAATGGTGAAAGCAATACATGTAGAAAACAAGGTAAGTGTACTGATCACGTATCAACTTTTTTAAGAATCTGCAGGATTCCATGTAGAGACAAGACAAGGCAATCTCCCTTACCAATGGCGCCTGCAAGATTCTTCTTCCCTAATAAGCCAAGGCATGTGCCTGCATGATTCTCTGCAAAGATGATTTTGCCCTAACAAGACAAGGCATGTGCCCTTATCAATGGTGCGTGATCACATGCATTAAGAAACTCATACGCCCTCTTCAATGGCACCGACTCACATGCATGCATAAACACAAGGCATACGCCCTTACCACTGGCGCATTCTCACATGCATGCAAAAATACAAGGCATATGCCCTTACCAATGGCGCCTTCACATATACATCACATGCAAAGTACATTTTCCCGTGAATGCAACTTACCATCAAACTTACTTTCTCATCTATAAATACCACAACACTCAATTTATCTCTGCAACACTCAACCTCTCCGCAACACTCAACCTATCTGCAACAATATGTCTTTATTGAGTATGGATGATGAACATCGAGGAACAATCGATAATATTGCGACATTTGTATGTTATTACTTAATTTATATTGTTTATTACTTATTCTTATTCTTATTCTTATTTCCTAACAAAATGTTTCTATTGTTTATTACTTCTTCTTATTTAATTCTTACTTATGTTTTATTAGGACCCAAAGAGATTTCAATGTCGTGTACATGAATATGTACCACACGAACCTTTGATAGAACCATATATTCAAGGGTGCGGTTTTGGTAATCTACTTAACATAGTCTCATACTCAGTTAACTACAAATTTATTCTTGCTTTATTAGAAAGATGGAGACCCGAGACCCACACATTTCACCTTCCTTTCGGTGAGTGTACTGTCACACTTGAGGATGTCTACATGTTATTAGGTCTACGTATCGATGGTAAGGGCGTAGATGATAGAGTTAACCAAGATAACTCTATATGCGATGAATTGTTGGGTGCCCCTTTGTGTGAAGACACAACTACGGGAGAGACTTCTGGTCAACCTAAGGGTCAAAGTATTAATTTAAAATATCTCAAACAATATTATTCAAGTATAACATTAAACGAAGAATCTATCAAGTATGAAAAGATAATTAAAGCTCGGTGTTATATTATGATTTTATTTGATATTTTTTTTATTTCTTGAAAGTACTGGTAATACGGTAAATATTATGTATTTGTCGTTGTTCGAGACATAAATAAGTAGGCACATATTGTTGGGGTTCAACTGTTTTGTCCCATCTATATAGTTCGTTGTGTAAAAATGCCAAAAAAAAAATACTTGTACATTTTATTCTTGCGCCTATTTGTTACAAGCATGGGGTTGGTCAAGATTGTCGTTACTCGCCCCGGTCAACGACAAACCATTCATATTCCCCTATGCAACAAAGTAAGTTTATATTTAATCTTCTAATTTATTAGACTTTATACTACAATTAACTGTAACTAATATATTTTCAATCTTTTCGATCTAGGTGGTCAGCTAAAGGGATGAACTACAACAGGTGTCCCAAACACGCTGTAGTAGTCTATCGCAATCTTTTAGACCACATTGGACCATACGATGTATTACTACTAAACAACTCTACATTTGATTTTAAAAAAATCATCCAATTACATATCCACTAATCATGTCATATTCTTGTACAGTTTATCTGGGGACCGTATCTGGGTCTTGATCATCAGGTTAACCATGATGATGTTGCAGTTTGGATAGCGAAAACACCAATTATCTGGTTCACTACTGTGGATATTGTAGTGGTAAATTCATGACCATTAAGCTATGGATAAACTTAACGTCAATAAAACCAGAGTCGCCACCGCGCTTTTATTGTTTCCAAAGGAAAAGGGAAAAGTACGAACAAAACCCAAAGATAAGAAGTTTTCAAATCAAAACTAATAAAATGCCAGAGATTACAGGTAAGAGGGTTGGCTACACAGAGGAAAGGTGTTAGCACCCAAAGTGCCCTAGGTACTCCTAGGGAGCCCTTTTTTATGTGTGTATGTGTTTTGGTATAAAAGATGTTTGCAATAAATAGAGTGTGGGGATGAGAAAAGAATTCATTAATTATATTTTTGTGTTTGACAAGACCTTCGGACTTACTGTAAGTATAAGGAGTGCCTTAGAGAGGGGTGAATGAGGCACTTAGAGTATTTTTCCGGATTTTTGACGGTTTATAATTTTTACTTTCTTAAATGCTTAAGTGATGGAAAAAACGGTAAAGTGCGGAAGGTAAAGGACACAGCGATGTATAGTGGTTCCCCTTACAGATCGAGAGTACTCCACTCCCCTTTCAACACGAAAGAGAATTTACTATCTGTTATGACTTGTACACGACAGACACAATCACCAAGAACAACCTCTTGTGATTTACCAAGTTGATATGAGAATAATCCTCTCAAACTCAACTCTCTTGCTTCCAACAATCCTGGACAACAAGGTGTTTACAAAACACACAATCTTATTTTTCAACAATTAAAAAAAAGATATAGATTACAACAATGGATTGAATGTAAAGTTTGTAGTAAAAATATCACACAAAGTGATATATCAATTTGCTTGATCTTCTCTACCAATGAAAATAATTCACCACACAAAAATATTAGATTGCTCAAGAATTTTCTGTTTTAAATGATATGAAAAATATGCAGAAAATATCTTGAATGAAGGTTTATAACAATAAGTGTGAATTCTGAAAATTCTAAGAGATTGATTAGAAGAGGTTAAATTTGAATTTGAAAGATCATGTATTTATATGCACATAACACCTCAAGTGAAACATGGTAATATTCTGAAAAAATCATGAACAATTGTCAAAGATGAAATGAAAAGGTTCCATGAAGTGGTGCATGAAGAGGTGTATGAACAACCAATGATTTTTCAGAAACGCACAGTGGTAAATCGATTTACATAATGGGTAAATCGATTACCCTGTTGCAACGTTTAAAATTTTTCAAAAACTTTCAGTGGTAAATCGATTTCCCTAAGAGGTAAATCCATTTACCTAGTTAAAAAACTTGAAATTTCGCTTCTGGAAAAGTAATGCTCCAGTGGTAAATCGATTTCCCTAACTGGTAAATCGATTTACCTAAGTCAAAAAACTTGAAATTTCGCTTCTGGAAATGTAATGCTCTAGTGGTAAATCGATTTCCCTTGTAGGTAAATCGATTTACCCAGTTTGAAAATGCAAAAAATTGTTCTAAGTCATTTTCCATGCACAATGAAAAGTTATGCAATAGCCATATGAATACTTGAGCATCTAAGACTTTAGTGATTATACCTTCTTGAAGTGAAAAGCTTAACTTCTTGAATCAAGATGCTTTATCATAGAATAACATCTTTGCCTTCTTGTTGCTTGGAGTTTTGTCTTCATCAAAAACATTCACCATAGAGAGGCTTGATTTCACATTCTCCCCCTTTTTGATGATGACAAATAATCCTCTTTGATGCGTGCAATTTCCGGAAACAAAACTTTCTCCCCCTGAGATGTATAACTCCCCCTAAATTTGAGAAGCTTATGATCATGTTGACTTGATCATCTTGAAGAAGATTTGTATTAATTGTACCTTAGGAAATTCACAAGCATACAAGCATATACACCTTTCTCCCCCTTTGACATTATCAAAAAGAAGGGAAAGATGGGTGAAAGATAACCACATGACAAATATAAAATAGAATATACAGCATAACTTGTAAAACACCTTCAAGAGGTCAGAGAGCACAAAAAGTGAAAAGTTTCAGGGGTAAACCGATTTACATTATGGGTAAATCGATTTACCTAGTTCAAAATATGCCAAACACGAAAAAACAATGTTACTGTTTTATGGGTACATCGATTTACAGCATGGGTAAATCGATTTACTCAGTGCCAAATATGCCAAATACAAAAACCAGTGCTACTGTTTTATGTGTAAATCAATTTGCATAATGAGTAAATCGATTTACTCAGTGAAAAGGCTAAAAAACACATATTTTTCACAAAGATTCATGCAAGAGACACCCAATGAATATTGTAAAAGAAAGGAGTAGAAGTAGAGAGCCATGAAATAATTTTCACAGGTAAATAGATGAGTTGGAAACGTATGTGCACCTTTGATGAATTATATGTCACACTCATCCAGAATGCCAAGTTCTCTTCGAATCTTATAGAATGGTTCTTTTGCGAGTGGCTTTGTGAAGATATCCGCCAGTTGATTATGAGTATCGACAAAGGTAACTTCGACATCGCCTTTAAGCACGTGATCACGAAGGAAATGGTGTCGAATGTCTATGTGTTTGGTCCTTGAGTGCATGACCGGATTCTTGGTGATATTAATCGCACTTGTGTTGTCGCATCGGAGTGGTATGCATCCAAGATCGATTCCATAGTCACTTAATTGTTGCTTTAGCCAAAGATTCTGGGCACAACAACTGCATGTTGCTATGTATTCTGCTTCAGCCGTACTAAGAGCAACACACGTTTGTTTCTTACAGGACCATGAGACTAGAGCATTACCAAGGATGTGACACGTTCCACTAGTACTTTTTCTATCTGTTTTACAACCTGCATAATCCGCGTCAGAATAACCAATTAACTTACAAACACACCTTTAGGATACCATAATCCAACGTTGGTTGTTCCCTTGAGATACTTCATGATTCTTTTGACCGCCGTGAGATGTGACTCCTTTGGATTTGCTTGGAAGCGAGCACATAAACACACGCTAAACATTATTTCAGGACGGCTTGTCGTCAAATATAATAAAGAACCAATCATACCTCGATACTTCGTTATATCAATTGACACACCTGATTCGTCTTGATCAACATAAGTTCCAGAGCCCATTGGTGTTGACATTTCTTTACAACTATCCATTTCAAATCTCTTTAACAGCTCTTTGCAGTACTTTGATTGGTTGATAAAAATTCCGTCTTTTAGTTGCTTGATTTGCAATCCAAGGAAGTAGTTCATCTTTCCCATCATAGACATTTCAAATTCACCTTGCATTATCAACGCAAATTCTTCACATAGTTCTTTGTTGGATGAACCGAAGATTATGTCGTCTACGTAGACTTGAACAAGTAAGGTATTCCCTTTTATTTTCTTGATAAATAAGGTCTTGTCTACTTTGCCTTTTTCAAAACCTTTTTCACATAGAAAATTACTTAGACGATCATACCACGCCCTTGGTGCTTGTTTTAATCCATAGAGCGCTTTCTTCAGTTTGTATACATGTGAAGGATTCTTGAAGTCTTCAAAGCCCGGGGGTTGTTTGACATAGACTTCTTCGTTGATGTATCCGTTTAAGAAGGCGTTTTTGACGTCCATTTGAAAAAGCTGAAAATTCATTGAACATGCGTAAGCAAGTAATAAACGAATAGCTTCTAACCTTGCAACCGGAGCGAAAGTTTCTTCAAAGTCGATTCCTTCTTCTTGATTATACCCTTGAGCGACCAATCATGCTTTGTTTTGAACAATTATTCCATTCTCATCAAGCTTGTTCTTAAACACCCATCTTGTTCCAATGATGTGCTTACCACTTGGTCTAGGAACAAGTTCCCAAACTTGATTTCTCTCGAATTGGTTTAATTATTCTTGCATAGCAACAATCCATTGATCATTTTCTAGAGCTTCATCAATTTTGGAAGGTTCTATTTGCGAAACGAACGCCATGTGTAAGCATGCATCCTTGAGATTCAATCTTGTAGCAACACCTTGACTAATGTCACCAATTACTTTGTCAATGGGATGATCTCTATGAGTTCTCCATTCCTTAGTTAGATCATTTTCATTTTACTCTTGTTGAATCGGTGCTTCTTGATCCTTGTTTGAAGTATCTTCTCTAGGAATTTCTACAAAATCATCATCATCATCACAAACAACAATTTCCTCTTTCGAGGGGTTAGATTCGTCAAACTTAACATGCATGGATTCTTCTATATTTAAAATTCTTTTATTATAAATTCTTTATGCCTTACTTTTAAGAGAATAACCAAGAAAAATACCTTCATCCGATTTTTCGTCGAACTTACCAAGGTTGTCTTTGTCATTGTTTAGGACAAAGCACTTGCATCCAAAGATGTGAAAGAAAGAGATGTTGGGTTTCCTTCCTTTGAAGAGTTCATATGGAGTCTTCTTTAGGATAGGTCTTATGTTAACTCTATTGCTCACAAAACATGCCGTGCTAACCGCATCTGCCGAAAAATACTTAGGAAGATTTAAGTCGCTAAGCATTATTCTTGCAAGTTCCACCAATGACCTATTCTTTCTTTCAACTACTCCATTTTGTTATGGAGTCCTTGGAGCCGAGAAGTTGTGAAATATTCCTTGATCTTCGCAAAAAAATTCAAAGGAGGTATTATGGAATTCTCCACCATGATCGCTTCTTATGGAGGCAATTGTTAATGATTTCTCATTTTGAATCTGTTTTGCATACTTCTTGAATGCTTTGAATGCATCACTTTTCTGCACTAAAAATAAAGTCCAAGTGTATCTAGAATAATCATCAACAATAACTAAAGCATATAAGTTACCTCCGAAGCTTCTTGTTCTTGATGGACCAAATAAGTCCATGTGTAACAGTTGTAGTGGCCTAGAAGTGGACACCACATTTTTGGATGTGAAAGATGACTTGGTTTGCTTCCCCTTTTGACATGCATCGCAAAGCCTATCTTTGATGAATTTTATCTTTGGAAATCTAATGACAAGGTCATGTTTTACTAACTTATTCAAGTGCTCCATGTGAGTGTGAGCAAATCTCTTATGCCATAACCATGAGTCGTTGTTATTTGCCACAAGACACTTAACCATCAAAGAAACATCGTCAAGGGAAATCATGAAAATATTATTAATTCGCTTACCTACGAGCATTACCTCTTGTGTGATTTCGTCTTCAATTAAGCATTCATCTTTTGTGAACCTTATTTTGAATCCTTTGTCACAAAGTTGGCTTATGCTCAAGAGATTGTGCTTTAGTCCTTCGACATATAGCACATCTTCGATGGATATGAAATTTGGTGCACCTACTTTGCCTATGACAAGAATTCTTCCTTTGTTGTTATCTCCATAAGTAATATAACCCTTGGCCTTAAGCTTTAGATCTGAAAATTTGTGCACATCACCGGTCATATGCTTGGAGCACCCACTATCCAAATACCAAAGATTTGTTGTGGCCTTCAAGAATACCTACAAAACAAAGTTAAGTTTTGTTAGGTACCCAAATTGCTTTGGGTCCTTTATAATTAGTACCTTTCTCAACCCAAACATAATGCCCTTTTGCTACACTAAAATTTCTAATGTAGCAAGCATTAGGTGTATGGCCAATAATACCACAATAAAAACAGGTTGGTTCAAAATTGCTTTTATATCTATGAACGAAATGCTTTTTCTTGATAAACTTTTTCTTTTTAGGATGTTGATTCACAACTTTTGGTGTGTTGACTCTTTCTTTTGGAGGTTGATCCTTAGGCCTTACAAAGATAGTTTTACTTGTACTTGGTTTAGAAAATTTGGAGTAACCAAGTCCACTTTTGTCATTTGAGTACCTTTGTTGGCTAAGAACCCCTTCCAAACCAATTTGTCCTTTTTCATATCTTTCAAGGACTCTTTTAAGTTGGACAATTTGGAACGAGAGAGACTCACATTCTAGACATACAAAATTCTTCTTTTCACTAATCATCTCTTGTTTCTTATTTTCAAAAACTTCAATCTTTTCTTCCAAGGAAGAAATTTGTTTCTTTTGAGATGATATAGTTTTATAAAGAATTTTGCACTCATTTAATAATTCATTAATTGCATCTTGTGCATCATCATCAAAAATAGAAAAATTATTACTAACCTCTTCTTCATCATCGGAATGATGTGAAGCCATTAGCGCCAAGTTTGCACATTCCTCGCTATCCGATCCGGATGAAGAACTAATTTCATTATCCTCCCATGCAAGATAAGCCTTTTTATTTTTGAAATCCTTCTTGCTCTTGAATCCTCCTTTCTTTGAATGTATAGGACATTCCGGCTTTATGTGGCCTTGTTTTCCACATTCGTAGCATGTTACATCTTGCGTAGATGTGGTGGCCTCTTTTTTCCTGAAATGTCTATTCTTTTTAGCGTTAAAGGATTTATCATTTTTGTTAAAGAACTTACCGAGCCTTTTAACAAGGAGCATGAAATTCTCATCTTCCTCTAATGCGTCATCATCTTTATGTTCTTTTGAGTCTACCTTCAAGGCAATCCCTTTAGATTTCTTTTCTTGGAATTCATGTTTCTCAAGCCTACCAAGTTCTAACTCATGTTCTTGAAGTTTGCCAAAGAGTGATGCGGACGTCATTGTTGAAAGGCTTTTCTTTTCGGAGATAGCCGTCACCTTCGGTTGCCATTCTCGAGTCAATGATCTTAGTACTTTAAGATTGAGATCTTCATTTATGAATGTTTTTCCGAGAGCAATCAAATGGTTTGTCAAGTGAACAAATCTCTTATATAGCGCCACGATGGATTCTCCGGGAAGCATTCTAAACATCTCATATTATTAACTTAATGTATTCAACCTTGATCTCTTTACTTCGGCGGTGCCTTCATGTGTCTCCACTAAGGTGTCCCATATTTCTTTCGTAGACTTGCATTGAGATATGCGGAAGAACTCATCCATGCTTAAAGCACTTTGAAGAATGTTTATTGCTTTCTTTTCATTTAAGATTTTTTTCTTATCATCTTCATCGTACGAACTCTTTATCTTTGGAGTACCAACGCCATTGATCACACTCGTAGGATTATGTGGACCATTTTCAACGGCTTCCCATATGCCTTCTCCTTGGGCTTCTAGATGTGCCTTCATACGGATCTTCCAAAAATCAAAATATTCTCCAGAGAAAAGTGGTGGTTTGTTACTACTTCCACCATCTTTAAAAACCGGATTCGTGCTTGCGGAAGCCATGCAGATCTTTTAGGAACAGGTTACCTATAACCTGCTCTGATGCCAATTGTAAGTATAAGGAGTGCCTTAGAGGGGGGTGAATGAGGCACTTAGAGTATTTTTCCGGATTTTTGACGGTTTATGATTTTTACTTTCTTAAATGCTTAAGTGATGGAAAAAGCGGTAAAGTGCGGAAGGTAAAGGACACAGCGATGTATAGTGGTTCCCCTTACAGATCGAGAGTACTCCACTCCCCTTTCAACATGAAAGAGAATTTACTATCTGTTATGACTTGTACACGACAGACACAATCACCAAGAACAACCTCTTGTGATTTACCAAGTTGATATGAGAACAATCCTCTCAAACTCAACTCTCTTGCTTCCAACTCTCTTGCTTCCAACAATCCTGGAAACTCAACTCTCTTGCTTTCAACAATTAAAAAAAAGATATAGATTACAACAATGGATTGAATGTAAAGTTTGTAGTAAAATGATCACACAAAGTGATATATCAATTTGCTTGATCTTCTCTTCTAATGAAAATAATTCACCACACAAAAATATTAGATTGCTCAAGAATTTTCTGTTTTGAATGATATGAAAAATATGCAGAAAATATCTTGAATGAAGGTTTATAACAATAAGTGTGAATTCTGAAAATTCTAAGAGATTGATTGGAAGAGGTGAAATTTGAATTTGAAAGATCATGTATTTATATGCACATAACACCTCAAGTGAAACATGGTAATGTTCTTAAAAAATCATGAACAATTGTCAAAGATGAAATGAAAAGGTTCCATGAAGTGGTGCATGAAGAGGTGTATGAACAACCAATGATTTTTCAGAAATGCACAGTGGTAAATCGATTTACATAATGGGTAAATCGATTACCCTGTTGCAACGTTTAAAATTTTTCAAAAACTTTCAGTGGTAAATCGATTTCCCTAAGAGGTAAATCCATTTACCTAGTTAAAAAACTTGAAATTTCGCTTCTGGAAAAGTAATGCTCCAGTGGTAAATCGATTTCCCTAACTGGTAAATCGATTTACCTAAGTCAAAAAACTTGAAATTTTGCTTCTGGAAATGTAATGCTCCAGTGGTAAATCGATTTCCCTTGTAGGTAAATCGATTTACCCAGTTTGAAAATGCAAAAAATTATTCTAAGTCATTTTCCATGCACAATGAAAAGTTATGCAATAGCCATATGAATACTTGAGCATCTAAGACTTTAGTGAAGGTAAATATTCTCATTATACCTTCTTGAAGTGAAAAGCTTAACTTCTTGAATCAAGATGCTTTATCATAGAATAACATCTTTGCCTTCTTGTTGTTTGGAGTTTTGTCTTCATCAAAAATATTCATCATAGAGAGGCTTGATTTCACAATGCCTACGTACCAACATAAAAATGAGGGATCAAAACCTCGTAGTTCGTGGTATCAATTTCAAAGTGAGTGAATTGCTTTTAACAAAAATTTAAGTTTAAAAGAGGCACCAAAATGCCTAAAAGAGTTTGAATGAGTGTTAGTTCTTTTGTCTTTTGAAATTTTAAGTCAATATGGTTAAGTTCATTTACAAGTTTGATTAAGAAAAGAATGTAAAAATGCAATGGCATAAGGCCATGGTTTCTAATTTGCAATAAAGTCTAAGTTTGAAATCACAACCAAAAAAGTTTTTTTGAAAAGAGAGAGAGAGAGATTTGAAATTTAAGAAGTGGAAGGAGATGAAGAGACTAATCCTAAGCAAAAATTTAAAAGTTAAGGGTTGAAAAGATCTAACCAATGGGATGCAATCCAATATACAAGAATATCATATAGAACCCCTCTTTTCTTTTGGACTTTAGAATCAAGCAAATACCAATAAACAAGCAAGATGAAGAGTAAGGCATCAAATAAAGATAGCCACATCCAAGCTAGCAACTTCATAGTTTTCTTCATAATCTTCCCATGTATCAGATGACATACTCCTTGAATGGCTCAGAATAAGGCATTAGACATAGGTTCAAAGTATCATTTACATTAAGACCATGTAGCAGATGAACTCAAGTGGATTTCAATACTTGCATTAGATGAAAATTCAAATCACAAGAACTTGGTTTCAGAAATGTTGGTATTGTCCAAGTCCTTTTGCATAGGGAATGTTGCCTAATTCTAAGTCCAAAACTCATATCAAATCCAACAGTCCACACAAACATTTTTAGGGGTTTTTGTTATTTATTAGGTATTTTAAGGTCCTAAGACCACAAACACAAACAAGATACACAAACAAGTATATACAATCACAACATATGGCTCAAGTAAGCAAAGTAAAAATAACATAAATATAAACAAGTTAAATGGTATGTAAAATGGAAAATGAAATGGTAAATGACTTGAATTTAAATTTCATAAAGTAAATGACTTGTAATTAAAAGGTTAGTCAAATATTAGTTGATTAGATGTTAGTGGAGTTTTGCTTTTCAATTGTTTAAGTCATTCTTTGGAGAACACTCAATCCTCTATTCACAAGCATGGATCCTTAAACCAAGATATCTTCCAAAGGAAGGAAAAAGGGCCAAGTTTCCACATAATACCATGAAAGGGGGAGACTTACTATCTCACTTACTAGAATGTTATGCCTTTGGGTCAAAATTTAGCGCTATGTTAAGCAATCGTAATTGGACTTATGTAGAAGTCACAACTATCTGAGATCGGGTAATAAATTTTTGGTGTTAATTCATGTTAGAGAGATGGTATAATGAACCATACTCCTAAAATATACCACACACAAAAAGAAAATGACCAAAGGAATGAACCTAATCTCATCCATACTTGTATTGGTTCATCTAACACAAAGTTGTTGATGAACCAATTAGCCTTAGGATATTGAGACTTCATTGGTCAATGGAAGGGATGAGATAAAATGAGATTAAAGATGAAGAGGGAGGGGAGATGAGACAAACACAAATTGGTCAAAGGAGAAATTTTATCAAATTAAAATCATTCATTCATTTTGGGAGATGAAATGTACATTTCATCAATCCCCTAAATCCAATGATTTTAATCCAACAAAAGTCAAATCAACCTTGACCAAGGCCCAAACACATAGTCAAACTTCACAAGTCAATAAAAAATGGCTCAACATAATTTTCACACAATTGAACAATTAAAAATCAAATTAAAATGCATTAAATTAAATTATGTTTTATCAAAAACCTAAAACCTCTTCAAAACACCAAATAAATGGCCAAGAGATTTATCATAGGTAAAAAAAAGTCAAAGGACCTTGGAGAAAAAATTTCATTATTTTTGAAAAGTCAGAAGTATTTTTAAACAATTAAAAATATGCACAAAAACAATTAAATCATGAAAAATATCAATATTAATCCAAAAAATAATTTTAATTCAAAAAATGAAAGAGGAAAATATTTGAATTTTTTTTGGTGAAAGTCCCATATTTTTTTGATCAATAATGAAATTAATATGAATTAAATAAAAACAAGCAATTAAAAGAAATATTCAAAAATTCAAAAAAAGGAGAGCCATCTGATCTCCCTCATTAATTGAGGTGGCAGATCAGATGGATGAGAGCGCGCGTTCCATGGTGCATTGCAATCAACGCAACATAGGCTTGGTATTCAAAAGCAACACATGAGATTAAAACATTTTAAAGGGATCCTGTGGTTGAGATGCATGACAACACATCACCGGAGCCAAAGCTTCGGTCTTCTTCTCCGGTGGACCTCACCAGACTGGTCCACCATCAACCATCACCAAAATGAAAAAGCAAGATATGGATTTAAATAAAAAATGCTCAGGAGCTCGAATCTAGCCTCAATTTTGTCCAATTCCAAGTATATGAAAAGATACATGGATTTGAATTTTGAGGATCATGAACTGAGTTGCTTCGATTTCACCTCAAACAACTCAATCTTATTGCCTACATTGGTAGGACTTCAGCAAACCAACAATCAGTCAAAATGGATGAGAAATGAGGGAGAATCGAAGAAGAAAAGTTTCTGAAATCTCACCTTCGAGGAGCTTCATATTAGCTTGATCTTGCTTCCAATTTGGCTTGGCTTGACTCTAGAAGCTTACAGAAGATGATTTGGATGGTTAACAAGCTTAGACCCATGAAGTTTCAATCCTAAAACATAAGGATAATTGAAACTCGGTTTCTCAATAGACCTTCAAGATTATCCTTTCAATGGTGTTTGGGGAAGAAGGGGGTCGAAGCTAGGGCCAGAGAGATCCTATTTCTGATCATGAAGGGTCTTATTTATAGCCAATGTGAATGATATTTGCACACTTCCAAATTTGGCAAATTTTCAAATTTCCCCTTGCATGGATGCATGGGCGTGCATTAGGCCCATTAGATGATGCCATCTGATCCAAAGTTCAACGTACTTCATGCTGAAATCATGTTAGAAGCTCATGCAAGTGTGTGTAAAAATTGGAACTTGAAATTATCCAAATGGTGCTTTAACTTACACCCATGCGCAAGTCCCTCAATTTTAATCCAAATGGGATGATGTTGGATGTTTTGGAAAGGTGAGATCAAGGAGAACAACTTTCATGTTGAACACTTTTTCATTTGAAGCTTGAATCATGATGAATTTTGAGGTGGAAGTTTGGGAAATCAAACATATTTGAAAATTTTCTAAGTCCTAAGTCAAATGTTCACTTTTTCTACCTTGAATAACTTTTTCTATGGACTTCAAATGAGAATCGTTCCTTCATAAAAGTTGTAGCTATTTCAAACCTATTCAATTTGGTCACAAATTTGACCTTATTTGGATATGGCATGAATGAGTTATGCATTTTAGAAGTTGAGGAAAATCACTTGTTCAATGGTATTGGCCCAAAATGACCTATAATGTTTCCTCTTGGCATATGCATTTTCAAGTTGAATTTGCACTTCCTCCAGACATCAAAGTTGAATTAGACATATTGAATTCGATCATGAAATTTGAATGGTTTTCATATCATACAAATTGAGCAAGTTATAGTCTTGGGAAGTTGACCTCTAAACTAGGGTTTAGACAAAATGACCTATAATCTTTCACCATAAAAAATGAATTTCCAAGAAAAACTAGCTCTTGACTTCAACATGAAAGTTATTTGGAATGTCATTTATAGTAACT
Organism: Lathyrus oleraceus; assembly: GCF_024323335.1. Taxonomy (NCBI): domain Eukaryota; kingdom Viridiplantae; phylum Streptophyta; class Magnoliopsida; order Fabales; family Fabaceae; genus Lathyrus; species Lathyrus oleraceus. Next base: position 241,923,283 of record NC_066581.1, read on the forward strand.
TTTCTCTTGGAATAATTTTCATATGACAAAAATTGTAGGAGATAGGGTCTAGGGAACCCCAATTTTGACTAGTTGTCTTTCTCTGGTCAACCACCATGAACCAACTTGCTAGCTTGACTTTCTCTTGATATTTGAGACTCGTGAAGGATCATATATGCATCAGATGTTGTAATGTGAAGTATCCCTTGAAATATTTGATCAATTGTTGAAGAAACTTATTGAAGAAGTCACACAAGCTACCCAAATGAGTTAGGGTTTCCAAGGCAAACCAACTCCAAACTCTTGGTGATTTCTTGATCAAAATAACATGTGAAGATCATGGGGATTCATATATGATGTCTAGAGCCAACTTAAACCAATTATTTATTGAGCTCCTTGCATTGAGGGTCTCAAACCCTAGATATTAACTTGATATATCATAGGTGAGCATGTACACTACCTACAAAAGCAACAAACTATACATTGACATATTTTTGGTACTTTGGTTAGTGAATAAAGAAAAAAAAATATGATACAATGTAAAGTGCTTGGTGACCTCTCCCAATAAAAACCCTAATGAATGAGGGGTAGGGAGGATGCCAATGTGTGATCTCAATGCCAATGCATATGAGGAGACAACATGAGGGATCTTAGGGTCAAAAATGGGGTCTTACAGATATGCATCAGAGTGACCGTGTAAAAATGCAATTTGGTATGTAACAATAAATTCCAGAACCTCTAACATATTTGGGAGATTAGAATCAACTAAGAGTCGATGGTCAATGGGATTATTCCGATTGGAGAAACTTCGCAAAAGAGATGTGTCGTCATTGGAGGAATCAACGATAACACATCTTAAACAAAACAGTAATACATAATGCTAGGCCAACTCAATATTATATGACATGGTTTAGGTCAGTTACAATACCATAGTTTGTGTCTGAGCCAAGGTATTTGATTGATCCACACCAACGAGCTTCATCATCAAATGCCCAACAACAAATCCCTGACCAAGAACAATGTCAACTCACTCAAACCCAACGACCAACCTCACACCATCACCCTATCATATACACCCAACCACCAAACACCCAACCTCGCAACCAATTCATGCCACACACCCAAACTCAAAACCAGGAATCCAACCCTAACCACCAACAGCCATACGTGGCCACCAAAACAGTCTATAGCCTAGATTATTCATATGATTCAGCATCATGCCATCGTAGCCCTTCACCAATGAACACCCAAACATCTCATCGCCATAACACCCAACCATTGTTTGACTTTAATACACCACAAGAACCATTGCTTCGTTTCCAAAATGATCAAATGTCCAAATTCGGGAAACCTCATACCGTCCACAATCCATCCAACTACAACGATCTAACTACGACAACATGGGCACCAAATTCAATTACGAAAGCTTCGTTGGCGACAATCCCCCATCTATTGGGGAGAAATAATGACAAATCTATCAATACCACTGACCTTCCACCGGACCTTCACACCAACCACCATTGCATCATGTCAGCACTCAAAGACCCCAAACACCTCAGGGAAATCGTGGGAGACCTTGAAGACAGGCTAACGCATCTGGATGTGGAATATGGGGCGTTTCAATCGGGCGGGTCATTAATTTTCTTGTCAGTTGTTATGTATTTTAACTTTATATTATAATATTATTTTTTATTTAAGTATTTACTTTAATTATTTGTAAATTTAAAATTTAAAATTAAAAAAAAACATGCATAGTGCATGCGCCACATGCATTGGCGCATACACTGATGTAATGTATGCATGCGCCAATGCATGTGGCTTCAAGGCATGCATACGCCCAACCAAATGACGCTTATACTCATTTGCAATGCATGCATGCGGCCTACCAAGCGGTGCCTGTGTTCATTGGAAATTAGATGCGCATGTTCAACTGGCGCATACATAATGAAATATGATTATTTTCGTAATTATTTTGAAAAATAGGTTATTTTAGAATTTAAATTGAAAAAGGTGGTTATTTTAAAAAAAATCATGAGTTTTTATCATATTTTAAAAAAAATGTATGAGTTGTCATTGAATTTTTCAAACAATTATGAGGTTTTACTGGATTATTAAAAAAAAATCAGTTTTTACCATAATTTTCAAATTTACTATCGATTTTTTCAAAATAAAAAACTATGAGATTTTCATGAATTTTTCAAAAAATCAGGTAGTGTTGGTTTTTTTTTTTTGCCTATCCAAAATGAACTACCGAATTTTTTAAAAATACAGAAAATTATAAAACATATTGGATTTATTAAACATCTGTCAGTGTTAACTTCATTTTTTTTTATAAAACCCATTAAAAATCCTGCCGAATTTTTGGAATACACTACCCGATTTTTCTATTCCTACCGAATTTCATTCGCACTATTAGTTTTTTCGTGCGTTATTTTATGGTTAAAGTTTAACAAGGGTATTTTGGATATTATGAAAAATTGAGGGGTGCTAGGTTTAAGTGTAGGGGTGGCAGGTAAAAATCTCTTACAACCATAATGTATCTTGAGCCTGTTTTATTAATGGTGTCCAAATATACGAGTTTAATAGAATCATATTAAAAAATCTGATGCACCCAATTTCTAAAGCTAATTTCGGCAATTCTAGCGAAGAAGAGTGATGTTCACTCTCCAGCATTTTTGAAAAAATTATCACTTGTGAACATGCTGGCAAAGAAGAACTCGTCAGCAGACATATCTAACAGCCTGTCTAGTAAAACTATGAGTCTTCTGGTGCACCTTGCAAAAATTCAGGCGGTACTCACCGACAATAAAAAATTTCGAGCTGAATTTTTAACACAAGAAAATGGATTATAGGAACGAACTGATAAAATCCAAGTCCCGAGAGTAGGGATTTTTAATTATTTAAATTAATATTCGATACAATAGTGAAAGTATAATATTGAAAGATAATTTGTTATATTTATTCCATTTACTTAGATGGTTATATATAAGCAAATTGGTAACAAACTCTACCAATCATTGCATAGAAATAAGGGAAAGAGTAACTAGTTTTACAAAGATAATAAAATCATTGCATAGAAATAAGGGAATAGAAAAAATAGAGAAAATATCAACTAACTAAAATAAAAATAATTAATTTGAATTATTATAACAATACACTCCCCTTCAAATTTTCCATTTGATTAAAACTTTAGCATCTCGAACATTTCTCTTGATCTTCCTATAAAAATACAACCACAAAAGCAAATTGAATTAGAATAAGCAAAGAATAAAAGGACAAGAAGAGGAAATTCTCTTGAATAAATAGTCCCATGCAAGAATTGTGACATGAACAACAACAACAAAATTCAATCATACCAAATTCCTAAGTGTCATGCTTATGAGGTAAGTTCATCCATTTGAGCATAATTTTATGAACAAGAACACTTCCTTTGTTGATCATATTCCTATCCAAAATAATTATTCTTCCTTTTGATTGTTTGCATTAGGTAAAACAACATTGGGTAATTCAAGATGTATTTTTGGTGAAGATGCAATATGTGGGATAAGATGTTCCAGCATGTGTGCAACATCTGGCCTCAGTCTCCAGGTCATGGTTTATGAGTTTTCTTGAGCAAACTTTTGTTTGATTCCTAGAAGTTCTGGTGTTTATGATTTGTATCTTTTAGCAATATGTTATTTAGTAAGATTTGCTAAAGAGATTTAATAATATCAAAGTCAACTAAATAAAGATTTAAATTGAATGAAGATCAAATTAAATCAAATATTTGAGTGGATATTTTTAAAGAAAATCACCTCAGGTTGTTCTCAAATATAATGTTCATTAGAGAAAAGCTCAGAATACGGATTGTTATTTAAAGAGACTCATCCCTACCTTTGAAGGCACTCAACACAAGAATTGAAGATCTAGTGTGAAGGCTATTTTGTTCTTTGAGTCTTTGTATTCTTGTTGTTTGTTGTAAACCTCTAAAGAAGTCTAAACTAAATATTCAAGGCATAGAGGTGGATTATTTAGTTGAGTTATAAATTAATATCTATAAACTTTTGAAAGCATTGATCACTAAGGTAATGATTGAGAGAAAGTTAGAAGAGTTCTCATATTTAGGGAAAGTCCTAAATAGAAAGACACAGGTAATATTAAGAAGTAGGCATTGAACAAAGTTTGTTCATCTAAGACTAAATATACTAATACTATTGAGAGTATATTTTCTTTCTTGGGTTGGAAGTCCCCAAAATATAGGTGATGTTGCAATAGAGTCACTAATTCTCTTGTATTCTTAATTTCTTCCTGGTTTAATTTCTTAGTATATGTCAATCTATTTTAAATTGGTATACACATTGTCTCCGACGCCGTGTCCAACATATGTCCCCTAAGAATATAATTTCAATAAACATGTATTCAACGCATTGCAGGATTGTCATATATCTCCTATGATGCTGAAACAACTTAGTTTCCCTATTTTGTATTATGAGAAGTTTCTTAAAATCACGAGAGTATATATATATATATATATATATATATATATATATATATATATATATATATATATATATATATATATATATATATATATAATATATATATATATATATATATATATATATTATATATATATATATATATATATATATATATATATATATATATATATATATATATATATATATATATATATATATATATATATATATATAGATATTACGATATCAAAATCTAAACAAAATGGATGTAATATAATTGTAGATTCAAATATATCATAATATTTAGCAATGAGATGTTCAAATTCTATAATGTTTAAGGGCTTAACTCCACTTAACACTATTTTCTTTTGATTTATTGAAATTTTTATTTGAATCTTAGAGAAGTACAGAAGAATTGAACCAACTCAGTTTACCCAGCAAATTTCTAAAATTAAATCATCATATTTCAAAGGTAGCATCTTCGTATCATATGTGAAATTAGTTGTCTTAACTTTTCATATGTTTGGGGTTTATGATGATAGGCATATTGGTTTGGAATAAAAATGTTAGTACTAACAATAGGTCATTACAGTTTATAACTACACATTTGATTCCAATACTAGTGTATTAATTAAACTTGGATGAATCGATAAAATCCAAGTCTCAAGAGTAGGATTTAATAGGGGAAATAGTAACTAGTTTTACTAAGATAATAAAATCATTGCATAGAACTAAGAAAATAGAAAAAATAGGGAAAATATCAACTAATTAAAATGAAAATAATTAATTTGAATTACTGTTACAATACACTCCCCTTCAAACTTTCCATTTGATTAAAATTTTAACATCTCAAACATTTCTCTTGATCTTCCTATGAAAATACAACCACAAAAGCAAATTGATTTAGAATAAGCGAAAAATGCCTTGGTGAGAACTGTTTCTCAAAAGGACGAGAAGAGAAATTTCTCTTGAATAAATAGTCTCATGCAAGAATTGTGACATAAACAACAAATACAACAAAATCCAATCATACCAAATTCCCAAGTGTCATGCTTATGAGGTAAGTCCATCCATTTGAGCATAATTTTATGAACAAGAACACCTCCTATATTGATCATATTTCTATGTAAAATAATTGTTGTTCCTTTTGATTGTCTGTATTAGGTAAAACCATAATGGATAATTCAAGATGTATTTTTGGTGAAGATGCAATATGTGGGACAAGATGTTCCAACATTTGTGCAACATCTGGCCTCAGTCTCTAGGTCATGGTTTGTGAGTTTTTCTGAGAAATATTTTGTTTTATTCCTGGAAGATCTGGTGTTTATGATTTGTATCTTTTAGCAATATGTTATTTAGTATGATTTTCTAAAAAGATTTAATAAGATCAAAGTCAATTAAATAAAGATTTAAATTGAATGAAGATCAAATCAAATCAAATATTTGACTGGATGTTTTTAAAGCAAATCAAATCTGGTTGTTCTCAAATCTAATATCCATTAGAGAAAATCCCAGAAGATGGATTGATATTTAAAGAGAATCATTTCTACCTTTGAAGGCACTCAAAATTGAAGATCTAGTGTGAATGGATTTTTGTTCTTTGAGTCTTTGTATTCTTGTTGTTTGTTGTAAAACCTCTAAAGAAGCCTAAAGTGAATATTCAAGACATAAAAGTGGATTGTTTAGTTGAGTTGTAATTTAACATCTATAATCTTTTAAAAGCATTGATCAGTAGGGTAGTGATTGAGAGAAAGTTAGAAATTTCTCATATTTATAGGGAGTCCTAAATAGAAAGATATGGATAGTATTAGGAAGTATGCATTGAACAAAGTGTATTCATTTAAGACTAAATATACTAATACTATTGAGAGTAGATTTTTTCTTGGGTTGGAAGCCCCTCAAATATAGGTGATGTTTCACTGAATAGGGTTACCAATTTTCTTGTGTTCTTAACTTCTTTCTGATTTAGTTTATTAGTATCTGTCAATCTATTTTAAATTGGTGTGCACATTGTTTCAGACGTCGTGTCCAACATATGTCCCCTAAGTATATAATTTCAATAATCACGTGTTCAACGCGTTGCAGGATTGTCATATATCTCCTCTGAAGCTCAAATAACCTAGTTTCCATATTCTGTATTATGAGAAGTTTCACAAAACCATGAATATATATATATATATATATATATATATATATATATATATATATATATATATATATATATATATATATATATATATATATATATATATATATATATATATAATGTTATCAAAATCTAAACAGAATGGATGTAATATGATTGTAGATTCAAATATATCATAATATTTAGCATTGAGATGTTCAAATTCTATAATGTTTAAGGGCTTACCTCCACTTAACACGAATTTCTTTTCATTCATTGAACATTTTATTTGAATCTTAGAGAAGTACTGAAGAATTGAACCAAGTGAGTTTAACCACCAAATTCTAAAAAATTTCAAAGGCAGCATCTTCATATCATATGTGAAATTAATTGTCTTAACTTTTCATATGCTCGGGGTTTATGGTGATAGACATATTGGTTAGGAATAAAAATGTTAGTACTAATAAATGGTCATTAAATTTTATAACCACATATGATTTCAATATTAAAGTATTAATAAGACTCAGACAAACTGATAAAATCCAAGTCTCCAGAGTAGAGATTTTTAATGATTTAAATTAATATTCTATACAATAGAGAAAGTATAATATTGAAAGAAAACTTTATATATTCATTCCGTTTATTTCTGTGTAATTGTTTTACTAAGATAATAAAACCATTACATAGAAATAAAGAAATAGAAAAAGTAGGAAAAATATCAATTAACTAAAATAAAAATAATTAATTTGAATTACTGTAACAATACACTGCCCTTCAAACTTTCCATTTGATTAAAACTTTAGCATATCGAACATTTCTCTTGATCTTCTTATGAAAATACAACCATAGAAGCAAATTGATTTAGAATAAGCGAAGAATGCGTTGGTTAGAACTGTTTCTCAAAAGGACGAAAAGAGGATTTTCTCTTGAATAAATAGTCCCATGTAAGAATTATGACACGAACAACAACAACAAAATTCAATCATACCAAATCCCCAAGTGTCATGTTCATGAGGTAAGTTCATCCATTTGAGCATAATTTTATGAACAAGAACACCTCTTTTGTTGATCATATTCCTATGCAAAATAATTGTTGTTCCTTTTGATTATCTGCATTAGGTAAAACAACATTGGGTAATTCAAGATGTATTTTTGGTGAAGATGCAACACGTGTGACAAGATATTTCAACATGTGTGCAACATCTGACCTCAGTCTCCAGGTCATGGTTTGTGAGTTTTTCTGAGCAAAATTTTGTTTGATTCCTAGAAGATCTGGTGTTTTATGATTTATATCTTTTAGCAATATATTATTTAGTAAGATTTTCTAAAAAGATTTAATAAGATCAAAGTTAATTAAATAAAGATTTAAATTGAATGAAGATCAAGTTAAATCAAATATTTGACTGGGTGTTTTTAGAGCAAATCAAATATGGTTGTTCTCAAATCTAATATCCATTAGACAAAATCCCAAAAGATATATTGCTATTTAAAGAGATTCATTCCTACCTTTGAAGGAACTCAACACAAAAATTGAAGATTTAGTGTGAATGATTTTTTGTTCTTTGAGTCTTTGTATTCTTGTTGTTTGTTGTAAACCTCTAAAGAAGCCTAAACTGAATATACAAGGCATAAAGGTGGATTGTTTAGTTGAGTTGTAATTTAACATCTATAATCTTTTGAAAGCATTGATCACTAGGGTAGTGATTGAGAAAAAGTTAGAAGCGTTCCAATATATACGGAGAGTCCTAAATAGAAAGACACGAGTAGTATTAGGAAGTAGGAATTGAACAAAGTTTGTTCATCTAAGACTAAATATACTAATACTATTGAGAGTAAATTTTCTTTCTTGTGTTGGAAGCCTCCCAAATATAGGTGATGTTGCACTGAATAGGGTTACCAATTCTCTTGTGTTCTTAATTTCTTTCTGATTTAATTTCTTAGTATATGTAAGTCTATGTTAAATTGGTGTACACATTGTCTCAGACATCATGTCCAACATATATCCCCTAAGAACATAATTTCAGACTCACACTAGCTCCGAAATCAATTAGTATCTTCTTGAAAGTTCTGTCTTTTATAGTGTACGGGACTGTGACTGCTCCAGGATCCTTCTGCTTGTTTAGGATTCTTCTACTTGGTGATATTGCACTACACTTTTCATTCAAAGCTACTGACCCATCTCCTATTGGTCTCTTTTCAGCGATTACCTCTTTCATGAATTTTTTGTATATGTGCATTTGCTCGAGTGCTTCAACGAAAGGCATATTGCTCTCTATCTTTTTGAACACCGTGACGAATTTCTCAAAGTCTGTCTCTCTTGGATCCTTCTTTGTCACTCTTTAAGGGTAGGGTAAATTAATCACATGTTTAGCCTCTTTTTTCTTCTTCTCTTATATTGGCTTTACTGGTAGTATAACTTCTTCTTCTTCTTTCTTATTTTCTCTCACTTCCAGAACTACCTCCATGACATGGTCATCCTTTGTTTCCATCTCTTCTTCATATTTTAAAACTTTCTAACATCTTGTCGTGATAACATTAACATCCTCATGATTCTCGAATTTTTTACTGTTTCACTTGGGAGGGAACCTGGTGTTTGAGAACTTGCTACTTGTTGTGCTATCTGACCCAGCTGAACTTCAAGATTTTTTATAGAGGCGGTGGTGTTTTTATGATTGTTTCTAGTCTCTTCTTAGAATTGCATATTTTGAGCGGCCATGTTTTCAATGGCAATCTCCCAACCTGCTTTCTTTGGAGCCTGTTGTTGTTGTTGTTGTTGTTGTTGATATTGAGTCTGATATTGACCTTGACCCCGTTGTGGAACATTCCCTCTTTAATCTTTTCAAGAGAAGTTTTGATGATTCTTCTACCCTGGATTGTAAGTGTTTGAGTAAGGATTATTATGCTTCAAGAATTTAATCTCTTCAATTTGTTGAGGAGTTGCAGAGTAATACACAGTGTGGGGAGGTCCATTACAAATTTCACAAGTGATGGTCTGAGTAGGTTGAATTTGAGCTACCTGTTGAGTACCTATATTCATCGCTTTCAATTTATTTTCTACTTCAACAATGATTGTATCTTCCAAACAGATTTTATTAGCTTCCAGTTTTAGATCAATGACTCTTTCAAGTTTGCTTGTACACCTGTCATATAATTCCAGATGCTCATTTGCAGCTATCGCTTCAATGATCCTTTTAATATCAATGGTCGTTGAGAAATTTGTTGAGCCACCGACTGCTGTATTAATAAACTATTTTGTCTTTATTTTGAGCCCATTAATAAACATCTGCATTTGTTCAGACTGGTCCAGATTATGAGTTGGGTAAGCTACCAGGGCCCTTTTGAATCTTTTGTAGGCATATCCCAAAGACTCACCCTCCTTCTGTTTGAAGTTCAAGATTTCATACATTTTTCTCAAAAATACCAATGCTGGAAAATACTCATTTAAGAAAGCAATTTCCATCTTTTCCCATGATGTAATACTGCCTGCTGGGAGAGAATATAACCATTTTCTGCCTCTTCAGCTAAAGTGAACAGGACCATTCTTAACTTCTTTGCTTCGTCAGTATGACCATCAATTTTCAAAGTAGTACTCATGGTCAAGAATCTCTGCAAGTGTTTGTTTGCATCCTCATTTACCTTCCCGGTGAAAGATTTTCGTTCAAGTTGATTGATTATGCTAGGATGCAGTTGAAAATTAGTTATATTCACTGGTTGGTTGATAATTGTTAATCTACCACCCAGTGTATTTGCGCCTCCATAATCACCAAGGAGTCTATCTGGAGGTGGAGGTGGAACTGGAGGAACTTCAACCATAGTTTCTTTTTCTGAATCTGAGTGATCAGAGGGAACTTCTTATTTGGAATTCAATCTAGCGTGTCTGAGTCTCCGATGAAGGGTTCTCTTGATTTCTGCGTCTAAAAGAAATTTAGCCGAGGGATCTCCTCGCATACATAGATTAGTGAATGAAAATATATAAATGACAGAAAAATAATTTTATTGCAGAACAACAAAATTTTAATTGAACTAAAATTAAACTCTATATTTTGGCAGTCCCCGGCAGCGACGCCAAAAACTTGATCGGAAAAATAACAACGGTACTATTTTGCCTTTTGTAGTAATAAAGGGGAAATTCCCTAAATGTCGATCTCAAGGACTGCAAGTGGATATCGAGTTCAAATCATAGTTCAATTAAACAAAAACTAGTGTTGGGGTTTTTGAATTCAAACTTATAAAAATAAAGGCAAATAAAATAATATTGTAAAATAAGGGTTTGCAAGTGTAGCACCTCAAATTTGCACCTATCATTGTACATACATTTTCATGTTAGGTCATAGCATATCATGGTCCATTGCATAGCATTGCATTGCCTCTTTTGCCTCAAGTGCAAGCCAATCAAGAAATTAGGTCAAACTGATCAGGAGATCAGTCAGTCAATCAAGCAAAGGTGTTTCTCAAGGAACCAAGGCCCTAGGGTTTGTCCAACAAGTTCACATAACTTGGAGGTCCATTTGAAGTATTTTGGTCAAGGGTTGAAGGCTCAGAGATCATCAGTACATACACAGACAGTCAGAAACCCTAAAAGTCAACTGTTGGTCAACTGTCCATTTAATCAGTGCTTTGATGATTGGAAATGGTTTGTGAGAGCTCATTCATGGCCAAATAGTCATCATATATCATGCCAAACACCATCATGGAAGAATTTGAAGCCAGATCAGAAATTTCCAAAAATGGAAACTGGGCCTGTAACTGAAACCTGCCATAAATGGAAAGTCTTGATCCTCAAACTTACATCTTGATACAAGCCTCAAATGAATTTTTTCCCAACATGAAAGTTGAAGATCTTGTTCTCCCATTTCCAAAAAGTCCAATAACTCTTAATTCCCATGTGTGGTTGGCAAGTTATGATCGAATCGATTTCAGAAATTCTTGAACTTCAAAGGGCCATATCTCCCAAACCGTTTGGCCAATTTTGGTGGGGTTTTTTCCTACAAGTCACATTTGATCCCCTCTTTCCAAAAATATAAATTTTATGAGCCAAAACTTCACCAATCAAAATGGCATTTTTTGACCTATTTCATTTAAATGCAAGTTTGACTAATGTTTGACTTTTTGATATAAACATTTTTCTAACATTTGGCCAATTGGAATAGCTCAGAAATATCATTTAGAGTGTGTTTGCAAGCTCAAATTATGCAGTACATGAGGCCATTGCTTGATTGCTTGAATTGTAAGAAAAGTACAATTTCACCATACTTGTCCATACCATCCACCATGCCTTGCCTTGTACCCTTAAAAACAGAAAATTTAGAGGCTATTTGCTGTCATTTTGAACACATTATTAGCAGCCTAAACCAACAGCAAAAGAGTCCATGCTTACTTGCTTGAAATTGGGAAGAAAGGACCAAAGCCAACCATACCTTGCACTGTCCAGCAAAGCTTATGCAGGATTTTTTCTGTCCTTTTGAACACAAGTACTGCAGCCAACATAGCAGTGGACAAACCAACTCACTCATGATGAATCTCTCTTACTTGCATTCCTAATTTTCTGTCAAAAACACCATACTTCCATGCCATGTTTGGTACTCTCACATAGCAGTTCCTTGGTGCACCATTCTCTGTCAATTACACAGCATTACTAGCTGCAACCAACACACCATACATCTTGCAATTTTGCTGTCAAAGACAAAAAAGACCTTGCCTTGGACTGTACTAGAACCTAGCAGGGCCTTTCATCTTTTTTGCTGTCACTTGCAGACAACTAGCATCCATCAAAATACATTGGCATTTTTTGAAATTCATTCTGCTCAGATCCAAAGGAAAAGGAACCCTACTATTTGCATTTTAAATTTCCTGTCCAAACACAAAAGAGTAAAAACCTGGCCAAACCAAAAGCAACATAGAACAACAGAAAAACACCATTCTCCCTGTCATGAAAAAACCTGGTAGCAGCAGCAATAGATGGCACACAATTCTCCCTCAAAATTGCCCATGCTGTTGAAAACAAGAGCAACTTCTAACATTATGCTACTTGCATTGAAACTCCAAACAATAGGCAGCTTCTAACAGCAGGACATACACCCCATGTTCCTGTTATAAAAACCAGTAGAACAAGCCATCCCACTGCAGCAGCAAATCACCTATCCACCTTGCTTTTGGCATTTTACCAAACCAGTCCAAAACCTCAAAGTTACCTGAGCCCTGCATTGCTTCTTCAAACCCTGCTAGCCAACAATACCAACCAACTTCACATCCACACACACCTCACTTGTTGCATTTCAAAGAGAAATCTGTCACAACTCAATGAAACAAAACCAGGCCTTGGCTTTTCCCTTCATCATGTGCTATCAAAGATGAAACCTAGCACCACCTAACACAAACCACAAACCCTTGGCTATTCCTCTCAAAGAATCACACTTTCCAAAACCTGTCCAAGAAAACTTCCAATAGTCCAACCCTGCCTTGCAACCACCAAACCAACATAACATAGCAGACCAATCATTGAATTTCATTCACTCAAAAATCTCACTTTTGCTTGCCTCTTCAAAAGACCAGTCAAGGCTTCCAAGGGAACAAAACTTTGACTTGCCTAAACAACATTCACACAACATTTGGAAGTGGTTCTCACTAGCATTCTCCAACTGGAAGTCACATTTCCAGCACTGTCTTCAACCTTGCATCATCCATGGCAAAAATTATGTAAGCTCACTCCAAGCCATTGCAATCCAAGCAACCTTCACCATTCATCATCAGGAGGGCTCTAGGACAATTGTTTCACTTCAATAACATCAAACAACATCAAGAACACAACTGTCCTTCAAAAATAGGTATGGATTCAACCTCCCTATTTTGTGAAATTAGTGCATGCTTAATGTAGGTCTTTTGATGCTGATTTCATGGATGGTCTTAGTTTTACAAATGGTCAAGTGATGTTTGAGTTATTTTGAAATGAACATTGATGATCCAAACTTATTTTGCATATAACTTGATGGATAGCTCAAATTAATGAAAACCAATGTTAGGATGTTGTTGTATGTTGTTTGATGATCACAATGGTATAGCCAATTGCAATTTCTGAGCAAGTTTGTGAAATCACGATCTGGGATGCCACTGTTCATGAAACCCTAGCCTTTGAATTTCCCAGATTTTTCCCCCATTTTCGTGCTGCATGGCTTAAACTCATCAACCAATAGAAACATTTCATTTTATGCCCAAAACGACTGTGTTTTGATTAGTGGATTCAAATATTACAAAAATGCCATTCTTGCTTCATTTATTCCATTCTAAATTCACATTTGATATCCCATCTTCCAAAAATCATAAATGCTTCAATTTTAATCCAATTTGAATGGGATTTTTTGTGTTATGTTCATCATGATCTCTACTTTTTTATCATTATTTTTCCAGAATTTTTGGATGAGTGGTTTTTAAATGTTGCTAGGGTTTGTGACATGTGACCAATTTTTGTATACTTTGCCAAATCAATTGTGAAATGATGAGAATGTATCCAATGGCTCCCAAATTATTTGTGCTTAAACTAGACACACTAGTGGTGATTTTGGTGTAAAGTTTGTGAATTTATCATTTGTGGTTTGTGAGATATGATTTTTTGAATTAGGGTGTGACAATTTGTGTCACACCATTGATGTCCAACTTCATGATTTTCATTACCATGCCTCTTGACCTCCAATTGATCCAATTTTTTGCATGAACCTACTCTTGTATGTCTAGTTTACATGTGAATTTTCTTGGAATTATTTGTGGCATTTCCTAATTGTTTGGGATTTTCTCCCCTGCTTGGTCATATGTTGACCTCATGTGACACATGTTCCCATTTCGTTTGTGAAATTCTCATACTTTATTAGATGGACATGAAAATTTACATGAGATAACTAGACATCCTCATCTTTGCCATGGTTTTGATCCCATTCATTTATCATACACCATCTCTGACTTATGATTTTTCTAAGTTGATGCATGTTTGGTTGACTTCATTGAGCATGTTCAAAATTGCCTTGACTTTCTGATTTTCATTGACTGCCTTCCACTCGTCCAAATGAGATGAAATTTGACATGCATACCATGCTATGTTTTGTGATTGATCATGATTTATTTGTTGATTTTTGGAAATGTTTAAGATTGCTTTTGAATTAAGTCTTGCTGTTGACTTCTATGAGCTTCTATTTGCTATACCTTGACCTAAATTGTTCATGAAATGATGATGATGATTGATATGAATGTGAACCCAATTGGTTTTGTTTCCTAATGGTTTGAACATGATTTTGGATACTTGCCCTTTGCTGTTTTGACTTTCTCATTCATCTTTGACCCTAGGCTTGCCCTAGTGGTCCTGTTACTCACCTTTGAGCTTGTGTTTTCAGGTTGACCATCAGATGGCCATTGAGACCAATTCTTTTGATTGGGCTTGCTTAAATATCATTGTCTAACCTCTTTGTTTTGTAGGTGGCTTGGCTCACATGCCTTAAGCCTTGTGCCTTGCACATCCATGTGCCTCCAATTAACTGTTGGTGTCTGTTTCTTTTTGCTTTGTTTGAAGTTGCATACTAACATCTGCTTGACTGTTTCAGGTGCTTTAGTTGCTTAGTTCCTTGTGAACTTTTTGCTTTGCCTTGCTTGTATAAGCAATTTGCATTGAGGTATGTCTCTTTGTCTTCATGTAGTCTGGAAGACCTGGCCTGTTACTTGGCCAGGCAACTGTCTGAAGTCCTCCTTAAGAGGCAATGTTTGTGGATGTTTAACTTTGTCCTTGCATAGAGTCAAAGTCCTCCTAAGTGAAGAGGCAATTGGTGGAAGGTAGGGATATGCAATCTATCCCCCACTATTCAGTGTGTCATCTGCTTTGCTCACACCACTGTGTTGATGCATTACAGATACAAACCCAAGATCTTGTGCAATTGCACAGTTGAGTCAGTTCTAAATGTGTAGAAGGGTTCCCACTTTCTGAACCCACACATTCTTGTCTTGAGCTCTCCCAGGCCAGGGATAAGAGCTGTGAAGTCTTATCTTCACTCACCTTTCATCTGCTTCACCTTAGCCCCTCAATGGCAAGGTTAAGAGCACATTCACCCCATTCCAGAGGTTTGTTTGTTGAGGTTGATATGACCCCTTGACTAAAACCTAACCCTTGTTTGAGCCACTTGTTTGTGTATAGCGTGTGCTATCTGTGCTTGTAGGATTGTTTGACTTGCTTCCTGTGCAAGTTAGGATTGTTTGACTTGCTTCCTGTGCAAGTTAGGCTTGTTTGACTTGCTTCCTGTGCAAGATAGGATTGTTTGACTTGCTTCCTGTGCAAGATAGGATTGTTTGACTTGCTTCCTGTGCAAGATAGGATTGTTTGACTTGCTTCCTGTGCAAGTTAGGATTAGTTTAGACTTGCTTCCTGTGCAAGTTAGGTTTTGCTTGGCTTGCTTCCTGTGCAAGTTAAGTGTGTGTGTGGCTTGCTTCCTGTGTGAGCCATGCTTAGGATAGGTTGGCCCTTGTGCCATTTAGCTAGAAACCTTAACTTAGGGATGATTTTGCATGATAACATCTAGGCTCGAGTCGTAGTCTCCCTAGTGTTGTGTCTCCCTCTGTTATCTGGTTAGGCTAGTCCTTTATCCCTGCGTAGGGGAACTACATCGCCCTGATCTTCATACCAGATGAAGTATGTAGGCAGGAGATTGAGCTGATCTCTCCGGGCGCCCTTTTTCTTTTTTGTGTGTGTTGTTTGACAGTTGCTAGGCTCGAGTGCCTGACTCCTTAGCAATTTATTGTCTGTTTGTTTGAGTGTGTGCTTGACAGTTATAGGCTCGAGTCCCCGACTCCCTATTAACCTGTTGTGCTGTTGTGTGCTTGGAAGCTGATGTAAGTCCCTCGAGTGGCATTTGGGTTCCAGTGTGCGTGCGTTCGGTTCGGATGCTGATGTAAGTCCAGTGATTGGCATTCAGGCTCCACGTTTGCCTCTTTGTGTGAGTTTAGGTTTGGATGCTGACATAAGTCCAGTGATTGGCAGTCGGGCTCCACGTTTGCCTGTGTTTGTGTTTGTTTGTGCGCGTGTCAGCCGAGCTACGAATGCTCTGATTCTTCTCTCGTCCGAGAAGATACGTATGCATAGGATGCGATATCCTAGCGAGCATGTGTCGTTTCCCCAGTCCGAACTACTTCGACTCTGATGTCTATGCCTGATAGACTAAGTAGGCCCAGGATGCGGTATCCTGCCGAGTCAGTCTTGTCTGTTTTCTTGTGTCTCTTTCAGCCAGTGTGTGTGTGTGAGCAGCGTTTTAGCAACCATTTATCCTTCCTTTTGTGCGTGGATCCCGTCGAGTACGACGGATGCGTAGGGGTGCTAATACCTTCCCTTCGCATAACCGACTCCCGAACCCATACTCTTTGGTCGCGAGACCATGTTCTTCTCCAGGTTTACTCTGAGCGTTTCCTTTCCCTCTTTTGGGATAAATAACGCACGGTGGCGGCTCTGTTGTTCTTTCTTTTCCCGCCGGTTTTTCGCGCGATGCGACAGCTGGCGACTCTGCTGGGGATTTAGAAGTTGACCTATGCTGGTCCATCTTCCCTGAGCGAGTCTCTCCTAGCGCTCTCTAGGTTAGGGTTTTGGTTGCTGTTTGCTGTTGTACTTTATTGCATTCGTTTGTATATATTTGCATTTACTATTTGCATTTATTGTGTGCATTAATGTTTGCATTCATATTCATTATTCATTCTGCCTGGCTGTGCTGTCTGTGTTTCTCTGTTTGGGGGTGGGAGTTACTCGAGGTAAAAGGCCCAATACCCAGGCTATGAGTGAAATCTAGGAAACCTAGGAATAGAGTGATTCATGGGAAGCGGGTGGTATGGCGCCACTTAGCGGAACATTGATATCACGAGCAGTTCAGACCCTGGTGGAATATTATCGGTGCATACATCGGGTGTGCACAGGATGATATTCTGCGAAAGGTTATTTATGCTGCGTTTCTCTCGACCTTACCCTGGCCTAGATGACACCCGTGAGCGGGGAGGGAATGATCATTTTAACAGGTACAGTTGGTGACTCTCGGTACTGACGGTGACTATGAATTGTGGACATTTATTTCTGGGACGCCGGAGTTCTGTCCGTGGTTTATCAGCGGGTTCCGTTTATTTCGGATCCCCGGGTTGAATTTGAGAGTACCTGTTCAGAGGAGCTGGCTGTCATCCGTTCAGTGGATGTTCCTGCGATGATAGTGATGTAATCTCCAGTTTCGTTTATTTCGGAACTCCCCAAGTCGGATTTATGGTGACTTGTTTCCTCAGATTGGTTTCAGATGCCAGTTGATCAGATTGACTTTGGGTTTCAGATGTTTGTGATCAGAGTCCAAGCCGAAGCTTTGACCCTGTGCCTTGGGACGCACAGCCTGACCAGTCATGTTGCATTATTTGCATCATAGCATGTTTATTTTCAAAAAATAATAGTGCATGAAAAAAGAAAAAAGTTAACTCGCATACGCATATCCTTTATCAGGATCATTCATGATAAAATAGCATCCGCATCATACGCATATCATGTACATATCATCCTTGCATTGCAGACATGTTTGGGGACGTGACTCCTCACTTTGGTTCCTGACTGAGAGAGGATTGCTGATTGTCGTCCACACCGCTACTTAACCAGACTCAATCATCAGAGGATTATGGACCAGGTTCAGACAGAGTTGGCTGAGATGAGGGCAAACATGGCCCAGTTCATGACGATGATGCAAGGAGTTGTTCAGGGGCAAGAGGAGCTGCGTGCCTTAGCCCAGAGACTGGAAGCCGTGATTCCACCAGTCCACCGTGCTTCACCAGTGGATGTACCCGCTCATGAGGATGTTGCTGTCACCATTCTCGTCGATGATTATGCCGTGGGTGATGAATTGAGGGGGATCAGAATCAGTGAACAGCCTCTTGCTGCAGAGACTGTTAATGTCAGAGCAACCCGTGCTCCGTTTCGCCATCCTGGCTCTTCAAATTCTTCCGGTTCTAAGAAGCCATCCTCTGGGGCACCCAAAAGGGGAGAGATTGAAACAAATGCTGTGCACCGTCGGAGGAGCGCAAACAGAGGACAGTATCGTCAGGCTGCTGCTGTGACTATTCCAGCAATTCAACAACAGCAGGGAAGACCAACTCAGCAATATCAGCATCAACAACGTCGTCCTCAGCAGCAGGCTTCCCAACAAGCCAGTACGAGTAATGAGAGGAAGAAGATCATTTTTGATCCAATCCCCATGTCCTACGCCGAGCTCTGTCCCTCGTTGATAGAGCGGAACTTGATTACTCCCAGAGACCCGCCACCCATACCCGTCAACCCTCGGTGGTGGTATAGGCCTGAACAACATTGTGTGTATCACTCGGGTGCTCCTGGTCATGACGTGGATAGTTGTTTCCAGCTGAAGATGAAGGTTCAAGACCTTGTGAGGTCAGGTATTCTGATCTTGGAAGACTTAGGTCCCAATGCTAATCAAGTTTGAAGATAACAAGTCCGGGGCTGGCGCCGACTTTTCTTCAGAAGGGTTGTTAGAAAAGCAGAAGCTGCTGATGCAAGAAATACTGACAGTTGTCGTCCCTGATGGGATCTATCACAATTGGGTCACTGTGGGCTTTCCTACAGTTGTTCATAAGTCTTTGTAACAATCACTTTGTTTAAAAACCCTTCTCCCATGCCAAAAGGAGAAGTGATGACATTGTTGGCAACATTTTGTGCAATGATATTTTCATTCAAATAATTCATGTTAAAACATTTGTTTTCCATTTGTTTTCCCCTTTTGCTTTTTTGCATGAAATTGGTGATCACAAAAAACCCTAAAAAACAAGAATAAAAGCAATCTTTTCATCTGCATAACGATTGTCTTGTTTGATTTTCAAAGAGCTTTTCATATCAAAATCTTTATGCAGGTTGTTTCTCAAACCCATTGAACATAATGATCGGACGTCATCTCCCAATTTTGAACTCCCTGTATTCGAAGTGGACGAAGATGATGTTGAAGGGATTCCTGACGAGATTTCCCGACTTCTTGAGCAAGAAAAGAAGATCACTCAGCTGCATCTCGAGAATCAGCAGAACAGCCAACTGGGGCATTATAAAAAAAAAAGAGAAAAAAGAGAAAGAGGAGGGTGCAAAATCAAGAAAAGAAATCAATCAAAATCAAAAGAAATCAAAAGAAAGAAAAAGAAAGGAAAAAAAAACAAAAGAGAAATAGCACCCTCAAAGTCCCAAGTTGACTGATGCTGAATTCGATCGAAAAGAAGAGATCAACTGCCATGTGTTATGGTCAGTCATATCAGCAAAGAGTGAAAAAGCATTTGATAAGAAGGTCAAGCCTCGTGTGTTCTGAGAAGGTGACCTTGTGCTCAAGAAAGTCTTGTCTTTTGTACCCGATTCCAGGGGCAGGTGAACCCCCAAGCTATGAATGTCCATATGTTGTCAAGAGAGCCTCTTCAGGCAGTGTTCTGACACTTACTACGATGGATGAAGAAGTTCACTCGTCCTGTGAATCCTGGTGCAGTCAAGAAATACTTCGCCTAAAACAAACAAAAAAAGTAACAGCTCGCTAAGTTGAACACCCCAAAGGGCAACTTAGGCAAAAAGGAGCGTCTCGGTGGATTGAAAACCCGAAAGGGCGATCCAGGCAAAAGTTAGAGACATTGAAAAAAAAGAAAATTTGCATCCCGTTAGATTGATCACCTCACACTGGGGCAATCTAGGCAAAAATTAGGGATTTGGCAAGTAACTGCATCTTGACAAGACTGTGCTCTATATCTGTCATCCGTCAGGGATTCTCGACTCGTCGTCGACTGAAGCTTTGAATACATCGCAAATTCAGAATGGTAGAGGAAAGGTCATTATGTTCGATGTAGCCCTCTCCAATATATATCACCGATTTCAAACTTGTACAGATCTATGGAGTCTCGCCCTTTGCAGACTACCATTCCATCACATCAATTTGAGCTTTTATCCAATTATTTGCATTCTTATTTGTTTCAACTCAACAAATGTTTTGCATGTTTTTAATTGATAAAGTATCATTGTTTTCAAAGTAAACAAATTTTTCAAAAAAAATTGTTCTTAAACAAAGTGAACGTTCACAATGATGGAAGGATACTTAGGAGATCTGCAGTGCTCTCCCGAGGGTGGTATGATTACCAACAGGTAAGACGTTTGTTCGTATCTCGAGCATGACTGTATCTTTGTCCTGCAGAACCTCGTATGGTCTCTCCTCAGTAAAGTTGCCCGACGCAGTGTTGTTTGAAAATGTTCATCTTCATGTCCCCAGTAGAGTGCTGTTTGAGCCTTATCATGGGGCATACCTGGGGCACGTTCTTTTATCTAACGATCCCTGCAGAGCCGAATCAGGGGCAAGGGATAGTTGAACGGTGAAAAAGCAGTGAAGGATTACGACGACGGTCCTGGAAAATTAATCAAGAAGACTCTTCAAAGTCTGATGATTGGAAAGTTTGCATGAATACCAGGAGTTCGATCCCCGTGGAGTACGGACGAGATTTGGAATACAAGATGATGGAGCAGAAAAGTCCAGAAGAGTCTGAGAGTTCTTAAAAGTGGAAAGTCAACACTATGGGTGGATGATGGATACCAGTGTTCGACGAGTCGACCGACATCCCTGTCCAACAAGCTGTATCTCCCCAGAGGATTGAGAGTGTGATCTCCCTGGTAGATTCGAGATCGTTGTCTCCTCAGCAAGCCTGAAGGTCATCACGTCCCCAGCCCAAGCCAGTATTGAAGCTATCAGAGTTATTTCCCCTGCAGAGATACCTGTGGACAATACCTTCTTTCCCCAGCAAATCTAAGGATTGCTTCTCCCCAGCAGGCCTATGCTGGCAGATTTCCCCAGTTGAGAATCCCCGCTGAGCGCCTGGCAGTTATTTTCCCCGGGAGTCCCCTAGTGGAGTTTATCAGTAGACTGTTGGTGTGTCCCCCAACAATTGGTTTTGTGGTGCTATCATCTCCAGCATGGCCGTGAGTGCTTATCCCAAGCAGGATTGTGGGAATTCATCTCCAGTATGATATGACGTGCTATCATCCTCGACAGAGTTGTTACTCTCGCCACTATGGTTGTTCTCTCCACTAGGATTGTTCTCCTCAGCAGAATGGTGTGGTTTTTCCTCAACAAGTTCCCCGAGTGGAGCGGGTCTCATGAAATACATCTCCAGCAGTGATTCTCCTACATATGGATTGGTTGGGTCGTCCCTAGTGGAGTAGTACTTATTTCTCCAGCAGAGTTCATCCTACCAGTGGATTGGACGAGTTTCTGTAATAGACTGATATCTGCATCCCCAGCTGAGTTGATTCTACCCATGGATCGCGTGGGTTATCCCTAGCGGAGTAACAGACATTCTCCAAAGCAGGGTTTATCCTATCTGAAGATTGGTTGAGTCTTCCTCCCAGTGAAGTCGCTTTACCATTCCCCAGCACAGCTCCTGGAGTTCCCCGGTGTTGTCTCTAAAGGGGACGTGTGTTTATGCATTCATCATTTAGATAAGCATATCATATCGCATTATTAGTGCATAGCATTTCCATAATCATGGGGCATTGTGTAAAGCAAGAAAAAACTCATGCATCAACATTGCAAGCATATCCATTAGCCCTAGGCCGTGGCAACCAGCCAAGGTTGGTTTGTTGGAAAGAGTTTAGCATCGCGCCATTGGATCGGCTTCAGGATTGGTTTCATCAGCATGGTTGAGAGGTTGGTGTTTTCCCCAACAAGTGATTCCTCAGTCGAGTGGGTATCTCCAGCAGTGTTACTTCCCAATTATTAGCGTCTTGCCAGCTTGGGTCTTCTTTTTTCCTTAAGCAGATATGGGTGTGTCTGATCTCTCCATGTAGAGTCTACCCCTTAAGCAGAAAGTGTCAATCTTTTCCTGCCATTTCCCCACTGAGATACATCCTCGTGGATGACGGTTGCTTCCGTTCCCTCCCTAATGGGATGGGTTTTCCCTATTGATTTCTTTCCTCATTAGGATGAGTCTTGATTCAGTCTGCCTTTTTGGATCGATCCTAAATTGGCTTCTTGTTGACTATCTCTTGTGCTGCCCTGGGGCATAAATGAATAGTCGCTCACTAACCGGCACTCATTCATTTCATCCTCAGCGGAATTTGTGGCCTCTACCTACAAACCGGTAGTTGTAAGTCCTATCTTTGTGGTTTTCTACCCACTAGCTGGTAGTTGTAAAATCCCACTTTCATCCCCTTGTTGGAATTAACCCTTTGTGCTCATCCCGATGATGACTGGTTACTTTTCCGTGGTTTTCTGCCTACAAACCGGTAGATGTAATCCCCTCCTTGCAGTTGTCAGTATCCGGTTTGCGATGTTGACATTCTTTCCCCTTTGGATACTTGCCTTGATCAAGCAGTATTGTCCCCATTGGGTCTTCCCCTTCCTTTTGGATACTTGCTCCGAGTTAGCAGCTTTATCCCCTGTTGATTGGTCATCTTTTGCATACCTAGTCTGGTACCCAGATGCCTTTCTTTTCGGTCGATTATTCATTTAACAACCTACAACCCGGTTATGGATAATCTTCCATGCGAGTGTATTATCTACGTTTTGACGGCTATAGATAATATGTACTTATGATTTCCCGGTATTCAGACCGAAGGAGTTTCCGACGATCAGGTCGATGTACTCATGGCACAAGGCCAATTTTCCGGTATTCAGACCGAAGGAGTTTCCGACGATCAGGTCGATGTACTCATGGCACAAGGCCAATTTTCCGGTATTCAGACCGAAGGAGTCTCCGACGATCAGGTCGATGTACTCATGGCACAAGGCCAATTTTCCGGTATTCAGACCGAAGGAGTTTCCGACGATCAGGTCGATGTACTCATGGCACAAGGCCAATTTTCCGGTATTCAGACCGAAGGAGTTTCCGACGATCAGGTCGATGTACTCATGGCACAAGGCCAATTTTCCGGTATTCAGACCGAAGAAGTATTCTCCTCTCCGTTGGTGTCGATAAACGTCGAGTTTTTCTCGATCATCCGTTGATGATTTGGTTGTGTCCTCCTTCCCAAGTGAAGTATTCTCCTCTCCGTTGGTGTCGATAAACGTCGAGTTTTTCCCGATCATCCGTTGATGATTTGGTTGTGTCCTCCTTCCCAAGTGAAGTATTCTCCTCTCCGTTGGTGTCGATAAACGTCGAGTTTTTCCCGATCGTCCGTTGATGATTTGGTTGTGTCCTCCTTCCCAAGTGAAGTATTCTCCTCTCCGTTGGTGTCGATAAACGTCGAGTTTTTCCCAATCATCCGTTGATGATTTGGTTGTGTTCACTCTCCCCAGTAGAGTTTCCTCCTCTCCGTTGGTGTCGATAAACGTCGAGTTTTTCCTATTCGTCCTATGACGTCTAGTTGTACCTATCCCCATGTGGATTTACCTCTCCGTTGGTCTTGGTAAACGTTGAGTTTTTCCCATTTCGTCCGTTGACGTATGGTTGTATCCCTTCCATTCATTCATTAATGTTTGGTTACCTCTCCGTTGGTCTTGGTAAACGTTGAGTTTTTCCCATTTCGTCCGTTGACGTATGGTTGTATCCCTCCCAGTTATTCAATAGCGTCTGGTTACCTCTCCGTTGGTCCCGATAAACGTCGAGTTTTTCCTAGTTGTCCGTTGGCATCTAGCTGTGATTGTTGTTCCCATTCATCGTCGTTGCGATGTCTGGATGTGGCTGTGCCCTTGAAAAAAAAACCAGAAAAATATACCCAGTAATAAATATCAAACCCCAGTGGACGTTTCCATTGGTGGATCTCAGTTTGTGCAAATTTCTACGGTTCTTGGTATTCAATCCCTGTTTACCCTGAAAGTCTGACAGCCGTTGCTCTCATCCATTCGGGTTCCCAGCTGATTGAATAGGGGCAGCTGTAGCACCTCAAATTTGCACCTATCATTGTACATACATTTTCATGTTAGGTCATAGCATATCATGGTCCATTGCATAGCATTGCATTGCCTCTTTTGCCTCAAGTGCAAGCCAATCAAGAAATTAGGTCAAACTGATCAGGAGATCAGTCAGTCAATCAAGCAAAGGTGTTTATTAAGGAACCAAGGCCCTAGGGTTTGTCCAACAAGTTCACATAACTTGGAGGTCCATTTGAAGTATTTTGGTCAAGGGTTGAAGGCTCAGAGATCATCAGTACATACACAGACAGTCAGAAACCCTAAAAGTCAACTGTTGGTCAACTGTCCATTTAATCAGTGCTTTGATGATTGGAAATGGTTTGTGAGAGCTCATTCATGGCCAAATAGTCATCATATATCATGCCAAACACCATCATGGAAGAATTTGAAGCCAGATCAGAAATTTCCAAAAATGGAAACTGGGCCTGTAACTGAAACCTGCCATAAATGGAAAGTCTTGATCCTCAAACTTACATCTTGATACAAGCCTCAAATGAATTTTTTCCCAACATGAAAGTTGAAGATCTTGTTCTCCCATTTCCAAAAAGTCCAATAACTCTTAATTCCCATGTGTGGTTGGCAAGTTATGATCGAATCGATTTCAGAAATTCTTGAACTTCAAAGGGCCATATCTCCCAAACCGTTTGGCCAATTTTGGTGGGGTTTTTTCCTACAAGTCACATTTGATCCCCTCTTTCCAAAAATATAAATTTTATGAGCCAAAACTTCACCAATCAAAATGGCATTTTTTGACCTATTTCATTTAAATGCAAGTTTGACCAATGTTTGACTTTTTGATATAAACATTTTTCTAACATTTGGCCAATTGGAATAGCTCAGAAATATCATTTAGAGTGTGTTTGCAAGCTCAAATTATGCAGTACATGAGGCCATTGCTTGATTGCTTGAATTGTAAGAAAAGTACAATTTCACCATACTTGTCCATACCATCCACCATGCCTTGCCTTGTACCCTTAAAAACAGAAAATTTAGAGGCTATTTGCTGTCATTTTGAACACATTATTAGCAGCCTAAACCAACAGCAAAAGAGTCCATGCTTACTTGCTTGAAATTGGGAAGAAAGGACCAAAGCCAACCATACCTTGCACTGTCCAGCAAAGCTTATGCAGGATTTTTTCTGTCCTTTTGAACACAAGTACTGCAGCCAACATAGCAGTGGACAAACCAACTCACTCATGATGAATCTCTCTTACTTGCATTCCTAATTTTCTGTCAAAAACACCATACTTCCATGCCATGTTTGGTACTCTCACATAGCAGTTCCTTGGTGCACCATTCTCTGTCAATTACACAGCATTACTAGCTGCAACCAACACACCATACATCTTGCAATTTTGCTGTCAAAGACAAAAAAGACCTTGCCTTGGACTGTACTAGAACCTAGCAGGGCCTTTCATCTTTTTTGCTGTCACTTGCAGACAACTAGCATCCATCAAAATACATTGGCATTTTTTGAAATTCATTCTGCTCAGATCCAAAGGAAAAGGAACCCTACTATTTGCATTTTAAATTTCCTGTCCAAACACAAAAGAGTAAAAACCTGGCCAAACCAAAAGCAACATAGAACAGCAGAAAAACACCATTCTCCCTGTCATGAAAAAACCTGGTAGCAGCAGCAATAGATGGCACACAATTCTCCCTCAAAATTGCCCATGCTGTTGAAAACAAGAGCAACTTCTAACATTATGCTACTTGCATTGAAACTCCAAACAATAGGCAGCTTCTAACAGCAGGACATACACCCCATGTTCCTGTTATAAAAACCAGTAGAACAAGCCATCCCACTGCAGCAGCAAATCACCTATCCACCTTGCTTTTGGCATTTTACCAAACCAGTCCAAAACCTCAAAGTTACCTGAGCCCTGCATTGCTTCTTCAAACCCTGCTAGCCAACAATACCAACCAACTTCACATCCACACACACCTCACTTGTTGCATTTCAAAGAGAAATCTGTCACAACTCAATGAAACAAAACCAGGCCTTGGCTTTTCCCTTCATCATGTGCTATCAAAGATGAAACCTAGCACCACCTAACACAAACCACAAACCCTTGGCTATTCCTCTCAAAGAATCACACTTTCCAAAACCTGTCCAAGAAAACTTCCAATAGTCCAACCCTGCCTTGCAACCACCAAACCAACATAACATAGCAGACCAATCATTGAATTTCATTCACTCAAAAATCTCACTTTTGCTTGCCTCTTCAAAAGACCAGTCAAGGCTTCCAAGGGAACAAAACTTTGACTTGCCTAAACAACATTCACACAACATTTGGAAGTGGTTCTCACTAGCATTCTCCAACTGGAAGTCACATTTCCAGCACTGTCTTCAACCTTGCATCATCCATGGCAAAAATTATGTAAGCTCACTCCAAGCCATTGCAATCCAAGCAACCTTCACCATTCATCATCAGGAGGGCTCTAGGACAATTGTTTCACTTCAATAACATCAAACAACATCAAGAACACAACTGTCCTTCAAAATAGGTATGGATTCAACCTCCCTATTTTGTGAAATTAGTGCATGCTTAATGTAGGTCTTTTGATGCTGATTTCATGGATGGTCTTAGTTTTACAAATGGTCAAGTGATGTTTGAGTTATTTTGAAATGAACATTGATGATCCAAACTTATTTTGCATATAACTTGATGGATAGCTCAAATTAATGAAAACCAATGTTAGGATGTTGTTGTATGTTGTTTGATGATCACAATGGTATAGCCAATTGCAATTTCTGAGCAAGTTTGTGAAATCACGATCTGGGATGCCACTGTTCATGAAACCCTAGCCTTTGAATTTCCCAGATTTTTCCCCCATTTTCGTGCTGCATGGCTTAAACTCATCAACCAATAGAAACATTTCATTTTATGCCCAAAACGACTGTGTTTTGATTAGTGGATTCAAATATTACAAAAATGCCATTCTTGCTTCATTTATTCCATTCTAAATTCACATTTGATATCCCATCTTCCAAAAATCATAAATGCTTCAATTTTAATCCAATTTGAATGGGATTTTTTGTGTTATGTTCATCATGATCTCTACTTTTTTATCATTATTTTTCCAGAATTTTTGGATGAGTGGTTTTTAAATGTTGCTAGGGTTTGTGACATGTGACCAATTTTTGTATACTTTGCCAAATCAATTGTGAAATGATGAGAATGTATCCAATGGCTCCCAAATTTTTTGTGCTTAAACTAGACACACTAGTGGTGATTTTGGTGTAAAGTTTGTGAATTTATCATTTGTGGTTTGTGAGATATGATTTTTTGAATTAGGGTGTGACAATTTGTGTCACACCATTGATGTCCAACTTCATGATTTTCATTACCATGCCTCTTGACCTCCAATTGATCCAATTTTTTGCATGAACCTACTCTTGTATGTCTAGTTTACATGTGAATTTTCTTGGAATTATTTGTGGCATTTCCTAATTGTTTGGGATTTTCTCCCCTGCTTGGTCATATGTTGACCTCATGTGACACATGTTCCCATTTCGTTTGTGAAATTCTCATACTTTATTAGATGGACATGAAATTTTACATGAGATAACTAGACATCCTCATCTTTGCCATGGTTTTGATCCCATTCATTTATCATACACCATCTCTGACTTATGATTTTTCTAAGTTGATGCATGTTTGGTTGACTTCATTGAGCATGTTCAAAATTGCCTTGACTTTCTGATTTTCATTGACTGCCTTCCACTCGTCCAAATGAGATGAAATTTGACATGCATACCATGCTATGTTTTGTGATTGATCATGATTTATTTGTTGATTTTTGGAAATGTTTAAGATTGCTTTTGAATTAAGTCTTGCTGTTGACTTCTATGAGCTTCTGTTTGCTATACCTTGACCTAAATTGTTCATGAAATGATGATGATGATTGATATGAATGTGAACCCAATTGGTTTTGTTTCCTAATGGTTTGAACATGATTTTGGGTACTTGCCCTTTGCTGTTTTGACTTTCTCATTCATCTTTGACCCTAGGCTTGCCCTAGTGGTCCTGTTACTCACCTTTGAGCTTGTGTTTTCAGGTTGACCATCAGATGGCCATTGAGACCAATTCTTTTGATTGGGCTTGCTTAAATATCATTGTCTAACCTCTTTGTTTTGTAGGTGGCTTGGCTCACATGCCTTAAGCCTTGTGCCTTGCACATCCATGTGCCTCCAATTAACTGTTGGTGTCTGTTTCTTTTTGCTTTGTTTGAAGTTGCATACTAACATCTGCTTGACTGTTTCAGGTGCTTTAGTTGCTTAGTTCCTTGTGAACTTTTTGCTTTGCCTTGCTTGTATAAGCAATTTGCATTGAGGTATGTCTCTTTGTCTTCATGTAGTCTGGAAGACCTGGCCTGTTACTTGGCCAGGCAACTGTCTGAAGTCCTCCTTAAGAGGCAATGTTTGTGGATGTTTAACTTTGTCCTTGCATAGAGTCAAAGTCCTCCTAAGTGAAGAGGCAATTGGTGGAAGGTAGGGATATGCAATCTATCCCCCACTATTCAGTGTGTCATCTGCTTTGCTCACACCACTGTGTTGATGCATTACAGATACAAACCCAAGATCTTGTGCAATTGCACAGTTGAGTCAGTTCTAAATGTGTAGAAGGGTTCCCACTTTCTGAACCCACACATTCTTGTCTTGAGCTCTCCCAGGCCAGGGATAAGAGCTGTGAAGTCTTATCTTCACTCACCTTTCATCTGCTTCACCTTAGCCCCTCAATGGCAAGGTTAAGAGCACATTCACCCCATTCCAGAGGTTTGTTTGTTGAGGTTGATATGACCCCTTGACTAAAACCTAACCCTTGTTTGAGCCACTTGTTTGTGTATAGCGTGTGCTATCTGTGCTTGTAGGATTGTTTGACTTGCTTCCTGTGCAAGTTAGGATTGTTTGACTTGCTTCCTGTGCAAGTTAGGCTTGTTTGACTTGCTTCCTGTGCAAGATAGGATTGTTTGACTTGCTTCCTGTGCAAGATAGGATTGTTTGACTTGCTTCCTGTGCAAGATAGGATTGTTTGACTTGCTTCCTGTGCAAGTTAGGATTAGTTTAGACTTGCTTCCTGTGCAAGTTAGGTTTTGCTTGGCTTGCTTCCTGTGCAAGTTAAGTGTGTGTGTGGCTTGCTTCCTGTGTGAGCCATGCTTAGGATAGGTTGGCCCTTGTGCCATTTAGCTAGAAACCTTAACTTAGGGATGATTTTGCATGATAACATCTAGGCTCGAGTCGTAGTCTCCCTAGTGTTGTGTCTCCCTCTGTTATCTGGTTAGGCTAGTCCTTTATCCCTGCGTAGGGGAACTACATCGCCCTGATCTTCATACCAGATGAAGTATGTAGGCAGGAGATTGAGCTGATCTCTCCGGGCGCCCTTTTTCTTTTTTGTGTGTGTTGTTTGACAGTTGCTAGGCTCGAGTGCCTGACTCCTTAGCAATTTATTGTCTGTTTGTTTGAGTGTGTGCTTGACAGTTATAGGCTCGAGTCCCCGACTCCCTATTAACCTGTTGTGCTGTTGTGTGCTTGGAAGCTGATGTAAGTCCCTCGAGTGGCATTTGGGTTCCAGTGTGCGTGCGTTCGGTTCGGATGCTGATGTAAGTCCAGTGATTGGCATTCAGGCTCCACGTTTGCCTCTTTGTGTGAGTTTAGGTTTGGATGCTGACATAAGTCCAGTGATTGGCAGTCGGGCTCCACGTTTGCCTGTATTTGTGTTTGTTTGTGCGCGTGTCAGCCGAGCTACGAATGCTCTGATTCTTCTCTCGTCCGAGAAGATACGTATGCATAGGATGCGATATCCTAGCGAGCATGTGTCGTTTCCCCAGTCCGAACTACTTCGACTCTGATGTCTATGCCTGATAGACTAAGTAGGCCCAGGATGCGGTATCCTGCCGAGTCAGTCTTGTCTGTTTTCTTGTGTCTCTTTCAGCCAGTGTGTGTGTGTGAGCAGCGTTTTAGCAACCATTTATCCTTCCTTTTGTGCGTGGATCCCGTCGAGTACGACGGATGCGTAGGGGTGCTAATACCTTCCCTTCGCATAACCGACTCCCGAACCCATACTCTTTGGTCGCGAGACCATGTTCTTCTCCAGGTTTACTCTGAGCGTTTCCTTTCCCTCTTTTGGGATAAATAACGCACGGTGGCGGCTCTGTTGTTCTTTCTTATCCCGCCGGTTTTTCGCGCGATGCGACAGCAAGGGAAGAAGAACAATGTCAGGGAAAGTGTATAATTTACCCCTGTAACAACTCTGAGTCACTATTGCATCAACACATATCAATTACTACCAGTTCTCAAGGGTATTTTCTCCCAAGTTCTTGGTGAGAAAACCTTTAATCATTCAACCCTAATTTCTATGTCCATAGGAAATTATCGGTGAAATTAAGCCTTATTATATCAAGAATGCTCTGGTTCATACAAGATATCCCTAGTCCTATGTGATATCTATTGCAGAGTAATCTTATGAAAACCTTACCAATGACGGTCCAACCTAATTGATAACCATACAACAATCTCGATTGGTCCGAAAGAGAAAGCATTAAACACATCAAAAGATTACCGTAAAAACAATATTATTAATGCAATCGTAAACTCAAAGTTATTACAGATCTAAATCAGGGACACCCCCTATCATTGAGGGGTTTAGCTACTCATATTGTTCAATTGCTTCCGCTCATGAAAATCTTCCGCTCTCTAAATTCTTTGATCTCTATAATTCTCGATCGTCTGACAATTCTCTATGCTCTGTGTTCTTCTCGTTCCCCCAAAGTTCTCTTCCTCTCTCGTAGAAACTCTCCTAAAATAGTGAAAATCCCTTGGCATTGGTTGTAAATCCCCAAAACGTCCTTGTTGCTAAAGCCCGGGTAAAAAGCCCAAAAACTAGAAAATTAGCGTCTGGGTTGACACGACCGTGTTAGGCCCTTGCCTTTCCATTCTATTCTCTTTTCACTCCCAGGTGGGTTGACACGGCCTGTGTCAGCTGACACGGGTGGCCATGTCAGGCCCCTGTCTTTCCATCATCTTCTGTTTCATTCCCAGGTGGGCTGACACGGCCCGTGTCAGGCCCCTGTCTTGGCTATCTCTTGCAGTTTATTTTTCCTTCATCCTGACACGGCCCATGTCAGGTGACACGGGTGGCCGTGTCAGACCCCATGTATTGAGAAATATTCTTTCCTTGAATGCCGAAACCTTCCACTTTCTTGCATTAAGTCTTTTGGATCTTCTATGTGGACCTGGAGGGCATAAACACAGACAACCAAAGCATAAAATCCCGAAAACACAAAATAAAACTAAAAATTGATAAAATTCTTAAATAACTTACAGAAATGAAAACTAATTTAAAAGGTACCATAATGCGTACAAAGTATTCCAGAATCCATGGTTTCTTGTCGAATAAGTAATGAAAACATAGTGAAAATGGTGACCGATCAGGGACCCTCTCTCTCCTTTTCTCTTCATCTTGGTTGCTAAAGTATTAGCCAGTTTAATGAAAAATGCTTGTTCTATGAATTATTTCAAACCCTTTGCTATATCAGATAACATTCAATTTGATTTGCTTCAGTTTGTGGACGAAATAATACTTGTGGCTAAACTAGATTGGGAAAACTTCTTGACTATCAAAGCTGTATTGCATGGTTTTGAGTTTTCCTCTGGATTATCTGTCAATTTTCACAAAAGAAGGATCTTTGGAATTAATGTTAAGCATGATTTTCTGATGGCAGCTTCAGATTATTTATCTTGTGCAATTACTCAAATCCCTTTTTCTTTCCTTGGCATTATGATTGGTTGTAATCCTCGGAGGTGGTCGACGCGGGAACCGGTTCTCTTAAAGTTACAAAGTATACTGACTTTATGGAGGGGTAAAGGAATATCGTTAGGTGGAATGGTTATTTTGATTAACTCTATTCTAAACTCAATCCCTTTGTTCTCATTTTCCCTTTATAAAGCTCCATTAGCTGTTCATAATGACATTATTAAAATTCAACATGCCTTATTATGGAATGGAATAGAGAATCAAAGGAAGATTTATTGGGTGGCATGGTCCACTATTTACCGGTCTAAAGTCGAGGGAGGCATTGGGATCAAGGATTATAAATTATTTAATCGGGCTCTTTTAAGCAAATAGGCTTAGAGGGATTTCAAAGAAAGATTCACTTTGGCATCTGGTTCTCTCATTTAAATATGGTGACATTAGCGTTTTAACTATTCAGTTCTCATATCCTTCCATTAACAAGAAGTTTTCATTATGGTGGAGGGATTTTCAGATTAATTTGAGTGATATTACTGATATCAGGAGTTGGTTTGGTAGTTATATTGCTTGGAAATTGGGAAGTGGGGTTTCGGTTGACTTTTGAAAGGATGTATGGATTGGCCAAATCTCTTTTGCTAGGCAATTTTCGCTACTGTTTGCTTTCTTGTAGGAACCGTAAATGAAGATTAATGGTGCTAGTTCTTGGATTAACGAGAACTAGTCCTAGAGAATTGTTGAGCTCGATTTTGAGTTGCTACTATAAGGCGAACTCAGGAATTAAGAAGAATTACTATGTTGTATTCTGATAGGAATTGGTCCTTTAGCGAGTATCACGAACATGAGTGTTAGGTGGGTTGATCCGAATGGATTCTTCGTTAAATCGACTTATTAAAATCATCTTATATTTCTTCTTCTACTATCATTTCGCCCGCCCCTTTGAAGCTAGATCTGGATTACATTAGGAAAGCTAATGTTCCTTATAATATTCAAGTCTTTGCCTGAAGCCTCCTCCTCTATCGACTTCAAACTAGAGATGGATTGGAGAAGAGGGGAGTTATTTCAGGAGCTCATTCTCTAGTTTGTCCACTGTGCTTCCATTCAGAAGAATCACACTTCCATATTTTTGTGGCTTGTTCGGTTGCTTCGTAGGTTTGGGCCTCTATTTTTGACTAGTTGGGCGTACCCTATTTTTCGTTCGCTAATGGTGTTTTAGCAAACCATTTATTGATGTTTTATTTGTCTTTACAAGGTAGAACCAAGAAGAAGTTTAGAATTCTTATTTGGTTTGCAGTTGTTAGAGCCATCTAGATGATTAGAAATGACAGTTTGTTAAATGGGGTTATGAAGGGACCTTTAGATATTATTTTAGTTATGAAGTTATTGTCTTGGGTCTGGTTTGTGGCTAGATTTAGGGGTACCCTTTTTTCTAGAGAAAATTGGTTGACCAACCCTTTGTATTATTTGAGTTAATCCTCTTCTTCCTTATATTTAGGTTGAGTATCCCTAGTACTCTTATTCAATATATTATTGCTTATAAAAAAAATAGTCTATAATTTTTTCTTTTGAAGAAAAGGTTATGTTGGATATTACATAGAAAAAGATTTAAATCCTCTTGCATAGTTTATAGGGTATCTTTATTTTTACACACCCTTCAAACTAGGTTTCAATGACATTTCTTTTCTAGTGTAAATAGTTAACAATGAGGTAGGTGTTAAATATCATTCTATTGGGAACCTTATGGTTTGAGCAATAGAGATAAAGTCTTTCTAAGCTTTCAAATTTTGTATTCATTTATTTTTGTCCTTACGAGTTCATTTGATTGTGTTATATGGGATAACTTTACAGTGTTGTTTGAGTACTTTTGAGGAATTTTATAGCTTTGATTGACACACTGACAATAGGGTTAACATAAATTTTTAGTGTTGTTTTTATCTTAGATATATTTTTGTGTTTTTTTATTGTCGTAAGATCTATTTTAGTGGTTGTTATTATATAATTGACATTACTTTATTATTTTGATATGTTTGTAAGACTTGCTATTTTGATAATATAATTGAAATTTTCTTTGATGTTGCTTTAAATTTTGTGTGGTGCATATAGAAAGTATTTCCAAAATTTTATTATTAAAAATATTAATTATAGGAAATAAATATTTGTAAAAAATTAAAAATATATACCAACGACTAATTTCGTCCTATACCAACGGAAATACGTGACCGATATAGCCCCGGAATTTTGCCCAACGTCTGGAAATTGTTGTTGGTATAAGATATTGGAATGGAAATTTAC
The DNA here is from genome assembly GCF_024323335.1 of Lathyrus oleraceus. Lineage (NCBI taxonomy): Eukaryota > Viridiplantae > Streptophyta > Magnoliopsida > Fabales > Fabaceae > Lathyrus > Lathyrus oleraceus. The sequence continues at coordinate 241,957,802 of NC_066581.1, forward strand.
CGTTGGTATATGGAATTATAGTTGACGGAAGTAAACGTCCGTTGGTATAGTTTTTTTACCTTTACCAACGAATTTTTACCATTGGTAAATAAAAAATTTCTTGTAGTGGTTTGTGTTTTGTGAGGAAATGGTACGCAAGCGTTCATGGAGATTAGGATAAGGCGTGATAGAGATGTCAGGATTTTGTTTTATGAGAGACAATTGTTATATCCTGAACGAGAGAACTTTTGCTTAAATATATGTTATACTTTTCATCACAAACGTCCGTGATGAAATGTAGGTACATTTCACAACAGTTTCTATTATAGATTGTGGTGAGAAATATTTTACTTTTAATATAAATATAAGATTATAAGTGACACGCCCATTTTGTAACCAAAAAAGAAAAGAAAATTGTTGGTGTTAGGATTCGAGGCCTGCAAGCCTTAGCATACCACCACGACTATTAGTATGGACCGTAGTGAAAAGGTTTTTATTAAAATAAAAAAGATGCAGATGCTTAAATTAGAACTATTAATTTGGTTGATTGAAGAGTCGAGGTAATAACATATTACGATATGTGTATTTTGTAATAGTGTGTCATTCCAGAAGGATCTTTTTGAATGACACTGATACATGGTTTCAAAAATGTCCTTTCGGTGGTAGTGAAAATAAAGATTGAAAGGATTCTTCCGCAATCATTCAAGACATGACAAACCTCTATTAACAAGAACTACTACAAATAACATATCTCACCTCAGATGCGAAATGAATTTTACCTCAGTTACACAACTGAGGTAACAAATGGCGACATGAAAACTAGCCACTTTAACCCCTGATTATTTAAAAAATAAGGTTATAATGGAAAAAGGTCATTGGTTCAATCCCCTAGTAACAACATATTTTTATTTTCAAAACTATGAAGCGCGCGCCACTTTACCTCTCGGTTTAATTAAAATTCGAGGTAATAAGTTATGTTGGTACGTCGGTTTTGGTTAATAACCGAGGGGTTAAATCTTATCTATTGCCATATATAATTTGTTTTAATGCTCATTTTGACCGACCTGCATCATTTTTACAAAAACCGAATATTTACATAACCAAAATCGGATCATTTTAAATGCATAAATTAACATTGTTTTCAAAATCAAAAGTACAAATTTACATTATTCTAAAAAGCATAGTATATAAGATTTACTGTGTTCAAAATCAAATGTACAAATTTATATCACTAATATACACAAATAAAAGAGTGTAAAAAAGAGCAAGTAATATGCTTACTTTTGGTACTTAGGCATTGAAGTATGTCTATATTTTTTTGTCCTCTTTTGATACCACACGAGCGCTCAATAGTGGATACACTCAATCAGATGATCACCAATGTCTAAATATCATGAACAAAATGAAATGAATTTAAGTAAATGTTTGACATTAACTAATATTGTAAATATTAGAAAACATAGATTTAGAAAATGATATGTAAATAAGAATGTAAAATGTAAAAATATTTAAAAAACTGATTATAATGATATGTATCAATATTATCAAAACTATCAAAAATAGTTTTTAAATCATATATTTCATTATCATCAAGAATCGATCTTGAATCAGAGTTATCATCTACATGTTGGTATTCATCTGCACTGTCACTTAAGTGTTCATCATTGAATCATATATTTCATCATCATTAAGAACTGAACCAACTTTGGAAATCCATGTTATTGGAGTAACGAATATAAACTGCAACTTAAACAAATGGTATAATATAAGTTTAAGATATGATATAAGTGTTACAATTCATTTCTGAAGTTAAAAAATCACATGGTCGAGGTGAATGGTCACACATAGAACTTTGTGATGGTAGAAAAATGTGATTCACTTCATTAATGCTTGATACTAAACCAATTATTACATTAGGTGATTATATTAATTAAATAAGGTTACTTGAAATCATGATGCTATTTACCTACACCGATTCAGTAGCCAATGCATGCAGACTTCCAAAACAATAAAGTTGAGTGTTGCACGTAGGAATATCAAAAAGTTTTGTTACAGATTCCCCAGTCTACTGCCAATTCCACATTACCATCAAATCCAAAGTAAGAAGTTACCTGGAAGTAATATATATAAAAGCAAGATCTCCTACAACCTCGTTGTGCCTCTCAAAATATTAGATTTAGAAATTTTGAAACCACTTTCTCAATGTCTTCTTCGTCCATAAGGTTACATACCAAACCTATGTTTGTCAAACAATTTTTTATTTTTATCTAACCTAACATGTTTTAATCTGCTTCGATGAGATTAATTGTTTCGAATTTATAGTGTATCATCTTTTGACACAGACAGAATCATGGAAATAATAGGTGGGCAGGTTAGGTAAATGAACCAACCACAACCTCCAAACAAAGTTTAAGCAGATGGTATGTTCCTTAAAATCAACATGGGTAAGGAGAATGCAGTATATGATTAAGCACATTAGAAGAATGCGAATGATGGATTTGTTGAAACAAAAATCATTTCAGTGATACTAAAGCCATTCTAGTGAGATAAATGCAAGTGAAAAATAACCCATAGAACATGAAAGACATTTCAGTGATATAAACCTACTGTTGGAAGAAGAACAAACATGAAAAAGAAGAACAAATGTACCTCAAACTGATGATTTTTGATGTTCGAGTGTTGATGAATGCCAACTTTTGGAAGATTTTTAATAAGAGATACGATGAAAATTGCATAAGGTTTTTGTGAAGAGTTGATAGGTAATAAAAAGTTAGAGTCTAGTTCTCTGAAGTATTTCATGCAAAAGAGAAATCACGTCGCTTTTCCATAAAAAACGACGTGTATGTTATAATTAAAAATAAAAAAATATAAAAAAAAATACTATAATGCCATATTCTGGAAATACATTTAAAATATCTATCACGTAAATTATTTTTAAAAACATATGGATTTGATTATATAAAATAAAATTAAAAAAAAGAATTTTTGAAAAAATTAATTTAAAAATATTAATGCAAAATATATTACTTCTCAGTTGGATTATGTAATCGAGGTTACTAGTAATAAAAAAAAAGGAAAAAAAATTAACAAAGAAAAAAAGGGATGATAGAAAGACGCCAACGAAAAAATGGTTAAACATAAAATAACATAAAATACACTAATTGAGATTCGAAACGGACTCTTTTATAACTATATTTCCCTGATTTTACAAAAATCAAGTGAATAAGTTTTATATATATATATATAATATATATATATATATATATATATATATATATATATATATATATATATATATATATAATATATATATATATATATATATATATATATTATATATATATATATATATATATATATAATATATATATATATATATATATATATATATATATAATATATATATATATATATATATATATATATATATATATATATATATATATATATATATATTATATATATATATATATATATATATATATATATATATATATATATATATATATATATATATATATATATATATATATATATATATACTAGAATATAGTGCATCCAAAATATACCCATTGATTTTTAAATATTCAAGGTAAAATTTTCGTACTGAAATGTGTTGTTTGTAATAATAAAAAAACTTCAAATTTTTTAAAGATAAAAAATAATATAAATCAAAATACATTGTAAGAATAAAGATACCTGATATATTGTTAGATAATTAGAAACAAATTATAGTCATTTTCACTGTGTTTGGATGAATAAATCAAAATTTGATATACTTTGATGTATTGGAAGTTTTAGGGAGTGTTTGTTTTGAGTTATGAAATAACACTTCTTAAAATTATATTTCCAAAATTATTATTTTAGGATAATATTTCTACATATATATTTGGTTAAATATTAGATTTTTAAGGAAACTTAAATGGGTGGTAGGCCTATCTTAGCCGACCAAACATGTTTACTGCTCTAATGAAAAGCTAACATAAGAAAGATAAAAAAAAAGAAGTCAAGATGCCTCATAGCTATTTCATGCATTGGATATTTGTGGCTTACCTCAACACTATTTACAACTACAAAAACAATATTACGTTATTTCCTATCTAGTAATATACAATATTATGTTTGTGGTTAAATTAATATTCAAAATCTGCCTACCTAGCCGTCCTTAGCCGTTTGTTGGAAACCCCCTCACACTGTGTGTATATATATATATATTCATATTGATCATTGTATTAAGAAACCAAATTAAACAAACAAATAGCAATATTAGTACTTGATTCATCAAGCAATATGGCTCTTTCACGTGCTCTTTTCCTCTTTGCTCTCATTGCTACTATCTTCTCAACCATGGCTGTGGCAAAAGATTTTGTAGTTGGAGATGAAAAGGGTTGGACAGTTGGAGTTGATTATCAAGTTTGGGCTGCAAACAAGCTCTTTCATCTCGGAGACACACTCAGTAAGCTCCTTCCATCTATCTTCTTTTCCTCTCTCTAATTTCTTCCACCTATTCTCGCTTATATTTTGGTAAAATGTTGAATTTAACCTGCATTGCAGCATTCAAGTATGTTGCTGGTAAGGACAGTGTGGTGAGAGTAAATGGAAGTGATTTTCAGAGTTGCTCAGTTCCTTGGGCAGCACCAGTGTTGGGTAGTGGACATGATACAGTTGTATTGACAACATATGGAAGAAGATGGTACATTTCAGGTTTTGCAAACCACTGCAAAAATGGACAAAAGCTTCTCATAACTGTCGTGCCATCACAACAATTACCTTGGTCACCAGTTCCTTCACCTTCGGCTTCACCCTCACCCTCACCAACGCCGGCCCCTGAAGCTGCACCGCCTTCGAATGCACCATGGACCACCACTGTTGCCCGCCGTTCCCTACTGTCAAAGAAGCTATTCAAAATGATTCACACAAATCTGATAGATGTTTGAGATTTTGAATGTTAATCGATCATATGTCATGTTTCAAAGAGAGAGGGGCTATTTTTCTCTCTAGTTATTATTACTAATAATTAGTCCCTTCATTATTATTATTTTTGTTTACATGGTCAGTGTACTTTTGTTTTATGTTTCTGAAACTTTATTAAATTAAAATTAGTTTTAGTTTTAATAATGATTTTTTTCTAGTTTTATTTTTATTTTTGAAAGTCTAGTCAATTTATTAACCTTAGCACGTTATGAAAAATATTAACACATAAGAATGCTTTTCATAAAAAGTACTGAGACTAATAAATAAATAAACTTAGACAAAATAAAATAAAATAAAATCATAACATAAAAGTCATAGGAATAACCACAACAATAATACTAATTATAAAATTTATATTATATGCATTCAACTCCTATTGAAAATTCCAATCATCGTTAAAAGGTCACACGAATTAGGGAAAATCACCTAAATTCGTCTTTGATGGGTTTTCGTGTGAGACAAGTCAAAAAAGTTATATAAGAGAAATAACACAAGGAGAAAAGAAATATTTAATTGATAAGAGAATTCGATAGTGATTTTACCGGTCCTCGCTATTAGAGTTATTATTGGTGTACTTTTACGAGTACATTTGGCGCGCACTGTGGGATCCGTAAAACTGACATGGCCACACACACCTGTTTCTCAGTAACACTGGAACCCCATATCATGATGATAAGGGATGCCATCACTAACAACAACAACGATGACTGATATGCTATAGCAGAAATACTAACCATTATGGACGAGTTGTGTCACTTGAACAAAGCATTACAGGAGAGTGTTCATGACTTACAATAGCAGTAACATGTATAGTCCAATGTGGTCAAGAACGAGGAACCCATATATTCCTAACCACTCACAATGGATATATCGGATACATCGGTCCCCGGAAACTTAAAACCATCACTTTCAGTGTCATTTAACAACAAAAGCGGTATCCAAGAGCACATAATTTCCATTAAAACGCATTTTGTTATCATTGGGATAGATGACCATCTGAAGTGTAAACAGATGTCAGGACGTTCGAGGAGGCCGCCCTTAAATGGTACATGAGCCTCCCAAGGTTCTTGGTGTCGAGCTATCACGACCTGGCGAGAAAGATGGTTCACCATTTTTTGGCCGACAAGTAAATAAAGGTTTTTTACTACGACCCTATTCAATATTAGCCATAGATATTCCTAATCCTTGCGTTAGTATTTGGCCTGATTTAATAAAGAGACTATCAAGGCCACCAACCCAAACTAGGAGATGCTCGTTCGGGCATTCCAAAATGACCTAAAGGTCAGACATATCAATAAATATTTGGTCAAAAAGTTGGCATCTTTGATGGAAGAGATCATGACAAGAGCGGAATGTCATTTCAAGGAAATAGAGAGCAATACTGGAAAAAAAACTCGAGATGCAAGAGAGAGATGGTGAAAAATCTAAAGTGTTAGGTCGGTGAAGGAATCATAACTTAATATTAATTTGAGAAAAGGTTATGTCCAAGCCCATGAGAATTCCCTTGGATCACTTTACCCCCATAAACACGAGGGGGGGGGGGGGGGGGGATCCTCCAAGACGTCTGCTACACTAAGATAATTTCCTTACCCCTTACCCCTAGGGAGATATGATGGGGAATGATCCAAAGATATGGTGTAAATATGACAAATATATGGTTGTCACATAATTTATTTTCACCACCAGAAGCCAGAGATTGAGAAGTTAATCCCAGAAGGCCACATGTAGAGATACATGCAAGATAACTCCTGGAATTCATGCAAAAGAGAACAACATTCAAGAACATACCTCTAGAGAACACCCCCACCTTGGAAAAGTCAAACCTGAGGAGAAAGACATGATTCTTGCCAAGAAACCCACAATTTGGAATATGATTGCAATGGATTTCAAGGGAGGTAGAGCGAATATTTTATCGAGAAAAATATATGCTCGCAAAGTAATGCATATCATTAATGTTTGACCTGACACCATGGCCACATATATCAAGATGCTTGAGACACAAATCTCAAGTATTCCAGCAACAAGCAGCCACTGCTGGTCATGCTGGAACATTTCTAGGCCAACCTCAATGTTGGTGTAAACCTTAGAGGCCAATACTTTTGGTACTCGTATCGAATTATTTATTAATAATAAAAGGCATTTTCTTTATTATGGTTGATTAATAAAGTCCCTGGAATAGATAGTCCGTTTAATGTATTAAGTGTGACTTAATCATGAGAGCACATTAAACATAAGGACACTATTCTTAAAGTATCCGTAGTCGAGCTTTAGTGTGAAGTGGGATAACAATAAAGCATTAAGACTATTATGTTTGTAGACTGATGATCACATCTCATGGATCATGGATAAAGAGTTATCAAGTCTTAAACATAGGTATGAATATTAAGAGTAATATTTATACCGGATTGACCCGCTATGAGAATACTATATAGAAAGTTATGCAAAGTGTCATAAGTTATTCTCATGGTGATAATAGTGTATACCGCTCTTCGACCTGAAACCACTATGGATCCTAGATGTAGAGTCGAGTGCTTTATTGCTGATCCAACATTGTCCGTAACTGGATAACCATAAAGACAGTTGATGGGTACTCCACAAAGCATGCTGAGGGACATGAGTGTCCTAGATGGAATTTGCCCATCCTGCGTAACAAGATAAATGTCTATGGGCCCAATATTGAACTGGACAAGGGTGACACGGTCTATACCTTGTGTTCAATATAGACATAAGGGCAAAGGGGTAATTATACACATAATTATTATCACAGGAGGTTTTGTCAGATCACATGACATTTTCGTGTCTTGGGTAGCAGTGATGCGTTGCTAGATACCGCTCACTGTTTATTATGTTAAATGCGTGATTTAATATAATTGCCAACGTTACGAAAACCTATAGGGTCACACACAAAGGACAGATTGATGAGAGATGGAGTAACTAAGGAACATCGTAAGGTACGGTGCACTTAAGTGGAATACGAAATATGGTAAGATACCAAATACTTAAGTGATTTTGGCATATTATGAGATATGGTCCAAAATACACTTAAGTGGGCTTTTTAGCTTGAAGCCCACACAAGTGGTTCTATAAATAGAACCCCTTGGGTAGAAGCACTCCACTCAGACTCAACTCAAGTGAAGACTTGGAGTTTCGTTTCCTTCTCTCTCTCACTCAAAGCCTTCATTCGTACCAGCTAGCACTGAGATTGAAGGAATCCGTTCGTGTGGATCGAGTAGAGACGTTGTCATCGTTCAACGTTCGTGATCACTCCGTGGATCTGTATCAAAGGTTTTGATCGTTACAAGAGATCTGCACCAAAGGTTTGAATCGCCACAAGAGGTAACGATTCTATCACTGATCATGCCCATTCGTAAGGATCACTAAATGGAGAAATTTTTAAATTCCGCTGCGCCTTGGATGGCAATTCTCCTTCACTCAACCCATCCCAAAAGGTCATGCTAGCGCCATCAGACTACGAAGTGGGAAGAAACTAGATGGATGAGTTGACTAAGAGTTTCAAACCCTGCGATGTATATGAAGGTTGAGAGCGAACCAGAGAAAGTAGTTGATGAAAGCCAAGAAGAACCACAAAAAGATGATAATGAGGAGACAACTAAAACCAATGAAACTGTTGTAAAAGAGAAGCCTTATGTGTCTCCACCTCCTTATAAACCAAAAATACCATACCCTCAAAGACTCTCAAATTCAAAGAATGAGGGCTAGATTAAGAAACTTATAGATCTTCTAAAGCAACTTCATATCATTATACCTTTCACAGAAGACATTAAAAAAATGCATTCTTACGCCAAGTTCTTAAAAGAAATCCTATCGAACAAAAAGAAACATAAAGATGATGAGATAATGGCATTCACTGTAGAGTGTAGCGCCATTATCCAAAATAACATGCCCCTGAAGCTGAAAGACCCTAGTAGTTTTTGTTGGTGTAATTCCTAGAGGCCAATACTTTTGGTACTTGTATCGAATTATTTATTATTAATAAAAAGCTTTTTCTTTATTATGTTTGTTTAATAAAGTCCCTAGAATAGCTAGTCCGTTTAATGTATCAAGTGTGACTTAATCATGAGATCCCATTAAACATAAGGACACTATTCTTAAAGTATCCGTAGTCGAGCTTTATTATGAAGTGGGATAACATTAAAGCATTAATACTATTATGTATATAGACTGGTGATCACATCCCATGGATCATGGATAAGGAGTTATCAAGTCTTAAACATAAGTATGAATATTGAGAGTAATATTTATACTGGATTGACCCGCTATGAGAATACTATATAGAATGTTATGCTAAGTGTCATAAGTTATTCTCATGGTGATAATGGTGTATACCACCCTTTGACCTGAAACCACTATGTACCCTAGATGTAGAGTCGAGTGCCTTATTGCTGATCAAACATTGTCCGTAAATGGATGACCATAAAGACAATTGATGGGTACTCCACGAAACATGCTAAGGTACATGAGTGACCTAGATTGAATTTGCCCATCCTGCGTAACAAGATAACTGTCTACGGGCCCAATATTGAACTGGACAAGGATGACGCGGTCTATGCCTTGTGTTCAATATAGACATAAGGGAAAAAGGGTAATTGTACACAAAAGTATTATCATAAAAGGAATTTTCAGATCACATGACATTTTCATGTCTTGGGTAGCAGTGATGTGTTGCTAGATACCGCTCACTATTTATTATGTTAAATACGTGATTTAATATAATTGCCAATGTCACGAAAACCTACAGGGTCACACACAAAAGGACGGATTGACGAGAGATAGAGTAACTAAGGAACACCGCAAGGTACGGTGCACTTAAGTGAATTTTGGAACATCGTAAGGTACAATGTACTTAAGTAGAATACGAAATATGGTAAGGTACCACGCGCTTAAGTGATTTTGGCATATTATAAGATATGGGCCACATACACTTAAGTGGGGTTTTTAGCTTGCAGCCCACATAAGTGGTTCTATAAATATAACCCTTGTGCAGAAGCATTTTTGTAGTTGCAATTTCGTTTCTCTCTCTCTCTCTCTCTCACACACACACACACACACACACACACACACACACTCAAATCCTTCATGTGTAGCAGTTAGCACTGAGATTGAAGGAATCCGTTCGTGTTGACTGAGTAGAGGTGTTATCACCATTCAACGTTCGTGATCGCTCTGTAGGTCTGTATCAAAGGTTTCAATCGCCACAAGAGGTAACGATTCTATCCCTGATCATGCCCATTCGTAAGGATCACTATAGGAGAATTTTTGTTTTTAAATTCCGCTGTGTTTTGGATCGCCCTTCTCCTTCAGTGGTATCAGAGCCACTTACGAAACCATGCATCTGATAGCTGTTTATTTTCTGTATTTTTTGTATTAATACGATTAAAAGACATAATGAATTAAAGAATAAATGAGTAATTAAATTTGGCATCATGTGTGTACGATTTGGATGATTGATGTTGACTATGCTTCGGAATCCGACGTTAGTATGGTGAAGCAGCGATACATCGATCGTCCATAGGTTACGCAATTGAGATCGATCAAGTCATATATATGATATAAGTAATCCTGATGCACAATACGGTATATATGATATACTGTTTCTGTTTCGTTCATTCAAACACTTAATGGTTGTTTTCCTTTGAGCGATCAATGGTCATTTGCTTCTTGATCCTACATTAGTATGGTGAAGCAATGACGTGTTGATCAATCATACTGAATTAACAATCGAGGTGTGTTTGACGGTCTGAAATTGGTGCGTTAGTGTTCATGACGGCACAAGGGTTGTGCTGTTAAAGAGTTATGCGATTAGGGTTATGACTGCGCAAGAGTTGTGCTTTAAAGTATCAAGTGTTGATGTGAAAAACGACGTCGATTTCAAATGAATTATTCATTAAAATTTTGCGTAGTGTGATCGGTCTCCGAAATTTAATTTGGTTTTAATTAATTAACGAAATTTAAATTAATAATAATAATAATGTGTTTATTATTATTGTCTTGTGGTGATCGGTTATGGCCTTAGTTTTCCTTTATTTTGTTTTGGGATTTTAAAATACGACTTGCATGTCGTGCCTCTCTTTTAATCTCTTAATGTAACTTCTTTTCCAAGTTTTAGCACTTATCAAGACTAGTATCGAATAATGTAGGTTTCACCTACGTGAGGTGCATATTCTATATCAGTAAGGTGCGATGGGATAATTGTAATATCCAATTGCTAAAATAATGGGTCAAACTTAACTAAACAAATTATAATAAGATTATATATGTTTAGAAGCAAGAGTTGGAAATGATCCATGTGATGGATTGGAATAAGGAGTTATTCACCCAACTAAAATATTTGAGAGTTGTATTAGATACAATTGGAAGAAGTTCCTACCTAAATGATCTAGTTTTGTGTAATCCGCCTACACGGACTTAAAACAAAGTGAAATGTGGATCTCGACCCACTAGAAAATCTTCCAACGAGATTTTCCGAATCAAATGGTGAGGGTCATTTGTTTTGAGTAAAATAGTGGGAGCATATTTAATTAAAGGCCTAATTAAATATGTTATTGATACTTATATTTTCATTATTTTCATGTAGATTACCATGACAACAAACACCTCTAACAACATTTTGAGATAAATCCTTGACAAGGAAAAATTGTCTGGGACAAATTTCTGGATTGGCACCGAAATCTGAGGATTGTCCTCAAACATGATAGAAAGTTGTATGTCTTGGAGAAACCTGTTCCTGAAGAGGAACCTCCTAGTTCTGCACCTAAGGTAGAAAGAGATGTTTATAAGAAGCATGTCGATGATGCCAATGAGACTGCTTGCCTCATGCTAGCTACTATGAACTCAGAGTTGCAAAAGCAACATGAGAACATGGCAACGTTCGATATGATTGAACACCTAAAGATGCTATATCAAGAGCAAGCAAGGCATGAAAGGTTTGAAGTTTCAAAATCCCCTTTTCAAGGCAAGTTAGCTGAGGGAGCCCCTATAGATCCCCATGTGCTCAACATGATTGGGTATGTTGAGAACCTTGAGAGGTTGGGTTTTCCCCTCGGAATGGAACTTACGACTGATTTGATCTTGCAATCGTTGTCAGATAGATTTAGTCAATTTGTCCTTAATTTCAATATGAATAATATGGACAAATCTCTTTCTGAACTGCTAGCCATGTTAATAACTGCTGAGCAGAATCTGAAGTCAAAAGGGAAGTCCATTCTGATGATCGAAAATGGAAAGAGACAAAACAAAAGACCCACTAAGCAGGGTAATAAAGGGAAAGGCAAGGAAGTTGTCAAACCCAAACCCATTGCTCCTGCTTTGAAGCCTACTGGAGGCATAGCAAAAGAAGGCATTTGCTTCCACTGCGGTAAGACCGGACACTGGAAGAGAAACTGCCCAAAGTACCTGGAAGATAAGAAGAATGAAGTAGAGACTTCAACTTCAGGTGTTTTTGTTATTGAAATTAATTTATCTACTTCTGCATCATGGGTATTAGATACTAGATGTGATTCTCACATTTGTACTAATGTGTAGGGGCTAAAAAGTAGTAGATATTTTGCAAAAGGTGAAGTTGACCTACGAGTTGGCAATTGAGCAAAGGTTGCTGCTTTAGCCGTAGGAACTTATGTATTGACTTTACCTAGTGGTTTAATAATTCATTTAGAGAACTGTTATTATGTACCTACAATTAGCAGGAATATTATTTCCGTTTCTTGTTTAGACAAGGTTGGTTTTTTATTTATAATAAAGAACAATTGTTGCTCCATTGATTTGAATGATATATTCTATGCTACTGCACAAATGAAAAATGGACTATATGTCCTTGATCTTGAAATGCCAATTTATAACATTAATACTAAAAGGATGAAACCTAATGAGTTAAATCCAACTTACCTTTAGCATTGTCGATTAGGCCACATAAATGAGAAACGCATTTCTAAACTCCATAAAAATGGACTCTTGGACTCTTTTGATTATGAATCATATGAGACATGCATATCTTGTTTAATTGTAAAGATGACAAAGTCTCCATTCATAGGAAAAGGTGAAATAGCTAATGATCTTTTGGCCCTCATACATACTGATGTATGTGGACCACTGAACATACCAGCATGAGGAGGTTTTCAGTACTTCATCATATTTACTGATGATTTCAGTAGATATGGTTATGTGTATTTAATGAAACACAAATCAGAGTCCTTTGAAAAGTTCAAGGAATTTAAGAATGAAGTACAAATCCAACTAGGTAATAATATTAAAACTCTTCGATCAGATCGAGGTGGTGAGTATTTAAGCCTAGAGTGTGATGACCATCTAAAAGAGTGTGGGATCCTATCCCAACTTAATCCTCCTGAAACACCTCAATGGAACGGTGTATCTGAGAGAAGAAATCTAACCTTGTTAGACATGGTCCGATCCATGATGAGTCACGCCGATCTTCCAAACTCCTTTTGGGGACATGCACTATTGACAACAGCTTACACATTTAACCGTGTTCCATCCAAAAAGGTTGAGAAGACACCATATGAGATATGGAGTGGTAAGAAACCACATATGTCTTACATGAAGATTTGGGGTTGCGAAGTTTATGTGAAACGACAAATTTTAACTAAGCTTGAGCCCAAATCTGACAAATTCTTATTTGTGGGGTATCCTAAAGAAACAAGAGGGTATTACTTCTACAATCCTTCTGAGGGCAAAGTGTTTGTCGCTCGAACTGGTGTTTTCCTAGAAAAAGGACTTTATTTCCAAAGGAATAAGTGGGAGGAAAGTAGAGCTTGAAGAAATTCAAGAATCACAAAGCATTGATACACCTATGGAGGAATTAGAGCAGGAAACACAAGTAGTTGTGAAAGAGCAACCTGCTCAAGTAGAACGAGACCAACGTAGGTCAAGCAGGATATGTCACCTACCTGAGAGATATGGATATCTCATAACTGATCAAGGTGATGTATTACTCATGGATCAAGATGATCCTGTGACCTACCAAGAGGTCATAACTGGTCCCGAGTCTGAGAAGTGGCTAGAAGCCATGAAATCTGAAATGGATTCCATGTACACAAACCAAGTTTGGACCTTGGTAAAGCCTCCCGTAGGAGTTAACCCTATAGGATGCAAGTGGGTATTTAAAAAGAAGTCTGACATGGATGGTAAGGTACATACCTATAAGGCAAGACTAGTTGCAAAAGGATATAAACAAATTCATGGGGTTGACTATGATGAAACCTTTTCACCAGTTGCAATGCTTAAATCTGTTCGGATTTTACTTGATATCACTGCATATCATGATTATGAAATATGGCAGATGGATGTCAAAATTGCTTTCCTTAATGGGAATCTTCTTAAGGATGTGTACATGACACAACCTAAAGGATTTGACATACCAGAAGAAGCCCAAAAGATATGTAAGTTACAAAGATCAATCTATGGATTGAAGCAAGCTTCCAGAAGCTGGAATCTTCGTTTTGATGAAACAGTAAAACAATATGGATTCATCAAGAACGAAGATGAGCCTTGTGTCTACAAGAAGGTTAGTGGGAGCATGATCGTTTTCTTGGTATTATATGTAGATGAGATATTACTCATTGGAAACGATGTCCCTACCCTACAACAAGTAAAGTCTTGGTTGGGGAATGACTTTTCTATGAAGGACCTGGGTGAAGCAGTCTATATATTAGGAATCGGGATCTATAAAGATAGATCACAAAAACTGCTTGGCCTAAGTCAGAGTACATACATAGACAAAGTGCTGAGACACTTTAATATGCATGATTCCAAGAAAGGATTCATACCTATGCAACATGGCCCGTGTCTATCAAAAACGCAATCCCTTCAACTAAGGAAGAAAGGGACCGCATGAATAAGATTCCATATGCATCTGCAATAGGATCTATCATGTATGCCATGTTATGTACTCGACCAGATGTCTCGTATGCTTTAAGTGCAACGAGTAGGTACCAATCTGATCCTGGTGATGCTCATTAGATAGCTGTCAAGAATATCCTTAAGTACTTGAGAAGGACTAAGGACTCATTCTTGATATATGGAGGTCAGAAAGAGCTTGCTGTAATTGGATACACCGATGCTAGCTTCCAAACAGATAAGGATGACTTTTAATCGCAATCTAGTTATGTGTTTTTCTTAAACGGTGGCCCTGTGAGCTGGGAAAGTTCAAAGCAAGATACAGTTGCTGATTCTATAACTGAGGCCGAGTATATTACTACCTGAAGTGTAGCAAAGGAAGCTGTTTGGATCAAAAAGTTCATTAGTGAACTTGGCATAGTTCCTAGCCTTGTGGATCCCATTGATCTCTATTGTGATAACAATGGTGCTATCGCACAAGCTAAGGAGCCTAGATCTCACCAACGATCCAAACACATACTTAGGCGTTAACACCTCATTCGAGAGATAATAGATAGAGGAGATGTGAAAATATGCAGAGTACCTACACTTGACAATATTGCTGACCCACTGACAAAGCCTTTTGCGCAGCAGAAGCATGATGGCCATACTAGATCTATGGGCATTAGGGGTATGCCTGATTGGCTCCAGTGCTAGTGGGAGATTGTTGGTGTAAGCCCTAGAGGCCAATACTTTTGGTACTTGTATCGAATTATTATTAATAATAAAAGGCTTTTTCTTTATTATGTTTATTTAATAAAGTCCCTAGAATAACTAGTCCGTTTAATGTATCAAGTGTGATTTAATCATGAGATCCCATTAAACATAAGGACACTATTCTTAAAGTATCCGTAGTCGAGCTTTGTTGTGAAGTGGGATAACATTAAAGCATTAAGACTATTATGTATATAGACTGATGATCACATCTCATGGATCATGGATAAGGAGTTATCAAGTCTTAAACATAAGTATGAATATTGAGAGTAATATTTATACTGGATTGAACCGCTAAGAGAATACTATATAGAATGTTATGCTAAGTGTCATAAGTTATTCTCATTGTGATAATGGTGTATACCACCCTTTGACCTGAAACCTCTATGTATCCTAGATGTAGAGTCGAGTGCCTTATTGTTGATCAAACATTGTCCGTAACTAGATGACCATAAAGACAGTTGATAGGTACTCCACGAAGCATGCTGAGGGACATGAGTGACCTAGGTGGAATTTGCCCATCATGCGTAATAAGATAAATGTCTACGGGCCCAATATTGAACTGGACAAGGATGACATGGTCCATGCCTTGTGTTCAATATAGACATAAGGGCAAAAGGATAATTGTACACATAAGTATTATCACAAAAGGATTTGTCAGATCACATGAAATTTTCGTGTCTTGGGTAGCAGTGATGTGTTGCTAGATACCACTCACTGATTATTATGTTATATACGTGATTTAATATAATTGTCAATGCCGTAAAAACCTACAGGGTCACACACAAAAGGACGGATTGATGAGAGATAGAGTAACTAAGGAACACTGTAAGGTACGGTGCACTTAAGTGAATTGTAGAACATCGTAAGGTACGGTGTACTTAAGTAGAATACGAAATATGGTAAGGTACCACACGCTTAAGTGATTTTGGCATATTATAAGATATGAGCCACATACACTTAAGTGGGCTTTTTAACTTGCAGCCCACACAAGTGGTTCTATAAATGGAACCCTTATGCAGAAGCATTTGTGCAGTTGCAATTTTGTTTCTCTCTCTCTCTCTCTCTCTCTCTCTCTCTCACACACACACACACACACACACACACACACACACACACACACACACACACTCAAAGCCTTCATTCGTAGCATCTAGCACTGAGATTGAAGGAATCCGTTTGTATGGACTGAGTAGAGGCGTTGTCACCATTCAACGACTGTGATCCCTCCATAGATCTGCATCAAAGGTTTCAATCGCCACAAGAGGTAACGATTCTATCACTGATCATGTCCATTCGTAAGGATCACTAAAGGAGATTTTTTTTAAATTCCGCTACATTTTGGATCGCCCTTCTCCTTCAGTTTTTCCATTCCATGTGTTATAGGAAAATCTGTCATTGACAAGGCACTTTGTGACTTAGGAGCTAGCGTGAGTTTAATGCCCCTTTCTATTTGTGAAAAGCTAAACTTAGGAGACTTAAGACCTACGAGGATGTCCCTTAAGTTGGCCAATCACTCAGTTAAATACCCTATGGAAATGCTGGAAATATTCCAGTATGCATTGTTCAATTCTATATCCCTATGGACTTCATAGTAATTGATATAAAGGAAGACTATAATATACCTATGATATTAGGTAGACCTTTCTTAGCCACCTATAGTGCGATAGTAGATGTAAAACAAGGGAAATTAACATTCGAAGTAGGTGAAGAGAAAATTGAGTTTATTCTTTCCCAATTCCTTAAAGGTCATTCTATAGATGACACATGTTATTTCATTGATATTATTGATGAATTCATAAAAGAATTAGCACTTGAACGACCACCATCTATTAAGGAATTGATCAAACTCCTAGCAGAAGCAATGCTAGAAGAAAATGAGGCTGAACATTATCAAGATGATAGCCTAAGAGAATGTCTTGCACTTACACCTGACCCTATGCCAAGCCCTAAGCAACATTCAGTAGAACTTATGATACTACCCAAAAATCTAAGGTACAAGATTCTAGATGGGCGCCTTAATCGTCTAATTATAGTTAATGTTGACCTTGATAAAGACAAGACTAAGAAACTTTTGGTAGTGTTACAAAAGTATCATACTATTTAGGATACAACATATCTAATCTAAAAGGAATAATCCCCTCTGTTTGTATGCATATAATCATACTATAAAAGGACTCTAAAGTGTCTAGGGAGCACCAGAGGAGGATTAATCCTATCATGGGTGATGTAGTAAGGAAAGAAGTGCTAAAACTGCTTGAAGCTGGAATAATTTATCCGATCTCTGATATTCAATGGGTTAGCCTAGTACATGTCATACCTAAGAAAGTAGGAGTTACTGTAGTTCATAATCAAAAAGGAAAATATGTAGCTAAGCGCATAGAAACTAGATGAAAAATGTGTATTGATTACATAAAGCTAAACAAAGCAACCCAAAAGGACCATTTCCCCTTCCATTCATTGATCGAATGCTTGAACATTTAGCTAGACACTTATATTTTTGTTACTTAGATGGTTACTCAGGATTTTTCCAAATACCAATTCATCCAGATGACCAAGAGAAGATTAACTTCACATGTCCCCATGGAACATTCGTTTACCGTCGAATGCCATTCTGATTATTCAATGCTCATGCAACCTTTTTGAGATGTATGATGGCGATATTCGCAAACTTCCTAGATGATATCATAGAAGTATTTATGGATGATTTTTCTGTATGCAGATCAATCTTTGAAGGGTGCCTTGCTAACTTAGAAAAGGTGCTAGAAAGATGCGTGAAAGTCAACTTAGTTCTTAACTGGGAGAAGTTCCATTTCATGGTGAAAGAAGGTATAGTCTTAGGACACATAGTTTATGAGAGAGGAATCAAGGTTGACAAAGCAACAACCGAAGTTATTGAGAGCCTTCAACTGCCCAAGACGGTCAGAGAAGTCCGAAGTTTCCTTGAAAACGCCAAATTTTATCGACGTTTTATTAAAGATTGGTCTAAGATCACCAAACCTTTAACCGATCTCTTGAAGAAAGACGCTGAATTTATCTTTGATGAAAAATTCCTAGAGTCATTTAATCTCCTTAAACATGTTTGATCTCTGCACCTATCATGCAAACTCCTGATTGGAGTCAACTATTTGAGATCATGAGCAATGCAAGTTATTACGCCGTAGGCACTGTTTTAGGACAGCGAAAAGATAAGAAATTACATGTCATTTATTATGCAAGAAGAATAATAGATGTAGCTCAAATGAATTATTCCACAGCCGAAAAGGAACTCTTAGTTGTGGTATTCGCTATTGGCAAATTCCGATCTTACTTAGTAGGAGATAAAATCATTATATACACATATCATGATGCTATAAGATACTTATTGAGCAAGAAAGATATGAAGTCGAGATTACTTCATTAGATCTTATTGTTACAAGCACTTGATTTAGAAATCTGTGACAAGAAGGGATCCGAAAACGTAGTTGTTGACCACCTGTCAAGATTGGATAATATTAAGCCAGAACACATACCGACTAATGATGATTTTACCTATAATAGATTGGTCGCGTCATCTGAAATTGAAGGAATTAGTTATGATCACTATATTGATTATCTTAAAAGAAAATACTCGAACATTAAGAGCGAAATGGAGGAAGAAGTTGTGTTGGTACAAACTACTGTACCATGGTATGCTGACTTCATAAACTATATAGCAACCGGAGTTCTACCTCCAGACACGACCTACCAATAGTAGAAGAAATTCTTCCATGATCTAAAACTGTTCTAATGGGATAAACCCCTCTTTTTCAAAAGTGGAACCGACGTTATTTTTTGCCGATGTGTTCCTGAAGAGGAAATTCAGAGTATCGTGAACCAATGTCACTCCTCTCCTTATGAAGGGTACGCTATCACGTCAAAGACATACACTAAAATCCTTCAAGCATGCCTGTATTGGCCTAACATATGGCCGATGTCCATGCTATGGTCGTGAACTGTGACCGTTGTCAATGCACCGAAAACATTTCCCAATGTGATGAGATGCCTTTTAATAACATATTAGAGGTAGAGAGGTCTTTGATGTGTGGGGAATTGAATTCATGGGTCATTTCCCATGCTCAATAAGAAACAAGTATGTACTTATAGCAGTAGATTACATATCTAAATGGATAAAGGCTATCGGCTCTCCTACAAATGATGCACGAGTGGTAATTAAAATCTTTAAGAACAATATTTTCCCTAGATTCGGTGTACCAAGGTTAGTCATAAGTGATGGAGGATCACACTTCATATCCAAAGTATTTAAGAAGCTTTTACATAAGTATGGAGTGCGACATTGAATAGCTACACCTTACCACCCTCAGACCAGCAGAAAAATAGAGGTTTCCAACAGAGAAATTAAATAAATTCTAGAGAAAACAGTCGCAACCTTTAGAAAGGACTGGTCAACTAAGCCTAACGGGCCATTATGGGCATATAGAACAACCTACAAAACGCCTACAGGGACTACACCATTCAAACTTGTGTATAAAAATCATGTCATTTTCCAGTTAAGCTCGAACATAAAGCTTATTGGGTCGTTAAGACCCTAAACATGGACTATAAAGCTGTTGGCGGAAAAGAATATTTGATATACACGAGTTAAAAGAATTAAGATTATATTCCTATGAGAGTATCCATATCTATAAAGAGAGAACTAAGAAATGGCACGATGAATGCATCACTAGAAGAGATTTTACAGAAGGGGAGCTAGTACTTCTCTTCAACTCCAGATTCATACTTTTCCTAGGAAAGCTTCGCTCCCGATGGTCGAGACCATTTGAAGTAACCAAAGTAATACAATTTGGAGCTGTCGAAATATGGAGTAAATCCCTTACTTAACATGACGAACCCCTTACTTAAACTTATGTTTCTTCTCGTCAAGCTCGGGTATAGAGCTTATCCTCAAACAAAAATGAAAAAACCCATGAACGTTAAGATAAAAATATGATATAATAAAAATAAATAAATAATATTAAACAAATAATAAAAATAAAATAATAAAACAAATAAATCAAATAACCCTAGAACTAAAGGGTGGGCTTGACTCTCTTTAGGGATAGGTTCCCAACAGATTCAACAACTATCACATTTCGAAAAATACGACCTCGCAAAGCGCATCACACGCTCGCAGAATACTAACAGAGTCACCACCGAATTTTATTTATCCTAAGGAAAGGGAAAGTAACGATAAAACTATAAGGGGAAGAAATGATAAAATGGTCATTGCACCCAAATATGGGTTTAGGAGTCGATTATACGAGGGGAAAGTATTAACACCCCTCACATTCATTGTATTCAACGAGAACCTTCTATAGTTCTAGGGTTGATGGTTTGCTAAAGGAATGTTGTCACGTCGCAAAAAATACAGAGTCGCCACCGAATTTTATTTATTCCAAAAGAAAGGGAAAATAACGATAAAACACCAAATGAGGATGGTCTCGCAACCAAGAGCGGATTCAGAAGTCGATTATGCAAGGGGAAGATATTAGCACCCCTAACATCCATGGTACTCCATGGGAACCACTTGCTTGTATCAATGCATATGAATGTTGTTTATCTGTATGTTGCTTGCTATCAATGAAATGAGATACGAAATAATAAGATGGAGGAAATAATAAGTTTTAATTTAGTGTGTTCGCCAAGGATTTGGGCCCTTGTACCTATGTATCCTCATGTGTGCAATGATGGAGTCAGAGCTGCATAGTTCTGCCCACAAACATAGTATTTGTTTGGTTGTTTTTACTGAACATTGTTGGCATTTACGTGCTACTATTCACTTGCTTATATACATGAGCATGGGAGAGGGAAGTATTTGTTTGTTTGTGATAGAATGAATGCGCCTGGATCATACTATAGCAGTTAAACATTATTTGCTCACACATGGGGGCTTAACCATCGTTCACGGTAGAACGGAAGTAACACGTCCTTTTTGAAAGGTTTGAAGAGTGCACTAAGGAAAAAAGTTATTTGATTTTTTGGAGTTGATTTTAGTACGGAGACAAGCATCATACCCTTGGCTAGATACAGTCAACAGTCCAAAAACTCGGGAGTTGAGAGGACAATGTTATCCTAACCACTTTTTTTCATCCAAAAAGAGATTTAAATTGTGAAAAAGGTTTGGCAAGTCTAATCATTGGAACTTACATGGAGACAAGTATCTGACCCTTGACTAAGTATGACCAACAATTAGAATACTTGGTAGTCGAGAGGGCAATGGTATCCTAATTACCCTTTTCTCCCTCATGGAACTTAACTTATTTGAATGATTATATGTTTTAAGGGGGAAGTCAAGTGTCGGGTCCTCAAGCTAGGTACGACCGACAATCTAAGTACTTGAATGTTGTGTACAAGCACGTACACCCCATTTTTGCATTCTATTTGTTATGAAAATGTTTTGAAAAATGCATTTGACGTTAGATCCTGTGTTTGAGTTTACTATGAAAAAATGTGTGAAGAATGGAGGAGAGAGATAGAATGAGATTGATAAAATAATGGAGAAGAGATGGATCATGGAATGGATGAGAGATACTTGATGTTAGATTAAGTACTCGCGTTGCTATGGTGTGATTTTGATTTGGAAAACACTTGACGTTGAAAAAAGTATGCCTTTTGTTTCTTTTGAAGTGCTTTATTTTTTCATTTGTTTTTATCTTTTTAGTTAGCATGCATGATGAACTAATAAAAGGAATAAACCTAAGCTATTACACTTTCATGGGATGGGCGGACATGTGACCATAATGGAGGATGGAACCATACAACACAAATGGGAAATGGAAAGAGATTAGACAAGTTACATCAAGTACCATGCCTAAAACATGCAAGTGGTATGGTATCCTCACACAATACAATTCAATTGAAATGAATTAGAGGCATTGAATAACTTGGAATATACTTGAATCACAAAAGTACATGTGGATACAAACATGAATCAAAGTGAGTTAGTATGCATTAACAAATGGATTTGGATGGAAATTAAATGCTAGAACAATCATTATGCCATGATAGAATAATGATGAGATGATAAGATGATCATGGTAAGCAAAACATATACCAAATTAAATTGAAATGAAATTTTCAATTTAATCATTAACCACACAAAAAATGTAACCAATTCAAATGAGATTATTCATGGCATATGGAGATTATATGAACTTAAAATGTAAACAAGTCAATTTTACCTTAAACATGGCATGTTCATTGAATTAAAAAGTCAAGATATTAATGGATCAAAACGTCAAGAATTAACATGGTTATCAATTATTTTTTTCAAGTTATTTTTCAATGGTGATTAACAAATTAAAACCTGAACATATTAATCCTAAATGAACATTACCTAAACAATTAAAGAAAACTTTATTATTTTCTAATCATGTTAAACAATTAAAATCAAAATTTAGACATGAATTAATTTGCAAGAAAAAAGAATTAAAATGACATGAAAATGAGAAAAAATAATAAATAAAATTGCAATGGGCCAGGGGTGTGCTTCTGAAAAAGGGTGTAACAAGGAAAAATGGCACTTGGGACTTGGGTGCTAGGCCCATTGCAATTCAGGTCTTGGTCAGGGGTGTAGGGAGCCAATTGGGATGATGATCATAAATTCGGTTTAGGGCCCATTCACTGAAGCCCACAAGAAACATGCCAAAATGAATTAGCACATGTGATGCAAATGAGAGTCAGCAAGGCAAAAACACATGTGGCCAATCAAATTGAATTTAAACTGAAAGATTCAAAAACATGCGCCAAATCCGTGAATCCACTCAGGTCATCCCCAGCTTACCACCACCGCGGGCCACCGCACTGAAAATCAATTCGGGCGGCGATGGCCATCAAAAAAGCAAATTGAACACCTAACTTTACTCATATAAACTTGCTCATCCTGAATCTACCCTCAGTTTTCCATGATTCCTCCTCTAAGATCCTAATTGAAACGAATCCGTCAAGAACCCTGGAACTTAAATCTTAAATTAAATGTTATGTACTGGGAATCAAAGCCTCTAGGATTAGGGCTTTTATCCCCCAGATCTCGGACTACATCCTGGTCATAAATAATTGAAGAATCTCAAAGATTCCAGAGGTACCTTACCGGAGAAAAATGAAATTGACGATGGCGACGGTCAATGAATCTCTGCTTCCAGGTAAAGGTTCTGAGATCTTCTCTTTCCTTTACTTTTGAATGCCTCTACTTCTTCTCCTCTTCTTCTATTCTTCTTCTCAATTTGTAACTATTTCTATTTAGGTTTTGTGGATCCCTAGACAATGCAGTTAGGGTATGTTATTGAAGGCTTATGATTCCTGTTTCTGAATGGTTATTTGAATTGATATTGTGTTAAGTGATTGTTCTAATTTATGGTGCAATGCTAAGTTGAGTCATGTTGAATTGTGCATATCTTGTATGCATTACTGTAGGGTTTATATTCTTGTCTCAAACAGGCTTTTGACTTTGGACATCATGTTGCAACTTGTAGTCTTGTGTAGTGGTTTTGATATGCATTAATGTAAGGCTTATTTTGTTGAGCATCAGGTGGAAGCATGTCTGGATTTCCTGGATATTTGCTCAGTTGCAGGAGTCTTGGTGGATGGTTCTAATTTGAGGTTTGGTCTGACCCTGAATTTATATGCATTTGTTTGGGCTTTCTGCAACATGTATGGCATTGTGTGTTTTGGTGAGTTCTGACAGCAGTTATGATCATGTGTTGTGTTCAGAAGGCTCACTCATGGTTTGTGTTCTGGAGGCCCACTCATGGTCCATTGGCTTGTGTATTGCAACCTTGCTTCCATACTGCATAATAGCTAATGAGTTATGACTTCATGTTATGTATTATTTTGGCTTTTGCGATGAGTTCTATTTGTGGCTTGCATCATGGTTCATGGCATGGTTCTGTAGCATGTTTTGCAATGTTGCTGCTTGTGTGCATTGCCTCATATTCATTTGCAATTCTGACTTTGCTCATTGGCTTTTGTTTTCATAGGTCATAGTACATAAAGGATGGTGGTTCAGCATGACATCAAGATTGGAACCATAAGCCACATGTGCAATTGATCAATCAAGAATCAACATGGTTCATGGAAAATTAGGGATGAAATTAGGATTAAGGTTAGGGAAATTGGGGTTTTACAGGATTGGGTAGACTTTGGTCAAAGTTGACCAAAAAGTCAATTGTTGACCAAAGTCAACATTTGGTCAAAGAGCGAGGTTGATTTTGTTGGTTTTTTTTTTCTTTTCTTATTTCCATGCCACATGTCAAATTTTGAGTGGATTTTTTTTTTGAATAGTTGACCATCACACGGACGTAAAATAGGGCACTGCCACTATAATCCATCCAATTTTTTTTTAGTTTTTTTAATATTTATTTACTTTTATTTATTTATTATTTATTTTATTATTTTCTTTATGATGAAAATAAGGTTCATAATTATTATTGGGTTGAGCATAACTCCCTTTTCATGTTATACTCCTTATAAGACCCTAATTTTGACCCTAAGATCTCTCATGGCGTCATGTTATTGCTCAAGTGCATTGCCTCAAGGATCATAGCATGTTTGGCTCCCTAACCTTAGGGTGGGACTTGTTTGAGTGTTTTGAGATCACCGAGCATGCTTTTATTGCATATTATTGCATTTCTTATTTGATTACTAACCAAAAGCACAAAAATATGTCACTAACTCTTTTTGTTTTGAAGCTTAAGTGATCATGTGCTCCACAATGCTCCTAGGAGGCTCCTAAGCCCAATGAAATGGCTAGATGAAGATTAGAAAAAGAATGAAAATGGTACACAAAGCTCTTAATCATCATATATGTCTCCCAAGTATCTCAATTTGCCAATTTGATCAAGATAACCCAAATGGCTTGAAGATTGTTTCCCAAGGAAACCCTAATTCCACTGTACTCTGACTGTGCCTTGCCCATGAAGAAATTTCAACCTTTGATTAAATTTAATAAAGGGAAGTTATTTAATTCATCATTTTATGCATATTTGAGCATATTTGAGAATCCTCAATCATTTATTCATCAAGATTGGAAGTTTGACCTTGAAAAGTTGACTAGTCAAGTCATCTGACTAAGCTGAGAATCCATGAAATATAACTTTCGATGTGTTTCTCAAATGAATATGACCTCAAGAGAAAACATGTTCCTAAGAACCATATGAACAACTTTCATGTTCATCAAAAATCCATTTGAAACTTGTAAGGTCATCATTCATTACCAAACATTATAGGTCATTATGACTGAAATCCTAATTTTGGGTCAACTTACCAAGGGCACAACTTCTTTAATTTTTATGATTTGGAGGTGAGACAAAATGAATTGGAACTTTTGAGGTGTCCATTTAAAATGTTATGTTGGACAAAATTTCATAATCCTAAAATAAATATATGTGATAATGCAAAACATTATAGGTCACCTTGGACCTAATTCATCGAATTTGAAAAAGTACCCAACTTCAAATGCCCATAACTTTGTCATATAAAATCTAAATGATTCAAAATTTGAGTCTAAATTGATCATATTGAAAATATATAAAACTTTTATGTTGGAGGTTTTCTCATTTGAAGCTTGTATCATGAGGACATAGGGGTTTGATTAAGCTTGCTTTTGGTGAATTTTTTTCAAAGTGACTTGAATATGTTTTGTATTTGAATTTTCCAAGCCAGTTTTCATCAATTTGAAAATTTCAAATTGTCAGACCCTAATTTTGACCCTAAGATCCCTCCTGGCATCATATCATTGCTCATTGCATTGCCTCAAGGATCATAGCATGTGTGGCTCCTTAACCCTAGGGTTGGGACTTGTGTGAGTTGGTTTGAGACCACCAAGCATGCTTGAATTGTATATTATTGTTTTTCTTATTTTTCTTACTAACCAAAAGAACAAAAATATGTCACTGACTTGTTTTGTTTTGAAGCTTAAGCAATCACATGTGCCCTTGCTCCTAGAAGGCTCATATGATCAATGAAATGGCCAGATGAAGATGAAAGCAAGCATGAAAATGGTTCCCACAGCTCTCAATCATCATATATGTCTCCCAAGTATCTCAATTTGTCAATTTGATCAAGATAAACCAAAGGGCTTGAGGATTGTTTCCCAAGGAAACCCTAATTCATCTGTGCATTGGCTGTGCCTTGCTCATGAAGCAACCTCAACCTATGATCAAATCCAATCAAGGGAAGTTCTTTCATTCATAATTTTATGCATATATGAGCCTATGTTAGTGTACTCAATCATTCATTCATCAAGTTTTGAAGTTGGGACTTGAGAAGTTGACCAGTCAATTCATCTAACTAAATTGAAATCCACTAAGACCTAACTTTTTATGTGTTTGTGAAATGAAGATGACCCCAAGAGAAAACATTTTCTTAAGAACAATATGAACAACGTTCATGTTCATCCAAAATTTATTTGAAACTTGGAAGGTCATCATTCATTTCAATTTATTATATGTCATTTTGACTGAAACCCTAATTTTGGGTCAACTTCCCAAGGACCTAACTCACTCATTTTTTATGATTTTTAGGGTAGACCAATTGAATTGGAAAGCTTAAGATGTTTACTTACATTGTTATTTTGGACAAAACTTCATAATCCTAAAAGAAACACATGTGATAATACAAAACATTATAGGTCACTTTGGACCAAAGCCATTGAATCTGGAAAAAGTCCAACTTTAAGTGCCCATAACTTTCTCATCAAAAATCCAAATGATGCAAAATTTCAGTCCAAATTTATCATCTTGAAAATATCTATAATTTTGGTGTTGGAGGTGTTTCTATTTGAGACATACATCATTGAAACAGAAGGGCTTGAAGTTGGTCACTTTTGGCAAATTTTTCAAAGACATGTTTTGTACATCAAACTTCATGGCCAGTTTTCAAAATTTTTCAAACTCCAAATGGATTTTTGTCCAACATAGATTTTGTTCCTTATGTCAAGACCTTTCCAACCATTACCCACATGCCTATGTTTGGAATTTGTATGTATGACTTCCGAAGAGAGGAACATTTGTGACCATTTATGCATTTCATGATGAAACTTCATACACAAGCAATTGTAATGCAAACCACACATCCAAATCAATTCATCATGCTATCAGCTTGCAAAACCATCAGCTTTTGGGCCTCACATGCGCCTGTATAGGCCCATGCATGGAGTAGCCAAAGCTTCATGCACACGAGTTTGTCACACTTTGCTTGCAGCTGCAGTTATAAATAAACACCTTGCTTCATTCATTTCTCAACCTGAAGGCGCCTAAAGCTCTGCTGAAATCCATTCCCAACCTCTCACCAAAGGAATTTTGAATTTTCATTTCTCTTTTCAAGTTTGAATTTCAACAAAATCAGTTGATCTTCAACACTTATTCCTTAGCCTTGCACTCATACCATACCTCAAGATCAAGCTGCAAGCAAGAGTTTAGTTGGATCGTGCTCATCAAAGTTTCACTTCAAAGGTTTACCTCTCAACTGTTTTGATTCGAACCTCATCATATATTGTGCTTTGCTTGTGTTTGTTTGATTTTCTGAAGTCCTCGCGTGAGAGGCAAGCCAATGGTGGCTTTAATTTCATTAATTGATGCATTTCAGATTGAACACCTGGATTTTCCATCTCATATTTTTCCTTCCATAGGGATCTTGAGAGAAATCCAAGGTTACAGAAGTGATGTACATCGCCCTAGTTTTAATTTGGTATAAAGATCATGCAATTTGGTTGAGGTTGCAAAATCTGCAACTGGTGGCCGGTTTCTGTTTGCTCGTCGGAGAAGACGGTGGTTCCACCACCGTCCCCACGTGGAACCACTCTGAGCCATTGGATGATGATTACAAGATCTAATTTTGGCCTTTGCTCTTTATGACTTTTTTAAATCCAACGTGTGATGTGTTTGACTGTGGAACACAATGAGCACGCGCCTGAGAGCCTTAGGATCATCAACTTTAATTAATGAATGTTGATCCAAGCGCTGTGGTTTTTCTAGATTTTCTTAATTTCTGTTTTATTTTCTTTAATTCCTTTTATTTTCAAAAATTCATAACTCTTTTATTTGGAATCACAAAAATATGGGATCCAATTGCAAAAATTTTCTTTTAAAATCTAGTTTCATAATCTGATTTTTAATTATTTTTGTGATTCCATTTAATATTTTTTGTGAATAATTTTGTTTTTAATTGTTTTTAATTCATTTTAAATACTTTTTGATATTCAAAAATGCCAAAAATATTTTTCTTAACACAATTGGATCATGATAAGTCTATAAAAATATTCTCATCAATTTCTTAATTGATTTTAGATTTATTTGAGATTTTAATTCATTTGTGTTATATTTTAATGCTTTTAATTGATTTTAAAATAGTTTCTATTTTCAAAAAATGTTGAGAAAATTTGTTTAACCTTTTTTAACCATGTTAGACTTATTATGATCCAATTGGACTTATCTAAGTTGATTTGAATTGGATTTAAAGTTTGATCTTACTTTGTTCATTTTATTTTATGTATTATTTTAATTCCGAAAAATATCAAAAATATGTTTGACCTTTCTTGACTTCTAATCTTCATTTCACTACTGTTTACCATTGATTGATGTTGATCCCATTCACATTTGATCATTGTGTTTTGGTTATGTCATTTGAATTTCCATTTTTATACATTCAATCTTCATCTCTCATCTTCTTCTTTTTCTTTTGACCAAATCTGTTAATGATTTGTGGTTAGCCTTGACATATGAGAGACTTAACCTTATTTGATCAAAATCAAATTCAACTTGATCAAAGATCAAGTGAATTACTTTGTGTCTAAGATAGGTTGCTTCTTGATCAAGCAAAAAACCTAAAATCCATACAAGGTTATTCTTCTGGCATGGCAAGTTGTAGGAGCTTGACTTACTAGTTATGATCTCTAACTCGTGTTTATTTGCCTATAGTTTTATTGACTGGCCTCAGATAGGTGTGACTACTACATTAGTCTATTTACGATTGCTTAACATAGCGCTAAATTTCCTTATGGCACACTAACACTAACTACTAATTACAAACTTTTAATTCAAGCATTTAATTCTTGCAATTTACTTTAATGAAATTTACTTTCTTGCTCATTTATTCATATTGCCTTTTCCTTTTGCTCATTTGAGCTCATGTTTATGTTTATGCTATTTTCCTTTTGCTCACTTGAGCACATAATTGTGTAAATATATTATTGCCTTGTGCTTGTTTTGTCTTTGTTTGTCTGAACCCAATGCAAAAAGGAGAAAGGACTTAGAATTATGACCTTACCTATTCTTAATGGAGTTCAAGAGCAACTAGGCCTCATGCCTTTAGAATGCTAAATTTGTTGAAGAGCAATTAGGCCTCATGCCTTTAGAATGCTTAAATCTTGAAGTTGACTTGAAAGGACCCCTAATCTAAACTCTCTTTGTCCATTCCCCTTATTGCATTGTGAACTTTTTGATTGTTTGTTCTTGTGTGATAGGGAATCCAAACTTGAGATAATAAGGAGGACCATTGTCATGAATAGCCAAGTTAAGAGAAAGACAAGCCAATTGGAGATCATAGGAGCTTGAATGTTTAATTGTTTTGATTGCTTGTTGCTTGCTAAGTTCAAAGGAAATGAGCATCTTGAATCATCTTTATGATCTCAAGAAAGGAACTCCAAGGGTTTTATTATCTTCTCCCATCTTTGTATGTTAGGACTAACCCTTCTCTTCTTCTCTCCATTCTAACCCAAGCCAAACTTATTTTGTGCAAACGTTGACATTGTTTTCAAAAATTAGAAACCTAGGCCATATGCCTTTGATTTTTCAAACTCTTTTCATTTAATACTTATTTTGAATTGAATCTTAAGTCAACTTTGACTTCATTTTGTGAATACTCCTAACTTGTAAATACAACTCACTTCAAGTTGTTTTTGTGGTTCCAATGGCCACCCTTGTTAAAACTTTTCATAAACATTAGCCATAGTTTTGAGTTATCATAGTGGTTGATGTAAACCTCACCTTATCCTTAGTGATTGGACTATAAGTCTTCCATACTTATTATAGGGTGGATTCCTCACTAGTATGTTGAAGCTCTCCTTACATGGTGGATTGTTGGTTTTAGGTTGAGTTTTCTCCCTTTGATAACAAAAGACCTTAAGGCTTTTGGTCAAATCAATTCACCAATCTTTGAGATTTTTACCCCGAACTACGAGGTTTTGATCCTACCTTTGTGATGGTACGTAAGCAATGGGTTTATCCATTCAAACAAAATTGTAAATATCGTATATTCTTTTCTCATCTCCCCAATCATGTTTGCACAAATATTTTCACAAATAATAACCTACAATACACTTTGCAAAAAGGGCTCCCTTAGAGTACTAAGGATGTTTTGGGTGCTTAAAACCTTCCCATTTCATAACCAACCCCCTTACCCAGATCTCTGACATTTTTATTAGTTTTTGATTTGATAAAACTACTTGATTTTTGTTCGCTTTCTAACATTTCCTTTGGATAAATAGAAGTGCGGTGGCGACTCGAATTGTATGATTTACTTTTGATTTAGTCAATAAATCTAAAGGTAATGAAGACCCCTCTACACAAATGATTTTTTGCCCAACATGACTTTTGTTCCTTATCTCAAGGGCTTTCCAACCATTACTCACATTACTCTTTTGGATTCACCATTTGTGAGTTTCGAATTCATTTCCATTTATGTGCGATTTAATATTTTATGGTGAAACTTGAATTGCAAGCATGCTTTAGTCCATTGTACACGTCCAAATCCTTCCCATGTGAACTCAGCTAGCTTCTGCATTCATCATTGGGCCTTCCACATGCTTACACAGGCCCATGCAATGCAAATTCAAATTGCCATGCACATGAACAAAGCGTGTGATCTGATACCTTCAGCTATAAATAACCACTTCATGAGCTTCATTTAGCAACCTTTTGGAGATCCCTTATGCTGTTGCACTGAAATCCTAACCCTCACCAAAGGAATTATTCATTTTTCTTCATTACTTTCGAGCTTGAAATTCAGTATTCATTTTTCTTCATTGCTTTGGAACCCTACACCTCTTGGGTGAGGAGGAGAGCGCTTGAGCACTACATGCCCTATGACTATCCGAGACCTACACCTATGGTTATGGTTGGGCCTTCAACCCTCTCTAACCAAGGAGTAGAGGAGTTGAGAGATGAAGTTCGTTCGCGTGCTTGAGTCTGTGAGCGAGAGGAGCTATTTCAACAACTCAGAGATAAGGATGCTGTGATAGAATTTCTGGAGCATCAGATTATTGATGAGCCAGATAATGTGGTGACTTCTCTTCTTCCTCAGTCGTCCAAGTTTTGGAAGAGGAAGTATGACCGACTCACCAAGGAGAAGGAAGATATGGAGGCGGACTATGAGAGAGAGGTGAAAAGGCTTCGTGCGGCTTATCTTCCGGTCTCGAGAGCTTTAGACGATTGTTTCTAGGGTTCCATAGGATGTTCATTTTCCTTCTCTCTTGTATTGTATTTGGTTACCAAGATTGTACTTCTTTGGTGTAAAATTTTTTTTCCAAATATTATTGATATGAATATTTCCATTATATGTCTAAAAGAGTAATATTTCTAAATATTTGCGAATAGATCTCTATAAAGTTCCTTAAAATCATGTGCATAAGCATTGCATGCATCATGTGCATAAGCAGGTTTTGTTCAGGGTTTCTTGATCATTGGTCTAACTCTGTGTTCTTCATTTATTTTGAAGACAAGCTGACGCACTGGTATAACACCAGGGCCAATCTACCAAAGCTGACGGATCATCTTGAACAAGAGAACAGAGAATTGAAGGAGGAAGTAGCTAGGCTGATTGCCATGATGGAGTCAGTCTTGGCTGCCCAGAGTCAGTCATCTCCAACACCTGTAACTCCTCCCCAGAGGACGGTCATCTCAGATGTTGCTTCCTCTACTGTGCCTTCCGCCACTGCTCATTTCGCTCCTGCTATGCCAGCCGGGTTTCCCTGGGGGATGCCCGCAAACTTTGTGCCCGAGGGTCTCACTCCGACCTTTGCTTCTCTGCCGGTATCTAGCCCAGTCCTTGCTGTGCCACCTCCTGTTGTGCATACGTTACCGAGAGTTGAAGACACTATTTATCACTCTGAGCCATTTGAGGGCCCAGATGTATATGAGAAAATGGATGCTATGAATGACCAATTCCTTGAGCTACGCAAGGAACTGAAGACTCTAAGAGGGAAAGACCTCTTCGGTAAATCTGCTGCTGAGTTGTGCCTTGTGCCCAACGTCAAAATCCCTATCAAGTTCAAAGTGCCCGACTTTGAAAATTATAAGTGAAACACTTACCCTCTCAGCCATCTTGTGATGTATGCACGCAAGATGTCAACTCAAATTGAGAATGATCAACTCTTCATCCATTATTTCCAGGACAGCCTGTCCGGTGCCGCACTTAGATGGTATATGGGTCTGGATAGTGCGAACATCCGCTCCTTCAATGACCTTGGAGAAGCTTTCGTCAAGCAATATAAATACAATGTTGATATGGCTCCCGACCGGGACCAGCTGGGGGCTATGTCCCAGAAAGAGAAGGAAATATTTAAGGAGTACGCCCAGAGGTGGCGTGAATTGGCCGAACAGATTGTGCCCCCACTCGAAGAGAAAGAAATGACGAAGATCTTTTTAAAGACTTTAAACTCTTTCTACTATGAGCGGATGATTGCTAGCGCTCCCTCGGACTTCACCGAAATGGTGAACATGGGGATGAGGCTAGAGGAAGGAGTCCGTGAAGGACGTCTAACTAGAGATGAAGGCTCTTCTGCAAAGCGGTATGGGGGCTTTGCAAATAAGAAATAGGTAGAGGCACATGATGTATCTTCCCATATCAAAAGAAGACCCTCTGTGAAGAGGAAGACTGCCCGCCCTGCCAGTAATCAGTACCATGTGGCTCATATAGCACCTGCCTTCAGGGAAACACAACATTATCAACAACAACATCAACAATATCAACAATGTCATCATCCACAACAGCATGCCTACCAGCCTCGAAACAACAACAATACCAGCACCAGCTATGATAGGAAGAGGGTCACTTTTGATCCAATTCCAATGACCTATGCTGAACTCTATCCGTCGCTGATAGATAGAAAGCTGATCACTCCACGTGACCCACCTACTGTACCGACCAACCCTTAGTGGTGGTACAAGCCCGAGCTACATTGTGTATATCATTCCGGTGCTCCCGGACATGATGTGGAGAACTGCTATCCCTTGAAGACCAAGGTTCAAGACCTTGTGAGAAGTGTGATTTTGTTTTTCGAAGACGTAGGTCCGAACGTGAAGAAGAACCCATTGCCCGAGCATGGGAAATCTGTTGTGAATATGGTCCAGGGTTGCCCTGGCAAATATAAAGTCCTGTATGTCAGTCATATCAGGCAATCGTTGGTCGAGATGCACAGACTGTTATGTGGATACAGTCATTATGAGCATGACCATGACAGATGCTGAGTGTGCACTATCAACGAGAGAGGATGTCGCCAAGTCAGGAAGGACATCCAGGAGATGCTAGATTAGGGTGTGATCGAGATACTTCAGAATCGTGATGAGGATGAAGTGAATGTTATATCCCCTGTTTTCAAAATACCAGAACCTGTTGTTGTCAGATATGATGGCAACAAGAAGAAGTTTTCTCCATCTCTTATTATCAAGTCAGCGGGCCCTGTCCCGTATTCTTCAGATAAAGCTATTCCCTACAGATATAACGCGGTTGCGTTAGAAGATGGGAAGGAGGTGTTGTTGCCCTCCACTTCTGTTGTGAGTATATCTGATGTCAGTGGAGTGACCCGCAGTGGTCGTGTTTTTTCGGCGCCGCCGAAACCCCATATAGACGTCTCGAGAAGAACCGATGTTGTTGATAATGTTGCCAGTTCTGTGGGGACTTCTTCTTCTCCGAATCCGACACTTGTTGTTGATAAATCCGCTAAAGCTCCTGTCCCTGTTGGCCAGAATGGATTTTTTAGAGAGGACTGTGATGAGATGCCGAGGCTCATCAAGAGGAGTGAGTATAATGTTGTTGGTCAGCTGCTTCAAACTCCATCAAAGATATCTGTCCTATCTTTGCTGATGAATTCTGAGCCACATCGCGAAGCTTTGCAGAGGGTGTTAGACGTGGCATACGTAGATCACGATGTCACAATAGAACAGTTTGATAACATTGTTGCAAACATAACTGCTTGTAACAATTTGAGTTTTTGCGATGCTAATCTTCCTGAGGAGGGAAAAGACCACAATTTGGCTCTACACATTTCCATGAACTGCAAGGATGATGCCTTGTCTAATGTGTTGGTAGACACAGGATCATCGCTGAATGTGTTGCCAAAATCCACTATGGCTAAACTTTCATATTAGAGGCCTCCCATGAGGCAGAGTGGAGTGGTAGTCAAGGCTTTTGATGGATCGAGAAAAACTGTGATTGGCGAAGTTGAGCTCCCAATTAAGATTGGACCTAGTGATTTCCAGATCACTTTCCAGGTCATGGATATCCACCCATCATATAGTTGTTTGCTTGGCAGACCGTTGATTCACGAGGCAGGCACCGTGACTTCCACCATACACCAGAAGTTAAAATTCGTCAAGAATAAGAAGTTGGTGGTGATAGGGGGAGAGAAGGCTCTCTTGGTAAGCCATTTGTCTTCCTTTTCCTACATAGATGTTGAGGATGAGGTTGGGACTCTATTCCAAGCCTTATCTGTTGCTGAGCCTTCAAGGAAAGGATCTTCTTCATTTGTGTCCTACAATGATGCGAAGTTGGCCATTGAGCATGGCGCAACTACTGGTTTAGGACAAATGATTAAGTTGGAAGATAATAAATCCCGGGATGGCATAGGGTATTCTTCAGGCATTTTCAACGAGCGTGGGCTGTTCCAGAGTGGAGGTTTCATCCACACTGTTGAAGACCAAGAGCCTGCTACCATAGTGGAAGATGATGCAGAGGAATATTTGGGCAACTTTGTCATCCCTGGAGGAATCTGCAATAATTGGGTCGCTGTTGATGTTCCAACAGTTGTCCATAAGTTCACGTAATGTGTTCATTTTTGTTTAAAAACCTTTCTCCCATGCCAAAAGGAGAAGTGATGACATTGTTGGCACATAAATACAATGATATTCATTCAAAATTTACATGTTAAATGTTTGTTTTTCCAAATTATTTTCCCTTTTGCTTTTTGCATGAAATTGGTGATCACTAAAAAACCCTAATAAAATCAATCCTTTCATCTGCCTAATGATTTGCTTTGTTTGAATTCTGAAATATCTTTTTATATCCAAAATCATTATGCAGGTTGATCAAACCCATTGAACATAATGATCCAACACCATCTCCCAACTTTGAGGTCCCTGTATTTGAGGCCGAAGAAGATGATGTTGAAGAGATTCCTGATGAGATTACCCATCTGCTTGAGCATGAAGAGAAGATCATCCAGCCGCATCTTGAGAATCTGGAAACAATCAACTTGGGGTCTGAAGATTGTGTTCGTGAAGTGAAGATTGGGGCACTCCTGGAAGAGTCCGTGAAGAAGGGGTTGATTGAGTTGCTACGAGAATACGTCGACGTCTTTGCCTGGTCGTATGAAGACATGCCTGGTCTGGATACTGATATCGTGCAACATTTCTTTCCATTGAAGCCTGAGTGTGTACCTGTGAAGTAGAAGCTCAGAAGAACTCATCCTGATATGGCAGTAAAGATTAAAGAAGAAGTTCAGAAGCAAATTGATGCGGGGTTTCTGGTGACTTCTACATATCCTCAATGGGTGGCCAATATTGTGCCTGTGCCTAAGAAAGATGGAAAAGTCCGAATGTGTGTGGACTATCGAGACTTGAATAAAGCTAGTCCGAAAGATGATTTTCCTCTACCACATATTAACATGTTGGTAGACAATACAACTAAATTCAATGTCTTCTCATTTATGGACGAATTTTCCGGTTATAATCAGATCAAAATGGCACCCGAGGATATGGAGAAGACAACATTCATCACACCTTGGGGAACATTTTGTTATCGAGTGATGCCCTTCGGTTTGAGGAACGCCGGAGCCACGTACCCACATGCTATGACTACCTTGTTTCACGATATGATGCACAAGGAGATCGAGGTATATGTTGATGATATGATTGCGAAGTCGAGAACGGAAGTTGAACATGTAGAACACTTGTCGAAACTTTTTCAGCGTTTGAGGAAGTATAAACTCCGCCTAAATCCTAACAAGTGTACATTTGGAGTCCGTTCCGGCAAGTTATTGGGCTTTATTGTCAGTGAAAGAGGTA
The DNA here is from genome assembly GCF_024323335.1 of Lathyrus oleraceus. NCBI lineage: Eukaryota > Viridiplantae > Streptophyta > Magnoliopsida > Fabales > Fabaceae > Lathyrus > Lathyrus oleraceus. The sequence continues at coordinate 241,994,671 of NC_066581.1, forward strand.
TTGAGGTTGACCCTGCCAAGGTCAAAGCAATACAAGAGATGCCTGCGCCCAAAGCTGAGAAGCAAGTCCGAGGTTTTCTTGGCCGCTTGAATTATATTTCCAGATTTATATCCCACATGACTGCCACATGTGCGCCTATATTCAAGCTCCTCCAGAAAGATCAGCGTCATGATTGGACCGAGGATTGCCAGAAGGCCTTTGACAGTATCAAAAAGTATCTGTCTGAGCCTCCGATTCTGTCTCCGCCTGTTGAAGGGAGACCCTTGATTATGTACTTAACTATGCTTGACGACTCCATGGGTTGTGTATTGGGTCAGTAAGATGAATCAGGGAAGAAAGAATATGCCATATATTACTTGAGTAAGAAGTTCACTGATTGTGAGTCTCGGTACTCAACTCTTGAGAAGACATGTTGTGCTTTGGCTTGGGCCGCTAAGCGTTTATGCCAGTATATGTTGAATCATACCACTTGGTTGATATCCAAAATGGATCCAATCAAATATATCTTTGAGAAGCCTGCTTTAACTGGGAGGATTGCCCGTTGGCAGATGTTGTTGTCTGAGTATGATATTGAGTGTCGAGCTCAGAAAGCTATTAAAGGTAGTATCTTGGCTGATCACTTGGCACATCAACCAATTGAGGATTATCAGTCTGTTCAGTACGACTTCCCAGATGAGGAGATTCTGTATTTGAAAATGAAAGATTGTGATGAGCCTACGCTCGATGAAGGGCCGGAGTTTGGTTCCCATTGGAGCATGGTATTCGATGGTGTTGTTAATCAATATGGAAATGGTATTGGGGCAGTGATTATTACTTCTCAGGGAACACATTTTCCTTTTACAGCAAGGCTGACTTTCAAATGCACGAATAATATGGCGGAGTATGAGGCCTGTATTATGGGTTTGGAAGAGTGTATTGATCTTAGGATCAAACACCTTGATGTTTATGATGATTCGGCCCTTATTGTTAATCATATTAAGGGAGAATGGGAGACGAATCAGCCTGGCCTCATCCCATATAGAGATTATGCGAGGAGGATTTCAACATTCTTTACTGAGGTTGACTTCCATCATATTCCTCGAGATGAGAATCGGATGGTAGATGCTCTTGCTACACTTGCTTCGATAATTGTGGTGAAATATTGGAATGAAGTTCCCAATATCACTGTGACGCGCTTGGATAGACCAGCTCACATATTTGCAGTTGAAGAAGTGAAAGATGATAAGCCATGGTATTATGATATCAAGTGCTTTCTCCAAAGTCAGATTTACCCGCCTGAGGCATCTGTTAAAGATAAGAAGACTTTGAGGAGACTATCTGGCAATTTCTACCTTAACGGTGATGTACTTTATAAGAGAAACTTTGACATGGTTCTGCTCAGATGCGTGGATAGACACGGAGCAGACCTGTTAATGAATGAAGTCCATGAGGGTTCATTTGGAACTCATTCCAATGGACATGCTATGGCTAAGAAGATGTTGAGAGCAGGCTACTATTGGCTGACAATGGAGTTTGACTGCTGCAAATATGTGAAGAAATCCCACAAGTGTCAGATTTATGTGGATAAGATTCATATTCCCCCGACACTTTTGAATGTTATTTCATCACCATGACCTTTCTCCATGTGGGGAATTGACATGATTGGCATGATAGAGCCAAAGGCGTCAAACGGTCACTGTTTTATTCTCGTAGCAATTGATTACTTCCCCAAGTGGGTTGAAGCGGCATCATATGCAAATGTGACCAGGCAGGTAGTTGTGAAGTTCATCAAGAATCAACTTATATGCCGATATGGGGTGCCAGACAAGATCATTACTGATAATGGATCTAACTTGAACAATAAGATGATGAAATAGGTGTGTAGCGAGTTCAAGATTGCGCATCATAATTCTTCTCCTTATAGACCCAAGATGAATGGGGATGTTGAAGCTGCTAACAAGAACATCAAGAAGATTATCTAGAAGATGGTTGTTACGTACAAAGACTGGCATGAGATGCTGCCATTTGCTTTGCATGGTTATCGTACATCCGTCTGCATTTCAACAAGGGCAACTCCTTTCTCTCTTGTATATGGCATGGAGGCTGTACTCCCCGTGGAGGTTGAGATACCACCAATGAGAGTCTTGATGGGAGCCAAGTTGACTGAGGCTGAATGGGTTCAGAGTCGTTATGACCAACTGAATTTGATTGAAGAGAAGAGATTAACTGCCATGTGCCATGGTCAGTTGTATCAGTAAAGGATGAAGAAATCCTTTGATAAGAAGGTCAAGCCTCATGTGTTTCGAGAAGGTGACCTTGTGCTCGAGAAGGTCTTGTCTTTCGCGCCTGATTCCAGGGGCAAGTGGACTCCAAACTATGAAGGTACATATGTTGTTAAGAGAGCCTTTTCAGGCGGTGCTTTGATACTTACAACTATGGATGGGGAGGATTTCACTCGTTCTGTGAATTCAGATGCAGTCAAGAAATATTTCGCCTAAAATAAAGACAGAATAGCTCGCTAAGTTGAAAACCCGAAAGGGAAGCTTAGGCAAAAATGAGCGTCTCGGTGGATTGAAAACCCGAAAGGGCGGTCCAGGAAAAAGTTAGAGACATGAAAAAATGAATATATATATATCCCGCTAGATTGAGTACCTCACCCTGGGGCAATCTAGGCAAAAATTAGGGATTTGGCAAGTAACTGCATCCTGACAAGACTTGGTTCTACAACTGTCTTCTGTCAAAGATTCTCACTCAGTCATCGTCAACTGAAGCTTCGAATACATCGGATTCAGAGTTGGTGGAGAAATGGTCATTATGTTCAATGTTGCCCTTTTCCCAATATATATCACCAATTTCAAATTTGTAAAGATCCATGGAGTCTCGCCATTTGTGGACTACCATTCTATCAAATAAATTTGAGCCTTTATCCAATTCTTTGCACTCTTATTTGTTTCTGTTTAACAAATGTTTGCATGTTTTAATTGATAAATATCATTGTGTTAAACAAATAAAGTTTTTATAAACTGTTTTTAAACAAAGTGAACATTCACAATGACTGAAAAGATAATTGGAATGTCTTTAGTGCTCTCCCAAGGATAGTACGATCTCAAAAAGGGTAAGACATTTGTTCATATTTCGGGCATATTTGTTTCCTTTTCATCGTCTTTCAGGTTGTCTCCTCAGCGAGCGCAGAGGAAGGTAATACATCGTCAAGTCCCCAGAGAATCTGGAGTTTTGGCCTTGATGTGTATACCTCTACCTCTATTCTCAGATCCCCAGAGAGACTGAGTCTAGCATCTATGTTTTATCAATTATATGGTTGCCATCCTTTGTGTGGACTGACCTAAAATCCCTTATAGATTGATAAAAGTTGATATGCTATCTATTTTTGAGGAAGTCGATCTTTTCCTCAGCTTAAATAGAAATCTCTCACAGAGTAAGCAGGAATTCCCAACATGAGTGGAATTCCTCAGCAGGTTGGCCTGTAGTCTCTCCCCGGCAGGTTGCCTATAACTCACCCCGGTAGGGTTGCTCACAGTAGACTGTCCCCAGTTGGATCGCCTACAGTCTTTCCCCGGTGGAGTTGCCTGATCAGAGCATGATAATTTGTTTTCCCCTCCTTTTTGAAAGGTTTCCTATAAGTTGAGCTGGTGGTAAGGATTTCGTATCTATCCCCAGCGGAGCGTTGGTTCTCTTTCCTCCTAGCAGAGATATCTCTCCAGCAGATAAGAGGAAGTGTGTTGATTTTTGGAGCTTCTGTTCGGTGGTTATTCCCCACAGATTTTCGCGTCATCCTTGATAAGTTCCCCAGTAGAGTTTCTTCTACGATGGATCTTATCCGTGTTGAGCTCCCCAATAGAGTTTCCCCTACGTTGGATCCTTTGGCCGTTCAGCACCAAGTCCCTGGTGGTGACTCTGTAGCTTCCCCAGCGGAGCAATTTGTTCCTTCTCCCGGCGGCAAAGATGTCTCCTCAGTGGAATTGTTGGAAGATCCCCAGCATTTGGTAGTTGTGACCTTTGCTTATCCCCAGCGACTCTGCTTGTTCCCCAGTTGCAGTTCGTGTCTCCTGACATATGATGCTCCCCACCAGATGGGGTTTCTCCTGTGGGCCTGGCCTTCTCTTTTGAGATGTTATACCGGATGTCTGTCCATTGTTTCTTGGACCTGTTTGTGTTAGATATGCCTGTTTGTCAGCATTAATCATACATAAACCATGCATATACATGCACAATTACAGTATCCAGATATTCATGTTGCATTCTTTGCCATATGTCTTTGCTTGCTATCCCCTGCTAGTGGTGAAATGTTCTTCCCCAAGCAGATGTTTGTGTCTGGTCTCTCCATTTAGAGTCAGCCCCATAGGCAGAAAGTGTCTATATATCCTCCATCATTCCCCACTGAGTTATATCCTCGTGGATGATTATTGTTTCAGTTTCCGCCCTAAATATGTATTGGGATGGAATTACTCCCCTAAGTTATATCCTCATTGGGTCGAGTCTTGTTTGATTGTATCTTTTTAGCTTGTTCCTAGGTTGACTCCTTTCGTGTTATTTCCCCTGTAGTTCGCTATGGTTTAGATGATCAATCACTCAGTAAACACTAATTGTTCATTCTCTTCCCAGCGGATGTTGTGGCCTTCTACCCAGTAACCGGTAGTGTTAAGTCCTATTTTTGTGGTTTTCTACCCAGTAACCGGTAGATGTAATCCCCTCTTTGTTAGTTATCTTTATCCAATATTCGGTATTGATATTCCTTCATTTTTAGTATACCATCCAGTAACCGGTGATATATCTCCTGGATCATTGCTCTTGATAATGTATCCCCAGCGAGTCATCTTTCATTTACCCTTTGTTTGATAGTGATTGTTTCTCCTTTGGATTGGTCATCATTTTATACCCAGTAACTGGTATCCTGATGTCCTTTCTTTTCGGTCGATTTATCCTTTATTAAACCAGTAACCGATTGTGGATAATCTTCCATGCGAGTATGTTATCTACATTCTGACGGTAATAGATAATATATCTCATGCACTCTTCAGTCGTAGTCTTTTGCTTCCCCAGTTGAGTAAGATTCGTATTTCCTTGTGAAATCGAATGTCCATCCTGTAAATTGAGTTTGCTTTTTCAGCCCTCCTTTTCGGATGATGAATGTCTTGGATTTGTTCCCAATTCACACCTGGTTGGTCACCTATTATATGCCCAGTAACCGGTATCCCTGGTGTTCCTTCCTTCTACTCCCTATTATGACTGTTGTCCCCTGTGTAGTCAGATTTTCCTGAGTTGAAATTTGCCTTTTAGGTTTTTCCTCAGATGTCTTGGATGATTGATATCTCTCACCCTTATACCAGTCTTAGATATTCTTTCTACCTGAGCGTGTTGTTCTCCCGCCCTTATACCGGTGTTTTGATCACATGTCTCTTTGAGTTTATTACCCGGTAACCGATAATATCTCATTTTTCTTCCTCAGTTGAGTCCTTTATGGATTTTCCCATCTGAGTCTGGATTTTTATCCGAAGTATCCTTTGTGGATAGTTTGTTGTATTGGCATATTCCCCAATACATGCATCTTTGTGTCAGCTCGAGTCTTTCCATTGCTTTATTTTCATGGAATCCCTTCGTGTCTCCCAGCAAATATTCAAGTCGTGACCTACTCACGCATTTTACCTTATTTTTCCCCAGAGTCTCTGTCTCCCTAGTGAGTGTATTACTCCTATGGATTTTTCAGTTTCTCCTGATTTCTATTTCCTCTGTGGCCATATATCCCCCACAGAGTATTAACTTTTGCATACATACATTTGCATCATGAGGTCTCTTAGGGACAAAAATTCGTCTCTTTGTTATTATCTAAGCCCATTCTACCTCGTCGAGACGAAGATTTTAACCTTCATATCTCCGGCTAGAATGACCTTAAATAGGGGCATCTGTAAGACCCTAATTTTGACCCTAAGATCCCTCATGGCATGATATCATTGCTCATTGCATTGCCTCAAGGATCATAGCATGTGTGGCTCCTTAACCCTAGGGCTGGGACTTGTGTGAGTTGGTTTGAGACCACCAAGCATGCTTGAATTGTATATTATTGCTTTTCTTATTTTTCTTACTAACCAAAAGCACAAAAATATGTCACTGACTTGTTTATTTTGAAGCTTAAGCAATCACATGTGCCCTTGCTCCTAGAAGGCTCCTATGATCAATGAAATGGCCAGATGAAGATGAAAGCAAGCATGACAATGTTTCCCAAAGCTCTCAATTATCATATATGTCTCCCAAGTATCTCAACTTGTCAATTTGGTTAAGATAAACCAAAGGGCTTGTAGATTGTTTCCCAAGGAAACCCTAATTCATCTGTACATTGGCTGTGCCTTGCTCATGAAGCAACCCCAACCTATGATCAAATCCAATCAAGGGAAGTTCTTTAATTCATAATTTTATGCATATATGAGCCTATGTGAGTGTCCTCAATCATTCATTCATCAAGTTTTGAAGTTGGGACTTGAGAAGTTGACTAGTCAATTCATCTGACTAAATTGAAATCCACTGAGACCTAACTTTTGATGTGTTTGTCAAATGAAGATGACCCCGAGAGAAACAATGTTCTTAAGAACAATATGAACAACTTTCATGTTCATCAAAAATTTATTTGAAACTTGGAAGGTCATCATTCATTTCAATACATTATAGGTCATTTTGACTAAAACCCTAATTTTGGGTAAACTTCCCAAGGACCTAACTCACTAATTTTTTTATGATTTTTAGGGGAGAACAATTGCATTTTAAAGCTTAAGATGTCTACTTCAATTGTTATTTTGGACAAAATTTCATAATCTTAAAAGAAACACATGTGATAATACAAAACATTATAGGTCACTTTGGACAAAAGCCATTGAATCTTGAAAAAGTCCAACTTTAAGTGCCCATAACTTTCTCATAAAAAACCCAAATGATGCAAACTTTAAGTCCACATTTATCATCTTGAAAGGATCTACAACTTTGATGTTGGAGGTTTTTCCATTTGAGGCTTTCATCATTGAAACAGAAGGGCTTGAAGTTGGTCACTTTTGGCAAAATTTTCAAAGACATGTTTTGTACATCAAACTTCATGGCCAGTTTTCAAAATTTTCCAAACTCCAAGTGGATTTTTGTCCAACATAGCTTTTGTTCCTTATGTCAAGACCTTTCCAACCATTACCCACATGCCTATGTTTGGAATTTCTATGTATGACTTTCGAAGAGAGGAACATTTGTGACCATTTATGCATTTCATGATGAAACTTCATACACAAGCAATTGTAATGCAAACCACACGTCCAAATCAATTCATCATGCTATCAGCTTGCAAAACTATCAGCTTTTGGGCCTCACATACGCCTGTACAAGCCCATGCATGGAGGACCCAAAGCTTCATGCACACGAGTTTTTCACACTTTGCTTGCAGCTGCAGTTTTAAATAAACACCTTGCTTCATTCATTTCTCAACCTGAAGGCGCCTAAAGCTCTGCTAAAATCCATTCCCAACCTCTCACCAAAGGAATTTTGAATTTTCATTTCTCTTTTCAAGTTTGAATTTCAACAAAATCAGTTGATCTTCAACACTTATTCCTTAGCCTTGCACTCATACCATACCTCAAGATCAAGCTGCAAACAAGAGTTTGGTTGGATCGTGCTCATCAAAGCTGCACTTCAAAGGTTTACCTCTCAACTGTTTTGATTCGAATCTCATCATATATTGTGCTTTGCTTGTGTTTGTTTGGTTTTCTGAAGTCCTCGTGTGAGAGGCAAGCCAATGGTGGCTTTAATTTCATGAATTGATGCATTTCAGATTAAACACCTGGATTTTCCATCTCAGATTTCTCCTTCCATAGGGATCTTGATAGAAATCCAAGCTTACAGGGGTGATGTACATTACCCCAGCTTTAATTTGGTATAAAGATCATGTAATTTGGTTGAGGTTGCAAACCTTGCAACTGGTGGCCGGTTTCTGTTTGCTCGCCGGAGAAGACGGTGGTTTCCACCACCGTCCCCACGTGGAACCACTCTTAGCCATTGGATGATGATTACAAGATCTAATCTTGGCCTTTGCTCTTTATGACTTTTTTACATCCAACGTGTGATGTGTTTGACTGCGGAACACAATGAGCGCGCGCCTGAGAGCCTTAGGATCATCCACATCAATTAATAAATGTTGATCCAAGCGCTGTGGTTTTTCCAGATTTTCTTAATTTCTGTTTTATTTTCTTTAATTCCTTTTATTTTCAAAAATTCATAGCTCTTTTATTTGGAGTCACAAAAATATGGGACCAATTGCAATTTTTTTTTTAAAATCTAGTTTCATAATCTGATTTTTAATTATTTTTGTGATTCCATTTAATATTTTTTGTGAATTATTTTGTTTTTAATTGTTTTTAATTCATTTTAAATACTTTTTGATATTCAAAAATGCCAAAAATATTTTTCTTAACACATTTGGATCATGATAAGTCTATGAAAATATTCTCATCAATTTCTTAATTGATTTGAGATTTATTTGAGATTTTTATTCATTTGTGTTATATTTTACTACTTTTAATTAATTTTAAAATAGTTTCTGTTTTCAAAAAATGTTGAGAAAAATTGTCAAACCTTGTTTGACCATGTTAGACTTATGATGATCCAATTGGACTTATCCAAGTTGATTTGAATTGGATTTGAAGTTTGACCTTACTTTGTTCATTTTATTTTATGTATTATTTTAATTCCAAAAAATACCAAAAATATGTTTGACCTTTCTTGACTTCTAATCTTCATTTCACTACTGTTTACCATTGATTGATATTGGTCCCATTCACATTTGATCATTGTGTTTTGGTTATGTCATTTGAATTTCCATTTTTGTACATTCAATCTTCATCTCTCATCTTTTTCTTTTTCTTTTGACCAATGAGTTAATGATTTGTGGTTAGCGTTGACATATGAGAGGCTTAACCTTCTTTGATCCAAATCAAATTCAACTTGATCAAAGATCAAGTGAATTGCTTTGTGTCTAAGATAGGTTGCTTCTTGATCAAGAAAAAAACCTAAAATCCATACAAGGTCATTCTTCTGGCATGGCAAGTTGTAGGAGCTTGGCTTACTAGTCATGATCTCTAACTTGTGTTTATTTTCCTATAGTTTTATTGACCGACCTCAGATAGGTGTGACTACTACATTAGTCCGCTTACGATTGATTAACATAGCTCTAAATTGCCTTATGGCACACTAACACTAACTACTAATTACTAACTTTTAATTCAAGCATTTAATTCTTGCAATTTACTTTAATGCAATTTAATTTCTTGCTCATTTATTCATATTGCCTTTTCCTTTTTCTCATTTGAGCTCATGTTTATGTTTATGCTATTTTCCTTTTGCTCACTTGAGCACATTATTGTGTAAATATATTATTGACTTGTGCTTATTTTGTCTTTGTTTCTGTGAACCCAATGCAAAAAGGAGAAAGGACTTAGAATTAGGACCTTACCTATGATTAATGGAGTTCAAGAGAAACTAGGCCTCATGCCTTTAGAATGCTAAATTTGTTGAAGAGCAACTAGGCCTCATGCCTTTAGAATGCTTAAATCTTGAAGTTGACTTGAAAGGACCCCTAATCTAAACTCTCTTTGTCCATTCCCCTTATTGCATTGTGAACTTTTTGATTGTTTGTTCTTGTGTGATAGGGAATCCAAACTTGAGATAATAAGGAGGACCATTGTCATGAATAGCCAAGTTAAGATAAAGACAAGCCAATTGGAGATCCTAGGAGCTTGAATGTTTAATTGTTTTGATTGCTTGTTGCTTGCTAAGTCCAAAGGAAATGAGCATCTTGAATCATCTTTATGATCTCAAGAAAGGAACTCCAAGGGTTTTATTATCTTCTCTCATCTTTGCATGTTAGGACTAGCCCTTCTCTTCTTCTCTCCACTCTAACCCAAGCCAAACTTATTTTGTGCAAACATTGCCATTGTTTTCAAAAATTAGAAACCTAGGCCATATGCCTTTGATTTTTCAAACTCTTTTCATTTAATACTTATTTTGAATTGAATCTTAAGTCAACTTTGACTTCATTTTATGAATACTTCTAACTTGTAAATACAACTCACTTCGAGTTGTTTTTGTGGTTCCAATGGCCACCCTTGTTAAAACTTTTCATAAACATTAGCCATAGGTTTGAGTTATCATAGTGGTTGATGTAAACCTCACCTTATCCTTATTGATTGGACTATAAGTCTTCCATACTTATTATAGGGTGGATCCCTCACTAGTATGTTGAAGCTCTCCTCACATGGTGGATTGTTGGTTTTAGGTTGAGTTTTCTCCCTTTGATAACAAAAGACCTTAAGGCTTTTGGTCAAATCAATTCACCAATCTTTGAGATTTTTACCCCGAACTACGAGGTTTTGATCCTACCTTTGTGATGGTACGTAGGCAATGGGTGTATCCATTCAAACAAAATTGTAAATATCGTATATTCTTTTCTCATCTCCCCAATCATGTTTGCACAAATATTTTCACAAATAATAACCTACAATACACTTTGCAAAAAGGGCTCCCTTAAAGTACTAAGGATGTTTTGGGTGCTTAAAACCTTCCCATTTCATAACCAACCCCCTTACCCAGATCTCTAACATTTTTATTAGTTTTTGATTTGATAAAACTACTTGGTTTTTGTTCGCTTTCTAACCTTTCCTTTGGATAAATAGAAGCGCGGTGGCGACTCGAATTGTATGATTTACTTTTGATTTAGTCAATAAATCTAAACGTAACGAATACCCCGCTACACAAATGATTTTTTGCCCAACATGACTTTTGTTCCTTATCTCAAGGGCTTTCCAACCATTACTCACATTACTCTTTTGGATTCACCATTTGTGAGTTTCGAATTCATTTCCATTTATGTGCGATTTAATATTTTATGGTGAAACTTGAATTGCAAGCATGCTTTAGTCCATTGTACACGTCCAAATCCTTCCCATGTGAACTCAGCTAGCTTTTGGATTCATCATTGGGCCTTCCACATGCTTACACAGGCCCATGCAATGCAAATTCAAGTTGCCATGCACATGAACAAAGCGTGTGATCTGATACCTTCAGCTATAAATAACCACTTCATGAGCTTCATTTATCAACCTTTTGGAGATCCCTTATGCTGCTGCACTGAAATCCTAACCCTCACCAAAGGAATTATTCATTTTTCTTCATTACTTTCGAGCTTGAAATTCAGTACCATTAGCTGAGTTTTAAAGCCAAATTCCTCAGCCAACCACTTCCATTACACTCAAGGATCAAAGAGGAGAAAGGATCTTGAAGGATTCGTGGCCAGAAGTTTATCCATTTGAAGGTATCCATTCAAACTTTTTGGATCTAGAACTCTTAATTCAATGTAGCATTCTTGTGTTTCTGTGGTTTTCTGAAGTCCTCACACTTGAGGCAAGCCATTGGTACTTTCAATTCTTCATTTCATGAAATTTCAGTTTGAACACCATGATTTTCTCCTTCATATTTCTCTCAATATAGGAAGAGTGAGAAGGATCCATTGGTATAGTGATGATCTCCATCACACGAGCTTCAATTCCATGTCCTTATTTTCCATTTTCATTAAAGTTTATTTCTCTGCAACTGGTGGACGGAATTTGTTGTTTCGCCGGAGAAGATGGTGGTTTCCACCATCATCACCACGTGTGTCACTTGTAGCCATTGGATCACCTTGCCACGATCTAATCTCACACGTTCATTTTAAATACTTCATTTAATGCTGGATGTAGCGCGTTTGACTTGGATGTATCATGTGCCATCAGATATGAACCGTGCCAAGTGCCACGTCAATTAATGAATGTGGATCAGATGGCTGTGGTTTTTTCGCTTATTTTCATTTTCCACTTATTTTCTGTTAATTCCTTTTATTTTCTAAAATTGATTAAAAATTCATTTGAAGTCATAAAAATATGAGACAAATTCCAAAATTTTACTTGAAAAATCTAATTTCATATTATGATTTTTAATTATTTTTGTGACTTTATTTGATATTTTTTCATGGATTATTTGATTTTTAATGGTTTTAATTCATTTTAAAATACTTTTTGACTTTTGAAAAATCAAAAAATATTTTCATAGCATCTATGGATCATGATAAGTCAATGAATAATGGTCTAAACAATTTCTTGGTTGTTTTAGATTTATTTGAGATTTTAATTCATATTATGCTATTTTTAATTGTTTTTAATTGCTTTCTGATTTCAAAATTTTGTGAGAAAATGAGTCAAAGCTTGTTTGACTATGTTGAACCTATAATAATTTAATTGGACTCATTGAAGTTGTTTTGAATTGAATTTGAGGTTTGACCTTATTTGTTTATTTTTTATTTGTATTTACCAAAAAAAATATTGTTGACTTCTTGACTTGTTATCTTCATTTCTCTTCTATTTGGTGTGGATTGATGTTGATTTGATTCACATTTGATCAATTGGATTTGGTTGTGGTCTTCTTTTCCCCTCCCTTTCATCTTCATCCCTTTCTTTCCATCAATGGCCAATGAGTTAAAGTCTTGAAGTTGGTCTTGACAAATGAGAAGTTTAACCTTCTTTGATCCAAACCAAACTCAACTTGATCCATGATCAAGTGAGTTGTTTTGTGTCCAAGATAGGTTGCTTCTTAGTCAAGAAAATAACTAAAAGTCAATACAAGGCCCTTCCCCTTTTGTTTGGCATGGCAAGTTTATGGAGCTTGGCTTACTAGTCATGATCTCTAACTTGTGTTCTTTGCCTATATTTTATTGACCGGCCTCAGATAGGTGTGACTACTACATTAGTCCACTTACGATTGCTTAACATAGTGCTACATTGTCTTATGACAAGCTAACATAACCTTACTAACTACTAACTTTAATTTGAGCATTTAATTTCTTGCCATTTACTTTTAATGTCATTTATTTCTTGCTCATTATTCATATTCATTTTCACTTTGCTCACTTGAGCATATATTTTATGTTTATGTCATTTTTCTTTTGCTCATTTGAGCCCATTATGGTATATAAATATATTGCTATCTTGTTTTGTTTGTGTTTGTTTTAATGTGAACCAAATGCAAAAGGAGAAAGGACTTAGAATTAGGACTTACCTATGCTTAAAGGAGTTCAAGAGCAACTATGCCTCATGCCTTTAGAATGCAAAATTGTTGAAGAGCAACTAGGCCTCATGCCTTTAGAATGCTAAAATTCAAAATTGATCTCAAAGGACTTCTCCTCCAAACTTATTCTTTGTCCATTCCCCTTATTGTGTTGTGAACTTTTTGATGTTTGCTTTTGTGTGATAGGGATCTCATCTTAAGATTGTGAAAGGAGGACCATTGTCATGAGTATCCAAGTTAAGAGCCAAGCCAAATGGAGATTCTAGGAGCTTGATTCAATTTATTGATTGCTTGTTTGTGTGCTAAGTCCAAAGGAAAGGAGTTTCTTGAGTCATCTATATGACTTCAAGAAAAGGAACTCCAAGGGTTTTATCTTCCTCCTCTTTTCTTTGTATGCTTTAGGAATAACCCTTCTCTTCTTATCCCCACTCTAACCAATCCAAAAATCATTTTCAAAACTTTGACTTTGTTTCAAATTAGAAACCTAGGCCTTAAGCCTTTGACTTTTCAAAACCATTTTCATAAATACTCATTGTGAATAAAACTTTAATCCAAACTTTGACTTCATTTTGTAAATAAGTCTAACTTGTAAATATAACTCATTTCAAGTTGTTTTTGTGGTTCCAATGGCCACCTTGTTAAAATATTTTCAAAACATTAGTTATAGGTTTGAGTTATCATAGTGGTTGATATAAATCTCACCTCATCCTTAGTGTTGGATTATAAGTCTTCCATGCTTATTATAGGGTTAACTCCTCACTAGCATGTTGAAGCCTTCCTCACATGGTGGATTGTTGGTTTAGGTTGAGTTTTCTCCCTTTGATAACAAAAAACCTTAAGGCTTTTGATTAAATCAATTCATCAATCTTTGAGATTTTTACCCCGAACTACGAAGTTTTGATCCTCCTTTGTGATGGTACGTAGGCAATGGGTTCATCCATTCAAACAACAAATTTGTAAATATAATATATTCTTTTCTCATCCCTCCAAACTTTTGCACAAATCTTTTCACAAATACCAACCTACAACACATATTTGAAAGAAGAGGTTCCCTTAGAGTACTAAGGATGTTTTGGGTGCATAAAACCTTCCCATTTCATAACCAACCCCCTTACCTAGATCTCTGACATTTTTATTAGTTTTTTATTTGAAAAACTTCTTACTTGGCTTTTGTTCGCTTTTTAGCCTTTCCTTTGGACAAATAAAAGTACGGTGGCGGCTCGAATTGTATGTTGACTTTTGGTTTAGTCAATAAACCTAAAGGTAACGAAAACCCCGCTACACTCCCATGTCAATATGTGCAGCCCTTTGTTTTTTTTTATTTTTTCTTGTTTATTTACTTAATCTAATATTTATTTAATAGTTTGAATTTTGATTCTATTTAGTTGATCAAATCACAATTCAATTAATTTATTCTTATTTTATTTTATTAAGTAGACTTTGATTAGTTGATTTTAATGTGTGTAGTCTTTTATTTAGGTTGTCTCTGTCCTTGTTCATGGTGATGTAAAGCATTTTGGTTGCTACTGCCTTTTCATTGCGTTGCAATTTTAGAGATAAAATCCAATTTAACCCTTGAAATTGCTTGGACGCATAGATTATTGTGTGACTTCTTATAAAGTGAATCCTATATGAATCCACTTTAAGTTAACTTAACTTAGCGCTAAATTCAATTGCTTTTGATTTTGGCTTATTTCCGATCCCGTGATTTACTCTTGGGCTTTCTTACAATGAGATCTTTTTGTTTGCATTTACTTGTTTGATGAGTTTTCTCTTAATTGCTTTATTATATCCCCACTCATCAAAATGTACCCCATTCCCATGACATGTAATAATTTTATTGTTTTTCTTTATCTTTTTTGTTCTGATTGTGTTAGTTAATTGTTAATTCAAGATTAGTGAAAAAATCAAAAAATTTCAAAAAGAACAAAAATAAACGCTTGATCCAACGTCGAGTCATTTTTCTCAAACCAAACCAACTCATTTTCAATTTAAATCATTTCCAATCAATTCCACAATATGTAATGAACCTCGATCAACATCGAGTGCATTTTCTCAAATACACTCAAAAGACCTAAGATTATTAGAGATTTTTCAATAAAATAGGATGAAAAGGAACAAGATATAGTCCACGAGCTCCTAAGAGTTGGGATTCGAGATGTAGTTCTCGTAAATTCAAACACTAATCATCCTCCAATCAATTCCGCTATGTGTAATAAATCTCAATCAACGTCAAAAGTATTTTCTCAATAAAAAATTTAAAACATCTAAAAATATCAAAACTCTTTTCATAAACCAGATAGAAAAGGAACGTGGTGTAGTCCAAGAGCTCCCGAGAGTTGGGAAACGAGATGTAGTTAGTAACCTTTTAATTCTTATTGGGTAATTAACGTATCTTTCCATTAGAGAAATATGAATGGATGTTATTTCTTTGATAGATTCACAACTCTCAAATGTAAGAAAAGATAATAGTCTAAAAGTAAAAATAATTAATAGCTTCCAAATTACTTGATCTTACGTCTATAGAGAAATCATGTTCAATTTGATACTGAAAATGGTAGGGGTTAAGTTTGCTCAGGGTTTTGACATTAATTTATTTTTTTTGGAAATTTTGTTTTTATAATGAATTGTTTTTATGATATTGTTTTTTTCCTACAAATTTATTATGCAAGATGTACTAAAAGAAGTTTGATTCATTAGACACAGGGTAATGTGACACATAATGTACAAATAATATATAACAAGTAGTAGTAGAAGATTCATGCACCCACACGAAAAATTTATATTTTAAACTAATAGATATAAATGTTATTATATAATGACAAATTTAGACAGGTATGGACAAAATCATAGTATAAGCATATCACCCAAACATAAAAAAACAAAAACATATCAAAATAGTACAATGGTAAATTTGGATATTTTTATAGTAGATTTACACATGTCAAAACCTACAAGCATGTTAAATGAATAAGTCAATAGTGATATTTACGTGTGTCCTTGTATTTGAGAGATTTAGTTTTGTCTGGATTTTGGTTTTTGTTTTTTTCTCTTTTTCCCTTGTCGTCTGTGATCCCATTGCCTGGTGGTTAGGACTGTTATTGTTGGTTGTTTTTTCCCTTGTCTTCTATGATCCCATTACCTTTTAAACCCTAATTTAAGGGTGAGCCTTGGTGGGAAGCTTTGTTTGTCCATCTGGTCCTCCATGGACCTCAACCCTAGTCCACTGATCATTTGTGGCTTGTACAAGTCATCATTTGACTTTGTGCTTTGACATTGCCTTTGAGGGAACCCTAATATCCAACCATTGACTATGCATCAACCTTGTGAAACTACTCCCAGATACCTCATGCTCCCAAACCCTAGCTTGTGTGACATTGGCCTTTAAGGAACCTTTTGATCCAAGAAACCCTAATTGTGGCCATTTGCTTATATGCTTAGCCTTTTCACTTGATCACCTTATCCTTCATTTGCCACTTCATCATTTATTAGTCCATCTACATCCAATTCAAGTTCATTTCATCCACTTTATTCATCCATAATACAAGTGAAAGTTTTTGGTTTAAACCCTTGAATCATCAACTTAAAATCATTGGCTTCATCAACAAACATAACCCATAATCATCCCACAAAGCATCAAGGATTGGTTCCTATCAAGATTCTACCATTTGGTCTTCAAACAATCATCATGGTGCCTCGGAATTCAAGAAACATCAAAATTTTACTTTTAGGGCATGTTCGTTGGTCATGTTTTGGTAAGTTTGGCCTACCATTTGGTCAAAACCCCATAACATTTTCATCTTTTCACATTTTAAGGATCTACTTCAAGCCAAATGTCCTAAACGAATTACTCTCCAACTTTGTTTCAAGGCCCAAGGCCTAACTCAATGCATAAGAACCTCAAAATATGGATTGGCGAAGCTGGTCAAGTTGTCCATTCAGGCCTAAAATCATGTCATGACCATGACTTTGAACCATTTCCATTTTCACATCACAACACCTTTTGACCTAATTCCTTTTGAAACATGTTAAGGGTATGTAAAGGTTCATTTGACCTAATTTTTGTTCAAAATGCATGAGCCAATTTTAATTGGCCCAAGTGCAAAGTTCATGATTCATCATGATGCATGTAGCAAGACCAGACCAACCAATTGATGCATCATTCACCAAGTCATGTTTGTTTCCTTTCCACTTGAACCAAGAGTGTGCTGCAAACATTAAGGACACCAACTGCAAGCCAAAATAAGAGGAGCAAAGGGACACGAGCAAGCAAAAAAGGAAAACTCAAAAAGCAACATTGCCCAAAAAGGATACAATCTAAAATCACCTCAGCAAGTGTTGGGACCACCATTATCTTACCAAAAACATGTTTATCTATAGGACAAAGGGATGAAAGAGTAATTGCAGGTGACTGGACACACACCCTTAGCTAACAAGTCTTGCTTTTGTCTCATTTTCAGACCTATGCTAAATCATAATTTCCCACACTAAAACTCCACCATAAACACTCCATCAGCTTCCCTATAAATAGGGGATGCTTCTCTATTCATAAACGAAGCTTCCAAGTCATCGAATCTTTGTAGAAAATACACCACACTTCTTCAAAAAATAGAGATATCATGTTTGGTCTTTGAGCCATTTCCAGTACTAAAAACACTCTAACACCTTCATTAAACCTCCCTGAAGCTACCTGAATCCTTGGAAGTGTTCGAAACAACCTCACATGAGCTCCTCATATCCATCGGAACCACTGTCTGAAATCGATTCTGACAAGGTAGTTAACACCTTTATTTCCATCCAAATAAGTTACCACTCTACTCTTGTGATCCACTAAAGCTAAGCCCTATGATTTAAGCTTTAATCATTGTGTATACACCATTTCAGGGTTAAGTTTTCATTCGTGTTCATCTGAAATACTCCATACTCAGAGCCAATCAATGGCTCATGAGTATGAAGGAGGCAACGGTGACCCAAGGTTGAGTGGATTCCATGGTTGATTCCACTAAGAACCTTGAGTTGTAGAGGTTTGATATTTATATTTTCCAAGGTTGAAGATGATGGTTTTTTTCGTTGCTTCGCGCGTTTGTATTTTGTTTAAATTCAAAATTTTATGTTGAACATTTTCAATGGCTGGTTTGTGTGACTTAGCTCTTGGGTATGTGTGTGTGTCTGCAATCAGCGTGTACTTTGTGTTCCCTAGGATCTAGACCATCCATAAAGCATACTTATTACAATTAATCAGATCAAAGGGTCGTGTTTGGTCCAATTGTCAGGGGTTAAACCCCTCGCGCCCCCGTTGTTCCTTTTTTCTTCTTTTTTCCTTTTTGTTTGATATTTCACTTTATTTTCTTTATTTTCTTTGCCTTTTGATTTCTTCTCTCACTTATTTCTTTTTGACCCAATAATTTTGGAAATACCTTTCATCAAATATCTTTTTTACTATTACCATTAATTATTTATTTTTATCATTTTTAATTAGACCTTTATACCCTTGTATTTGATGGTGGTTGATGAGATTCTATTGGTCATGGTAATTGGTCTTAGGGTTGATTTTTATCTTCAAAACTTCAAACATATTAAGGAATGATCAATGGATCATTCTTGACACTTTAATGTGTTGATAGATTTCCCCTATTTGATCATGTTTGATACAATCTTCCACTCTTCAAATCATTGATAGATGGACTTGAGGTTGTTATAACTTTCTTTGATTCAAATCTATTGATAGATGATCATGGATCATCTTCAATATGTTGCAACAATGATAGGTTATCCCTCGATGCATCATATTTTGAGTCCTTTGACTTATGGATAGATAATCCCTAGGTAGTTAGTTACCATGTGCAATATAACCACTAACTTTCACCACTAACCATTGGATCTTATTAACCTAATTCACTATCTTGTGCTTTATTTTTCTTGTCAATTTACTATAATTTCATTTAATTTAAGCACTCATCCTCATACTAATCATCATTGTATATATATCCCATGAATCTTTACTTCATTGTCATTTACTTATTGTCATTGCATAATCAAAAGAACAAAAACATGATAATATAAAAATATCAAAAAGAATGCATTCATATGTCACTATTATGGAACTTAGAGGAATCATTAAGACCCTTGCATGTGGACCTTGCCCTAATTCGTGACCCAATGCACTACCCTAGGGAGACATGCTCTTGGGCTACCTTACAGAGAAAAATCTGGTGACAACTCTGTGTAATTTTTCTTTTGACCTAGTGGTTAGTTTTTTCCCGGTAGTGACACTTAGTATACAAGTAACATAGGTATATATATATATATATATATATATATATATATATATATATATATATATATATATATATATATATATATATATATATATATATATATATATATATATATATATATATATATATATATATATATATATATATATATATATATATATATATATATATATATATATATATATATATATATATAATTAAGTTTTCCAATAATAACCATCGTTATTCTTCATTATCTCTCTTTTTTTTTTCCTCAGTAAAAGTGCCTCACGCACTGTTTAATGTTAAATTTGATAAACAAATGTTAGTCTCTTATTGAAGGTTTCTTACAGGATTGACCA
This sequence comes from Lathyrus oleraceus, assembly GCF_024323335.1. Classification (NCBI taxonomy): domain Eukaryota; kingdom Viridiplantae; phylum Streptophyta; class Magnoliopsida; order Fabales; family Fabaceae; genus Lathyrus; species Lathyrus oleraceus. The sequence goes on from NC_066581.1 coordinate 242,014,406, forward strand.
GATAATCTTAGGATATAATGCTAAAAGTTTTCTTATAGTTTTGTGTTGAAAAGAGGAGGATTTCTACTTGGTCAAAATATTTGAGAAAAAGTAATGCAAAAAGGTCGATTGTTGGAAACGTAAATGATTTTGACAATGTTAAAAGGTAAACTTTGTAAAAGTGAATGTAAAGTGACAATGAAATTAATAGAGGAATGAAAGAAGATTTGAAAATAAAATAAAATGAAGTAAGCTACTTTGCATTTGAATAGAAATAATATTTCATAATTCATACATTTGCTCAGTGAAACTCGTTTCTCTCTATGCTGGTACTTTGAGTTTTTTAGTTTTGTAGTGAAATCAAAGAACACCTTCAATCCTAATTCTAGAATTCCTATTTATACAACTCTAAAATAAATATTTTGTAAAGTTCTTCTCCTCAGCATTCACCACGTTGATTTTTGCATGATTTTCACTTCTGAAGTGTCCTCCACGTGCCCCTGTGGATAAAACCGAGAAGCAGTTACTCACTTTGAACCAACGTTTCTTTGCGCCAAAATAGTGTTAGTCGATGTGTCCTGCTGGCGTCAAAATCCTAAGCAAATATTATTGTCGAAATGCTAGACGAGATATTTATTTTAAAAAAAATACTAAGTCCCAATCTTTATCTCTCATCTTGAGACTTCAACTTCCTTAACTGACACAATATGTCGAAAATGTCCTTTTGGACTTCCAAATTTTTGCAAGTCTTCTTATTATGCTGAGATTTTTACCCCTATCAAAAATTCCAGCTAATAAATTTCCCCCAAAAAGGACCTTTTTTCAACAAAAAGGAGATATGGGTGTTTTTGACCTTTTTTGGCACTATTTCACCTAGTGGATTGACGTCATGGATATGATGACCTTTCCATCAGTCGTCACCTCGAAAACGTGCATGTTCCCACAATCCCATAACTCTCAATCATAGTTCTCTCTTTATAGGACGACGTGGACAGGTTTACGAAATCGTTTCGATTCTGCCTTTAACATTGGGGCATGTGTCATCAAAGTTTGCGCCATTTGTCAAGTAAAAACTGAAGAGTTTTTTTCCCTCATTATAAATACCTCTTCTTTTTCTCTTCTTTTATTTTCTGCTCCTTTCAATTCATAAACTTCTTTTTCTAAAACTTCTTTTCTTCAAGAAATCAGTCCACCATCCCCAACAATGGCTTCCAAAGAAAAGAACACCAAAGAATCCAAGGACTCTCTTCCATTAGCTACCAAGCTTCAATTTGCTATTCTTGCTGGAAATCAAGAGTATGTCCCAGAACCACCAAATCAAGAGGAAAATCTTTGAATCTTCAAATCTCAGGTACTCATTCCCTATTCCGTTTATGGATAAACCCATGCACTTATGGGTCTAATGCATGATCCCCCAGTAGATATTAATGATCTCAAAGAATTTTTCCCTTCTCACCATCGAACGAAACCAATAGTGAGCATTAAGAAACCCCTCAATTTAGAGTACATGACTGTTACTCTATGTGTTTTTTGTGCCAGCTTTAGAAAATACATCAAAGACTATCATGTCATTGGTACTGACAAAGTGTCTGATTAATAACACATCACTTTCCTTGATTTGTGATTGTCGAGATGTATTTTTTGCTGTAAATCCTTGAAGGTAGAAAAAAGACACTTGAACCTAGCTAAACAATTCAGCGAATGTTGTGATATTTACCTTATCCAATTGATACTAGGATCCCTCTATGATTCCTTAGGGTTAGCCACTGAAGCTGATCGAAAAAATAGCAAGTGTACTATTTTTACCGATGTAGTAATAAGGAGTTTTTTTCCCAAGTATCGATCTCAGGGATTGCGTAGGAAATACTTATTTTACTTTTGATTCTATTTGAATAAAAACACAATGGTTTGGTTGGTTTTGGGAATTTATAACAACAAACCCAAAAAGATAGTAAAGAATAATTGATTAAGATGAAACATGCTAGGGTGAGTGGTTGATTTAACTAGTTATGAATTCAAGTCAAGATTTCCTCAATACACATGAAACATTCAATTACCTAACCTCAGAATGTTCTTCCTTAAGTCCTTAATGAAGAAACTATTAAACTATCAATTCTTACTCAAATGTCCATTCAACTAATCATTGGTTTTAATCATAAACAATATCAAGGTTTATGGTGATTTACAAAAGTTCCTAGTCCTAGGTGATGCAATTATAAACCCAATTGTGTGAAAACCCTAACAATCACAATCTTATTATTGATAGTCATAGATCTAATTGTATTTGTCTGATACAAAAGCATAATAACATCACACAATTGAATTGAAATACGTAACATAGTAATAAGAAAATCTATGGTTCGAATTTATAACATAAGATCAAATCAGGACCACCCCCTTAGCATTGGGGGGTTTAGCCTCTCATAGTATTCAAAGAAATCATAGTGTGGAAATTAAACATTACAAAGAATTAGGAGATTTTGGTCTTCAATGGTTGATGCCCTTGAATCTCGCCGTCTTCAAATCCTCCGCAGTAGCTATATTCTCTAGTGCAATGTTTTTCTCTCGTACGTCAAAAGTCCCCTTCTCTTTCTCTCCAAAGTCTTCTAATAGCCTCATATGGTTTTTTCTCCCAGCAAGAAGTCCAAAATACCCTTAATGAACAGGGCGGATCCACACAACATAAAGTAAAATTTCTCAGCCGCGCCCATCAACACGGGCCGTGTGGATTCATACGGGTGCCCGTGTTGCTCTTCAAAAGTTGTGTTTTTTAAAGAAAGCTACAGAGGCATCAACACGGGCCGTGTTGATGTACACGGGTGCCCGTGTTAACCCCCTGACTCCCCTCTTTGAGTGCTCCTTCCTGGAAAACAACACGGGCCGTGTTGATGTACACGGGAGCCCGTGTTGACCTTCTGCATCTTCATATTTTGGCCTTCCAGAGCATCCAACACTCAGCTATTAGTCCTTTTGAACCCATGCAACAACCTGCAACACTAACACTACCAAATCGAAGCATAAAAGAGACTTTTTGACACAAACATGTAACAAAATGCAATGCAATAATAAACTAACGAAACATGTTAAATGACTTTAAAACAACTAAAAGCAACCACAAATCTTACCAAAGTGATGAAAATATGCCGGATAAAAGGTGGGAATTCAATGGAAATGGTGACCGATCAGAAGCCATAAAAAACCTAAAACCCAGTGACAACCTGTTGTTGGCTGGACCATATTGGTTGCTCCAGCTCTAGCTAAATGCCATGTTTTAACTTTCCCTAGATGTCGAAAAACCCAATGATGTTGACAAAACCATTAAGAATAGGTGTGTTAAAGGTACTCAACTTGCTCAAATAACCCCAGCTGACACAAATAGATAAGATGTAGATACTTTTTCGACTTATTTCATGATGTTCGTTAAATGCCATAACTTCACTCCTATAATGGCCCCTTTTGTTAATAGAACTAATGGGCCTGAGTGGTTCACCAGAAAGTTTCCTTCTATTGGAGAACATGAGGCTGAACGGAAGAAGGTATGGAAAATTTCCTTACTCCAAAGCTTCTTTCGACCTGACTTGGGACCTCCAAAGAAAATGTAAAGATATTATTCTATAAGCCCAATTTAGTGTCACGCCAATTTGGAGTTAGTCAATCTGTGCCTAAGCCCTTTTTCAATCGAAAAAGTGAACTCTGTCTTTGAAATGTTGACTACTCAAAGGATGATTACCTTCGACGTATTGCTCGACATGCTGTTGATCATGCTGTACTCACACCGTTTTCTTTTCAACCAAAATTCTATTGCACCAAATAATTCAAAACTCGTTGAAAAGCTTACCATGCAAAATAATTTCTTGAGGTTGCAACATTATGTCAGTATCTAACAAACGCTTTCTCTTCTCTACAGCGAAAATTCAGAAGAGGTAGAGACAAACACATCAAAGAGTTCCAAGCTTTCCAAAAATATTTTGAAACTGTGTATTCCCCCAATGTCCTTAGTCCGACAATCATGAAATAACTATTACTCTTAAAGAGAAAATGATGGAGAAACTCCCTAACTTTAAAATCCCTGATTATGTGAATGATAAGTACATATTTTCACTAAACTATTATCCTTCCAAGTTTCCCCCTTTTCCTACTAGTGATATGGCCGTGGATTTTGCCCCTTCATTTCCACGATGGTTTATCTATGGGGAAGACTTAAAGTTACCAAAAAATGCAAGCTTAAAGATTATTAAATGAGTTACTCTAACTAAGCATGACATATATAGTTTCAAAGGACACCTTCATGTCGACATAGAACATGTCAAGTTTAAAACCCATATACATGAAGCTGAGCAAATTGAAGGATCTCTCAAAATCAAATTAACCAATTTTCCCTTTTTTTCCTTATTTATAATTTTATTTGTATGCTTACAGCGGCCAAACATAGGAAGAGAGCAAGAGATGTTGTTAGCGCTTCCATAGCCTTAAATAAACCCAAGGTCGAAACAACTCCAATAAAAACCACACAGGTCAGTTCTAAAATCGGAAACCTGGTTTTAAATTATTCTCCATATTAATCTTACTTGACTTTTTTATGTACACATTTTTGTTTCCTTTTTCAGGCTGATGTTGAAACTCAAGCCATACCTGACTAGGATTTCTCTCCTGAACCTCAAGCCAAGAAGAAAAAGCCAAAGACTACTAGGGTTAGCTCTATAAAGGTTGCGCCCAGCCCAAAAGTCACTCCTACTCCTAAAGCAAATAAGGAGAAGAAAGTAAACCTCAGGAAAGGGAGAAAAAGAAATCAAGACAACCAGAAAACTGGTCTCCACTAGTCGCGAAAGTGCCAATTCAATCCCAGATGTGGATGTCCCAAAGTGAGTTTACATTTCCTTATCCCTATCCCCTGTTCAATATTTCTCCAGTACTAATTCTTAAGTTATGCAGGATAATCACTCTCCAATCCTGTGTCGAGTTTCAAACGTCTAACACCTCAAACCACTAGCTCCCCTTTAATTCAACCTACTCCGCTCAAGGAAACTGCCGAAGAAGAAGGCACGCATACAGAAGAAGAAACCAATGTCTCTCATGGCTCAGGCGATAGAGAACAATATTCTAAAACACCATCTTCAACAATTGATAGCAAAAATGACAATGAAGTGGGCATGGACCACACTTCTCAAGAGGACACTTTTGGGGAAGACGGGCCAAAAAACACATTTCCTCCTAGTATCCCAAAAAAACAAAGATGCTCATAAAGATCCAAAAATCACTGACCCTCTTGCAAATACTGAAAAACCAACTACAAAGACTGCATCAGAGGTCGAACAGAAAACTGCAAAGATTTCGACTACTAAACCAACTCCTTCACCCAATACCTCTCCCTTTCTCTCAATAGGAGTTGGAAGAGATGAAGAAAACCAATCCACGAGCCTATGTGAAATTAGTAATGAGCACCAGGGGAAGTTCGAGTGATAAATTCTCAAATTCTTCGACTATTTTTGGAGGAAACACTGCACCTGAGACTACCAATGGGGCTCTTCAGCAATTGAAAGTAAAACTCGTAGAAGGTAACCTGTTTTAATCGCTAGAAAATAAATTCATTCATGGCTATGGCATCAAGTCCCTACTAAAAAAACTCGATGTTCCAAATTCCCCCAACGATGTTCTTAACTTTGTGGTAGCGTTTGGACCTCTCTTCGACCAGATTTTTGCTGACTTCCAAAGGAAACATGAAGCGCAAAGAAAAATAATGCCTAAGGTGTGAGTGCAACTTCATTTAGATGTATTTTGTACGATATCAAAACTATGATACTTTAGCGTTAATGTATATTGGAAGATATCCTCTGATTCTCTATGTGCATCTTAGATTTAGAAAGCATAAAAGAATTTAGAAACAACTTGGAAAAGGTCTCATGCATAAAAAATAAGTTTTCATAAAAAACGCATGAAAAATAACTTTACATCAAAATGCATGAAAAATGAGTTTTTGTAAAAATGCATGAAAAATAAGTTTTTGTGAAAAATGCATGAAAAATATTTTTTTTTGTGAAAAATTGCATTATAGGTTGACACGTGCTGTCTATAGGTTGACACATGCTGTCTATAGGTTGACACGTGCTATCTACAGGTCGACGCATGATGTCTAAAGGTCGACCTATAAAAACATTTTCACTACTATAGATATACACATGCATTCTATAGGTCGACACATATGCTATAGTATTAAAGTCGGTAGCTTTTGTTTCATGTGCTGACTCCTTAGGTCGACACATGGGAAGCACATAACTGTTACAGGTCGATGCATGACCTTGAACAAGTCAACGCATGCTGTTTAAAGGTCGACAATGAATCTTACAGGTCGACCTATACGATAATTTTTTTGAAAAATTCATATTTTCTCCAAGTTATTTGCATTTCCTTTTGTCCTAAATCATCCATGCATATAAGAACTTCATACATGCATCATTCTCTAGTAAGGTTTCTAGAGTGAGTAAAACCTACATGAATCCCGGATTTTAAAGCATCTCATAATCTTAAACTCAATCTATGCATACACATAATCAAACTACACATAATCATTTTTTGATTGGGTGCCCATCTAGATTTGGGTTGATAACGTCCAATTAGGTTTGTTGTACCGAGAATATTGGGTTGCAATCTTTGAGGGATTCAAAAAAGAAAACCGAAGTGGGGTTTTCCTTCAAGATATTTAGTGTTTGAAGGTTTCAGACAAGATTGTACAATTTGGATTCGATAGAGTGAAAGCCTTGAGACTAGGTGTGTCGGTAAGGAAGTAGCGTGAAACGGTGGATGGTGTTGACAAATCTTGGGTTCAACAAGTGTGCGCTTGGGATTAATTCAGTCGGGTGAAAGCCTTGAGACAAGGAGGTCGTGCAAGGAAGTAGCAACAACAGGTGAATTGAAGCGACATTATTGGTGACTTGATCTATCTTTGATCAAGGTTTTTGGAGGTGCTAGAGTCAAGAACAAACCTTGGGTTTGTGGGATTTGATTTCTCATCTCTTGTATTGATACTTTCTCAAAGTAAGATTTATTATATTAATATCTTAATTCAAATTCGAATTGAGGGAAGACATACCCATAACGAGGTCGATTGGGGAACTGTCTAAACAAATCCTTGTGTACTCTCTCTCTCTCTCTCTCACACACATTTATTTTTCGATTCAAAAATTATTAATTACTTTGATCTCTTGACCAACATTGTTTGGATAATAACTTTTGAATTCTTTGATAAATTGTGTTTTTGTAGTAATTACTTACCATTTGGTAGTGATTGGCTTTTAAAACTACAAAAACTATACTAAAATCTAAACTTTATTGATTGCACGCAAAGTCTTTAATGAATTGTGTCAACTAGTCTTTAGTGTGTTACTGATATTGGAAATAGATAGTTACCATAGTAGAGTATTCAATTTAGTGCTTGAAGTATTCATAAACCAACTTGTGAATTATTATCATGCCATTTATACTCATATGCATATCCTATTCTTCAATAGAAGGTTCGGTTAGACGATTTTGGATCCGAGAAATATTTTAAACTTGCTTTCGCGCCATAAAATTTTCTAAATCAAAGTTTGAAATATTTTTTTAATTTGGGATATATTCACCCCCCTCTAGATCTCGGCCTATCGTCTAACAAGTGATATCACGAGCTCCGGTTCTTTCCAGTCTTAAGATTTGCTTATTAGATAGGGGCTACTGAACCTAAAGGGGCGTATAATAGAGCACCTATTTTCACCAGCGAAAATTATTGCCATTGGAAAGCTTGTATATGTATCCATATCAACTCCGTTGATAAGGGTGTATGGGATGTCATGCCAATGGTCCTAATCAAATTACAATGACCAATGGTGAAGGCGTCATTATACCAAAAATGGAAAATCAGTGGAATGATAATGATAAGAAGTTGTGGTCTCATGATTGGAAAGCACAAAATATTCTCATATCCACATTAGGTGTTGATGAGTATTATCGTGTCTCTCATTCTGAAACCGCCAAGGCTATGTGGGACGCATTAGAAGTTGCCCATGAGGGAACTAATGGAGTCAAAAAAGTTAGGATCAATACTTTGAACCAAGAGTTTGAACTCTTTCGTATGAAGCATGGTGAAACCATTACCGACATGCAAAAGAGATTCACAGATCTTATAAATAGATTGAATGCTCTAGGTAATCTTATCTCCAATTCTATTGCTACTAACAAGTTTTGAGATGTCTTAATAGGGAAACAACCCAAGGTCATTGCTATCAAAGAGGCAGATGATCTTAAAACACTTGATCTTACTACTTTGTTTGGTAAATTGGAAGAGCATGAGAAAGAACTCACTTGCTTGGAAAAACATGAAAAAAAGTATGAAAAGAAGATGAAGAAAGATAAAGGTAAAGACGAGGAACAAGTGAAGAAGTCTATTGATCTAAAGACTTCTAGTTTCAAGTCCTCAAAGAATGAGCTTAGTGAGTGTGAAAGAATTGGTGATAATAACTCCGATGATGATGATGTTGGGTTATTTGTCAAGAAACACCAAAGGTATATTCGGAAAAACAAAGTCAAGCACCCTGAAGGAAACTTAGACAAAATTGGAAAAGAGTCCAAGTACTCAAAAGATGTTGAGAATAGGAAAGTTAAATTCAGAAGCTCTTGTTATAATTATGGTGAAATTGGTCACTATAGACCGGAATGTACCATGATTAAGAAAGATAAAGAAAGAGGGCATCACAAGAAGTCTAGTAAATTTAGAAGAGGTTATGTAGCTTGTGAGAGTGCAAGTCATTCCTCAAGCGATGGAAGCTTCACTTTAAGTTTAGAATCGTCTCGAATTTGTTTTATGGAAAATGGAAGGAAGAAGAAACAAGTAAGTCCTTCTAAACTTGAGCTTAATAGTGATTTATCTTATTCTAAATTACAAAATGCCTTTTAAAATCTTCTTAGAGAGGCCTTAAATGGTTTTAACAAATTAGCTTCACATGAAAAAGTATTTTTACACTTCGAAGCTAAAGTGTTAGAATCCGAAAGGAAGTTGGAACCTATTAAGAGATCTATGATAGATATTCAAATTGACAAGAATGAGGATGAAAACCTTCTAGGTTTGGTTGTGAATCTTATAATAATTGGAAAAAAGAGATAAATGCTCTTCAAGTCAAATTAAACAAAGCCTTACAACCAAAGATTGCTTATGCTATTGATTCGTCTAAGCATGAAAGGTCTTTGAACCATTCATATAAGAAACATGAATTTGTTAAAAAGGATTTTAATAGCAAAGGAAAATCTCATCTTAACTTGTCTTGTCTCTTTTGTTGCCATAAAGGTCATACTATTGAAAAATGAAAATTTAGAAAGCTTTTAATTCCTAAAGGAGCTTTTCAATGGTTGCCCAAATGCAACCTTGTTTTCACTCACCCCCAAGGACCCAATGAAGCTTGGGTACCTAGCACTTTTTTATTTATTTTACAAGATAAGTGTCTTGGATCTATGAAGAAAGTATGTTATCTTGTTTGTGGATACTCAAGACATGTGACATGTTACATCTACCTATTTCATTGACTTTGTGGCAAGGAAGATGGGTTGTATGACCAAAAGGAATCAACTTCTAGTATTCTTTAATTGGTAAAAATGTATTGATTATTACTAATGTTTTCTATCCGAGAAGTGTCGGAAAAGGTATTGTTCTTAATGATGTAGGTTATCTTCGACACAACATACTTAAGCTCATCAAATTAGGGATTGATCAACCTAAGATGAGAAAACGTGAGGAGGAGTAAAATGATTATCATAATTAAACAAGATTAAAAGTCGAAGTATTAGGATGATCATCAAATCAATAATCTTCTTGGATACATTATTAATCATACTTTCAAGTAATTTGTCAAAGAGAAAAGTGGTAAGATCATTGTTGTCTAAAGGTGGTATGGCACATGTTGCATTTATTCCAACTTTCGTTTGAGAGTTTCTTGTGAAATCCATGTGAATCCTCCATCATTCGTGCGGTGAGGTAATATCTTTTCAACTTTCACTTTGTAAGGAAGTTCTTTCTTTTGCCTGTTTATTTTTCAAAGGTATATGATTTACTTTGTGTATGATATATATTATGTGTGTTCACTTCTGAAAATTTCAAGTGATAACCAATGTGTTTTTCATTTAAAATGATTGTAGTGATCTTATCTAAATATCTTCACATGTATGTTATACGGTCTTTAGCTTATGCTTTCTTGGAAGATTTCAAGTTTATGTCGATGATATTATATTTGGATCCAATGAAATAACTTGTAGAGGAGTTTTCTAAGCTTATGCAGGGTGAGTTTGAGATGAGTCTTATGGGGAGTTGAGTTACTTCCTTGGTATTAAAATCAAACAACTCAATGAAGGGTCATGTGTGTGTTAAACTAAATATTGCACCTGCTAAAGAAATTTTACATGGAAGATGCAAAGTTTATTGACACTTCTATGACCATAAATTGAAACTTGGAAAAGAATGAAAATGGTAAGGATGTAGATTTCAAGAAATATAGAGTGCATCCTTAATCATTTCATAAGAAAGGTAATATCGTTCCTTTTTTTCCCTTTTTGTAAGTAAGCTTTTATCTTTACATGTTGCTTGTGTTCCAAATGATTGATATTCTTGATGTTTGAATTAGTACATAAATGTTCACTTCCAAAAATGTCTATTGATGCATGTCAATTATATGCTCATAGTAACTTTATGCTTTTCTCTCTATATGCTTGAAATATGCTCTTGGTGCATTGGCTTGTTATCTATTCTTGCATGAAACTTGATTGAACATGTTACAATGTTAGCAAATTCTTGTTATGTGTCATTGTTATGATAATATCTTTGTTTTTGGTTTGCGTGGTAATAAATCTTTATCGCTTTGTTAGAGCACATGCATATGCAACATTTCGGGAGTACCAAAGACATATGTCACGTAATTGTGTGTATCTTCTATAGTAATTCAAGAGTTTTTGATTGCATTATATCCTTCATATTTCATGTTTGTGCTATGTTATTTGGTCTTTATTGTGACAATCATATTGTATTGTTGCCTTACATGCGTGTATTTATGTTTAGGAATTTTCCTTCAATATGTATGTTATTCTATGTGAGTGTTATCATATTGATGTTCTTATCTTTACAAACCGCCTTTGTGTGTTATTTTGGTTTATGTGTGATTCTAGATACTTATCATGATTTGCTTTGTTTCTTTTTGATGTTGTCAAAGGGGGAAAAGCAAGATGAAGTTGGGATGCATATATTTAGGGGGAGTCTTTCATTGAAAACATGAACGCATCGTCTCAAGTTTTGCCATCATAAAAAAGGGGGAGTATGCGAGTGCAACTTAGTTTATATGTATTTTTTATGATGTCAAAACTAGAATACTTTAGTGTTAATGTATATTGGACGATATCCTCTAATCCTCTATGTGCATATTAGAATTAGAAAGCATAAAAGAATTTGGAAACAACTTTAGAAAAGGTCTCATGCATCAAAAATGCATTAAAAATAAGTCTTCATAAAAAATGCATGAAAAATAAGTTTCATAAAAAATGCATGAAAAATGAGTTTATGTGAAAAATGCATGAAAAATAAGTTTTTTTTGTGAAAAATGCATGAAAAATAAGTTTTTGTGAAACTTTTGTGAAAAATGCATGAAAAATAAGTTTTTGTGAAAAAAATGCATTATAGGTTGGCACATGTTGTTTATAGGTTGGCACATGTTGTATACAGGTCGAGGCATGTTATCTACATGTCGACCTATAAAAACATTTTCACTACTATAGGTCGACACATGTATTATATAGGTCGACACGTATGTTGCAGTATTAAAGCATGTAGCTTCTATTTCATGTGTTGACTTCTCAGGTCGACACATAGGAAGCACATAACTGTTACAGGTCAATGCATGACCATGAACAGGTCGACACATGCTATTTACAGGTCATCACATAGGTCTTACATGCCTACCTATACGATCAATTTTTTGAAAAATTTATATTTTCTCCAAGTTATTTGCATTTCCTTTGCCCTAAAACACCCATGCATATAAATACTTCATACATGCATCATTCTATAGTAAGGTTTCTAGAGTGAGTAAAACCTACATGAATCCAGGATTTCAAAGCATCTCATCATCTTCAATTCAATCTATGCATACACACAATCAAACTACACATAATCTTTTTTTGATTGGATGCCATATAGATTAGGATTGATAACGTCCAATTAGGTTTGTTGTACCGAGAATATTGAGTTGCGATCTTTGAGGGATTCAAATAAGAAAACCTAGGTGGTTTTTTCCTTCAATATCTTTAGGTTTTGGAGGTTTTAGACAAAATTATACAATTCAGATCCGATCAAGTGAAAGCCTTGAGACTAGGAGTATCACCAAGGAAGTAGCGTGGAACGGTGGACCGTGTTGACAAGTCTTGGGTTCAACAAGTGTGTGCTTGGGATTAATTCAGTCGGGTGAAAGCCTTGAGACAAGGAGGTCGTGTAAGGAAGTAGCAATAACAAATGAATTGAAGAGACATTGTTGGTGACTTGATCAATCCTTGATCAAGGTTTTTGGAGGTGCTAGAGTCAAGAATAAACTTAGGGTTTATGGGATTTGATTTATCATCTCTTGTATTGATGCTTTTGCAACGTAAGATTTATTATATTAATATCTCAATTCGAATTTGAATTGAGGGAAGACGTACACATAGCAACGTCAACTAGGGAATTGCCTAAACAAATCCTTGCATACTCTCTCTCTCTCTCTCTCTATATATATATATATATATATATATATATATATATATATATATATATATATATATATATATATATATATATATGTCATTTATTTTTCGGTTCATAAATTGTTAATTACTTTGATCTCTTGATCAATATTGTTTGGATAATAACTTTTGAATTCTTTATTAAATTGTGATGTTGTAGTAATCACTTACCATTTGGTAGTCATTGGCTTTTAAAACTACAAACACTATACTAATATTCAAACTTTATTGATTGCACGTAAAGTGTTTGATGATTTGTGTCAACAAGTCTTTAGTCCGTTGTTGACATTGGAGATAGATAGTTACTATTATAGAGTATTCAATTTAGTGCTTGAAGTATTGATAAACCAACTTGTGAATTATTATCATACCATTGGTACTCATACACATATCCTAGTTTTCAATAGAAGGTTCAGATAGAGGATTTTGGATCTGGGAAATATTTTAAACTTGTTTCCGTGCCATACATTTTTCTAAATCAAAGTTTCAAATAATTTTTTAATTTGGGATCTATTCACCCCCACTAGATTTATAGCTATTATCTAAAATAAGATAGATAACAGGTTAAAGGAATGTAACTTGGCTAATGGGCTCGACAATCGAGCCAAACAATTGGAAGATGTTCTTCTCCAAGAAGATGAAGTTGCCATTGCCTTGGATGCAACAATTCTCAAATGGAAGAAAGAAATTAAGGCGTTGCAATTAAAGGTGCAAGAAGCTGAAGATGAAAAGAAGGAAATTCAGAAGGTTAGTCAACAACCAATAGATGCAGAGACCCTGGTTAGAGTCCAACATCTGGAGAATGTCAATACTCTGGATACTGAGATTGAAGGTTTTTCCTCCATAATTTCACAAGTTTATCATCGATTTTCTGCAACGAAGATCCAATATGACATGCTCAAAGTATCTTTCCCTTTCTAGGACTTGAATTTTTATCATTTCTGTTAAGGTTTTATGTTATTTGAAGAATGTTTTGGTTTTTGAAAACTTTTAAATATGCCCTTTGTGGCATTTCAACATTCAGGCCAATATTTTTAGCCTTTTCAATTTATAAGTAATATTTCTATTCTGTGTTAATATGGATTTCCTGTAATATAGGCATATATTGCTTTAAATATTTACCATTTATTCGTTGGATTCAACCTTCAAGGAAATTCTTCTACCTCATATGCATTACTTTTGAATGCTTGCATGATTCTAAATGGTCTTTTCCAATTAGGGGACCATTTGCCCAGAGTTCTATCCTTTTTATCCATGGACAAGATGACTTTCCAGACTAAGTCTCCTAACATGAAAGTTTTTATTTAACTTTCTTACTATTCGCCTTAGCTACTCTTTCTTTTTGTCTCATTAAGATGTCTAGAGCAGGTATTCTTTCTTCGTCCAAGTCACTTAATTCATCCAACATCATACCCTAGTAATACTCAATTGGAATTTCAGTTTTCCTTTGAACTCTAATTGAAAGAAAATGTATCTCCATAGGGAATACTGAATCATGACCATAGGCAAGTCAAAATTGTGTGGAATTCATCAACTCCTTGGGAGAATTTCTACATGCCCAAAGTACTTGGTTTGAAGTTGTATGCCAATTTTTTGAAATTTGGCCTACGTGCTTCTTAATTAAACCATTCATAATCTTATTGTCTGTTTTGACCTAGCCATTTTCTTTGAGGCGAATTCTACCATCTTTCGACCTATGAACACTGAGCCTTGGTGAGTGGTAATAGTCTCAGGTATTCCAAATCTATATATAATATGATTTGGATGAAACTAAAGACTTCTTCCTGGTCGACAATACACAAACAAATGACTTTTATCCACTTAGTGAAATAATATATCCCCACTAAGATGTACCTATGCCCTTTCGAAGACGGGGGATTAATTTATCCTATTATGTATAAGGAACATCCTCTAAAATCCCATGGATTAATTATTGAGTGTAACTCAATTACAGATACATGCTGGATACCTGAATGCCTTTGACATTCCTGACAACCTTTGGCGAAGTCTATGCAATCTTTCACCATAGTTGGCCAATAAACCCCTAATCAAAACAACAACCATTTCATGTTATGGCATGCTTGATGAGAGCCACATTATCCCATTTACACCTCAGAGATTACTAAATATGCTTCACGTTTGCCAAGGCACTTAAGACGAATCCCCTCATGGGTTTTCTTAAACAAATTGTTCCCCATAATCACATAACTCCGGGCCTTGTACTTGATATTTCAATCAGTCAGTCTAGTTGGATTTTCCAAGTATTCGACAATGGGTTTTCTCCAATCATTGTCTAACATTAGGTCAACGACCAAAACTTTGAAGGCTTCAAAATTTTCAAAAAACTCAGAATTTCCTAAGTTTAATGGTATCTCAGTTTCGCCTGCCCCCAAAGTTTTGACATTGACGATGTCTCTGAAGAGTTGTATACTGAGATTAGCTTATCTTTAATCTCGACCAAATCCTATAATATCTCCTTGGAGATTTTATAACCTGAAGTAACCTGGGATAAATAATTTTCCTCTTGATTCTCAAGTCGAGGTATATGGTCTATATAGACGTGGCCGAAACATTTCAGTAAGAAGTTGAAATGACAAAGTACACCATCAAGTTTTATTGATGCACTTATATTATTTTTTCAATTGTCTAACCACCAACTTTGAATCACCTTTTATTTCGACATCTTTTTCCCCCAAGTCCAATAAAATATGAAGTCCTCTCATCAAGGCTTCATATTCAGCCGCATTATTTGAACAAAGACCTTCAATCCTAAACTTGAACTTGGTCGGTATGTCCTCCAGCGAAATTATGAACACTCTAACTCCAGATCCATCTTTATTCCTAAAACTGTCAAAGTATAATTTCCAAGGCCTAGTATCGACATAAATTTCTAGTGCTTCGACCATTGAGTGGTCAACAATGAAGTCTACAACAATAGGCCTTTTATTGCTTTCAAATGACAATAAGTTAGTGAATATCCAGTGAGTGCTAAAGCCCACTTTCCTATTATACTATGAGGTATAGGTTTTAGCAACATGTGCTTGATCATATCAAAATGAAAATACACATAAACGTCAACAAGCTTAAGTTTTGTACATGAAAAATATACACACATACATAACTTTTCTATTGAATTATACCTAGTATCTGCATCAAACAAGATTCGATTGAGGTAATAAATGGCCCTTTCGACGCTATTTTCATGCTCTTTTGCTAACACACTTCCTATGGTCTAATCCGATGCAACTATATAAAATTTCATATTATTATTTCTACTTTGAGGTAACAAGATAATAGGTTTCATTAAATAGTCCTTGATTTTATTGAAATCCTTTTGGTGCTCGCTCCCATGTGAATTCACTCTCTTTATTCTCTCTTTATTGAGTCAAAGTAATGGTGAGAAATGTAACACCCCAAATATTGTTAGAGTAATTTAAATATTAGTTAATATGATTATTGGAAGGTAAAAGGAATTATTAAATAATATCGGGAATTTTTATTATTATTATTATTATTATAGGTGTTATTTATTTTAATAATAATTAAATAATAAAATAAATGGAATATGAAGAGTGGAAGGGTAAAAGTGGAAATTTGATAAGAGGCCAAAGTGAGGACTCAGGTTGTTTCACGTGTTTTGCATCAGAGTCAGAGAAAGGGGGGAGAAACGCTGAAGAGAAAGAGAAGGAAGAGGAAAAGGCCAAAGATTGCTCAGAGCTTCCTTCAATCCAAAGAGGTAAGGGGTCTGAACCTTATTAAACAATAATATGCTGAAAATGGTGAAATATTGGATGAACGAAATTAGGATTTTAATCGAAGGAATTCGTAGAAATTATATGCAATGATGTTAGGATTTGTGGAATCGAATAGGAGACTAATTGTATTAGATGACATGAGTAATTTTGTGCGAAATTTGGACTGTGGAAGGATGAATTTGGATAGATCTCGTAGCAGAGAAGCCATTGCAGATCTGGAGATCTGGTTTCTGGTCATACGCGTATGGCACTAGGCAATACGCGTATGAGATTGCTGGTACGCGTATGGCACTAGGCAATACGCGTATGGATGAGGAAGATGATGTTTTGAACGTGTTTTGGTCTCTGGTGGTACGCGTATGGGGAAGTGATACGCGTAGCATACGCGTATGGACATGGGCAATACGCGTATGGAATTGGTCAGGCGTGGGCAATACGCGTATGGGCATAGGCAATACGCGTATGGGCAGAATTGTGGTCTTTCCTGGACTGTTGTTGTGCAGTTTTTGTGGTTTAGGCTGAGCGAGGTAACTTAGCTGATGCATGGTATACGAGGGATCATGTCCCGTTGCTTTGAGTGGTATAGATATTAGTAGAGTGTAATAATACTGTGTTTGATTATGTGGCATGATGTGATATGCTTTTATGATAGAATGTGTTAATGATGATGATAACATGACTATATGATGCTGTTGTTGCTATGTTGATTATGATGCATGCTTGGTGTGCATGCATTCATGAAAGGCCGATGCCTAGTGATGAACGGACTGAGTTCCAATGATGTTGTTGACTCCGGGCTTGTTGAGAGGCTTGGTTCCTTGCGGGGAACTCGGATTCTATGGTGATGAATCTGGGAGTGGTGATCCTGTAGTTGGTCACAAAATGGGTATACCGAGTCGTGTTGAGTCATGCATGGGTGTGTGCATTGCATTTGATATGTTGTTTTGTTGATGTTCATGAATATGTTGATTATGATGATTATGATGAGCTGTGTTGGCATATGTGAAATATATTTATGTTTATATTTCTATCGTTATATTATTATTTAATAATGTAATTCTCACCCCTTCTGCATGTGTTTATGTTCATCTATGATGAGCAATGTGCAGATAAAGAGGAGTAGCTATTGTTGAGGTTTGAAGAATAAGTGTAGAGTTATTCTACTGAGTCGAGTCAAATGCTCTGGTCATGTGACACCGGGGTTATGGGATTCGATAGATAATTGATTATTATTTACGTTGTTTATGATGACTAACATGTTGAGATGTTTTGTTGAGATAATGTTGAACCATTATTATGAATTGTTATATGATGAATGATAATATTAATGTTGTTGTCCGCTGCGAAGTTTTAATAAAATAAACAATATGTTTTATGTTGTGATGCGATAATTGTTATGTTGTAAGAAATGTAAACTCTTCTACATGTTGTACTCTGATAATCTATTTAAATATGTCGTTTGGGTAGAAGGGTGTTACATTAGTGGTATCAGAGCATTGTCAGTCCAGTCGAGTCATAATGTGATGTTTTCCCTGTTGGTCGATTAGTGTAAATGACACTGTCGATATTTAACGGTTGTAGTTGTGTCGTGCAGAGTATGGCTGGAGAAAATGACCGTGCGATTGCTGAGGCTTTGGCTGCTATGGCACAGGCTATGCAGGCGCAGCAAAATCCGCCGGTCGACGAGTTTAAGAATTTGGGAAGGTTTCTGAAGAATAACCCTCCTACATTCAAGGGGCGCTATGATCCAGATGGTGCTCAGATTTGGCTGAAGGAAATTGAGAAGATTTTCCGGGTGATGACGTGTACTGAAGCACAGAAGGTGCAGTTTGGTACGCATATGTTATCTGAAGAGGCTGAAAACTGGTGGGATAACACCCGACAGAGGATTGAAGTACCAGGTACTGAGATGACTTGGGAAAGGTTCAAGACGGCCTTTCTGGAGAAATATTTTCCTGCTGATGTGCGATGTAAGAAGGAGATGGAATTTCTGGGACTGAAGCAGGGTAACATGTCTGTTGCTGATTACGCTTCGAAGTTTGAGGAGCTGGTGCAGTATTGTCCTCATTATAATAATGCTGATGCTGAGGAATCCAAGTGTGTCAAGTTTGAGAACGGGTTGCGTCCCGAGATCAAACAAGGCATTGGTTACTAGGAGATTCGTAGGTTTCCTACACTGGTTAACAAGTGCAGGATATTTGATGAAGATAGCAAGGCTAGGACTGCTCACTACAAGAGTCTTAGTGAGAAGAAGAATAAGGATCGTGGTAGTCCTTATGCATCTCCAAATGGTAAAGGTAAGCAGAAAGTGGTAGATGCGAAGAAGCCAAGTGGGGGAGGATCTCCCATGGCTGGTAAATGTTTCAAGTGTGGCGAGCCAGGCCACCGTGCTGATAGCTGTACCAAGAAAGTGCTGAGATGTTTCCGATGCGGTCAGGCTGGTCATAGAGTTACTGAATGTAAGGATGCTGGTCCGACATGTTTTAATTGTGGCGAGAAAGGCCATATCAGTTCGCAGTGCTCGAAACCGAAGAAGGCGGCTACTGCAGCTCATACTACTGGTAGGGTGTTTGCTCTGAGTGGGACTGAAGCTCCTAAAGAAAATAATTTGATTAAAGGTACTTGCTTGATTAATAATGTTGAATTGCTTGCTATTGTTGACACTGGTGCTACTCATTCGTTTATTTCGTATGAGTGTGCGACCAGGATTGGTGTGATTATGTCGTCCCTAGGCGGAAGTATGGTGATAGATACTCCTGCTAATGGTTCTGTGAAGACTTCTGTTGTCTGTCGAGGTTGTCATTTGACGATCTTTGAGAGAGAGTTCGTGGTTGATTTGGTGTGCTTACCCTTGCACCAAATTGATATTATTCTGGGAATGAATTGGCTAGAATTCTATGGCGTGTTTATCAACTGCTATAGTAAGACGGTGCGGTTTTCTGAAGTTGGTGAGAATGATGAGGCAAGATTTCTATCTGCTAGGCAGGTGGGGGAATTTGTGAAAGATGAAGCTCAGATATTCGCTTTATTTGCGTCTCTGCAAGCGAATAAGAAAGTGGTGAGTGTAGATTTGCCTGTTGTCTGTGAATTTCAGGATGTGTTTCCGGAGGATGTAAGTGAATTACCTCCAGAACGTGAAGTCGAATTTGCCATTGACTTAATACCAGGTACGAGTCCAGTGTCGATGTCTCCTTATAGAATGTCGGCAACTGAATTAGTTGAATTGAAGAAGCAACTTGAAGAATTGCTTGAGAAGAAGTTTGTGCGTCCAAGTGTTTCTCCTTGGGGTGCACCAGTATTGTTAGTGAAGAAGAAAGAAGGTACGATGAGGTTGTGTGTCGATTACCGGCAGTTGAATAAGGTGACTATCAAGAATCGGTATCCATTGCCGAGGATTGATGATTTGATGGACCAGTTGGTTGGAGCTCATGTTTTCAGTAAGATTGATTTGCGGTCGGGTTATCATCAGATCCGAGTGAAGTCAGATGATATTGCGAAGACTGCTTTCCGTACGAGGTATGGTCATTATGAATACACTGTGATGCCGTTCGGTGTATCTAATGCTCCAGGTGTGTTTATGGAATATATGAATCGTATATTTCATCCGTACCTTGATAATTTTGTTGTGGTGTTCATAGATGATATATTGATATATTCTAAGACGGAAGAAGAGCATGCAGGACATCTGAGAATTGTTTTACAGGTGTTAAGAGAAAAGAAATTATATGCAAAGTTATCTAAATGTGATTTCTGGTTGAAGGAAGTGAGTTTCCTTGGCCATGTGATTTCGAGTGGTGGAATTTCTGTCGATCCTGCTAAAGTTGATGCTGTATTACAATGGGAGACTCCGAAGTCTGCTACTGAGATACGCAGTTTTCTGGGGTTAGCTGGTTATTATCGCAGATTTATTGAGGGCTTCTCTAAGTTGGCATTGCCGTTGACGCAGTTGACTAAGAAGGGTCAAGTGTATGTGTGGGATGCAGCTTGTGAGGCGAGTTTTGTTGAGTTGAAGAGGCGGTTGACCAGTGCTCCAGTGTTGATCTTGCCTAATCCTGGTGAGTCGTTCGTTGTTTATTGTGATGCTTCTTTGATGGGTCTTGGTGGTGTTTTGATGCAGAATGGTAAAGTTGTAGCTTATGCTTCTAGACAGTTGAAAGTTCATGAGAGGAATTATCCTACGCATGATCTAGAACTTGCAGCTGTTGTATTTGTGTTGAAAATGTGGAGGCATTATCTGTATGGTTCCAGATTCGAAGTGTTCAGTGATCACAAGAGTCTGAAGTATCTGTTTGATCAGAAAGAGTTAAATATGAGGCAGAGAAGGTGGTTAGAATTACTGAAGGATTTTGACTTCGAATTGAGTTATCATCCCGGTAAGGCTAATGTAGTTGCAGATGCGCCGAGTAGAAAGTCTCTACATATGTCTATGATGATGGTTCGGGAGCTTGAGTTAATTGAACAGTTCCGTGATATGAGTTTGGGTTGTGAAGTTTCCGCTGATAGTGTAAAGTTGGGTACGCTGAAGTTGACTAGTGGAATTCTGGAAGATATTCGGAATGGTCAGCAAGTTGACGTCGCTCTAGTTGATCATATTACTATGGTTAACCAGGGTAATGGTGGTAATTTTGAGATTGATGAGAATGGCATCCTGCGATTTAAAGGTAGAGTTTGTGTTCCTGAGGTGTCTGAATTGAAAAAGAGTATTCTTGAAGAGGGCCATAGGAGTGGATTGAGCATCCATCCAGGTGCAACTAAAATGTATCAAGATTTGAAGAAGTTGTTTTGGTGGGCTGGTATGAAAAGAGATGTTGCTAAGTTTGTGTATGCCTGTTTGACTTGTCAGAAGTCAAAGATTGAACATCAGAAACCGGCAGGTATGATGCAACCTTTGAAGATTCCTGAATGGAAGTGGGATAGCATTTCCATGGATTTTGTGACGGGATTGCCGAAGACGGTGAAAGGTAATGATTCTATTTGGGTGATTGTGGATCGATTGACTAAGTCGGCGCATTTCTTGCCGATGAAGATTAATCACTCTTTAGAGAAGTTGGCAGAGTTGTATATTGAGGAGATAGTGAGGCTGCATGGTATTCCATCCAGTATTGTGTCTGATAGAGATCCCAGATTTACTTCTAGATTTTGGGAAAGTTTGCAGAAAGCGTTGGGGACTAAGTTGAGGTTGAGTTCAGCTTATCATCCTCAGACTGATGGTCAGACCGAAAGAACTATCCAATCCTTGGAGGATTTGTTGAGAGCTTGTGTGTTGGAGCAGAGTGGTTCTTGGGATAGTTATTTGCCGTTGGTGGAGTTTACTTATAATAATAGTTTTCATGCTAGTATCGGTATGGCTCCATATGAAGCATTGTATGGTAGGAGGTGTAGAACTCCATTGTGTTGGTATGAATCAGGTGAGAGTGTTGTACTCGGACCTGAGATTGTGCAGCAGACGACTGAAAGGGTTAAGATGATTCAGGAGAAAATGAAGATTTCTCAGAGTCGTCAGAAGAGTTATCATGATAACAGGAGAAAGGCACTTGAGTTCCAAGAGGGAGATCATGTGTTCTTGAGAGTTACTCCGACGACGGGTGTGGGTAGAGCTTTAAAGTCTAAAAAGCTTACTCCGAGGTTTGTGGGTCCGTATCAGATTTTGAAGAGGGTTGGGGAAGTGGCGTATCGGATAGCTTTACCGCCGTCGCTTTCTAATCTGCATGATGTGTTTCATGTATCTCAGTTGAGAAAATATATTGCGGATCCTTCGCATGTTGTTCAGTTGGATGATATCCAGGTGAGGGATAATTTGACCGTTGAGGTGTTGCCAATTCGGATAGATGACCGAGAAGAGAAGACCCTGAGAGGTAAGAAGATTGCTCTGGTGAAAGTTGTTTGGGGAGGTCCAGCTGGTGAGAGCTTGACTTGGGAGCGTGAAGATCAGATGAAGGAGTCGTATCCGGCTCTATTTGCTTGAGGTATGTTTTCGAGGACGAAAACTTCTAAAGTGGGGGAGAGTTGTAACACCCCAAATATTGTTAGAGTAATTTAAATATTATTTAATATGATTATTGGAAGGTAAAAGGAATTATTAAATAATATCGGGAATTTTTATTATTATTATTATTATTATAGGTGTTATTTATTTTAATAATAATTAAATAATAAAATAAATGGAATATGAAGAGTGGAAGGGTAAAAGTGGAAATTTGATAAGAGGCCAAAGTGAGGACTCAGGTTGTTTCACGTGTTTTGCATCAGAGTCAGAGAAAGGGGGGAGAAACGCTGAAGAGAAAGAGAAGGAAGAGGAAAAGGCCAAAGATTGCTCAGAGCTTCCTTCAATCCAAAGAGGTAAGGGGTCTGAACCTTATTAAACAATAATATGCTGAAAATGGTGAAATATTGGATGAACGAAATTAGGATTTTAATCGAAGGAATTCGTAGAAATTATATGCAATGATGTTAGGATTTGTGGAATCGAATAGGAGACTAATTGTATTAGATGACATGAGTAATTTTGTGCGAAATTTGGACTGTGGAAGGATGAATTTGGATAGATCTCGTAGCAGAGAAGCCATTGCAGATCTGGAGATCTGGTTTCTGGTCATACGCGTATGGCACTAGGCAATACGCGTATGAGATTGCTGGTACGCGTATGGCACTAGGCAATACGCGTATGGATGAGGAAGATGATGTTTTGAACGTGTTTTGGTCTCTGGTGGTACGCGTATGGGGAAGTGATACGCGTAGCATACGCGTATGGACATGGGCAATACGCGTATGGAATTGGTCAGGCGTGGGCAATACGCGTATGGGCATAGGCAATACGCGTATGGGCAGAATTGTGGTCTTTCCTGGACTGTTGTTGTGCAGTTTTTGTGGTTTAGGCTGAGCGAGGTAACTTAGCTGATGCATGGTATACGAGGGATCATGTCCCGTTGCTTTGAGTGGTATAGATATTAGTAGAGTGTAATAATACTGTGTTTGATTATGTGGCATGATGTGATATGCTTTTATGATAGAATGTGTTAATGATGATGATAACATGACTATATGATGCTGTTGTTGCTATGTTGATTATGATGCATGCTTGGTGTGCATGCATTCATGAAAGGCCGATGCCTAGTGATGAACGGACTGAGTTCCAATGATGTTGTTGACTCCGGGCTTGTTGAGAGGCTTGGTTCCTTGCGGGGAACTCGGATTCTATGGTGATGAATCTGGGAGTGGTGATCCTGTAGTTGGTCACAAAATGGGTATACCGAGTCGTGTTGAGTCATGCATGGGTGTGTGCATTGCATTTGATATGTTGTTTTGTTGATGTTCATGAATATGTTGATTATGATGATTATGATGAGCTGTGTTGGCATATGTGAAATATATTTATGTTTATATTTCTGTCGTTATATTATTATTTAATAATGTAATTCTCACCCCTTCTGCATGTGTTTATGTTCATCTATGATGAGCAATGTGCAGATAAAGAGGAGTAGCTATTGTTGAGGTTTGAAGAATAAGTGTAGAGTTATTCTACTGAGTCGAGTCAAATGCTCTGGTCATGTGACACCGGGGTTATGGGATTCGATAGATAATTGATTATTATTTACGTTGTTTATGATGACTAACATGTTGAGATGTTTTGTTGAGATAATGTTGAACCATTATTATGAATTGTTATATGATGAATGATAATATTAATGTTGTTGTCCGCTGCGAAGTTTTAATAAAATAAACAATATGTTTTATGTTGTGATGCGATAATTGTTATGTTGTAAGAAATGTAAACTCTTCTACATGTTGTACTCTGATAATCTATTTAAATATGTCGTTTGGGTAGAAGGGTGTTACAAGAAAGCCTGAGTCTTGCCACTTAAATTGGAGAAGAATCATCTCAGGAAGTTAATTTTCCCCAACAAAGATTTTAGCCGATTCTTTGTTGAAGGAGGCCTTAGATCTAAGATCGCTTTCATTTTGTTTTGATTTAGCTATATGCCTTTTTGTGCACCACGAATCCCAAGAAATCAACTGCATGGATACAGAAAACATACTTCAATGGATTCATTTTTAATCCATATTTCCTCATCCTCTCAAAAGTGTGTCAAAGATGGCATTTTTCGTTAGATAATTTGGAAAATACTTCAGTTTTAAATTCTCATTGTTTGTTATGTCGAAAGCCTCAGCTCGATACCTAGTGACATGTTCGATCGTAGGTTCACTAGTGTTGCCAGCGAACTTGATAAACTTTGGGACTTTCCAACCCCTAGAGAGCTCAGTTTGTTGAATGCATTATGACAAAGGGGATATAAAATTGGGTCTATGGAGTCCCATATTAAGGACACTCTAGGCTAAAATTTGTTCGACCAAATTAGTTATATTGTTATGTTCCCCAAAGTTTTTTTGTTGGACATGTCGAAGAACCTGGTCAACTTCTTGATTTCTATGGACCATTACATGCCTAGAATTATGCTGACCTATGTATTCTTCGTCCTCCCTATTTGTAGTGGGTTATGGTGGTCGAAAACCTTGATTTTGGCCTAAATTTACATTAGCCATCCCGTTTTCAGGCGTTTCTACCTTCCTACCATTTGATATCTGAGTGGTTGGTCGAGCCTGAACTTGAGGCTTATCGAAAAAGTCGACTATTTGACCCATTTGATTGGCTAACAACTCGTAGGTTTGGTTTGTATTTCTAATCGAAGGTTTAAATACAGTTCTCATTTCTTGGGTCAAAGTATTAACCATTTCTAAGTTGCTTTGATCCATCTGTTTCCTCATAGTCATCCTTAAAGTCGTATTTAAAGATGGTGTCGCTTGAGGGATATAACATATCCCTCCTTGTTGAACCATATTGTTTATGGTCAAAGCAGATGCATTATGGGGATTATATGAAGGCACAATGGCCATTGCATTGTAACTATATATCGACATGTTAGTGTGAAGGCGAGCCACCATCGACGTTGGCATGCCATAAGGGCAACCCATATTATTCATTGGCATTGAAAACCAAACAAAGGTCTTGCAACTGCAGGGTTGAAAAGGGGATTCCCAGGTCGCGGTCGGGGTGTTATCCCCTGCGATGGTATTGGTGCAACCGACATTGACGATACAATCAGAGTAGTTGTTCTAAGAGGCGTTGAAATAACTGCCTCTTCAACTGTCAATCTGACTGGTTGTTCTACTACATTTAGAGGATTGGTCTATGAAGTAGGATTATCCATAGAAGGACGCGTCATTTTTGGTAAAGATTTTTCACTTCTTAAACACATACAAAATATTCAGAATAATCCATGTACGCAAGACAATTTGATAAATGAACACTTTAATATCTATAAAAGATAAAAAAAAGTTTTAGCACAAGTGCCACTGGATGTGCCAATTTGTTTACTTTAAAATTTGGTAAACAAATGTTAGTCTCTTATTGAAGTTTTCTTACAGGATTGACCAAATAATCCTAGGATATAGTGCTAAAAGTTTTCTTATAGTTTTGTGTTGAAAAGTGGAGGATTTTGACTTGGTCTAAATCTTTGAGAAAAAGTAATACAAAAAGGTAGATTGTTGGAAATGTAAACGATTTTGACAATGCTAAAAGGTAAACTTTGTAAAAGTGAATGTAAAGTGACAATAAAATTAATAGAGGAATGAAAGCAGATTTGTAAAGAAAATAAAATGAAGTAAAAGACTTTGTATTTGAATAAAAATGATGTTTCAGAATTCATAGATTTGCTCAGTGAAACTCGTTTCTCTCTATGTTGGGTACTTTAAGTTTTGTAGTGAAATCAAAAGAACACCTTGAATTCTAATGATAGAACTCCTATTTATACAAGTGTAAAATATATGTTTTGTAGCATTCTTCTCCTCAACATTCGTTACATAGATTTCACAATGCTTCCCGCTTCTAAAGTGTCCTCCATGTATCCCTTTGGATAAAACTAAGAAGCAGTTACTCACTTTGAATCAACGCCTTTTCACGCTAAAACGCTGCTGGTCGACATGTCCTGCTGATGTCGAAATCCTGAGAAAACACTGCCGTCGAAATGCTAGACGAAATATTTCTTTTAAAAAAAATACTAAGTTCAAATCTTTATCTCTCATTTTGAGACTTCAACTTTCTTAATTAACACAATATGTCAAAAATGTTCTTTTGAACTTTTTAACCCTTTCGAAAATTCCAGCAAACACGTGCTTACGAAAAGAACGCGCAGATACGTCGACTCAGGCCGTGAGAAAAAAAAAACTACTCTTTTTTATAGGTTAAATCTCATTTTCTATTTTCCTTTGACAAGTTCCAAATGGCATATATTGAAGAATTCACCATTCCAAAACAAAGGACGATGCATATTTCATTTTCTTTAATTTTATATTATAATTTCCATTTCCATTCTATTAGATAGGACCTAACACTTACAAATTATTAAAAATTCTACAATGCCATATCCATCATTGTAAAAAGCCGACCCAATCCGGTACCCTCCACTTTATAGGCTTCCAAATGTATTATCGATTAAACCAATATCAAAATCCTATATATACCTCAACTTAAAATACAATCTAACAAATCACTAATCATCAAAGCAATACATTTGCATAACACTTAAGTTCTTATTGTTAGCTTAAATTACCTTTTAGAACAAATCAAATGGCTCTTCATCGTGTTACATTCATTGCAATTTCCATGGTTTTGCTTTCTTCAATTGCTATGGCAACTGATCACATTGTAGGTGATGACAAAGGTTGGACAGTTGATTTTAACTACACTCAATGGGCTCAAGACAAAGTTTTTCGTGTCGGCGACAACCTTGGTATGAAAAATAAATTAAAAAATTGTTATTTTAGTATTGATTTTAAAGTATATAAACTTGTCTAATTAAGATGAAATTATACTTTTCTTTTATCACTTATTGCAGTGTTCAATTATGACAATACAAAGCACAACATCTTCAAAGTAAATGGTACACTCTTTCAAAACTGCACTTTTCCACCTGAAAATGAAGCAATTTCGACCGGAAAAGATGTTATTCTATTGAAAACTGAAGGAAGAAAATGGTATATTTGTGGAAAAGCTAATCATTGTGTTGCACGTCAAATGAAGCTTGTCATCACTGTTCTTGCAGACGGTGCACCTGCTCCTTCCCCTCCTCCGTCTTCCGATGCTCACTCTACTGTATCATTCGTGTTTGGGATCGTCATGGCTGCTATAGTGGCCATGGCAACCATTTTTGCTTAAGAGACAGTGTGACTTTCTTGATATATATTATGTTGTTTAAATAAGAGTTTGCATTGACAACATGAATAGACATTGTTATCATTGTTTTAAAATAATTTAATAAAATTATGTATGATGATTTATTTATAATGTTAGTGTACTTTTATTTCAATATTGATTCTTCGTGGAATAATCAAGAGGCGTGTTCCTTGGACTCTTAACAATAATATAAGTATAGAATGTGAAAGACTCCCATTTAAGAAAAAAATTGTTAATTTAAGAGTAAGCGGTTAGTCAACAATATGAATCTCCACACAAGTGGATTGGCCAATACTTGATAAAAATAGTTTGTTGATAGCCTCTCTACACCATCTTGACTTAGTCTTTTAATCTTAGGACGAAGAAATTGTTGTAATTTATGAAAAATAAATGTCTATGAAAATGTTTCCAAATTATAAGAAAAGTGGAAGTGAGTAAATATCAATAAATAGCTCCACATCGAAAATGACACTCATATTAAAAATATTTATAAAGAGTTATGTTCATTAATTTAAAAAAAGGACAAAAGAGGATAAAGTGTCACATGAACTAGTGTGGTGGTCTCAAATATTATGCAACTTGTCTCCTCCATACACCTCTTTGTCGATGGTGGCGACACTGGATCCGAGGGCGTGGCGTAGAGGCGTCATTGGCGGCTTGTAAGCGGCACTTAGGCACGATGCATCAAAGCAATCAGGCAACTCACGACCTTATAACTTGTTATTGCTCTTACTTTTTATCGTTGCTTAGGTTTGAATTTTTAAATTTTCTTCACCACGTTCGAGTTTTTATCTGTCTTGTGCAAACTCGAGTATAGGCTGAATTATCCTGAGTATTTCTTCAAATAAACTCTAAGACATTCGAGGGTGCTTGAAATACTATAAGGAAAGTGTTTCGTTCACGATTCCAGTATGGATCCACTCAATCTAGAAGCATTATCTAACAATCTCATAGTATTTCAAATCACGGTCATTGACGCTTCAGTTTCAAGCATCAAAGTGATGAACCAGGATCTTGTCAAGTTGGATCGTTTTGATAGAACAAACTTCACCCGTTAATATCGGTTTTCTTAGAGTGTGGGGGTGTGTAGCATATTACAAGAATATGGATCCTAAAAGAACTAAATTAGGTCATAGTGGGATCAAATGTGCTTTCATAGGATATGCATCCAACAATAAAGCATATAGACTTTTAAATTTGGAATATAATGTAATCGTTGAATCCCGAGATGTGGAGTTCTTTGAAAACCTTATCACGGAGGATAAGGAATCTGAGATTCCCACGAATGAAGAATCTCGTGATGAAGAATCTCTATGAATTGTTGAAATATAACCCGATAGTGTTTCAGGGATTGTTGAAACACAACTCGAGCCTAGGATAAGCAAAAGAGCTCGAAAAGAAAAAGTTCTAGGACCAAATAAAATTGATTCTCAACTCATTTTCTTTTATCTAGTTGGAGGAAATTGCGAGAATGATGTTCATAAGATCCCTTTTATTATTCAATTAGAAGATAATCCTAAAACCTATAAAGAAGCAGTGCCTTCAACAAACTCTTCTTTTTAGAAAAATGTTCTCCAAGATGAAATGAATTCAATTATCTCAAACCACACTTGGGAACTTGTCGATCTTCTAAAGGGTTCAAGGCCCATTAGATGTAAATGGGTATTTAGAAATAAGTATTATAGTGATAATACATTAAACACCTACAAGGCTAGATTAGTAGCAAAACGGTTCAGACAAAAATAAGGTGTTGATTATTTTGACACATATGCACCAGTATCAAGGACGGTGACTATAAGAGTATTGCTTGGATTAGCTTCTCTGAATGACCTTATTGTTCATCAAATGGAAGTTAAAACATCATTCTTAAATGGTGATCTCGATGAGTAAATCTACATGGAACAACCAGAAGGTTATGTGCTTCTTGGAGATGAACAAAAGGCGTGCAAACTTGTCAAATCCTTATATGGTTTAAAACATGCATCAAAAAATGACATCAAAAGTTTGACTCTGTCATACTTTCAAATGGATTTACTCCAAATTCTTGTGACAAATATTTGTACACAAAGGTGTGTGGTAACATTGTAATATATATTTTTCTATATGTTGATGACATGTTGATCATTAACAATGCGATGAATGGAATTTTAGAAACAAAGAGATTTTTTAACTTTCACATTCAAGATGAAAGATCTTGGACTAGTTTACACTATTTTAGGGATCTAAGTAAAACGAAATAGTGGGGGTTATGAACTTAGTCAAACACATAATATTGAGAAAATGTTGGATAAGTTCAAACACCTGCACTTTAAGAAAGTAAACACTCAATTTCATCCTAGTGTCAAACATCAAAATAACAACAGAAATTTTTGGCTCAATTGGAATATGCAAGTGCAATTGGATGTTTAATGTATCTAATGAAAGGCACCATATCTGACATAACATTTGTAGTTAGTAAGATTAGTAGATTTACTAGCAAAAATAGTGAACATTGGAAGGCCATAACTAGGATTTTCGATTACATCTTAAAGGCTAAAAAAATCTTGGCCTTCATTATGGTAGGTTTCCTGTCATACTAGAAGGATATACTGATGCAAGTTGGATATCGAGTCTTGGAGATCATAAATCCACAACAGGGTGAATATTTACATTGGATGGAGGTGCGATTTCTTGGAAGAGTAATAAACAAACATGCATTACTCTTTCAACCATGGAATTAAAGTTTGTGGCTCTTGCTTTCGTTGGTCAAGAAGAAAAATGGTTAAGGGACCTTCTGTTGGAAGTTCCATTGGATAAAGATAATCTTTCGAAAGTGTTGATACACTATGATAGCCAAACCATCCTAGCAAGAGCATTCAGTGAAGTATACAATGGAAAGTCTAGGCACATAGGTCTTAGACATTCTTTTATGAGAAAATTAATTAAGGATGGGATCATTTTAGTGACATATATATGAACAAGCTATAATTTAGTTGATCTGTTTACTAAGCCAATGGCCAGAGACTTAGTAAAAACTACCTTGAAAGGCATGGGATTGAAACTCCCTGAATAAGAGTTCTGACAATGGTAGCAACCCAATATGAAGTTAACAAACCTTAACCTAAGATTCAATGGGTAACAACAAGTCGATGATTTGGATGTTTGTGCAATATTACGTGACAATGTTGACTATTACATATTGAGGGTTGAGTTTTTTCAAAACTCTTAATGGAATTCTTTATCGAGGATAAGTATCTCAAGAAAATAGATACAATATGAATTTCACCTATGTAAATTTCGATTTGGTGTCGTCTCAAAGTGAGAGTTGGAGTTTCTCTCATGAAAAATTCATGAAAACAGGAAAAGCACATGGCCATAAATAATGATAGGAAAGAGATGTAGGCGAAGAACCATTAAATAGTGTGTGTAAGGTAACTTTGGTATAATCACAAGGAATGATGGTTCAAAGAATTACTACATAACATTCCGATTAGACTTTGCATTATCTTTATTAAGGTTAAGTTCAAATTGAAAGATAGTTAATTATATTAACATTCTTTGTTTCTCTTTTCTGAAATTAGTATTGTCATTATTAGAACAAGTGGGAGATTATTATAATTTATGCACAATAAATGTCCATGGGTATGTTCCAAAATGACAAGAAAAATGGAAATGAGTAAATGCCAATAAATGTTTGGGAAATAGTCCCACGTAGAAATGTGAACTCACATTAAAAGCCTTTATAAATAATTATATTCATTAACTCAACAAAAGTACAAAAGAGAGTAAAGTTTCACATGGACTAGTTTGGTGGTCCAAGGCATTATGCCACTTGTCTCCTCCATACACCTGCTCGTCGGTGTTGCTATCGACGACACCGACTCCGACTCTGGTACCGCGTCCGAGCGCGTGGGCATAGAGACACTAGTGGCGGCTTGTAGGTGGCACATGAGTATTTAGGCATGACGCATCAGAGCAATCAAGTTACTCGCGACATTATACAGTTGCACTTACTGAAGCGTTACTGAACATAGACACGCAACTCTTGGAAAACATTGTTGTAGGATAAACAATACATCTTTTGGTAAAAGTGTTGCTGAAGGGATGTTGTTTCATCAAGGGTTGCAACCTTGTAAAACAACACAAGCATGACCGATAAGTAAATCATTTTGAATTCAGAAATCACATCACAAAACACATATCCTCTTCAGAAAAATTCTATATTCTCTTTCTCAGAATCGAGTTTTCATTTGTCTTGTGCAAACTCGAGTATAGATTGGATTATCCTTGTTAGAACAAGATTTGGTTCTGCATCTGGCCTTTAGTTTTGATGATAACAATGCATTGTTTCTTAGAGAACAATTTTGTACACTAATGGTTTTTATCTAGTGTAGCTTTTTCTAATAGTTTATGACTCTGAAGCAATGACATGTGACGTCATCAGATTCTGGAATCAACACACTCTGACTCTAAGGAGATTCAAGTGCTTTACAAGATGCTGTCAAGTTCTAGAAATCTATTAAACAACAATTTTGAGGAATGTTTGTGTTAAAGCTTCTTATTGTGACTCTAATTGAAGAGCCTATGAAGGTTTTTCTACCTTCAAGATTTTGCGCTCAAGTTCTGAAGATTATGAAGAATAAGATCGGAAGACTCTGAAGACTAGGTTCTGAGGAACTGTGTCATAACTCTGAAGACCAAGGTTCTGAAGATTATTTCAACTTGTATCTTGATCCTTCTAAGCATGCTTCAACATCATTTCATCAAAAGTATCTAAAGATTAGAAGATAAGATCAAACAATTTTGCGTTAGAAAAATAGTACACAGTACAACATCACCCTTTCCTCCACTACCCTCATTTTATGGGCTAAGGACAATACTATTGTACCATTTTACCTCCCATATGAAAATCGTTATGAAATACGCAACTGCAATTCAGTATTCCAATTCTACCCTCCAACGGTTTTTTTATATGCCTATATAAAGGATACTTGAAGATTGAAAGAAGCTGCTAATATACTAGGCTTACAACTACGCTATTACACACACTCTTGCTGAAATCATATTATTTATGTGTATAGTTTTGTAGACACACAAGACTTTTTTCCCGTTACTGTGTGAGAAATATTCATTGTATTTACTTGTGTTAATCTGCTTTCTTAGAAGCATTCTTTATAAACACAACTTGTAAATCTCAAATATGTTTGAGTGGTTCCCTTTAGTAATTAGGTTTTAGTCAGATAGACTAAGGAAGACAAGGACAGTGTGTCTTTGTGGTGTCTGTAATCAGGTTTGGTGATCGCGACTTTATGAGTCGAATTTGGGGTACAAACTGCAAGTGCACAGTTCTATCGCGTAGTTTTAAAAGATATCGATCCCACAGGGACTTATGAATCGATATACCGTTTTCTAAGGTTACTTCGTAAAGCTAAGGCGGATAATACTTTGATTGTTTGGGGGAAAAGCTAAAACTAAACTAAAAATCTAGATTAAATATCAACTAAACGGATATCGGTATGTAGTTCGTCGTAATTAGGGAATCAATTCTTCGTTGGTTTCTTGGTTTTAAAATAAATCTTTTCAGTTGACACTATTGATTAAAAGTCTTCTCTCAAACTCTCGCTCTATTGAATAAACTATGATTTTATATTAACGTAGCTGTCACTTATTAGTTAAGTCAAAAACCACTTTTTGAAAACAATAGAATCCGTAGAAACTCTTTTTAAGAAAACACTAATCGTTTAAACACCCTTATCTCAAACTCTCGCTCTGTTGACTTAGGTTATATAATTAAATTCAAATGCTTAACTCTCGTCCTCACATTCAATCTTTAAAAATACTTTTTGAAAAAGATTAGAATTTAATTAACTCTAAAAATTGCTCTCGCCCTGATCTAGAATTAATGTCCAATTTACACTGTCCAGTCAAAAACTCAAACTCTCGTTCTATTGCTTTTAACTTCTTTATGTCTTTTACTTTCGTACAAAAACCTTGTTATTAAACCTGTAAATTGAGACCGTGAAAAGAGTGATTTTAATTTTAAACATAATTAAACCAACTTGGTTTTAATTCCTTCATTCCGCTTACTCTACATACCGATACCTAAATAAATTAGCCAGACATGCTAAACAGACTTAAATAATTATCATGCATAAACAAATTCATCTCAGGCAAATAATATAAATAAACAGTAAAGCAGGGCATATATAAATTCAAACAATAATTAAAGAACCTGAGTAATTAACAGCAGTCTTGAACACTCCACCACAGACCGGTTGGATTTGTTCTTGAATTCTTCAATCAAACAGAAAAATAAAAGCGAAGGAATAAAAGACTAGATTCTAACGTAAGGTTAGATCCGGTGAAAGGTACACAATAGTTTCCGGTGTAGAAACTATTGTGCGAAAAAGAATTAATTAAGTGCTGAAAGCTTAATTGGAAAAGAAAATAAAAATAAAACTGCAATTAAAAGCAAAAACAGTAAAGAAAAATAGTGGTATGCTTGCACGGCTGGAAGAAGAAAAATTGCACGACGGAGGAAAATTGAACGAACTGAGAGCTTTTCCAAAAGCTACTATTTATATTGGTACTTTTTGTAACTGCTTCCAAGGGTTTTCCGTGTACATAGCCTTCACGTTGCAAACGGTCAAGCGTGATAGTCGGCTTCAACGTGGTCTGTTGCGTTCCTTGTGCCAAAAATATAGGAGAATGGTGTGACGTCCGTCACACCATGTGTGACGCTCGTCACACAAGTGGGCAAAGCGTGACGCTCGTCACAGCCTTTGTGACGCTCGTCACAGGTGCAGCGCCTGTGCTTTTTGGGCTGGGCTTTGGCTTTTGATATTTGCTTCTTTTCATTCCTTTTCTACCTCCTTTTCTTCCTTTTATACTTGTGCTTCAAATAAACCACCTGAGATAAATAGAAAGAAAATACCGCGTAATATCTAATAAAATGAAATAAATTGAAGTAAATAATAATATAATTTAATTAAATTGAGTCCTAGAATGTTATATCATTTCATGTTATCAAACTCCCCCATACTTAGATCTTTGCTTGTCCTCAAGCAAAATACAGTGTAGAACTTGTTTTAAGAATTTAGCCAGATGAAATTCCAAAACACACATCAATTCATACTAGGTTGCAAGTAGATTTCGTTTTAAAGTATCTTGAGTCTAATCTCGACAGCAAGGACTACCGCTACCACATCAGATAATCTCACCTCATGCAAGCCAGTTCGAGTCATGCTATTATAGCTAGCCTGGTTCTTTTACTCTTATTTCACCCGTTTTCATTCTAGCGAAATCACATTAAGCCCTTTATCGTTTCGCGCACATAGTGGAGTGACCGGTTAGTGATTCTGATCCCCTTTTTAGCTTGAATCTCTGGTACATGAGTCGGATAACTTCGTTATTTAGTCCATTGCGAATTGCGGGGGATCGGACCGTAGTCCGCCCTACCAAGTTCAGTACCAGATACCTGCTGAACCAACTCATAATGGATCTTTCATATTATGCTTTTGTATGATCTGCAACCTTTAGATTAAATGATCTGGTAAGGATCACCTAACTTAGTTAGTGCATTTCCTGATATATATATTTTTTATGTTACTTTGGGAATCATTCACTTATATTCATCGGCCCTCCACGTAGTTTGCTAGTAAGATGGTGCTGACTTCTTGTATAAACTACTCGGGGTTACTATAAAGTTAAAAATCCAGGGACTTGTATAACAGCTGCCTTTCTGATCTAACATGTTGAGGTTTGTTTAGAGTATCGGGGCGGTAATAGTTTTAGTCTTAATTTGTCTCAAGTTTGATAAAATAAGCAACCTTTATACTTACTGAGTGTGTTGAATATTTGTTATGGCTCATGAAAATTTTTGAGGGAATAGATAATAGAAATTTTTCACACTAGGGACTTAACTTAAAATAAATCTATATTATAAGAAATATTTTTTTTTATAAGGGAAATAACAATGAAAAGAAAGGTACATACTTGAAGAAGGGAGGATAGAAAGAACACAGTTTTCCCCCCATACTTGAATGAAACATTGTCCCCAATGTTTTAAGAAAAAGAAATGAATTACAAAAAGAAAGGAAAAGGAAACTAAAGTTAATGCTGCCTGCCGCCTCTTGTTCTTGGACCTGGTGATTGTTGATGTACTTCTAAGTCATCAAACCTGCTAAGCAAATCAGTGAACCGCTGGTCGGTTATGGCATTCCTCGCTTCTTGTTGTTGTTGCATTTGGCGCATCATTTGCATCATTTCGAGATTCTGTGCTTACATACCATCAATAGCATCCATGATGTCGTCATTGGTTGCAGGCCTTCTTCGTCGACGTCGTCGTGAGGATGGGCCAACTGCATTATCGGAAGGGTTGAGCGGGACTGACTGTTGTGCAGGAATCTGATCACCGTGCTCCATTTCTTCAAACTCGTCGGTGGACGGGTTTGCTTGTGAAGGCTCGGTAGCTTCAGGAGCATTAAGATCATAGATATGGCGGTTGGGGTTGGTGACATCGGTTAAGGCAATGTTGGGTAGAACAACGCTTGGGACCTCTTGGTTGTTCACCATAAGGTAATATTTTCCGCCTACTCTGTTCTTTATTAGGCGGCTGGACCGACAGTAGCTTATGTCCATAAATAGGGGAGGTAAAGATTCTAAAGTTTGGAGTCGGTCCCCTAGGTTTAAGCCAAGTGCTATGGTGGTGATTAATCCACCAATTACAAAAGGTTGCCGGCCTCTAGCACATAAGGTGCGGATATGATGAAATAGGAAGGAGGCGGTGTTTACCTTAGCATTCGGTTCGAAGACGCATTCGAGGAAGAATAGTTCCTTTGCGTTGACCTTGCTGTTGTTCGGTCTTCCAAAAACTGTGTTTTGTAGGATGCGGATAAAGTACCGGATAGTTGGGTTATGTATATGGGAAACAAGGAGCTCTTCCCAGTTGTTGGCATCTACACCTGATATTTTCCTAAAGAGGTCGAAAGCGGCAACTGTGTTCCAGTTTAAGTTTGGAGGGATTCTGGGGTAGACTTGACCTTCTATGGGGAATTGTAGCATGGTGCTCAATTGGTTTTGGGATAGGGAGTATTCGGTGTTGAACATACGGAAGGTTGCGGTATCGGTTAAGAATTCATCTTCACCGGTGGGAGTGTTGTACGCATAGGAACTTAAAAATTCTAAGGTTAGGGATGGGTAGGTGGGTTGATTATGCGTGCATAGAAAGGTTAAATCAGCAAGGCGGAGCATCCACTGGATACCTTGAAGTAATCCTAATTGTTGTAAACAAGTTGAATCAGGATACCTGGTAGAGGTGACACCTCGTTGTTGGAAACGCTCGAATTGCTCTCTTTGATAGTTATCATCTTCAGATCGGAAGATGATGTTTCCAAAATTTTGATTTCCCGCCATACTGATGAATGAGTTGGAAGAAGTAATTAGGAAAGAAAAGAAAATATATTTGATTGTATAGAATAGTTGTGATGTA
This sequence comes from Lathyrus oleraceus, assembly GCF_024323335.1. Taxonomy (NCBI): domain Eukaryota; kingdom Viridiplantae; phylum Streptophyta; class Magnoliopsida; order Fabales; family Fabaceae; genus Lathyrus; species Lathyrus oleraceus. Next base: position 242,051,619 of record NC_066581.1, read on the forward strand.
GGAAGAAAGGTATGTGGGTATTTATAGGAAAAAATTTGAAGTTGGAAAGGGAGTGGTTGAAAAGTAAATAAATGTGGGTAAATGTGAATAAATGGGGAAGGTAAAAAGGTGAAGAGGTGTAACGGTCGTCTCCAACGGCTTTGTAAAGTTCACCTAGTCAGAGGGGTGTTACGCTCGTTACAGGGGCATGACGGGCGTCACAAGCACTTGGCGTGACGTCCGTGATAGATTGTGTGACGCTCGTCACACAGTCATATTGGCATGGTTTCTGCTTGCGTTCTTCATAATGAATTTGGTAATTTATTTTTATTATTTTGTTTTGCTTCAGATTATTTTATTTTGCTATTTAAATTTCCCTGCATGCTATTCTACTTTGTATAATAGTGCATAATTATATTTTTCTTTAATAAGTTATGTAGGCAGCAACAGTAGAGAGCATTATTGATAAATATCGCATAATTCATAATAAAATAGAATAAATCAATAGCTTCATAAAATAATCATAATGTAACATTGGAAGAAAAAAAAAACAAAAATGCGAAAAAGAAACAAATACGAACATAATTTGAAATAACATTAATGAATAATCTAACTTAAAACTAAATAACTAAGAAAAACAACTTCTATCCATCTGCATGATCTCTGGCCGGAGGAGCAAAGGAGTTAACACGATATAGTAACTCGTGAAACTGATTTGTCATACCGTTCATGTATCCCAGAAATTCTTGTCTCATGTTAGCGAACTCTTCTCTGAGGGCGTCTTGTTCTGACATCAAAGCTTCAATGGCGGTGTTATAATCAGTTCCGGGCATATGATGTCTAAGGTCGGGTATTGTCGATTCTTCGGTCTGAACAGGTTGAGGAGGAGGATCAATATCATAGTAACCAGATGATGTCTGAGGGTCGGATTCAGCATAAGGAATCTGGTCATCACAAATCTCATAGTCCTGGATGGATTCAGTGGATCTAGCAGGAGAGGGGGTTTCGTTCAGATTGTAGAGCCAGTTATTGCGGTTATGAACACTAGTCCTAGGATCGGGCATGGTGAATAGGCAAAGAACTTGGTTATTAATTATAAGCTCAAACTCGTCAGACCCTAGGTTTGCTATAAACATAGTGTTGAAGAGGAAGGGTATACTCATAATAGTAATGCCACAAAAAGGGCTTAAGTCAAGCATAGGCTGACGTAATCCGATAGCATTACCAATCATGGTTATCAAACCGCCTATTCGAATTGGTGCTCGTTCATCTTGGATAAGGTGGTCTAAATTTGCTAGCATAAAAGTTGCACCGTTTACATGACGGTTCTGGGAAGCACAAAATATGATGAAGAGTTCATCACGTGAAACTGTGGTACTGCTTGGCTTCTTCCCAAATAAGGTGTGGGTCAGGATCTTATGGAAATAGCGAAAGGCCGGGTTATGTATGTTTCCAGAGAGAAACTCATGTTCCTCGGGATCGTCATTTCCAGTCAAGCTTACCCAAAAGTGTTCAAGTTCTCTATATTCTAAAAGTTCTTCTTGGCTCACTGTGAATGTGTCAAAGGAGGTAGGGAAACCTAAAAGGTTGGTAAAGTCTTGAATATTAAATTGGTACTCCATGTTAAACATTCTGAACTGGATGAAACCTCTGCTTATTCCTTTTCCATGGCTGGGTAGGTAGATCAGGGAACTAAGGAATTCTAGTGTTAGTCTCCGGTAGGTGACGAAATGTCTACGGATAAGAGAGGTTTCCCACCCAATCTGATTCAACAAATACAGGACACTTTGTCTTAGTCCAAGGGCAGTCATTGCCCAATCATCAGCATACAAACTAGGTAGCATCTCTCTCGTGGCTAGTTCTTCAAACTTTTGTTTCTGAGTTGTTCCTCTGAATTTGATACCCATACGGTCAATTTGTCCCATCAGGTTAGTGTTAGCTAGAGAAAAGAAAAACAAGAGTTTTAGTCAGGATTTGGCCAAATGCCGAAAGAAGAAGAAAAAGGGTTTTTAATAAATTAAAATAAATTAAGAATGAATACTAAACAAAAATTAAAAGAATAATTAAGGAAGAAAATAAAAAATATAAATATTTGTGGGTTGTCTCCCACTAAGCGCTTTGTTTAATGTCGCAAGCTCGACATTAAAACTATCAAATATAATCTATAAATTCTGGAGGCATTTCGTCTAAGTGCAAGACTTGCGAATCTTCATTGTTTTCTGCATAGTGATAATGTTTTAGACGTTGCCCATTTACGGTAAATGGTTCCATAGATTTGCCTTTAATTTCTACTGCTCCACTGGGAAAAACTTTGGTGATTTGGAAAGGACCTGACCATCTAGATCGTAGTTTTCCCGGGAATAACTTTAGCCTAGAGTTAAATAAAAGGACTGTATCGCCTTGTTTGAAGATTTTCCTTGATATGCGCTTGTCATGCCATTGTTTTGTTCTTTCTTTGTAGATTCTGGCATTTTCGTAAGCGTCTCTTCTGAGTTCCTCTAATTCGCTTATATCAAGGATTCTCTTTTCGCCGGCGGCTTTATAGTTTAAATTTAGATTTTTAATAGCCCAATAGGCTTTATGTTCTAATTCTACCGGGAGGTGGCAGGATTTTCCATAAATGAGCTTAAATGGAGTTGTCCCTATGGGAGTTTTGTAGGCAGTTCGGTAAGCCCATAAAGCTTCTGGTAATTTCAATGACCAGTCTTTCCTTGAAGTGGCGACTGTTTTCTCTAGTATCTGTTTAATCTCTCTGTTAGATACTTCCACTTGCCCACTGGTTTGAGGGTGGTAAGGTGTCGCTACTCTATGTCTTACGCCATACTTAAGTAGTAGTTTTTCGAGTACCTTGGATATGAAATGCGATCCACCATCACTGACTACTATTCTTAGGACACCAAACCTTGGAAATATTATATTCTTAAAGAGTCTAGTTACTACTCGTGTGTCGTTTGTTGGAGAAGCTATAACTTCAATCCATTTCGATACGTAGTCAACTGCCACGAGTATGTATTTGTTACCGAAAGAGGATGGAAACGGTCCCATGAAGTCTATTCCCCACACGTCGAAAATCTCTACTTCCAAAACGCCCTTTTGTGGCATCTCGTCACGTCTAGATATGTTTCCTGTGCGTTGACATCTGTCACATTTCTTAATAGCTGCATGTACATCCTTCCATATATTTGGCCAATAAAAACCGGCTTGTAGGATTTTAGAGCAGGTCTTGGATGTACTTGCATGTCCACCATAAGGAGCGGAGTGACAGTGTTGGATTATATTTTCTACCTCTTCCTCGGGTATACACCGACGGAAAATACCATCGGGGCCTCTTTTAAAAAGTAAGGGGTCATCCCAGTAATAGTGTTTTATGTCATAGAAGAATCGTTTCTTCTGCTGGTAGGATAAAGTAGGTGGAACTATTCCGGCAGCTAAATAATTGACGAGGTCAGCGTACCACGGTGTAACAGATATATCTAAGGTGGTTTCTACCTGTTTATCACCGTTATTTTCTTCCAAAGTAGCTATAAGCTTATCGTACGGGAAATCATCGTTAATTGATGTTCTTTCCGGTTCAAGGTTCTCAAGTCTAGAGAGGTGATCTGCTACTACGTTTTCAGTTCCTTTCTTGTCTTTGATTTCCAAATCGAACTCTTGTAGCAACAGGATCCACCTTAGGAGTCTAGGTTTAGCATCCTTTTTTGTTAAGAGGTATTTGATAGCAGCGTGGTCAGTGTAGATGATTATTCTGGCTCCGACCAAGTAAGAACGAAATTTATCTAGCGCAAACACTACTGCTAGAAGTTCTTTCTCGGTTGTGGCGTAATTCATTTGTGCTTCATCTAGAGTTCTACTTGCGTAATATATAACGTGAAGCTTTTTATCCTTTCGTTGTCCTAAAACAGTACCTACAGCGTAATCACTGGCATCACACATTATTTCGAATGGTTCGTTCCAATCCGGTGTCTACATTATGGATGCGGAGATCAATGCTTGTTTAAGCGTTTGAAATGCTTCTAAACATTTATTGTCGAATATGAATTCAGCATCCTTCATTAATAGCCCGGTCAAAGGTTTAGTTATTTTAGAGAAGTCTTTAATGAATCGTCGGTAAAAACCGGCATGTCCTAAGAAGCTTCGTACTTCTCTCACAGTTTTCGGAGGTTGAAGGTTTTCGATTACCTCTATTTTGGCTTTGTCTACTTCAATTCCTCTGTTCGAGATGATGTGGCCTAAAACAATTCCTTCTTGTACCATAAAGTGACATTTTTCCCAATTAAGTACTAGGTTTACTTTTACACATCGCTCTAGAACTCTTTCTAGGTTTTCAAGGCATTCTTCAAAGCTTTGTCCGCATACGGAAAAGTCATCCATAAATACTTCCATGATGTTTTCTAGAAAATCGGCGAATATTGCCATCATGCACCTTTGGAAGGTTGCAGGAGCATTACACAAGCCAAACGACATTCGTCTATAAGCGAAGGTACCAAAAGGGCACGTGAACGTTGTCTTTTCTTGGTCATCAGGGTGAATCGGTATTTGAAAGAAACCTGAGTAACCGTCTAGATAACAGAAATGAGAATGTTTTGCTAATCGTTCTAACATCTGGTCAATGAATGGTAAAGGAAAATGATCTTTTCGGGTTGCTTTGTTTAGTTTCCTATAGTCAATGCATATTCTCCATCCCGATTCGATTCGTTTGGTTATAGTTTCTCCTTTTTCATTTTCAATGACTGTTATACCTCCTTGCTTTGGTACTACGTGTACAGGACTAACCCATTTGCTATCAGATATAGGGTATATGATACCTGCCTCTAATAACTTGGTTATTTCCTTCTTCACTACCTCACTCAGGATCGGGTTTAGTCTCCTCTGGTGTTCCCTAGAAGTTTTACAGTCTTCTTCTAGCATGATGCGGTGCATACAAATAGAAGGACTTATTCCTTTAAGATCGGTGATGTTGTATCCTAGTGCGGTTGGATATTTTCTTAAGATATGTAGGAGTTTTTCTGTTTCGAGTCTTCCTAGGTCAGCATTAACTATCACTGGTCGTTCAAGTTCTAAGTCTAGGAATTCATATCTCAGATTTTTGGGAAGTGTTTTCAGGTCTAGGGTTGGTTTCTTAAGGCATTGCGTAGGATCCGGTGTTATTGCTAAACATTGGTTAAGTTTGTCTTCTACAAGATAGTCAGATGATTTGTCTTTTTCTAACTCCGTTTCTTTTATGCATTCATCGATGATATCCATAAAGTAACATGTATCTTCTATTGCAGGTGCTTTCAAAAATTGGGAAAGAATGAACTCAATTTTCTCTTCTCCTACTTCAAAAGTGAGTCGTCCTCGTTTTACGTCTATGATTGCACCGGCAGTTGCTAAGAACTGTCTTCCCAGTATAATGGGTGTAACTTCATCTTCTCTAATATCCATAATTATAAAATCGGTTGGAATGTAGAATTGACCTATGCGCACTGGAACGTTTTCAAGAATTCCTACAGGATATTTAACGGAACGATCTGCTAGTTGCACAGACATTTTAGTTGGTCTTAATTCTCCCATTTCAAGTCTCTTGCATATGGATAAAGGCATAACACTAATACCGGCTCCTAAATCGCATAAGGCTTTGTCAATGACAAATTTTCCTATGTGACAGGGTATAGAGAAACTACCTGGGTCTTTAAGTTTAGGAGGCATATTCTGGATTATAGCGCTACATTCAGCGGTTAGTGTAACGGTTTCGCTATCTTCAAGTTTCCTTTTATTAGAAAGAATTTCTTTCAAGAACTTAGCATATGAGGGCATCTGCGTAATGGATTCTGTAAACGGAATTGTAACGTTTAATTGTTTTAGTAGGTCAACAAATTTTTTAAATTGGCCCGCATCTTTGGTTTTAATAAGCCTTTGAGGGTAAGGGATAGGTGGTTTATAAGGTGGTGGAGGTACATAAGGTTCCTTCTTTTCTACGGTTTCCTTATTACTCTCTTCCTTTTCCTTAGGTTCACTTTCCTCCTCAGTTGACTTTTCAGAGTTTTGGTTTTCTATCCTTGGATCAGACGGTCCTTCCACTTCCGTTCCACTTCTCAGTATAATTGCATGAGCGTGGCTTCTCGGGTTAGGTTGGGGTTGGCCAGGAAATGTACTAGTTGGGGCAGCAGTAGGCGCTTGTTGTTGAGCTACTTGTGATATTTGCGTTTCCAGCATTTTGTTATGGGTAGCCAGGGCATCTACTTTACTTGCTAGTTGTTTAATTTGTTCGCCAGTGTGTACATTCTGGTTTAGGAAATCTTTATTGGTTTGCTGTTGAGAAGCTATAAAGTTTTCCATCATGATTTCCAAGTTGGATTTCCTGGGGGCGTTATTGTTAGGTGTAGATGGGATCGGCTTTTGATATCCTGGAGGTATAGCTGGGGCTTGATTTGGAGATTGTCCAGGTGCGTATAAAGCATTATTACTCTTATATGAAAAATTGGGATGATTCTTCCAATTTGAGTTATAGGTATGCGAGTAGGGGCTTCCTTGAGCATAGTTTACTTGCTCCGCTTGGATTCCTGTTAGGAGTTGACAATCTGCAGGAGTGTGACCTTGGATTCCACAGACTTCGCAATTCTGAGTTATGGCAACCACGGTAGTTGGAGGTGATACATTTAAACTTTCAATTTTCTAGACCAGAGCATCCAATTTTGCATTAACATGATCAAGGTTACTTATCTCGTACATGCCAGTTTTCGTTTGAGGTTTTTCTACCATTGCTCGTTCGCTTCCCCACTGATAATGGTTTTGAGCCATGCTTTCGATAAGTTGGTAAGCATCAGCATAAGGTTTGTTCATTAATGCACCACCTGCGGCGGCATCTATTGTTAACCTCGTGTTGTACAAGAGACCATTATAGAAGGTATGAATTACTAACCAGTCTTCTAAACCATGGTGTGGACAAAGTCTCATCATGTCTTTGTATCTTTCCCATGCTTCGAAGAGAGACTCGTTATCTTTCTGTTTAAATCCATTTATCTGGGCTCTTAACATAGCTGTTTTGCTTGGCGGAAAATATCGGGCAAGAAAAACTTTCTTCAACTCGTTCCATGTGGTGACTGAGTTGGAAGGAAGAGATTGAAGCCATCTTCTAGCGCTATCTCTTAACGAGAAAGGAAAAAGACGAAGTCGAATAGCCTCTGAAGTGACACCATTAGCTTTAACAGTATCAGCGTATTGGACAAATACGGATAAATGAAGGTTTGGATCCTCGGTAGGATTTCCAGAGAATTGGTTCTGTTGCACTGCCTGCAACAGTGAAGGTTTAAGTTCAAAGTTGTTTGCTTCGATTGCGGGTGGAGCAATACTCGAATGCGGCTCATCTTGCGATGGAGCGGCGTAATCTCGAAGAGCACGAGCTGGTTCTGCCATCTCGGGTATCGAAGGGAAAATATTTTTGAAATCAGGAAGTTCGACAGGAGGGAGATTGTTTGCAGCACGATATTCCCGAATTCGTCGTAAGACTCGGAGATATAGTTCGATATCGTTGATTCGTAAGTAGAACGGCTCGCCTTGTGAGCGAGTGTGTGGCATACAAATCAACGAAAGAAAGAAAAGAGAGAGAAAAGCCTTAGTCTCTACAGCGTAACAGAAGAGTTACGATATCGACTAAATAAAAGTCCCCGGCAACGGCGCCAAAAACTTGATCGCGACTTTATGAGTCGAATTTGGGGTACAAACTGCAAGTGCACAGTTCTATCGCGTAGTTTTAAAAGATATCGATCCCACAGGGACTTATGAATCGATATACCGTTTTCTTAGGTTACTTCGTAAAGCTAAGGCGGATAATACTTTGATTGTTTGGGGGAAAAGCTAAAACTAAACTAAAAATCTAGATTAAATATCAACTAAACGGATATCGGTATGTAGTTCGTCGTAATTAGGGAATCAATTCTTCGTTGGTTTCTTGGTTTTAAAATAAATCTTTTCAGTTGACACTATTGATTAAAAGTCTTATCTCAAACTCTCGCTCTGTTGAATAAACTATGATTTTATATTAACGTAGCTGTCACTTATTAGTTAAGTCAAAAACCACTTTTTGAAAACAATAGAATCCGTAGAAACTCTTTTTAAGAAAACACTAATCGTTTAAACACCCTTATCTCAAACTCTCGCTCTGTTGACTTAGGTTATATAATTAAATTCAAATGCTTAACTCTCGTCCTCACATTCAATCTTTAAAAATACTTTTTGAAAAAGATTAGAATTTAATTAACTCTAAAAATTGTTCTCGCCCTGATCTAGAATTAATGTCCAATTTACACTGTCCAGTCAAAAACTCAAACTCTCGTTCTATTGCTTTTAACTTCTTTATGTCTTTTACTTTCGTACAAAAACCTTGTTATTAAACCTGTAAATTGAGACCGTGAAAAGAGTGATTTTAATTTTAAACTTAATTAAACCAACTTGGTTTTGATTCCTTCATTCCGCTTACTCTACATACCGATACCTAAATAAATTAGCCAGACATGCTAAACAGACTTAAATAATTATCATGCATAAACAAATTCATCTTAGGCAAATAATATAAATAAACAGTAAAGCAGAGCATATATAAATTCAAACAATAATTAAAGAACCTGAGTAATTAACAGCAGTCTTGAACACTCCACCACAGACCGATTGGATTTGTTCTTGAATTCTTCAATCAAACAGAAAAATAAAAGCGAAGGAATAAAAGACTAGATTCTAACGTAAGGTTAGATCCGGTGAAAGGTACACAATAGTTTCCGGTGTAGAAACTATTGTGCGAAAAAGAATTAATTAAGTGCTGAAAGCTTAATTGGAAAAGAAAATAAAAATAAAACTGCAATTAAAAGCAAAAACAGTAAAGAAAAATAGTGGTATGCTTGCACGGCTGGAAGAAGAAAAATTGCACGACGGAGGAAAATTGAACGAACTGAGAGCTTTTCCAAAAGCTACTATTTATATTGGTACTTTTTGTAACTGCTTCCAAGGGTTTTCCGTGTACATAGCCTTCACGTTGCAAACGGTCAAGCGTGATAGTCGGCTTCAACGTGGTCTGTTGCGTTCCTTGTGCCAAAAATATAGGAGAATGGTGTGACGTCCGTCACACCATGTGTGACGCTCGTCACACAAGTGGGCAAAGCGTGACGCTCGTCACAGCCTTTGTGACGCTCGTCACAGGTGCAGCGCCTGTGCTTTTTGGGCTGGGCTTTGGCTTTTGATATTTGCTTCTTTTCATTCCTTTTTGCACCTCCTTTTCTTCCTTTTATACTTGTGCTTCAAATAAACCACCTGAGATAAATAGAAAGAAAATATTGCGTAATATCTAATAAAATGAAATAAATTGAAGTAAATAATAATATAATTTAATTAAATTGAGTCCTAGAATGTTATATCATTTCATGTTATCATTTGGTTATAGTGGATTAAGTCCTTCTTGAGCAGGAGAAATCACCTTCATAGAGTGGACAAGAGGTAGCTCCGTTAACAATGAATCAGTTTAAAAATAACTGTTATTTTTCTTGTTCGTTTTTTTACTTGATTGAGTTGGTTTTGAAAAAAAAATTGTTTTTAGAAACCTAATTCAACCCCTCCCCTTCTTATGTTTCTTTCCACCTTTAATTGGCATCAGAGCTCCGGTTCTAGTCTTGATAAGATATCAAACACTTAACAGTGTCAGATAAAGATCCAGTGTGATACACAATGGCTTCCCTTCCACCACCAGTTTCGCAAACAAATGATAGAGATCATTACAATGTTAAACCTCTAGTTTTTTATGGATATAGATTTGACTATTGGAAGGATAGAATGGAGAGCTTCTTTCTTGGTCACGATGTTGACCTATGGGATATGGTAGTTGATGGCTACGTACACCCAATAGATGAAAGTGGAAATAAAGTTGAAAGAAGAGTGATGATTGATAAACAAAAGAAAGACTATAAGAATCATCACAAAGAAAGAACCATCTTGCTAAATTCTATTTCATACACTGAGTATGAGAAAATCACCAACATAGTAACTGCTAAATCTATATTTGATTCTCTGAGGATGAAACATGAAGGGAATGCATAAGTAAAAGAAACCAAAGCTCTTGCCTTGATTCAAAAATATGAAGCATTCAAGATGGAGGAATAAGAAACTGTTGAGAACATGTTCTCAAGGTTTGATACTCTTGTTGCAGGACTTAAGGTCCTGGACAAAGGGTATTCTACTACTGATCATTTAAAAATATTATCAGAAGTAAACCTAAGCGTTGGAGACCTATGGTAACATCTTTGAATTGTCAAAGGATCTTAACAACACTTGTCTTGAAGAACTGGTTAGTTCTTTAAGAAGTCATGAAATTGAGCTCGAGGAAGACGAGCCCAAGAAAAAGAGCAAGTTCATTGCTCTGAAGTCTTCAGAAATATCTGAGAAGACTAAAGCTCTTCAAGCTGAAATTGATGAAGAGTCTGAATAGGAATAAAAAGAATAAGATGAATTGTCTCTTCTATCCAAACGCGTTAATCAACTATGGAAGAAAAGGTAAGGCAAATTCATAGGACAAAGAAGGACATATTGTCATTCTGAGTCCACTTCTGGATCCAAGAAGGCTTGAGCTGGAAAAGAAATCATGTTCTTTGAGTGCAAGGAGCATAACCACTTCAAGAAAGAATGTCCCAAGTTAAAGAAAGAAAGGCCCATAAAGAAATTCAGAGGAAAGAAGAAGGGTCTAATGGCTACATGGGACGATTCAAAGACATCAGAAGATGATTCTAAAGAAGAATAGGCTAATATGGTGTTGATGGCTTGCACATAAGGTCCTGCAGAAATGATTCAATCAGAATCAGAAGCTGAGTGAGATTCTGAAGAGGTTTTTTCTAAACTATCTCATTCCGAGCTTTAATCTAGTTTATAAGATGTTCTAGAAAAGTATCAGAATCTCTAGACAAATACAAAGATATGAAGAAGATTCATGTATCTGAATTAGAATTTTACTATAAGCTTCAAAAAGACTTTTCAAGTTTAAGTGAAGAAACTCTTATTTTGAAAAACAACAACTTTGTGCCCCAGAGCAAGAGTCTCAAACCTGAAAAGAAAATTATTTATAAAGCCTCTACAGGTTCTGAAGATATCATAAAGAAATATGATAAATATTTCCAGAAATTTCTTGCTAGACGTCTGATTGCTTCCATGATTTATGGCGTTAGCAGAATCTGATTTTGTAAAAAATGACAAGCCAAATACTCTTTAGTCACATTATGTTACTTCTAGGAAGCAAAATGATGTTAGGCCTAAAGGTAGAAATATTTATAAACCTAAGGTTAAAAAAAACCTCATGCCGATTCTAATCATGCATTCATGCATAGATATTCTACACAGAACCCAAGTTCGTTAAGAACTCTGGGAAGACTAACCCAAAAGGACCCAAAAAGATATGGGTACCTAAGGATAAGATAGTATATGTTGCAGATATCCTTAGAAGCGGATTTAAGACACCATTCATGGTACCTGGACTCTGGATACTCGCGGAACATGACGGGAAGAAGGCATATGTTCAAAAGCCTGACACTTAAGCCTGAAGGCGGCGTCGATTTCAGAGGTGATCAAAAAAGGAAGAACACTGGCTCTGGAACAGTATGTAATGATACACTTCCTTCCATTACTAATGTTTTTTTAGTTGAAGGATCAATTCATAATCTGTTGTATAAGTCAATTAAGTGACAATGGTTATGACATTATTTTCAATCAAAAGTCCTGTAAAGTTGTCAGTCAAAAGGATGGATCAATTATTTTCAATGGAAAGAGAAAGAAAAACATTTACAAGATAAGACTTTCTGATTTGAAAAATCAAAATAAAAAATGTCTTATGTCTGTGAATGAAGAGAAATGGATGTGGCATAAACGATTGGGCCGTGTTAGCATGGGGAGTATTTCTCAGCTAAACAAGATTAATTTAGTCAAACGCCTGTCAAATCTGAAGTTTGCTTCATATGATCTTTGTGAAGCATGTCAAAAAGGAAAGTTTTCCAAAATATCTTTAAAGGCTAAAAATGTGGTTTCAACCTCAAGACCATTGGAGCTTCTTCACATTGACTTGTTTGGTCCAGTAAAAACTTCCTATGTCAATGGTAAGAAGTATGAACTAGTCATTATTGATGACCACATCAGATGGACATGGGTGAAGTTTCTCAGACACGAGGATGAGTCACATTATGTGTTTTCTACCTTCTTCTCTCAAGTGAAAAATGAGAAAGAATTTAGAATTGTAAAAGTTAGAAGTGATCATGGTGGAGAATTTGAAAACAAAGATTTTGAAAAACTCTTTGATGCTAATGGCATTTCCCATGATTTCTCGTGCCTTAGAACTTCATAAAAAATGGAGTTTTAGAGAGGAAGAATAAGACTTTGCAAGAGATGGTCATAACCATGATTAACAAGACTAATATGGCCAAGCACTTTTGGGCAGAGGCAGTTAACACATCGTGTTATATTCAGAACATGATCTCTCTAAGACATATTCTGGAATGACTCTGTCATACGGTGAACTGGACTTTTGTGTGTTTTTAATCGCAATGTCGCGGTTAGCAAGAGTCGCCACCGACTTTTCTTTTATCCAATAAGGAAAGGTGGAAAAGAACAGGAAAGACCTTAATTTAGATTTTTAGGTTCGGGAGGTACATTATACAAAGGGAAGGTGTTAACACCCTTTGTATCCATGGTTATCCATGGGCTCTTAATTGCTCAATCATTTATGTTTGTCTGGAAAAAGTAGTTGTGAATTGTTTAGAAAATGTTTTGAAAAGAGAATTTAACTTTGTAATGATTCTTGTATGAATGTATACAAAGTGGTTATCTCGTTTAGTTTTGAAAGTTGTTTAGAAAAATATAACTCAGTAATGATTCTAGTATGAAGGTATACCAAGTGGTGATTTTCTAAAAGATGTGTTGAAAAGATGTGGGGTGTGAAAAATATTTTAGGTTATGAATAAGCAATTAAGAGTTATACCTATTCGAGGTCTTTACGGGCATTTCCTATCCTTATGAGGGTAAAACTGTCCTTACTATTGAGAAGTAAGTAGTTTCATCCTTTGGATGTAGAAGGGTCATCGAAGGGTCATTGATTGGTCATCGAAGGCAACAGTTGTGAGGATACCTTAGCATTCGAAGGGACTATCATCATTTAACCGTAGGCTACACCGAAGGGTCATCGAGGGACAAAGGCAACATTCGAGGGACTATGATGATTTAACCGAAGGGTCTTTGCTAAGTGCATCCCCACATTCGCGGGACATGACCATAATACCGTAATCGTAGGGTAACAAAGAGAGGTCCGAGATCACTTATTTAAAGACAAAGTTTTACAATTAATTAGGTAGCCGTAATCAAGTAGGTAATTAGGTCCACATTGAAATTAATACATTAAGACCAATTAAGCCATTAGGGTGGATCTTCGCCATAAAATCAATACATTAAAATCAATTGAGTAATTCAGGGTGAATCTCCATAAGGGTACCCCACAAATAAAGTGGGAGACCTAACAAGCAATCTTTTCCTGGGGTATGTGAACCTTTACAAAACTCAACAAAACATGTCAGAACACCAAATCAGGGTGCAATCGAGGATTACACCACAAGGAAAAATCACAACAGTAGATAGGGTCTGATAAATGATGCATGATAAAACATGAGTGAAAAATCAGAACAGAAAAGTCAGCTACTGTCACGTTCGCTCCTGCCTCGCCTAGCGAAGGCGTAGCGAATACTCGTTGCATGCTCGCTTAGCGATGTGCTAGCGAGCGGCTGCGGATTTTGGTTTTGATATCAGTACAATTTCAACCAATTTTATGCCTTATGGCTTTCATTACTGCAATTATATGGTTAATCATTTAAGGTATCCAGGTACATACTAAAGTTCACATGCCAAACTTAAGCTATTTTCATAAATCTAATCATAAAGCCATATGCAAATTAAGAACATAATGCAGTAATAGCAATGTAAACCTGTTGGCAGCTGAATTGCGACTTCGGATCGGCAAAGCGGATTGAATGGGCAGAGGTAGACCTTGGCGCCGCCGAGTTCCTTCGGGGTTTGTCTCCAATGAGTATCAGGGTTTGCTTGCTAGGGCTCTCCTCTCTCCATTTTCGTTCCCCTTCTGTCTTCGTCTCTCCTTTTTCGTGACTGAAACTTGGCTATTTATAGTGATTGTGATGACCTAATGGGCTGAGAATGAAGCCCAAAAATTCTGATATTCGCAAGCTTCGCTAGGCGAAGGAATTGCTCGCCTAGCGAGCAAGCTAGTTTGGGCTTTTACTGGATCTGGTGCTTCGCTGGGGCGAGTGTCATAACGAAGGGTTCGCCAGGCGAAGGATTTGCTCGCCTAGCGAGCAGGCCAGTTTGGGCCATTTTCTGGATTGGGCCTGTTGTCGCGTTACGCGAAAAACCGGCGAGAAACAGGACAACAGAGCCGCCACCGTGCGTTATTTATCCCAAAAGAGGGAAAGGAAACGCTCAGAGTAAACCTGGAAAAGACATGGTCTCGCGACCAAAGAGAAAGGGTAAGGGAGTCGGTTACGCAAGGGGAAGGTATTAGCACCCCTCACGTCCGTCGTACCCGACGGGATCCACGCTCTAAGAAAGAAAAGGTTGCTAAAACAAAAACCACACACACACACTGGCTGAAAGAGACACAGGAAAACAAACAAGACTAAAACTGACTCGGCTGGATATCGGATCCTGGGCCTACTTAGTCTATCAGGCATAGACATCAGAGTCAAAGTAGTTCGAACTGGGGAAACGACACATGCTCGCTAGGATATCGCGTCCTATGCATACGTATCTCCTTGGACGAAGGAGAATCAGAGCATTCGTAGCTCGGCTAACACGCACACAAAAACAGGCAAAGGCAAACGTGGAGCCCGAATGCCAATCACTGGACTTACATCAGCATCCAAACCAACACACGCACACTGGAACCCAGATGCCACTCGATGGACTTATACCGGCTTCCAAGCACACAACAAGAACAAACAGACAACAAATTGCTAAGGAGTCGGGAACTCGAGCCTAGCAATCGTCAAACACACACACAAAAAGAAAAAAGGTGCCCGGAGAGACCTAGCACGGTCTCCTGCCTACATACCTCGTCTGGAACGAGGATCAGGGCGATGTAGTTCCCCTACGCAGGGAAAAAGACTAGCCTAACCAGATAACAGAGGGAGACACAACTAGGGAGACTACGACTCGAGCCTAGATGTTATCATGCAAATCATCCCTAAGTTAAGGTTTCTAGCTAACTTGCACAGGAAGCAAGCCTATCGTAACCCTGACTTGCACAGGAAGCAAGCCAAACTAAACCTAACTTGCACAGGAAGCAAGCTAAACTAAACCTAACTTGCACAGGAAGCAAGTCAAACAAACACACAAGCACAAGTAGCACACACTATATGCAAACAATGGGCTCAATCAAGGTTAGGTTTTAGTCGAGGGGTCATATCAACCTCAACAAACAAACCTCTGTAACTGGGTTAATGGTGCTCTTAACCTTGACATTGAGAGCCAAGGTGAAGCAGATGAAAGGATATGAGGGGTGTGCCTCATTGCTCTTATCCCTGGTCAGGGAGAACATTTGAATATCAGAAGGTGTGGGAGTTCAGAAAGTAGGAACTCTCTCCACAGATTATTGACTCAATAGATCTTGGGTTAGGATCTCAATGCTACAACCATGTCATGGGAGCAAGGAGAAGACTCACAGAATAGTGGGAGATAGACTACATATCTCTTATATCCACCAATTGCCTTATTTAAAGGACTTTTCCTGCTTGGGACAAATGTAAACACACACAAGCATTGCCTCTTAAGGAGGACTTCAGACAGTTGCCTGGCCAAGTAACAGGCCAGGTCTTCCAGACTACATGGAGTAAGGAATTATACCTCAATGCAAATTGCTTATCAAGCAAAGCAAAGCAAAGTTCACAAGGAACTAAAAGCAACTAAAGTACCTGAAATCAGTCAAGCACAGTTAGTATATCAGACACAAAGTTAGAACAAACAACATAAACCAAACAGATAATACAGTCAATCAGTTGTGCAAAGCACAAGCTCAAAGCAAGTGAGCTAAACAACCTACAAAACACACAAGTTAATCCATGATAAAACATCAAACTCAAGCAACTGGTATTAATCTCTTTGAAGCATTTGTTGCTTAACCTGAAACCACAAGCTTAAACATGAGCAACAAGACCACTAGGACAAGCCTAGGGTCAAAAAGAGATAAGAAAGTCAAAACAGCAAGCGGCAAGTGTCCAAAATCAAGTTCAAACAATCAAGAAACAAACTCAATTGGTTTCACAATCATATCATTCATCATCATCATTTTATAAGCAAAAGAAGTCAAAACATGGCATATGGAAGCTCATAGAAGTCAACAGCAAGACTCAACTCAAAACCAATCATAAACAATTCCAAAAATCATCAAATAATTCATGCTCAAACATAATCCATAACATGATATGCATATCAAATTTCAACTCATTTGGACAAGTAGAAGGTGGTCAATGAAAATCAGAAAGGCAAGGCAATTTTGAACATGCTCAAAGAAGTCAACCAAACATACATCAACTTGAAAAAATCATAAATCAGGGATGGCATATGAGAAATGAATGGGACTAAAACCATGGCAAAGCTTAAGATGTCTAGTAATCACATATCAAATTTCATGTCCATCTAATAAAGTATGAGCATTTCACAAATGAAATGGGCACAAGTGTCACAAAAAGTCAACATATGACCAAACAGGGGACAAAAATCTCAATCAATTAGGAAATGCCACAAATAATTCCAAGAAAAATCACATGTAAACTAGACATACTCAAGCTCAATCATGCAAAAAATCAATCCATTTTGAGGTCAATAGGCATGGCTATGAAAATCATCAAGTTGCACATCAATGGTGTGACACAAATTGTCACACCCTACTTCAAAAATTCATAACTCACAAACCATATAAGATAAATTCACAAACTCTATACCAAAATCACCATGAGTGTGTCTAGTTTAAGCACAAAATATTTCAGGGCCATTGGATAATGCATCATCATTTCACAAAGGTTTTGGCAAAAGGTACAAAATATGAATACATGTCACAAACCCTAATACCATTTAAAATTCACTCATCCAAAAAATCAGCAAAAATCATGATAAAAAAGTAGAGATCCAGATGAACACAATGCAAAAATTCCCATGAATTTTGGATTTGAAATGAAGATGTTATGAATTTTGTAAGTTGGAGTAATCAAATGAAATAAATAATAGAAACCAACATGATTTAATGGGTCACATGGCACGGATGGTGGCATTTTTGTAATATCCAGGACAACTAATCAAAACGCAGCGTACAGGGAGGACAAATGAAATGTTCTGATTGGCTCATGCCAATAGAACAGTGCCATACACATGCAAACACGAGAGGAATTCTGGGCAACGCTTAGAAATTAGGGTTTTTCATGTACAGTGTTCATCATCATCTTCTTCACAAATCGAAAAATATTTTAGTCACAAAATTAAACAACAGCCATAGCATTCAAACCAGCAGACCACACACATTCATAATACAGCATCCACATTCATTAAAACAATCTAAATAACATGAACTATGCCAAAACAAATTTCAGCATCAATCTTTAAACTAGCATAACTTTCAGAATAGCTAACCATTTTTAACGATTCAAGTTCCAAAACGACCAGCATAAAAAGACCTAGCTAAAGCATAGCATGGTTTCAAGAAATTGGAGATTCGAAAACTGACCAAGATTGATGTGCAGTTGAGCTACAATGGTTGTTTGGCTTCCAAAGATCAAAACAGATGCTCCTTAAGCTTCCAAAAGATGTATGGTTGAATAATTTTAGCTCAGTGATGCTTGAAAATGCCCAAATCGAAATCTGCCATTGGTGACCTTTGATGAAGCAGAAATGGAAATTGATGTTACAGTGGAGAAATGCCACTTGCAATAGCTGCCAAATAGTTGGTAAATGATGAAGCAAGCAAGTCCAGCTCGAGCTCTCCTTGATTTTGAGCAGAAATTCGAAATGAATAAATTGAGAGTTTTTTGAGAGAATGAGTTTCTGTTTGTAAAATGTGGCTGCTAGGGTTCTGTTTGGCAGAAAAAGAGCTATATATTTGCTGTTTAGTGTTGGCTAATGAAATGCTAATCA
Organism: Lathyrus oleraceus; assembly: GCF_024323335.1. Lineage (NCBI taxonomy): Eukaryota > Viridiplantae > Streptophyta > Magnoliopsida > Fabales > Fabaceae > Lathyrus > Lathyrus oleraceus. Next base: position 242,069,781 of record NC_066581.1, read on the forward strand.
CAATTAGCTTAAATGAAGTAAACTTTGCCATTTGCTAAAAATTCACCAATCTCACATGGGGTGTATGTGCTGCACGAATTTGGGCTTGCAAACATGTCCCAAACAACATTTCTGAACTTTCCCAATTGGCCAAAATGATTAAAAATGATTATTTGGAAAAGTCAAATTTCAACCTCACTTGAAATTAATTCAAGCAAGTTCAAAAAGGCCATTTTGATCCATGAGGTTTTGGTGCATGAGGGTTACATTTTTGGAAAGAGGGGATCAAATGTGACTTTTAGGAAAAAACCCCACCCAATTTGGCCAAATGGTTTGAGAGATATGGCCTTTTGAAGTTCACAAAAAATTTTTGAAAATGAATTGATCATATCTTGCCAACCATACATGGGAATTGAGTGTTCTTGGACTTTTTGGAAATGGGAGAACAAGATCTTCAACTTTCATGTTGGGCAAAAATTCATTTGAAGCTTGTATCATGATGTAAGTTTAGGATCAAGAAGTTTCCATTTTTGGCAGGTGAAAATTACAGGTCAAGTTTCTATTTTTGGAAATTTCTGATTTGGCTTCAAATTCTTCAATGATGATGTTTACCATGATATATGAGGCCTATTTGGACATGATTGAGGCCTCTCAAACCAATTCCCACCTTCAAATCCCTGATCAAATGCACAGTTGACCAACAGTTGACTTTTTAGGGTTTCTGGTGAACTGAGCCATGACTGATGACTTCTGAGCAATCAAACCTTGACCAAAACACTTCAAAAGGACCCCTAGGTCATGTGAACATGTTGGACCAACCCTAGAGCCTTGGCTCAATGAAAATTGCCCTTGCTTGCTTGATTGACTGATCTCCTGACCAGTTTGACCTAACTTGTCAGCTGAAGTTGCACTTGGGCAAATGGACAATGCAATGTTATGCAGTGGACTATATTATGTTAATGAACTAATGATGAAAATGTATGTACAAAATGTAGGTGCAAATTCGAGGTGCTACAGCTGCCCCTATTCAATCAGCTGGGAACCCGAATGGATGAGAGCAACGGCTGTCAGACTTTCAGGGTACACAGGGATTGAATACCAAAGAACCGTAGAAATTTGCACTCTGCTGGGAAAATAATTAACAACGCCTGTCATAATCGGCAAAGGAACAGTCTTGAAACAAGAATCCGTCTGGAACGGAAAAAGTCGGCCTGATCACCGAAATAGTAACGTCGACCTGGATACCAAAATAAATGGTAACGCAGGGATAACCATGGCCTGAACACCACACGTCCGCTGGGGATTATTATCTCTCCTTTTCATGCTTTTCTTGAACCCCGAGATTTTTCTTTTGCGCAAATGATCCCCGATCGCTGCAGTTGAACCCCAACATCTTGTTTTGCCAAAATAATGAACCCCATTCTCCAATTTGAACCCCAGTCGCCTGACGATAACTCGCGATCGCCATTGTGAACCCCATTCTCCAGAAAATGCCGCAACATCTCCCTTTCTCCATTTGAACCCCGCTCTCCAGAAAATGCCTCAACATTTCCCTTTCTCCATTTGAACCCCGTTCCCAGAAAATGCCTCAACATTTCCTTTTCTCCGTTTGAACCCCGCTCTCCAATTTCTCGTGATGATTCCGCCGGCAACGTCGGAAATAACACCAACACCACTCTGAGGGCGACATATCAGAGGGTATACCTTCACAAAAGGAAGGTAACATGTGCGTCTCTTCCCTGGAAGACACCTATAACGACCTCCATTGGCCTCAGCCAAAGTCTAAGGTGACACATGAACAGAAGATAATCCTGAGGACCTCATCACGGATATAATCTTCAACTCCACTCTCCATTTGAACCCCGGAAAATGCCGCAACATCTCCTTTTCTCCAGTTGAACCTCGATCTCCAAAAAAATGTCTCAACATTTCCTTTTCTCCAGTTAAACCCCGTAATCGCGCTGATCGCGTAACGTCCTTTGATTCCATTTCCTTCCCCGCTTGACAGAAAAATTTCCTCCAATATCGCACTACTGGGGAACATTGCTGATCTGACGTCATGATGCTAGACTCCTCAGAGTAACATCTTCCAATCGCTGTCTCGCACGACAGAAAACTCCTCCAGTATCGCACTACTGAGGAACACCTCTGATTCAAAATCAAGATACTAAACTCTGCGGAGCAACACCTTCACTTCTGATAAAAACCACCTCTCAAACGGTAACCACGGCTTGAGCCTAGCTTATGCGTGCAATATGATGCATGATTGACTTTTCTGCGTAATGCTCCATAATGCTACGCGATTTATTATGCAATATGCTATGCTTATTCTTCGTGATGAATGCATAAAAAAAATCTCCCTCAAGGGACTCTCCTGGGGAGCTCGAGACACTCTGCTGAGGAACTCGTCAATACTCCGATTCCACCCTACTGGGGAATGACGCTGCTATTGGGAAAAGGTAACCCTTGCTGGGGAAAGCCTCCTTTGCACCTAATCCGCTTGGGGAATTGCTGGGGGATAGGAACCACCAACACTCGGTGGGGATACCTCGATCTTTGACTTGCGGGGGATATCAATCCCGACTCTGCTTGGAGAACCCTCACAGATACCTGACGACTTCACTGGGGAAATGCTCACAGATACTCCGCTAGGAAACAGCAACCTCCAGGCCTGGCAACTGGGAAAGCATCGATCTAAAACCTGCTGGGGATAACCATCCTGACCCTGCCAGGGGAAACGAATGCTACTCCGCTGGGGACAACCCATGCAATCCACAGGTAGAATCAACTCTGCTGGGGATGCAGATATCAGTCTGCTACGGAAACTCGTCCAATCCACTGGTAGGATGAGCACCGCTGGAGATATATTTCATTGCAACCCACTCCACTCGGGGATAGCAACCTTCGGGCCTGGTGCTAAGGAAACATCGTTTTAAACCTGCCTGGGATAACCATCCTGACTCGACTGGGGGACCCACAGACCTTGGATCCGCTGGGGAGTTAGTTCTCACGACTCTGTTTGGAGACTACGCTGGGGAAATGAGAAAAGTTGGTACAGAACACCCGTCGACTTGTCGAACCACAGTATCCGCCTCCTAATCTCGTATCAGCTTTCCACTTTTGAGAATTCCCAGACTCGTCTGGACCTTTTCTGCTCCATCATCTTGTATTCCCAATCGCTCCGCACTCGACGAAGATCGAACTCCTGGGGCTTATACAGAAATTTCAATTTTCCGACTTTGAAGAGTCTTCTTGATTAATTTCAAAGGCCCTCGGACGTCCTTCGCCGTCTCTTCACCGTTCCTCCAACTCGCCTGTCCCTGATTGGACTCTGCGGGGAATTTCCACAGACTTTCCAGTCTTCCGACTTTGAAGAGTCTTCTTGATTATCATTCAAGGATCGTCGCACGTCTCAACGTCTCTTCGTCATCCCTTCATACATTCGTCCCTGATCGGACTCCATGGGGATTTGTTTTGTCAAAAGCTTCCCCATCACAACCTGCAAGTGAGCGAAAATATCTAACAGCACCTGCAAAAGGAAATCGTCAGATAAAACCGTGCCCCAGGCGTGTCAAGATTTCAACACTCGGGTCCCTCAACCTTCCAAATAAGATTTCAAGCTTTCAATTTTATAAACATGCATTGGAAGGAACCTGTATGTCTTAAAATGCAAAATTCTTTATCAAAATAATTGGATGTTTTTGCAATCAAAGCGGTAATGAAAAACAAAAACAAAATTATTTGACTGAATATGCATTTTATTGATTGAAAAAAGTGTGGCTCAAATGAGCAATACAAAGGAAGCAATTCCTGAAAAGAGGTAATTGCGCATAAAAGGAAAAATCTATCCTAATGGCAATGTGAAACCCGTGATCTCATCGAGTTCCAACTCAGTTACACCCCATATGTCCTCAGACTCTCCGTGCTTTCTGCCTTCTGAACAAGACGTTTCTAATTGATCCCCACCGGGTATTATCCATGATGCCTTAACCAAAACGCAAACGATCATGCTGGACGCAGTTGTTCGTTTCAATCCCTCTTTTGCCTGGACCGCCCTTTCGGTTTTTCAGTCCACCGGGATACCCTTTTTTGCCCAAGCCGCCTTTCCAGGTTTTCGACTTGCCGGGTGTACAATTTTTCATTTTATCCCTAATTTTTGCCCGAACCTTTCTTTCTGTTTTTGGTTCGCCGGGATGCCCATTTTTGCCTGAACTGTTTTATTCTTTTCGTCCAGTGGGTCTCTTTACACGAAGTATTTTTTAACTGCGTCCGCATTCACAGGGGATGGAAAATCCTCGCCATCCATGGTCGTTAGCAACAAGGCTCCGCCAGAGAAGACCTTCTTGACCACGAATGGACCTTCATAATTCGGTGTCCATTTGCCCCTTCGATCGTTTTGAGGAGGAAGGATCCTTTTCAGCACCATATCACCCACGTGATATACCCGAGGTCGCACCTTCTTGTCAAAAGCACGCTTCATTCTTTGCTGGTATAACTGCCCATGACAGATGGTCGCCAACCTCTTTTCCTCAATTAGGCTCAACTCCTCGTATCGGGTTCTTACCCATTCAGCCTCTTGCAATTTCACGTCCATCAGGACTCTCAAAGAGGGAATCTGAACCTCAATAGGTAATACAGCCTCCATCCCATACACCAATGAGAAAGGAGTTGCCCCAGTAGATGTACGCACCGACGTTCGATACCCGTGCAATGCAAACGGCAACATCTCATGCCAGTCTTTATAGGTTACCACCATTTTCTGCACAATCTTCTTGATATTCTTGTTGGCTGCCTCAACCGCCCCATTCATCTTCGGACGATAAGGAGAAGAATTATGATGCTCGATCTTGAATTCCCGGCACAGTTCTGCCATCATCTTATTGTTCAAATTAGAACCATTATCAGTAATGATTCTCTCGGGAACCCCATATCTGCAAATGATGTCTCTCTTGAGAAACCTGGCCACAACCTGCTTCGTCACGTTCGTATAAGAGGCTGCTTCAACCCACTTGGTGAAGTAATCAATAGCCACTAATATGAACCGATGCCCATTCGAAGCTGTAGGCTCAATCTTTCCGATCATATCAATGCCCCACATAGCAAACGGCCATGGAGACGACATTAAGCTCAAAGGATTTGGAGGCACGTGCACCTTATCAGCATAAATCTGACATTTATGACACTTCCGCACGAAATTAAAACATTGGGCCTCCATTGTCATCCAATAATAACCTGCCCTCAGCAGCTTCCTTACCATTGCATTCCCACTGGCATGGGTACCGAACGATCCTTCATGAACCTCTTTCATCAATTGGCTTGCTTCTCTATCATCAATACATCTTAGCAAGACCCAATCAAAGTTCCTCTTATACAAAACCCCATCCTTATTCAGGTCGAACACCATGGCCAACCTCCGCAGAGTCTTTCGGTCCTTTTTAGATGCTCCCTCGGGATACTCTTGAGTCTCCAGATAGTGCTTGATATCGTAATACCACGGCTTCTCATCATCAGGCGCTGTATCAACAGCAAACACATAAGCCGGCCTATCCAAACGTCCAACCTCAACACTGGGGAACTGATTCCACCACTGCACCTTAATCAAGGCGGCTAGAGTAGCCAAAGCATCTGCCAAAGGATTCTCCTCTCTAGGCACATGATGCATCTTCACCTTGGTGAAAAACGTCAACAATCTCCTCGTATAATCTCGGTACGGCACTAAATGAGATTGATGCGTATACCACTTCCCGTTAACCTGATTTATCACCAGAGCTGAATCTCCATATATGACAAGGTTCTTGATCCTCAAATCAATCGCCTCCTCAATTCCCAATATACAAGCTTCATATTCAGCCACGTTGTTGGTGCACTCAAATGTTAGCCGGGCAGCAAAAGGAATGTGGGATCCTTTCGGCGTAACCAAAACAGCACCAACACCGCTTCCATTCACGTTAACGGCCCCATCAAACATCAAAATCCATTCGGATTCAGGGTCAGGCCCCTCCTCCGGGATTGGTTCCTCGCAATCTTTCGATTTGAGAAACATGATGTCCTCATCAGGGAATTCAAACTTCATCGGTTGATAATCATCAATGGGTTGCTGAGCGAGGTAATCAGACAATACACTCCCCTTGATAGCCTTCTGAGAGGTATACTGTATATCATATTCAGTCAAAATCATTTGCCATCTCGCAACCCGTCCGGTCAATGCTGGCTTTTCGAAAATGTACTTGATTGGATCCATCTTGGAAATCAATAAAGTGGTATGAACCAGCATGTACTGCCTTAGTCGGCGAGCAGCCCAGACCAAAGCACAGCAAGTTTTCTCGAGCAGTGAATATCTTGTTTCACAGTCGGTAAACTTTTTGCTAAGGTAGTATATGGCATGCTCTTTTCGACCAGACTCGTCATGCTGCCCCAATACACACCCCATAGACCCCTCAAGGACCGTCAAGTACAGAATTAACGGTCTTCCCTCCACAGGAGGCATCAGAATCGGAGGCTCCTGCAAATATTCTTTTATTTTTTCAAATGCCGCTTGGCAATCATCATTCCACCTGACCGTTTGATCTTTTTTCAACAACTTGAATATCGGTTCGCACGTGGCTGTTAGATGAGATATGAACCGTGAAATGTAGTTCAATCTACCTAAGAAACCACGAACCTCCTTCTCCGTTCTCGGTTCAGGCATTTCTCTTATTGCTTTTACTTTTGCAGGATCAACCTCGATTCCTTTCTCACTTACAATAAACCCCAGCAATTTACCGGACCGCACTCCGAACGTGCACTTGTTCGGATTCAACCTCAGTCTAAACTGTCTCAGCCGGTCGAACAACTTGGCCAAATCTACCAAATGCCCCTCTTCTGTCTGGGACTTTGCTATCATGTCATCAACATAGCATTCGATTTCATGATGAATCATATCATGAAACAAAGTCACCATGGCCCTCTGATAAGTAGCACCGGCGTTTTTGAGACCGAATGGCATCACCTTGTAACAAAAGGTACCCCACGGTGTGATGAACGTTGTTTTCTCCATATCATCTGGCGACATTTTAATTTGATTATAGCCAGAAAAGCCATCCATGAAGGAAAACACCGAGAATTGAGCTGTATTATCTACCAACACATCGATGTGAGGTAGCGGAAAATCATCTTTCGGACTAGCTCTGTTCAGATCTCGGTAGTCCACACACATTCTCACCTTCCCATCCTTCTTCGGAACTGGCACGATATTTGCAACCCACGACGGATAATTAGTGACAGCAAGGAAACCAGCATCCCACTGCTTCTGCACTTCTTCTTTGATTTTCATCGCCATGTCAGGTCGAGTTCTGCGCAATTTCTGCTTCACTGGAGGACAATCTGCTCTCAACGGTAGCTTGTGCACAACAATATCGGTATCCAACCCTGGCATATCTTGATAAGACCAGGCAAAGATGTCGACATACTCTTTCAACAGTGCTACCATTCTGCTCTTGACACTTTCCTCCAAAGCAGCCCCGATTTTCACTTCTTTTTTGACCTCGTCGGTACCCAAGTTCACAACCTCAATCTGCTCTTCATGCGGCTGAATCACCTTCTCCTCTTGTTTCAACAACCTGGCTAATTCCCCTGGCAGTTCACAATCTTCTTCGCCTTCTTCTTCAGCATGATAGATTGGATTGTCGAAGTCATACGAGGGTGTAACAGGATTGTTATCAATGAGATCCGGAGAAGAATCACATCTGCATGAATGTTGATTCATGCATTGCTTTAGAACCGGTGTGTGACAAATTGAAAAAGAAAAATGAAAACATTGCCATTTTTATTTTATTTTTATTTTTAAACTGCAAAAATAAATGAAAAACAGGGAACACCGCTTTTAATTGAAAAACATCCTTTTATTAATGATGCGAACTTGCAAATTTAAACATGAGGTGGCCCTTACAATGGACCATTACGTGTCGGGCAACACGTATGGCTTTCATGCACATAAAATCAAAACAAGAAAAATATTACTCTTCCAGCAGAGTGACCCGGATGATCTTTTCAGCCTTCCAGTTTTGGATTCCCATCCCTGGTGCGCACGGCTTTATCCACCGGTCAATGTCGCAGTCGCTATCAGCTTCCTCACTCATCATGCAAATGTGATCCGGATCCAGCATTCCGGCGCTTGTGAATGTTACTGACGTACGGCGTCCTCTGCCTTGTCCTGAGCCTCGGCCCGGCTGGTAACCCACTCCGAAGCGATCTTTCTTTGCGGAGATATCCATCATCCTGCCCCAACCAGGAGCCTCTCCATTCTTTACCACCTCGGCGGCCTGTTTGTACGAAGCAATGGACGGTTTCTCCTCCTCTTTGGCAAACAGAGCATTCTCCACCTTAACGGTTTCGAAAGCTTGACTTGGCGTCTCCCAGATTTCGCCATCCATCTCCACATATTTGAATGAGGACAGGTGGCTGACAAAGATATCCTCCTCTCCGCAGACAGTGACGACCTGTCCCTCCCAGATGTATTTCAACTTTTGGTGTAAAGTCGAGGTCACTGCGCCAGCAGCATGGATCCATGGTCGACCCAACAGGCAACTATATGCCGGCTGGATATCCATGACGTAAAAAGTCGACTTGAACACCTCTGGGCCTATCTTCACAGGAAGCTCAACCTCTCCAAACACGGCCCGCTTCGACCCATCGAATGCTCGCACTATTAAATCAGTCGGAGTCAGAATCAGCCCATCACAATTCAACTTTGCCAGAGCCTTCTTCGGCAACACATTCAAAGAGGAGCCGGTATCAACCAGCACATGCGAAAGCACGGCTCCTCTACATTCCATCGCTATGTGTAACGCCCGATTGTGATTTCTCCCATCCACAGTCAAGTCCATGTCTGTAAAACCCAACCCATGGCTGGCATGCATGTTAGACACGACCGTCTCCAACTGGTTAATGGTAATCTCTTGAGGAACATAGGCTTTCCTCAAAATCTTCAACAAAGCCTCCCTGTGACCCTCAGAGCTTAACAGCAAGGACAAAATGGATATTTTGGAAGGAGTCTGCTGCAGATGGTCAACCAATTTGTACTCAGACTTCTTGATGATTCTCAAGAATTCCTCTGCATCATCATCAAGTTTTTCTTCCGACCCAAGCGGCGCCGGTGTCACCACTGGAGTACTATCACTCACCACTGCTTTCCCTTTTGCCCTGGCTAAAGCCTCGGCCTTTTCTTTTTTCTCTTTTTCTCCTTCTTCTCTCCTTAAGGCATCCGGAGCAAACAGTCTGCCACTGCGAGTGAAACCGCTAGGACCGGCATTATCCACCTTCGAAACGGTGGTTTCATCCGCAGTCTGATCCTCTACCCTCTCACCATTGCAGTATACCTCTCCACCATAATGCCATGGTACGGCATCCTCTTTGTCATACGGAATGGGTCCAGGTACCGTGATGGTAACTGGAGCTGCCTCCGCCAGGGTAGACAAATCTACCGGGTCAAAATAAATTGTTATGGTGGAGACCTCTTCTTTTCCCATATCAACCTTCTCAATCAAAATACTCCCATCGTCCATCAAACTCTGGACAGTCTTCCTTAAGAGTTCACACCCATCAGGGGCACCAACGCACTCAGCACATTGCTCATCACAGCCTGGATAAACCCCATTCTTTAACAACTGCCTCTTGACCTCAGCCAGAGGAGCCTTCAACTGATTAACACTTGACAACCCAACTCTGCCCTCCTCAGAGATAGCATTCACCCCCCTTTGACCATGCGCGGGCATGGGATTAGCATTCACGTTGGGAGATGGTGCAAAGTTGATAGCTTTCGAATCCACCAAGTCTTGAACTGTGTGCTTAAAAGCTTTACAGTTCTCTATATTATGTCCAGGAGCACCCGAATGGAATTCACACTTTGCATTTTTATCATAGTTGGCTGGCCTTTGATCAGGTCTCAAAGATGCCAGAGTCCTTAGCTGTACCAGCCCCAAGTCCATCAACTTTTTAAACAGAAAAGAATAAGTGACAGGCGGCCTGTCAAACTGCCTATCAACTGCTCTCCCCCACACCTGATAACCAGCCCTCTGAGGCCTCTGCTGAAATGGTTGTCTTTGCTGTTGAGGTTGTTGTTGTTGCTGTTGCTGTGCAGGCCGATGCTCAGCAGGAATGGTTACCGCAGCAGTATGCTGGAAGTAACGATCCCTACTGGGTCCTCTTTGTGCGTATACTGCACTGGTATCACCCTCCTTCTTCCTCTGTCCATTCCCAAAGGGCTTCTTTGACCCAGACGACGAAGCTACACCCTGAATCTTCCCGAGCTTCAACCAGCTCTCAATTCTCTCCCCAGCCACAACTATATCTGAAAAGTTGGTCACCGGACAACCAACCATCCTCTCAGCATACGCCCCCTGCAAAGTCCCCATAAAGAGATCAGACATCTCTCTGTCAACTAATGGAGGTTGCACTCTGGCAGCCAACTCCCTCCACCTCTGAGCGTATTCTTTAAACCCTTCGTTATTCTTTTGAGACATACCCTGCAGCTGGGTACGACTCGGGGCCATATCAGCATTGAACTGATACTGCTTAAAGAATGCGTCCCCCAGATCTTGCCAATTCTTGATATCAGAAGATTTCAGCTTGGTATACCATTCCAAAGATCCTCCAGACAGACTGTCCTGGAAGAAGTACATCCACAGCTTTTGGTCCATGGTGTAAGCTGAGATCTTGCGGACAAAAGCCTGCAGATGAGTCTCGGGGCAAGAACTCCCATTGTATTTGTCAAATGCGGGCGCTTTAAACTTTTGCGGGATCACAATCCCCTCCACTAGCCCCATGTTTGACATGTTTACCACCCCAGGAGTGGCATAGCTCTCCAGAGCTCTGATCTTTTCAGCCAGCAGCTGAATCTCTTTATTCTGTGGCGGAGCACTGTACTGACCAAAAGGTTCATTATGCATCGAGAACTGGTCTGCTTCCCTGTCTTCCTCTCTGTCATCCTCAACCCCGAAGAATGGAGGAAACAGACTATCCTTCAAATTCTGTCCCGGTTGACCACCAGCAGTAGCACCAAAACCAGCAGCGTTGTTCACCATACCTACAATTGCTCTTTTTTCACCGTCTCTAGAACCACCCAGCCCCTGGTTGGAGACACCATCCAAGTTTACACCACTGTTTGCTGCTGAAGCCCGCTCGAGCTTCTCAACTTTGTCTGCTAGAGCTTTCTGACCAACTGCAAAGCCTTGCATGATGTTGATCAGCTCAGTCATCTTGTCTTTTAGCTCGAGGATATCTGTGTTTGGAAGATCCATCAGTCTTGGAGTGTTGCGCCTCGTGAAGTATCTGTGAGGTCGGGTTGAGTGCAAAGGTACAACTCTGCGAGCACGAGCAATGATTCCTGAAACAATCAAGCACGTTAGCCACAGATACCTGCAAAACAGCGAACAGGTTAATATGCATGAATGCAACGTCTGTCCATATGAGGAAGATTCTGTCCTTTGATTCTGGTTTCATCGAGACAGATAATATTTCACCAATAACATTTTGACATTCAGATGTCTCTCAACCAGATTCTCAATCAATAATACTCCCCATATGGCTAGACATAGGTTCGATGCAGATGAGTGCAAAATGAGAATGATGCAGATGAATGAATGCAATGCATTGCCATCCTCCAAGCCATCTAATCATCTATTACTCTGAATCACAACCCTAATCTCTGAACCAATCACAACCATCTGAAGTCTGATTAACCATAAATCCGACTCAAGGGTTCCGAAATAAATGGAACTGAAAGATACACCATCATCATCAGACAATCTCTGAGCAGATAACCATAACCTCTAAATCGGCCCGGGGAATCCTGAAATAAACGGATCCCCACTGATAACTCGGACAGCACTCCGGCGTCTCGACAATAAATGACCATAAATCCGACTTATAAATATGACTCTGATCCACGGAACAAAAAATCACCATCTGAGTCACCATCTGAACATACCTCTGTAAGAATCACCCTCCCCTCACAGGTAAATTCTAAATAGGTCATCCTAAGGCGGATAATAGACTCGACAATCGGGCAGAGATACTCAATGGGTTTGCCCTTTCGGGTGTGCCATTGTAGCTCTCCTGAGATCGTCTAAACCAAAGATCCGGGAAATGATCGGTCACCAGAGTCAATAGCCCAAAAGAGATAATCCAACCTAAGCGGAATAACTCCACCCGGCAAGACTCTCTCAAATGAACCTCGTCCGGCTGTGGTGACATGTCTCCGCATCATGTCGTACAACATGTGAAGAGACATGAGACCACGCTAATCCTAGGTGTGTACTCAGGCCTGGGTATTGGGCCTCACTCAGAACACCCACCCCAAACAGAGGAACCACCTGCACAGAGGACGGCAACATGATAATATGATGCATGCAAATATTTATGCAAATATATACACCGTCAGAATAATAAATGCAATAAATAAAGCAAACAAACAACCTAAACTAATCCTAGAACGCTAGGAAAGACTCGCTTAGGGAAGATGGACCAGCACAGGTCTACATCCGCACATCCCCAGCAGAGTCGCCAGCTGTCGCGTTACGCGAAAAACCGGCGGGAAACAGGACAACAGAGCCGCCACCGTGCGTTATTTATCCCAAAAGAGGGAAAGGAAACGCTCAGAGTAAACCTGGAAAAGACATGGTCTCGCGACCAAAGAGAAAGGGTAAGGGAGTCGGTTACGCAAGGGGAAGGTATTAGCACCCCTCACGTCCGTCGTACCCGACGGGATCCACGCTCTAAGAAAGAAAAGGTTGCTAAAACAAAAACCACACACACACACTGGCTGAAAGAGACACAGGAAAACAAACAAGACTAAAACTGACTCGGCTGGATATCGGATCCTGGGCCTACTTAGTCTATCAGGCATAGACATCAGAGTCAAAGTAGTTCGAACTGGGGAAACGACACATGCTCGCTAGGATATCGCGTCCTATGCATACGTATCTCCTTGGACGAAGGAGAATCAGAGCATTCGTAGCTCGGCTAACACGCACACAAAAACAGGCAAAGGCAAACGTGGAGCCCGAATGCCAATCACTGGACTTACATCAGCATCCAAACCAACACACGCACACTGGAACCCAGATGCCACTCGATGGACTTATACCGGCTTCCAAGCACACAACAAGAACAAACAGACAACAAATTGCTAAGGAGTCGGGAACTCGAGCCTAGCAATCGTCAAACAACACACACAAAAAGAAAAAAGGTGCCCGGAGAGACCTAGCACGGTCTCCTGCCTACATACCTCGTCTGGAACGAGGATCAGGGCGATGTAGTTCCCCTACGCAGGGAAAAAGACTAGCCTAACCAGATAACAGAGGGAGACACAACTAGGGAGACTACGACTCGAGCCTAGATGTTATCATGCAAATCATCCCTAAGTTAAGGTTTCTAGCTAACTTGCACAGGAAGCAAGCCTATCGTAACCCTGACTTGCACAGGAAGCAAGCCAAACTAAACCTAACTTGCACAGGAAGCAAGCTAAACTAAGCCTAACTTGCACAGGAAGCAAGTCAAACAAACACACAAGCACAAGTAGCACACACTATATGCAAACAATGGGCTCAATCAAGGTTAGGTTTTAGTCGAGGGGTCATATCAACCTCAACAAACAAACCTCTGTAACTGGGTTAATGGTGCTCTTAACCTTGACATTGAGAGCCAAGGTGAAGCAGATGAAAGGATATGAGGGGTGTGCCTCATTGCTCTTATCCCTGGTCAGGGAGAACATTTGAATATCAGAAGGTGTGGGAGTTCAGAAAGTAGGAACTCTCTCCACAGATTATTGACTCGATAGATCTTGGGTTAGGATCTCAATGCTACAACCATGTCATGGGAGCAAGGAGAAGACTCACAGAATAGTGGGAGATAGACTACATATCTCTTATATCCACCAATTGCCTTATTTAAAGGACTTTTCCTGCTTGGGACAAATGTAAACACACACAAGCATTGCCTCTTAAGGAGGACTTCAAACAGTTGCCTGGCCAAGTAACAGGCCAGGTCTTCCAGACTACATGGAGTAAGGAATTATACCTCAATGCAAATTGCTTATCAAGCAAAGCAAAGCAAAGTTCACAAGGAACTAAAAGCAACTAAAGTACCTGAAATCAGTCAAGCACAGTTAGTATATCAGACACAAAGTTAGAACAAACAACATAAACCAAACAGATAATACAGTCAATCAGTTGTGCAAAGCACAAGCTCAAAGCAAGTGAGCTAAACAACCTACAAAACACACAAGTTAATCCATGATAAAACATCAAACTCAAGCAACTGGTATTAATCTCTTTGAAGCATTTGTTGCTTAACCTGAAACCACAAGCTTAAACATGAGCAACAAGACCACTAGGACAAGCCTAGGGTCAAAAAGAGATAAGAAAGTCAAAACAGCAAGCGGCAAGTGTCCAAAATCAAGTTCAAACAATCAAGAAACAAACTCAATTGGTTTCACAATCATATCATTCATCATCATCATTTTATAAGCAAAAGAAGTCAAAACATGGCATATGGAAGCTCATAGAAGTCAACAGCAAGACTCAACTCAAAACCAATCATAAACAATTCCAAAAATCATCAAATAATTCATGCTCAAACATAATCCATAACATGATATGCATATCAAATTTCAACTCATTTGGACAAGTAGAAGGTGGTCAATGAAAATCAGAAAGGCAAGGCAATTTTGAACATGCTCAAAGAAGTCAACCAAACATACATCAACTTGAAAAAATCATAAATCAGGGATGGCATATGAGAAATGAATGGGACTAAAACCATGGCAAAGCTTAAGATGTCTAGTAATCACATATCAAATTTCATGTCCATCTAATAAAGTATGAGCATTTCACAAATGAAATGGGCACAAGTGTCACAAAAAGTCAACATATGACCAAACAGGGGACAAAAATCTCAATCAATTAGGAAATGCCACAAATAATTCCAAGAAAAATCACATGTAAACTAGACATACTCAAGCTCAATCATGCAAAAAATCAATCCATTTTGAGGTCAATAGGCATGGCTATGAAAATCATCAAGTTGCACATCAATGGTGTGACACAAATTGTCACACCCTACTTCAAAAATTCATAACTCACAAACCATATAAGATAAATTCACAAACTCTATACCAAAATCACCATGAGTGTGTCTAGTTTAAGCACAAAATATTTCAGGGCCATTGGATAATGCATCATCATTTCACAAAGGTTTTGGCAAAAGGTACAAAATATGAATACATGTCACAAACCCTAATACCATTTAAAATTCACTCATCCAAAAAATCAGCAAAAATCATGATAAAAAAGTAGAGATCCAGATGAACACAATGCAAAAATTCCCATGAATTTTGGATTTGAAATGAAGATGTTATGAATTTTGTAAGTTGGAGCAATCAAATGAAATAAATAATAGAAACCAACATGATTTAATGGGTCACATGGCACGGATGGTGGCATTTTTGTAATATCCAGGACAACTAATCAAAACGCAGCGTATAGGGAGGACAAATGAAATGTTCTGATTGGCTCATGCCAATAGAACAGTGCCATACACATGCAAACACGAGAGGAATTCTGGGCAACGCTTAGAAATTAGGGTTTTTCATGTACAGTGTTCATCATCATCTTCTTCACAAATCGAAAAATATTTTAGTCACAAAATTAAACAACAGCCATAGCATTCAAACCAGCAGACCACACACATTCATAATACAGCATCCACATTCATTAAAACAATCTAAATAACATGAACTATGCCAAAACAAATTTCAGCATCAATCTTTAAACTAGCATAACTTTCAGAATAGCTAACCATTTTTAACGATTCAAGTTCCAAAACGACCAGCATAAAAAGACCTAGCTAAAGCATAGCATGGTTTCAAGAAATTGGAGATTCGAAAACTGACCAAGATTGATGTGCAGTTGAGCTACAATGGTTGTTTGGCTTCCAAAGATCAAAACAGATGCTCCTTAAGCTTCCAAAAGATGTATGGTTGAATAATTTTAGCTCAGTGATGCTTGAAAATGCCCAAATCGAAATCTGCCATTGGTGACCTTTGATGAAGCAGAAATGGAAATTGATGTTACAGTGGAGAAATGCCACTTGCAATAGCTGCCAAATAGTTGGTAAATGATGAAGCAAGCAAGTCCAGCTCGAGCTCTCCTTGATTTTGAGCAGAAATTCGAAATGAATAAATTGAGAGTTTTTTGAGAGAATGAGTTTCTGTTTGTAAAATGTGGCTGCTAGGGTTCTGTTTGGCAGAAAAAGAGCTATATATTTGCTGTTTAGTGTTGGCTAATGAAATGCTAATCACAATTAGCTTAAATGAAGTAAACTTTGCCATTTGCTAAAAATTCACCAATCTCACATGGGGTGTATGTGCTGCACGAATTTGGGCTTGCAAACATGTCCCAAACAACATTTCTGAACTTTCCCAATTAGCCAAAATGATTAAAAATGATTATTTGGAAAAGTCAAATTTCAACCTCACTTGAAATTAATTCAAGCAAGTTCAAAAAGGCCATTTTGATCCATGAGGTTTTGGTGCATGAGGGTTACATTTTTGGAAAGAGGGGATCAAATGTGACTTTTAGGAAAAAACCCCACCCAATTTGGCCAAATGGTTTGAGAGATATGGCCTTTTGAAGTTCACAAAAAATTTTTGAAAATGAATTGATCATATCTTGCCAACCATACATGGGAATTGAGTGTTCTTGGACTTTTTGGAAATGGGAGAACAAGATCTTCAACTTTCATGTTGGGCAAAAATTAATTTGAAGCTTGTATCATGATGTAAGTTTAGGATCAAGAAGTTTCCATTTTTGGCAGGTGAAAATTACAGGTCAAGTTTCTATTTTTGGAAATTTCTGATTTGGCTTCAAATTCTTCAATGATGATGTTTACCATGATATATGAGGCCTATTTGGACATGATTGAGGCCTCTCAAACCAATTCCCACCTTCAAATCCCTGATCAAATGCACAGTTGACCAACAGTTGACTTTTTAGGGTTTCTGGTGAACTGAGCCATGACTGATGACTTCTGAGCAATCAAACCTTGACCAAAACACTTCAAAAGGACCCCTAGGTCATGTGAACATGTTGGACCAACCCTAGAGCCTTGGCTCAATGAAAATTGCCCTTGCTTGCTTGATTGACTGATCTCCTGACCAGTTTGACCTAACTTGTCAGCTGAAGTTGCACTTGGGCAAATGGACAATGCAATGTTATGCAGTGGACTATATTATGTTAATGAACTAATGATGAAAATGTATGTACAAAATGTAGGTGCAAATTCGAGGTGCTACACCTAATGGGCTGAGAATGAAGCCCAAAAATTCTGATATTCGCAAGCTTCGCTAGGCGAAGGAATTGCTCGCCTAGCGAGCAAGCTAGTTTGGGCTTTTACTGGATCTGGTGCTTCGCTGGGGCGAGTGTCATAACGAAGGGTTCGCCAGGCGAAGGATTTGCTCGCCTAGCGAGCAGGCCAGTTTGGGCCATTTTCTGGATTGGGCCTGTTGTGAGCTGGGCTTTTGTCCCTTTAAGATTAGTGCCTTGCAGAATAAGTTGGAGTACTTCGAGAAATGTTTTGCAAGATTAATGGGTAAATTTTGGGGTATGACAGCTGCCCCTGTTCAATATTCTTGAACCAAGAGAGTTAGGATGGCAAGTATGCCGTTCGTGGTCTGGAGGTGGAAGATTATTGAACACTAGAATGCCCCAAAAATTTGCACTTGTCAATCGAGAGGTGGGCTTAACGATGCCATCCAGGAAGTTTGATGATGGAAACTTCAGAGTGCGTCGTACATTAGACGATATCTGAAGACATGGATGTCATACTGGGTCGTACGTTAGACCGTACAGTGAGTCGCCCATTAGGTTGTCGACTTCGCTGGGGAGTCGGAGTGTGTTATATACTGCTGGGGATAAGGGATCAAAATGGATTGTACGCTAGATCGTATCTGAATTGCAGAATGAAGCGTCCGTTAGGCTGCATCTGGAGAGGTAAAGATCAGAACGGATCGTACGGTAGATCGTATCTGAGTAGCGGACTGAGTCATCCATTAGGCGGGTGACTTCACGGGTGACTCCACTGGGGATGAAAGGGTAGTCGTATGCTAGACCATGTCAGAATGTACCATACGCTAGGTAGCATCTGAGTAGAAGAATGAGCCGTCCGTTAGGCTAAATCTGATTGTGAAGGGGGGTAGTCGTACGCTAGACTACACGCCAGAATGTACCATACACTAGGTAGCATCTGAGGAGATGAACATCCGAATGGGTCGTACGCTAGACCGTCTTGAAATAATTGAAGGAATCGTACGTTGGGCTGAATCAGAATGAACCGTACGTTAGGCTATATCCGATGATGTTGTATCCGTAATAAATGTCTGGGAAGGGCTTAGAGATGCCATCCTTAGGAGAAGGTCAGAATGAATGTTGACATAGAGCATATGTTAGACCGCATCTGAGTTGAAGGAGTCACATGTTGAGCTGAGTCAGAATGAACCGTACGTTAGGCTGTATCCGATAACATTTGTTGTGTTTGCAGCAAATGTCTCGAATGTAATCAATAGGAGTATCCGTTTGACTAGATCTTTACTTTGACTGTATCAGGAGGATGATTAACTTGTTAAATAAAGTTAGCTTCATGCTATGTCATGATGCATGAGATGTTTTATGCTTTCGACAATAAATGCGAACAATGTATGCGTGCGTATGCTGTGAAATGATATAATGAATGAATTATGCATCTGAAAAGTTCTTCCCGAGGACTCTACTGGGGAAATAAATCTCAGTCTTCTGGTCGAAGATATTTGTATTGATGACCCGGTCTCAGCTGGGGGTATTTGATTCCGTCTGATGGTAGAAATATTTAACAAAAGCCTGGCTGGGGGTAGAAGAGATGACCAATTCGTTCAGTGATGCCAATTTCTTCTGGGGAATAACTGGCTTAGCCGGGGAATAGAATTGGCAACGGATTCATTGGAGAGCATGGTTAGACCTTCTCCTCGATCCTGAAGTCGTGTAGTAATTGTTATTACTATTCTAGGCATGTATTTTTGGTAAACATTGATCATATTCAAATGCATAAATCAATTCAAATTAAATCAATGGACGTTTACGCAAACAAAACAGACAAAGTAAAAACGAAATCATCTTTTTGGAAATAAACTTGTATTGGTTATGAAAGAGGGCCTGTAAATAGGCAATTTGTGTACAAGGAGACAGAAATCCTAGTAAGAGGAAATTGTCAGACAAACAAAGAGAAAGCTATGCAGAGAAAGTCTTATCGATTCTAATTCCACTACTGTCATTATGTCTTCAAGCATCTCATCTCCTGCTGTCGGATAGAAGTGATTGGCTTGTTTGGTCCCTTGAAACTTGGGCGAAGCTGACGGAGAACGGGACATAGTCATACGCTTTAATCCCTAATTTTTGCCTGGACCGCCTTTTCAGGTTTTCAGTCCACCAGGATACCCATTTTTGCCCAAGCCGCCTTTTCAGGTTTTCGACTTGCCGGGTGTACGTCTTTATATGTTTATCCCTAATTTTTGCCCGAACCCTTTTGGTTCGCCGGGATGCCCTTACTTTTGCCTAGGTATGTCGACCTAGCGGGTCTCTTTTATGCGTAGTATTTTTTAACTATGTCCGCGTTCACAGGATGCGGGAAGTCTTCGCCATCCATTGTAGCCAGTATCATGGCTCCACCAGAGAATACTTTCTTAACCACAAACGGCCCTTCGTATGTGGGAGTCCACTTGCCTCTGGGATCACTTTGTGGTAGAATGATACGCTTGATCACCAAGTCGCCAGTTTGATACACCTGTCTCTTGACTCTTTTGTTAAATGCCTGGGTCATGCGCTTCTGATATATCTGCCCATGACAAATAGCCGCAAGTCTCTTCTCATCAATCAAATTCATCTGATCGAGTCGAGTCTGAATCCATTCATCTTCATCTAACCCCGTCTCTTTCATGATTCTTAGAGAGGGAATCTGGATTTCCACTGGTAAAACGGCTTCCATTCCATAGACTAAAGAGAACGGAGTTGCCCCTGTTGAAGTGCGCACTGAAGTGCGATAACCATGGAGAGCAAATGGTAACATCTCATGCCAGTCTTGTAGCGGTGTATTCGTCGCTATATGATTTATTGGTTAAACCATAAGCAAAGCATACAAAGGAATCGAGTCGCCACCGCACTTTTATTTATCCAAAGGACTGGCTAAAAAGCGAACAAAAGCCTAAGAAGTTTTACACGTAGAAAACTAATGAAAAAGATCAGAGAGTCTGGGTAAGGGGTAAATTACGCAATGGGAAGGTGTTAGGCACCCATCACGTCCTAGGTACTCCTAGGGAGCCCTTTTCACACTTGTTGTATAAAATTGTTATTTGTTATGAAATATTTATTGTGCAAACATGAATGGGATGATGAGAAAAGAATATACAATTTTATTATTTTTGTGTTCAAACGGATGAACCCGTTGCCTACGTACCTTCCATCAAAGGTAAGGATCAAAACGCCGTAGTTCGGCTAAAAGATTTCCAAAAGTTAGTGAGTTCAATTTTAAACAATAGCACTGAGGCTCTTCATTATCAATGGGAGAAAACTCGACCAAGACCGACATCCACCATGCGAGGATAGCTTCGACGTACTAGAGGGGTTAACCCTGTTTTCAGTACGGAAGTCTTATAGTCGACTCACTAAGGATAAGGTGAGGTTTACATCAACTACAATGATAATTGAAACCTATGGCTAATGTGTGAAAAGATTAACAATGGACAAAGCCAAAACAAATGAGTGGGTGAAGTTAATTGATTGTGATTATGAAAGTAGGGTCAAAGTATGATTAAGATTGATTCAAAAGAAGTATTATGAAATGGAGTTTGAAAAAAAGTCAAGGACTTGGGGTCCAGGTTTTTAATTTGAAAACATGAAGATGTTTGCACAATATCTATCTCAAGTTTGAAAGTAATGTGTGAAAAGGTTTAGGACATAATGGGTATGAATGGATGAAAATGGATTGTAAAACTTCCTAGAAGGTTCACCTCTTGAAATCATATAGAAGATGACTCAAGTGCGTCCTTTGGAATAAGCAATAAGCAATAACAAAATAAGCAAACAAATGATACCGGATGCCACTCGATGGTCTTACTCCAATCTCACAAACAAAAGCGGATACCGGATACCAATAGATGGATTTACACCAATCTCCTAAACAAAGAAACAAGGATGTCGGAAGCCAATAGATGGACTTATTCCAATCTCCCTAAACAAAACGAAACTTGGATACCGGATGCCAATCTGTCTGGGCCTATACCAATATCCAACATATGATCATAGGAAAGCAAATGCCAACTTGCAGGGACTTACAATGGCATCCTCACATACAACAAATGCAAATGCATCAAGCAAAGAGAAGATGAGTGGCCAATGAGACGGTCTTATACTCACTTCCATATCATAGGAACAATGGCCAAAGGATGGTCTTACAATTGTCCTCAATGGGCAATCAACAAGGATATGTCACAAAGACAGATGAAATGATCATGCACTAATGGGCAATTAATGATGATAAATGCACAAAGCATACAAGCAAACATGTGCATATGAAATAAGCAATCAATCAATCAAAGTCATTCAGCACACACTATAACCAAGCAATTAGGCTCATACAAAAGGGTAGGCATTAAAGCCAACTGGAATAGGGTTACTGGTGCTCTTAACCTTGACATTGAGAGCCAAGGTGAAGCAGATGAAAGGATATGAGGGGTGTGCCTCATTGCTCTTATCCCTGGCCAGGGAGAGCATTTGAATATCAGAAGGTGTGGGAGTTCAGAAAGTAGGAACTCTCTCCACAGATTATTGACTCGATAGATCTTGGGTTTTTACTCACTATGCATCATCACATGTGGTGTGAGCAATGTGAGTGACTCACAGAGTAGTAGGAGATAGGCTACATATCTCTTTTGTCTACCAATTGCCTTATTTAATGGACTTTTCCTGCTTGGGACAAATGTAAGCACACACAAGCATTGCCTCTTAAGGAGGACTTCAGACAGTTGCCTGGCCAAGTAACAGGCCAGGTCTTCCAGACTACATGAAGATAAGGAATTATACCTCAATGCAAATTGCTATTAAAGCAAAGCAAAGCAAGTTCTTAAAGAACTAAGCAACTAAGGGTACCTGAAACCAGTCAAACAGAATCAGTACACAACTCAAAGTCAAACCAAAATAAGATAGGGATCAACAGTCAACACAATCAGTTAAATGTGCAATGCACAAGACTCAAAGCATGTGAGCCAAGCAACCTACAAAACAAACAAGTTAGTCATGATAATCAATCAAGCTCAATCAATTTGTATTGATCTCTTTGGGTATTTGTTGCTTAACCTAAAACAACAAACTTAAACATGAGCAACATGACCACTAGGACAAGCCTAGGGTCAAAAAGAGATAAGAAAGTCAAAACAGCAAGTGACAAGTGTCCAAAATCAAGTTCAAGCACTCAAGAAACAAACTCAATTGGTTTCATGTTCATATCAATCATCATCATCATTTTATAAGCAAATTAGGTCAAAGCATGGCATGTAGAAGCTCAAAGAAGTCAACAGAATGATTTAGCTCAAAACCAATCTCAAACATCTCAATAAATTCTCAAATAATTCATGATCAAACATCATCCATAACATGATAATCATATCCAATTTCAGCTCATTTGGATAAAGGGAAGTTGGTCAATGAAAATCAGAAAGTCAAAGCAAGTTCAAGCAAGCTCAAAGAAGTCAACCAAACATGCACCAACTTCAATAAATCATAAATCAGTGACAACATATCAGAAATGAATGGGACTAAAACCATGACAAAGCTTAAGATGTCTACAAATCACATGTCAAATTTCAAGTTCATCCAATAATGCATGAGAATTTCACAAAGCAAATGAGAACATGTGTCACAAAAAGTCAACATATGACCAAACAGGGGAGAAAATCCCAAACAAATAGGAAATGCCATCAATAATTCCAGAAACAATCACATGTAAACTGGACATCCATAAGTACATTCATGCAAAAATTCAAACCAATTTGAGTTCAAGAAGCATGGTAATGAAAGTCAAGAAGTTGGACATCAATGGTGTGACACAAATTGTCACACCCCTAATCAAAAAATCATAACTCCATAACCAGCAATGATAAATTCACAAACTCTACACCAAAATCACCATGAATGTGTCTAGTTTAAGCACAAAAAACTTGGGAAGCATTGGATAATGTATCATCATTTCACAATTGATTTAGCAAGACATACATAAAATGGACACATATGACAAACCCTAGCACATTTTAAAATCCATTCATGCAAAAAATCTGGAAAAAACATGATAAAAAACTAGAGATCAAGATGAACATTTTGCAAAAAGTCCCATGAAATTTGGATCAAAAATGATTGACTTATGATTTTTGTAAGTTGGTGTCACAAAATGAAATAAAATTGAGAAATAAAATGATTTAATTAAATAAATAAACACGGAGTGGAAATTTTGTAATATGTTGGACATCTAAATGGAACGCTGCGTTCCACTTAGACTGCGTGTCACTCAGCCATTCGCTCATGGCAATCAAACAGTAAAAAACATGCAAAATGAAATTCCAACAGCCAATACGCGTTCCTGGGTTTACAGAATTAGGGTTCTTCGCTTACTGTTCATCATCATCAAAATCGAAATGAAAATTTTGCCCAGAAATGGAAAGTAAGCATACCAATCGAATCAGCAGACAACATACATCAACATTCCAACAACCATTTTCATTAAATCGAGCTATCATGAGAGAACTAAGCAAAAACATATTTGAGTGTGAAACTTTGAATCCACGTATTTCTCTCAATATGCAACCATTTTTAATGACTCAAAGCTCATTGTGACCAGCAAAGCAAGACCTATCTAAAGCATGGCATGATTTTGGAAATAGAGAGATTCGAAACCTTACCAAAATTGGAGCACAGTGATGATTCAGGTGTTGTTTGGCTATGATGTGATGAAACAGATGTACTACAATGCTCCAGGAGGTGAATGGAAGAAGAGTTTTAGCTCAGCAACCTCAATTCCAGCTTAAATCGAAATCTGCCATGGAAATGCTTGGAAGTAACAGTGTTGTATCCTTGCTTACAGTTGAGAAATAATGCTCACAAATGCTTCCAAAGTGATGGTGGATTATGAAACAACCAAACCTAGCTCGTGTTCTTTGAATATTTTCAGCAGAAAATTCAAAATGAAGAAAAGAGGTTTTGAGAGCAAATGAGTTTTGGTCTGTTTGTGAGTAGTGGCTGCTAGGGTTTCTTCTGCAGAAAATGAAGAATATATATGTTGTTTAATGTTGCTAAGTTTGGTTAATGAATGGTTAATCCAAATTAGCTCAAAAGGAGTGTTTTTGGTTAATTGATGAATTTCACTCAAAATTGCATGGACATGGCTACAGCTACGAATTGGGCCTTGGCAACACATCCCAAATGAGTTTTCCGAACAATTCCAATTGGTAGAAATTGTTGGAATTGGTTATTTTGAAAGTCAACTTTTTCACCTCACTTAATTTAATTCAAACCACTTTAAAAATGCCATTTTGCTTGGTTGAGTTTTGGTAAAATGTGATGAAAGATTTAGATAGAGCACATCAAATATGACTTGTAGCAAAAAACCTCACTCAATTTGGCCAAATGGTTTGGAAGTTATGGCCTTTCGAAGTTCAAAAATTTTTGAGAATGATTTGATTATAACTTGCCAACCATAAATGAGAAATGAGTGTTCTTGGACTTTTTGGAAATGGGAGAACAAGATCTTCAACTTTAATGTTGGACAAAAATTCATTTGAAGCTTGTATGATGATGTAATTTTGGGGAGAAGAAGTTTCCATTTTTGGCAAATTCCAATTACAGGTCAACTTTCTATTTTTGGAAATTTCTTGTGTGACTTTATTTTCTTCACTGTGGATGTTTGACATGTTATATGAGGCTTATATGGACATGAATAAGACTTCTCAGACCAATTCCCACCATCAAATCACTGATTAAATGCACAGTTGACCAAGGTTGACTTCAGTTGACTTTGCTAGGGTTTTGCATGACTGAACCATGTTCTGATGAATTCCAAGCCCCTACCACTTGATATCTTGATCCAAAATGATGTCACAACTCATATGAACTCTTGATGAATGATCATGGTGCCCAAATTCTGCAAGAATGGCCACCACCTATCTCAATGACTGACTTTGACTGATTTGACCTAATTTGCTTCATCTGCAAGTAACATGGTTAGATGACAATATTTTTGTACCTTTGGTCAATAGACAGATGAAAAGCAATGATACACAAATGCAATACATGCTTGGTGATCAAGAACCACACTCACAAGGTACCCACCCACTAGGAGGGAAGCTAGGGCATGCAATGATCCTTGAGGCCATGATATGATATGGGCCATGAGGGATCTTGGGGACAAAATTGGGGTCTTACAGATGCCCCTATTTAAGGTCATTCTAGCCGGAGAAGTGAAGTTTAGAAATCTTCATCTCGACGCGGTAAAATGGGCTTAAATAACAGTAATGAGACGAATTTTGGTCCCTAAGAGACCTCATGATGCAGATGTATGCATGTAAAAGAACAAAGCTCTGTGGGGAATATGATTCACACAGAAGAAAAAACGATCCATCGGAGTAATACACTCACCAAGAACAGAGACTTTAACAGGACTCTCATTGGGGGTAAACAAAACTGACACAGCGTGAACAAGACACGACTCTGATTAGGGCAACAGAAATCAGACTGGAGGCCTCACTGGGGAGTGAAGGACTCACACTGGGGAAAAGAAAATTCCAAAGGAGAATAAATCCATTGGAGAGACACAAGCTGACTCCTGGGAAGAAGCAAAAGGAAATTCCACTGAGGAAGCACCAAAGAATGAGGTGTTACCGGTATAAGGGTAACAAACTCAGGAAGAATGAACATCTAAGACCGGTATAAGGGTGAGAGATATCAATCAACCAAACATCTGAGAAAGACCTGGAAAAGGTACATAAACTCAGGAAAATCTGACTCCACAGGGGGACCGAGGTCATAATAGGGAGCAGAAGGGAAGGAACACCAGGGATACCGAGGTATATAATAGGTGACCGACCGAGGCGTGAATTGGTATATATGCCAAAACACTCATCATCCGAAAGGAGGGCTTGAAAAAGCAAATCGACTTACAGGATGGACATTCGACTCCACAACGGGAAAACGAATCTTACTCAACTGGGGACACAAACCCAAAGAGTGCATGAGATATAATATCCATTACCGGCAAACCGTGGATAAGAAAACTCGCATGAGATATATTATCTATTACCGTCAGAACGTAGATAATAAACTCGCATGGTAAGAATCACCAGAGATACCGAGGCATATAATAGGTGATTTACCGAAAACGTGGATTGGTATATATGCCAACACACTCATCATCCAAAACACAAACTGGTTAAAGGATGGATATTCGATTCTACAAAGAATACGAATCTTGCTCAGCTGGGGAAAATCAACAAAGGATTCCAACTAAAGAGCGCATGAGACATATTATTCATTACCGGCAGACCGTGAATAATATACTCGAAAGGAAAAGACACTAGAGATACCGAAGTATATAATAGGTGACTGACCAAAAAGAGAGACAAACGATACCAAGCATACGGGTAAACGAAAGACAACTCAAAGGATAAATTGCAAGCATCCGGCAATTATCCGACAACAAATAAATATTCGATTCCGCAAAGGGAAAAAGCGAATCTTACTCGACCAGGGAAACACGAAAGGCTTCGACTGAAGAGTACATGAGATATATTATTCATAGCCGTCAAAACATGAATAATAACCTCGAAAGGAAGATTATCCTTAACCGGGTTGTAGGTTGTTTATAGGATAAAATCCGAAAAGAAAGACATCGGGATACCAAACTAGGTATATAATGATGAACAATCAAAGGGAGCAATAGACATTACCAACAAGAGGGTAAATGAAAGAAGGCTCGCTGGGAATGCATTGATGAAAATCAATGATCTGGGGAACACAATCACTGACAAAAGGTGAAAGGACCCGCTGGGGATAAAATTGCTAGGATACGACAATTATCCACAAAAGACTTGCTAGGGATATAAGTGCTTATCTGAGCAACTTATCCAAGCGAAAGGAAGATCAACATCAAGTATTGAATGAAGATAACCACAAAGAGGGGATTTGTCATCGGTTAGGATGAACAACAAAATTAACTCTGCAAGTGGAGAAAACAGGGTTTATGACTACCGGTTCGTAGGTAGAAAAACCGCAAAGATAGGACTTACGACTGCTGGTTTGTAGGCAGAGGGCCAAACTCTGGTGGGGATAACCACAAAATTAGGGTTTACATCTACCGAATACGGGGTAGAAAACCAACAACTCCGCGTGGGGATAGAAAAAATCACAAATCCGCACGGGAAACCAAAATAGGGCTTATAACAAACCACAAACTGCCGGAGAGCAGGAAAATAGGATTTACAACTACCGACTGTTAGGTGGAAAACCAAAACTACTCCGCTGGGGAACAACCCACTGGGAAGCACAAGACTTTTGACAAATAGCCAGTTCGGGAATAATCCGAAAAGACAGACTGAATCAAGACATGTCCTAATGAGGATGTAACTCAAATAGGAAAATCCGTCCCAATATATGTGTTGGGAGGAAACGGAAGAAACCGTCATCCACGAGGGTATATCTCAGTGGGGAACTGCAGAAGGACAGACAACAGACACTTTCTGCTTACGGGGCTGACTCTATATGGAGAGATTTTAACACCCGACATCTGCTAGGGGAGATCTATTAGGGATCTGCACCACCATAGCAGGGAACAATCAACAAAAGATATATGGCGAGAAATGCAACATGAATATCTGAATGTTTATGAATATGCATGAATATGCGTGATTTATGTTTGATGAATGCTGACAAAACAGACATATCTAACACAAACGGGTCCAGGAATCAAACGCCCGGTATTATACTTCCAGGGGAAAACCAACTGGAAAGCCAATCTGCTGGAGATCTATATGCTGAGAAGCAAAGATCTGCGGGTACTGCTGAGGAAGCAGAGAATCAGAGATATTCAGGAAACCAAATCTCCGAGTGACGGATCAGCAAATAGCCCAATCAGGGCACAGAAAGTCACAACAGGCAAAACAGCCACCAAGACGAATATGTTGGAGAACAAGAGAAAACCCAAGATATCTGCAGGGGATCCCAGTGTCAACTGAGAAACAAAAGGTGCATTGCACAAGCACGAACTGCTGTAGAAGCAACTCCACATAACTCCGCTGGGGAACAGCCCACTGAGGGAGAATATACCACACAAGTAGATTCTACAACAAGCCACTCTACTTGGGGAGAATACACAAAGCAAACTGATCGCAACAAGTAGATTCTGCAATATAAGCCACTCTACTGGGGATCACAAGCAGTCAGGAAATCAATCCGTTCTCTGAATGCTGGAGCCATCATCCGACCATACTGGGGATTGAAGGAGTATTCAACAGGCGAAACTGCCACAACAAACGTTCTGCAGACTATGCTGAGGAAAAGATGATTGAAATACTGGGATGTCACCCAATCAACCACTGAATAAGAAAAATAAATCCTGCTCTGCTGAGGAGAACAAACACTCTGATAGAGAGACAACAACAACTCTACAGACGACTTCGCCGGGGAAAAGGTAAAGTACCGGGTATCAAACCGCCGACTTACCGAGTCTTTTAAAAGGAAAACGATCGTGCTGAGGAAACAGACAACTCTGCTGGCACCTGCACTGGGGAGAGTGACAACAACTCTGCTTGCGAATGTGCTGAGGAGACAAATAAAGTCTGGGGATGTCGACCCACTGGAGAAAGTGACGGGGCGCCAGGATGACAAACCAATCAACCGCTGAAACTCACAAGGGAACATCCATGCTAGGGAAGATTGTTGCTGGAGAAAACGAAGTCTTCAACAACACTCTGCTTGCGACTATACTGGGGAACAACCCCAACAACAACTCTGTTTGAGGAACAACCCCAACAAAGATCTGAAGAAAGAAGATACAACCAAACCAGGAATATGAACAAATGTCTTACCTGTTGGAGATCATGCCACCCTCGGGAGAGCACTGAGATATTCTTGAGTATCCTTTCAATATTGTGAATGTTCACTTCGTTTAAAACAATATATTTTTGAAAAATCTATTTGTTTAAAACAATGACATTTTATCAATTTAAAACATGCAAAACATTTGTTGAATTGAAACAAATAAGAGTGCAAATAATTGGATAAAAGGCTCAAATTGATTTGATGGAATGGTAGCCTGCAAATGGCAAGACTCCATAGATCTGTACAAATTTGAAATCAGTGATATATATTGGAAGAGGGCTACATTGAACATAATGATCCTTTCTCTACCAATTTGAATCTCGATGTGTTCGAAGCTTCAGTTGACGACGAATCGAGAATCTTCTGACGAAATGACGACTGTGAAACAGAAAGTCTTGTCAGGATGCAGTCACTTGCCAAATCCCTAATTTTTGCCTAGATTGCCCCAGGGTGAGGTACTCAATCTAGCGGGATGCAAATATTCTTTTTTTTTCAAGTCTCTAATTTTTGCCTGGATTACCCTTGCGGGTTCTCCACCGAGACGCTCATTTTTGCCTAAGCCGCCCTTTCGGGTTTTCAACTTAGCGAGCTATTCTGTTTTTCATTTGCATATACTTCTTTTTTTTAGGCAAAGTATTTCTTGACTGCATCTGAATTCACAGGACGAGTGAAATCCTCCCCATCCATTGTTGTAAGCATCAAAGCTCCGCCTGAAAAGGCTCTCTTAACAACATATGGACCCTCGTAGTTTGGAGTCCACTTGCCCCTGGAATCGGGCGCGAAAGACAAAACTTTCTTGAGCACAAGGTCACCTTCTCGGAACACACGAGGTTTGACCTTCTTATCGAATGCTTTCTTCATTCTCTGCTGATATAACTGACCATGGCACATGGCAGTCAATCGCTTCTCTTCAATCAAATTCAGTTGGTCATAACGACTCTGCATCCATTCAGCATCAGTCAACTAGGGACTTGAGGGTATAATTTTCTTTTTTTCTTTTGAAAAGATTTGAAAATTTTTTCCTGATTTTTTTGATTTTTTCATCTTTTTCTCCCTCTTCTCTCTTTTTTTACATTACATTTGTAATGCCCCAGTCTGACTGTTGTTGGGTTCTTGAGACGCAGCTGAATGATCTGCTTTTCATTGCTCAAGTGCTCGGGAAATCTCATCAGGAATCCCTTCAACATCATCTTCCTCTGCCTCAAATACAAGGAATTCAAGATTGGGAGATGGCGTTGGATCATTATGTTCAATGGGTTTAGAAAGCCCTGCATAATGATTTTGGTTAATGAAAAACTTTAGAATTTAAACAAGCAAACCATTATGCAGATGAAAAAGGATGCTTTCTTGTTTTTCAGGGTTTTTTGTGATCACTGACTTCATGCAAAAGCAAAAAGTGAAAACAAATGGAAGAACAAATGTTTAACAATGCATTAATTGAATGAAAACATCATTGTTTTAAATGTTGCCAACAATGTCATCACTTCTCCTTTTGGCATGGGAGAAGGTTTCTAAACGAAGTGAACAATTACCTGATCTATGGATGACTGTAGGAACATCCACAGCGACCCAATTGTGGCAGACACCACCAGGGATGACAAAATTGTTCAGATCTTCTGCATCCTCTTCCAAGATAGCAGCAGCTTCCTCTTCAGGTTGATCATCATGGATGAATCCTCCACTCGTGAACAAACCTTGCTCATTACATGCCCCAGAACAGTAGCCAATGCCAGCCCGAGATCTATCAACAGCACTCTGTCTGGCAAAATCCTCCTCGAGTTTACAATTCTCTTGCTCTAGATGATCCATCACTCTGGCAGAGATAACCCAATGTAGTACCGGTGAAGTGCGTCTTCAAAATAAATGAAGATCGTAGGGTCAGACCACAGGACGGGAGACCGGAACAAAACACCCGCTTATGCAAATGATGCATGAAGTGTTTGTGCATATGCTTGTTTTTTATTTCAAAGGAACTCGAAGGTTTTATTTGCAAACTTTGAAATATCAACATTTTGATCATATATGAGAATATCTCATCAGATATATCAGGTGAAAAAATTTTCCCGGTTTTTTCATGTTTGAAATTTTTTGCAGATAAACTCCT
Organism: Lathyrus oleraceus; assembly: GCF_024323335.1. Lineage (NCBI taxonomy): Eukaryota > Viridiplantae > Streptophyta > Magnoliopsida > Fabales > Fabaceae > Lathyrus > Lathyrus oleraceus. The sequence continues at coordinate 242,101,062 of NC_066581.1, forward strand.
TTGAGTTCCTTGAAAATTTTCTTTTTATCCGATGATATGGATGTAGATGAATGCATGAATGCATGAATGCAACAATCACACTCAAGGATCAAGCAAGTCACACCAAACAAAGGTCATGGGAAAGCTCATTGTATCCCTAATATCAATCATCCATTTTGGTGGATTTAGGTTTTCACCTTATCGACACCCAAGTTCCATTGATATTAACGGTACATGAACCAGCTCGAACATCCTTAATATCAACCATCCTTTTGGGGGATTTAGGTTTTACACCTGATCAACGCCCAGGTTCCATTGATATTAAGGTTGTCTGAACGACTCAACCACGAATCACGGGTTTGTTGGGAGTCACGAGCATGGAGTCTCGGTTAAGAACCACCCAAAGGGAGTGTACTAGGGTTTAAACCTGCCAGACATTTTCTTTTCTGTAGCGGTGTATTCGTCGCTATATGATTTATTGGTTAAACCATAAGCAAAGCATACAAAGGAATCGAGTCGCCACCGCACTTTTATTTATCCAAAGGACTGGCTAAAAAGTGAACAAAAGCCTAAGAAGTTTTACATGTAGAAAACTAATGAAAAAGATCAGAGAGTCTGGGTAAGGGGTAAATTACACAATGGGAAGGTGTTAGGCACCCATCACGTCCTAGGTACTCCTAGGGAGCCCTTTTCACACTTGTTGTATAAAATTGTTATTTGTTATGAAATATTTATTGTGCAAACATGAATGGGATGATGAGAAAAGAATATACAATTTTATTATTTTTGTGTTCGAACAGATGAACCCGTTGCCTACGTACCTTCCATCAAAGGTAAGGATCAAAACGCCGTAGTTCGGCTAAAAGATTTCCAAAAGTTAGTGAGTTCAATTTTAAACAATAGCACTGAGGCTCTTCATTATCAATGGGAGAAAACTCGACCAAGACCAACATCCACCATGCGAGGATAGCTTCGACGTACTAGAGGGGTTAACCCTGTTTTCAGTACGGAAGTCTTATAGTCGACTCACTAAGGATAAGGTGAGGTTTACATCAACCACAATGATAATTGAAACCTATGGCTAATGTGTGAAAAGATTAACAATGGACAAAGCCAAAACAAATGAATGGGTGAAGTTAATTGATTGTGATTATGAAAGTAGGGTCAAAGTATGATTAAGATTGATTCAAAAGAAGTATTATGAAATGGAGTTTGAAAAAAAGTCAAGGACTTGGGGTCCAGGTTTTTAATTTGAAAACATGAAGATGTTTGCACAATATCTATCTCAAGTTTGAAAGTAATGTGTGAAAAGGTTTAGGATATAATGGGTATGAATGGATGAAAATGGATTGTAAAACTTCCTAGAAGGTTCACCTCTTGAAATCATATAGAAGATGACTCAAGTGCGTCCTTTGGAATAAGCAATAAGCAATAACAAAATAAGCAAACAAATGATACCGGATGCCACTCGATGGTCTTACTCCAATCTCACAAACAAAAGCGGATACCGGATACCAATAGATGGATTTACACCAATCTCCTAAACAAAGAAACAAGGACGTCGGAAGCCAATAGATGGACTTATTCCAATCTCCCTAAACAAAACGAAACTTGGATACCGGATGCCAATCTGTCTGGGCCTATACCAATATCCAACATATGATCATAGGAAAGCAAATGCCAACTTGCAGGGACTTACAATTGCATCCTCACATACAACAAATGCAAATGCATCAAGCAAAGAGAAGATGAGTGGCCAATGAGACGGTCTTATACTCACTTCCATATCATAGGAACAATGGCCAAAGGATGGTCTTACAATTGTCCTCAATGGGCAATCAACAAGGATATGTCACAAAGACAGATGAAATGATCATGCACTAATGGGCAATTAATGATGATAAATGCACAAAGCATACAAGCAAACATGTGCATATGAAATAAGCAATCAATCAATCAAAGTCATTCAACACACACTATAACCAAGCAATTAGGCTCATACAAAAGGGTAGGCATTAAAGCCAACTGGAATAGGGTTACTGGTGCTCTTAACCTTGACATTGAGAGCCAAGGTGAAGCAGATGAAAGGATATGAGGGGTGTGCCTCATTGCTCTTATCCCTGGCCAGGGAGAGCATTTGAATATCAGAAGGTATGGGAGTTCAGAAAGTAGGAACTCTCTCCACAGATTATTGACTCGATAGATCTTGGGTTTTTACTCACTATGCATCAACACATGTGGTGTGAGCAATGTGAGTGACTCACAGAGTAGTAGGAGATAGGCTACATATCTCTTTTGTCTACCAATTGCCTTATTTAAAGGACTTTTCCTGCTTGGGACAAATGTAAGCACACACAAGCATTGCCTCTTAAGGAGGACTTCAGACAGTTGCCTGGCCAAGTAATAGGCCAGGTCTTCTAGACTACATGAAGATAAGGAATTATACCTCAATGCAAATTGCTATTAAAGGAAAGCAAAGCAAGTTCTTAAAGAACTAAGCAACTAAGGGTACCTGAAACCAGTCAAACAGGATCAGTACACAACTCAAAGTCAAACCAAAATAAGATAGGGATCAACAGTCAACACAATCAGTTAAATGTGCAATGCACAAGACTCAAAGCATGTGAGCCAAGCAACCTACAAAACAAACAAGTTAGTCATGATAATCAATCAAGCTCAATCAATTTGTATTGATCTCTTTGGGTATTTGTTGCTTAACCTGAAACAACAAACTTAAACATGAGCAACATGACCACTAGCACAAGCCTAGGGTCAAAAAGAGATAAGAAAGTCAAAACAGCAAGTGACAAGTGTCCAAAATCAAGTTCAAGCACTCAAGAAACAAAATCAATTGGTTTCATGTTCATATCAATCATCATCATCATTTTATAAGCAAATTAGGTCAAAGCATGGCATGTAGAAGCTCAAAGAAGTCAACAGAATGATTTAGCTCAAAACCAATCTCAAACATCTCAATAAATTCTCAAATAATTCATGATCAAACATCATCCGTAACATGATAATCATATCAAATTTCAGCTCATTTGGATAAAGGGAAGTTGGTCAATGAAAATCAGAAAGTCAAAGCAAGTTCAAGCAAGCTCAAAGAAGTCAACCAAACATACACCAACTTCAATAAATCATAAATCAGTGACAACATATCAGAAATGAATGGGACTAAAACCATGACAAAGCTTAAGATGTCTACAAATCACATGTCAAATTTCAAGTTCATCCAATAATGCATGAGAATTTCACAAAGCAAATGAGAACATGTGTCACAAAAAGTCAACATATGACCAAACAGGGGAGAAAATCCCAAACAAATAGGATTTATGCCATCAATAATTCCAGAAAAAATCACATGTAAACTAGACATCCATAAGTACATTCATGCAAAAATTCAAACCAATTTGAGTTCAAGAAGCATGGTAATGAAAATCAAGAAGTTGGACATCAATGGTGTGACACAAATTGTCACACCCCTAATCAAAAAATCATAACTCCATAACCAGCAATGATAAATTCACAAACTCTACACCAAAATCACCATGAGTGTGTCTAGTTTAAGCACAAAAAATTTGGGAAGCATTGGATAATGTATCATCATTTCACAATTGATTTAGCAAGACATACATAAAATGGACACATATGACAAACCCTAGCACATTTTAAAATCCATTCATGCAAAAAATCTGGAAAAAACATGATAAAAAACTAGAGATCAAGATGAACATTTTGCAAAAAGTCCCATGAAATTTGGATCAAAAATGATTGACTTATGATTTTTGTAAGTTGGTGTCACAAAATGAAATAAAATTGAGAAATAAAATGATTTAATTAAATAAATAAACACGGAGTGGCAATTTTGTAATATGTTGGACATCTAAATGGAACGCTGCGTTCCACTTAGACTGCGTGTCACTCAGCCATTCGCTCATGGCAATCAAACAGTAAAAAACATGCAAAATGAAATTCCAACAGCCAATACGCGTTCCTGGGTTTACAGAATTAGGGTTCTTCGCTTACTGTTCATCATCATCAAAATCGAAATGAAAATTTTGCCCAGAAATGGAAAGTAAGCATACCAATCGAATCAGCAGACAACATACATCAACATTCCAACAACCATTTTCATTAAATCGAGCTATCATGAGAGAACTAAGCAAAAACATATTTGAGTGTGAAACTTTGAATCCACGTATTTCTCTCAATATGCAACCATTTTTAATGACTCAAAGCTCATTGTGACCAGCAAAGCAAGACCTATCTAAAGCAGGGCATGATTTTGGAAATAGAGAGATTCAAAACCTTACCAAAATTGGAGCACAGTGATGATTCAGGTGTTGTTTGGCTATGATGTGATGAAACAGATGTACTACAATGCTCCAAGAGGTGAATGGAAGAAGGGTTTTAGCTCAGCAACCTCAATTCCAGCTTAAATCGAAATCTGCCATGGAAATGCTTGGAAGTAACAGTGTTGTATCCTTGCTTACAGTTGAGAAATAATGCTCACAAATGCTTCCAAAGTGATGGTGGATTATGAAACAACCAAACCTAGCTCGTGTTCTTTGAATATTTTCAGCAGAAAATTCAAAATGAAGAAAAGAGGTTTTGAGAGCAAATGAGTTTTGGTCTGTTTGTGAATAGTGGTTGCTAGGGTTTCTTCTGCAGAAAATGAAGAATATATATGCTATTTAATGTTGCTAAGTTTGGTTAATGAATGGTTAATCCAAATTAGCTCAAAAGGAGTGTTTTTGGTTAATTGATGAATTTCACTCAAAATTGCATGGACATGGCTACAGCTACGAATTGGGCCTTGGCAACACATCCCAAATGAGTTTTCTGAACAATTCCAATTGGTAGAAATTGTTGGAATTGGTTATTTTGAAAGTCAACTTTTTCACCTCACTTAATTTAATTCAAACCACTTTAAAAATGCCATTTTGCTTGGTTGAGTTTTGGTAAAATGTGATGAAAGATTTAGATATAGCACATCAAATATTACTTGTAGCAAAAAACCTCACTCAATTTGGCCAAATGGTTTGGAAGTTATGGCCTTTCGAAGTTCAAAAAGTTTTGAGAATGATTTGATCATAACTTGCCAACCATAAATGAGAAATGAGTGTTCTTGGACTTTTTGGAAATGGGAGAATAAGATCTTCAACTTTCATGTTGGACAAAAATTCATTTGAAGCTTGTATGATGATGTAATTTTGGGGAGAAGAAGTTTCCATTTTTGGCAAATTCCAATTACAGGTCAACTTTCTATTTTTGGAAATTTCTTGTCTGACTTTATTTTCTTCACTGTGGATGTTTGACATGTTATATGAGGCTTATATGGACATGAATAAGACTTCTCAGACCAATTCCCACCATCAAATCACTGATTAAATGCACAGTTGACCAAGGTTGACTTCAGTTGACTTTGCTAGGGTTTTGCTTGACTGAACCATGTTCTGATGAATTCCAAACCCCTACCACTTGATATCTTGATCCAAAATGATGTCACAACTCATATGAACTCTTGATGAATGATCATGGTGCCCAAATTCTGCAAGAATGACCACCACCTATCTCAATGACTGACTTTGACTGATTTGACCTAATTTGCTTCATCTGCAAGTAACATGGTTAGATGACAATATTTTTGTACCTTTGGTCAATAGACAGATGAAAAGCAATGATACACAAATGCAATACATGCTTGGTGATCAAGAACCACACTCACAAGGTACCCACCCACTAGGAGGGAAGCTAGGGCATGCAATGATCCTTGAGGCCATGATATGATATGATATGGGCCATGAGGGATCTTGGGGACAAAATTGGGGTCTTACAAGTCTTTGTATGTTACTGTCATCTTTTGTATGATCTTCTTAATATTCTTATTAGCAGCCTCCACGGCGCCGTTCATCTTGGGCCGGTACGGGGAAGAGTTATGATGTTTTATGTCGAACTACGTGCAGAGTTCAGCAATCATCTTGTTGTTCAAATTAGTACCATTGTCAGTGATGATTCTTTCCGGAATGCCGTATCGACAGATGAGATTATTCTTGATGAATCGTGCCACCACGTTCTTGGTGACAGAAGCGAACGAGGCTGCTTCTACCCACTTTGTAAAGTAATCAATAGCAACGAGGATGAAACGATGTCCATTAGAAGCAGTAGGTTTAATCTCCCCAATCATATCAATGCCCCACATTGCAAAGGGCCAAGGGGCTGTTAGCACGTTTAAAGGAGTAGGAGGCACATGTACTTCGTCCGCATAGATTTGGCACTTGTGACAGGTTCTGGAGTGATGGTGGCAATCAGCTTCCATGGTAGACCAATAATACCCTGATCTCAAAATCTTCTTGGCCATTGTATGTCCACTAGAATGGGTCCCAAAAATACCGTCATGCATGTCTTCCATAATCTTTTCTGCTTCTTTTTTATCCACACAGCGAAGCAAAGTTGAGTCATGATTACGTTTGTATAATACTCCATTACTCAGAAAGAACTTAGCGGAGAACTTCCTCAGGAATTTTCTGTCATTGATGGATGCCCCTTCAGGGTATTCCTGAGCTTCTAAATATCTTCTTACTTCGTGGAACCAAGGTTTCTCTTCTACTTCAGCAGCGTTAAGTTCATAACAATATGCTGGTTCATCTAGTCGTTCAATGGTGATCCTGGGAGCTTCATTGTCCCATCTGACTCTGAACATAGATGACATGGTGGCCAAGGCGTCTGCCAACTGATTCTCTTCTCGTGGGATATGTTCGAATGTAATCTCCTCAAAGTATGGGATTAATGCCAACACCCGCTCTCGATAAGGGATGAGATTCGGATGTTTAGTATCCCATTCTCCTTTGATCTGACTGATTACTAATGCTGAGTCTCCGTACACACTCAAAAACTTGATCCTCAGGTCTATAGCAGCTCTGAGTCCCAAAATACATGCTTCATACTCGGCCATATTATTGGTACAATCGAAACATAGTCTAGCAGTGAAAGGCGTATGGCAACCCCTGGGAGAAATGATTACAACACCAACACCATTGCCCAATGCATTAGAAGATCCATCAAAAACCATAGTCCATCGGGATCCCGGTTCGGGTCCTTCCTCCGGTCCAGGTTCTTCGTAATCAGTAACAAGCATGACATCCTCATCTGGGAACTCAAAATTCATAGATTGGTAATCATCCACTGCTTGATGAGCCAAATGATCAGCTAACACGCTTCCTTTGATTGCTTTCTGGGTAGTATACTGGATATCATACTCTGTTAAAATCATCTGCCATCTCGCTATCCTTCCGGAGAGGGCAGGTTTCTCGAATATGTATTTGATGGGATCCATCTTAGAAACCAACAAAGTGGTATGATTCAACATATACTGTCTTAGTCGGCGAGCAGCCCAGGCCAAAGCACATCAAGTTCTCTCGAGCAGTGAGTATCTTGTTTCACAGTCGGTAAACTTTTTGCTAAGGTAGTATATGGCATGCTCTTTTCGACCAGACTTGTCATGTTGCCCCAACACACACCCCATTGAATTTTCTAACACGGTCAAATACATGATTAGAGGTCTTCCTTCAACTGGTGGTATCAGGATCGGCGGTTCCTGGAGATACTTCTTGATTTTGTCAAAAGCTTCTTGACATTCGTCATTCCATATCATCTCTTGATTCTTCCTCAGTAGTTTGAAGATGGGTTTGCAGGTAGCAGTCAAATGGGAAATAAATCGGGCAATGTAATTCAATCGTCCCAAGAAACCTCTTACTTCTTTATCTGTACGAGGAACTGGCATTTCTTGAATAGCTCTTACCTTAGCCGGGTCAACCTCAATTCCTTTATCACTGACAATAAAGCCCAAGAGTTTACCGGACCTTACTCCGAAGGTGCATTTGTTCGGATTCAATCTCAACTTGTACTTCTTCAACCTCTCAAACAGTTTGTATAAATGATCGAGATGTTCTTCTTCAGTATGAGATCTGGCTATCATGTCATCCACATATACTTCTATCTCATGATGGATCATATCATGGAACAAGACCACCATAGCACACTGGTACGTTGCTCCCACATTCTTTAAACCGAATGGCATTACTTTGTAACAGAAAGTGCCCCATTGCGTCACAAACGTAATTTTCTCCATGTCCTCAGGTGCCATTTTAATCTGGTTATAACCCGAGAATCCATCCATGAAGGAGAATACTTTGTGTTGAGCGGTGTTATCTACCAGAACATCGATGTGCGGAAGTGGAAAGTCGTCTTTGGGACTCGCTTTATTCAAATCTCGGTAGTCTACGCACATTCGCACCTTACCATCCTTCTTCGGCACTGGCACCACATTAGCAACCCATTGAGGATAAGAAGTAACGGCTAGAAAACCGGCATTGAATTGTTTCATAACCTTGGCTTTGATTTTCTCGGACATTTCAGGACGCATGCGGCGAACCTTTTGCTTAACAGGACGACAGTCTTCCTTCATTGGCAGACGATGCACTACTATGTCTGTATCCAATCCTGGCATGTCTTCATAAGACCAGGCAAAAATCTCTACATAGTCATGTAACATCTGAATCAATCTTTCTTTGATACTGTTTTCCAAGCCTGCTCCTATTTTGACTTCTTTCTTGTCTACTTCAGTACCCAGGTTTACAACTTCAATTGATTCCTCATGCGGCTGTATAGTCTTTTCCTCTTGCAGTAACAGTCTGGCGAGTTCTCCAGGGACTTCACAATCTTCGTCACTTCCATCCTCGACTTGGTAGATCGGATTTTCAAAGTCATAATGAACAGCAGTAGACCTATTATCAACAGGATCCAGAGTGGGTATGGATCTGCAATTTTGTTACGTGAGTGTGTGTAAGAAAGCATAGCTTGTTTGAAAGCTGACAGGAAAGCTAAAGAGCGCAATATTTGAATGCAAAAAGTCCATTGATTTATTGAATGTGAATATGCTTATGAAAATGACAAAACCCTTAACAAATTAGCTATTGTGCCCCGGGCATAGACACAATGCTTTAAGAAGTTCAATTGTAAAAAATTAAAAATTTGCAACACTAAATAGACAATAACAATTACTCCTGACTAAAGGTAATCGGGATAGTGTCTTCAGCCTTCCAATTATTGAGTCTGTCACCAATTGTTGGGAAAATCCAGCTATCCAGGTCGCAATCGCTATCAGCATCTTCTACAACATTGATTTGTTCTTTGACCATCTTTTCAGGGTTAAATCCCAGACCAGATTTATCAGACTTGTAGGGTATGTTGATCAGTTGACCCCAACCAGTACGACCACTATCTTCAACCACAGCTTGAGCATCTTTCAGAGAAATCATAGCAGGAGGAGCATGAATAACCTTGGGCGCACAGGAAGTTGGCTTAAGGACAGGATTAGTCGGAGGAACTACCTCAAATGACTGAGACGGAGTCTCAAAGAATTCACCATCCATCTCGACGTATCTGAAGGTATGCACACTACTGACGATATACTCTTCTTCCCCACACACAGTGACGATCTTACCCTCTATTGGATATCTCAGCTTTTGATGGAGAGACGAAGCTACAGCACTTGCCCCGTGAATCCAAGGGCGTCCCAGCAAGCAGGAATAGGCAGGCCAAATGTTCATTACGTGAAAGGTAGTGTTGAAGACTTGAGGTCCTATCTTGATAGGGAGAACCACTTCACTGTGGACAACGCTCTTCGCACCATCGTAAGCACGTACCACAACGTCACTAGGCTTTAGTTCAATGCCTTTATAATCAAGTTTATCGAGCACTGCTTTCGGTAGCACATTCAAAGAAGAGCCATTATCGATCAACACATGAGACAAGGTGATCCCCTTACACTCAATGGAGATATGCAGAGCTTTATTGTGGTTCTTTCCCGCTGGTGTCAGGTCAGCATTGGAAAAACCTAGGCCATCGTCAACAGTCAGATTAGCAACATAGTTTTCAAACTGATCGACGGAGGTCTCCTGAGGTACATGAGCAGTCTTCAAGAACTTTATCAAGGCATTGGCATGAGATTCAGAAGATAACAACAAGGATAACATCGAGATCTTAGACGGGGTATGCCCCAATTGTTCTACCACATCAAAATCACTCTTGCGGATGATTTTCAGCACTTCTTCCATTTCTTGTTTGGCAACATCCTCGGTAGTAACTTTGACCGGTGTCTCTGACTGAGAAGGGTTGACTGGTTCCTTTCCTCGGTTTTCGGGAACTGGAGGTGAGATCTCTGGAGAGAAGATCCTTCCGCTTCGAGTAACTTTACTAGTCCCAACAATGTCATTAGGATTAGCAGAATTACCAACTTGCTTTACGCCATGGATGTAAACATCACCTCCATAATTCCACGGAATGACTTTGCTTGAAGAATACGGTACTGGGCCAGGTGCAGTAATGATTAGGGGAGCTACCTTGGGCTCAGCAGTAATCTTCACGGGTACTCTGGGAGCAGTAATCTTCACTGGAACTTTGGACCTTGCAATCACAGATATTTCTTCAACAATGTTTTCCACCTTAGGAATCCTTTCGAAGAGAATCGTACGATCATCTATCAGCTGTTGAATACCATTCCTCAATTTCAGGCAATCATTGGGTCGGAGTGTACAGAGATCGCAATTTTCAGCACAACCTGGAAATAAACCAGTTTGCAACAACTTCTTCTTGATGGCCAGGAGGGGAGATGCTAAGTCAGCTACATTAGAAATATGAGAGTAGTCATCCACAGCATTAACAGCCTTGTCATGATTAGGCATAGGTGCAGTGATGACATTAGGAGTTTCCGAAGGCTCGAATTCAATTTCCCCAGCGTCGATCATATCCTGAATTTTGTTCTTCAACAACCAACAATCGTTTGTATCATGCCCGGGGCTATCAGAGTGATATGCACACCTGGCATTGGGATTATAACGAGGCGAAGTAGTGTTGACATTTGCAGGAGGACCTCTGAGAGTGATTAAGTTTGCCTTTAGCATACTTTGCAGTGCTTGTGCTAAAGTCATATTGATCTTGGTAAACTGCCTTCTTGGTCTGTCTTGTCTGTGCTGGAAGTTTTGAGCTGGCGGGGCTGCAATTGTGACCGCTCCAACGGCATGGTCACCATTTTTCTTATTACGATTCTTTTGACCGTACACAACATTTGATTCATTCTTCCCCTTATAGGACTTTTTGCTACTTGCAGAGGTAGCCGCCTGTATCTTTCCACTTCGAATGCCGCTCTACACCCGTTCCCCTGTCAGTATAAGTTCAGTGAAACCTGATGAAGAACTTCCCAGCAGATGGCTGTAGAATGGGCCAGTCAGTGTACCCATGAACATGTCTACTAATTCTCGGTCAGTCATAGGGGGTTTGACTCTGCCAGCCAAATCTCTCCATTTTTGAGCATATTCTTTGAAGCTTTCTTTAGATCCCATAGTCATATTCTGCAACTGCAGCCGAGTAGGTGCTAGTTCAGAATTATACTGGTAGTGCTTGTAGAAAGCTGTCGCTAAATCAGTCCAGGTGCGGATGTTAGAACTTTCGAGCTGATAATACCATTCCAACTGAGTGCCAGACAGACTCTCTTGGAAGAAATGGATCCATAGCTTCCTATCAGTGGTATGCGGCTGAATCTTTCTCACATAAGCCCTCAGATGCATCTGAGGACAGGACGCACCATCGTACTTAGTGAAAGTGGGGATTTTGAATTTGCGAGGAATGGTCACCTCGGAGACCAGACCCAAACTTTCGAAATCCAGACCGGGCGCCTTCTGACCCTCCATGGCTAACATACGTTTTTCCAGCAACTTGTACTTATCATCTCTTGGAGAGGATTGTTCATTTTCATAATCTTCATCGTCATCCTTCTGGCTAAAAGGATCAACATTCTCATCTTCTGAATCCGTCCCCTCTTCTGGACCATTCGGAATTCCAATCTTGACTCCTGCAGCCTGTCCTTTACGCCTTCTTCCCGGGTTAATGTAACTCACAGGTTTTTGGTCTTTCTTCTTCTCGAGCAAGAGAGCCTTCAGTTCTTCCTGCCCCTTGGATAAGCTCAACATCATCTCCTGGAATTGAGCATTCTGAGTCTGGAGATCTTTGACAGTTTGTTCGAGAGCCATTTTTCTGTTTAAGAGGCAGACCGTGAGAATATGGTCCTTCAGAATACCTGTTATGCAATGTTATGTTATGCTATGCAATGCATGAAATGTTTTCAAGGACTTTTAGAATTTAACTTTGCATAAACTACTAAAAGAGAGGAACTTTTATTACTAATTTCTTAATCAGTGTTCATTACAAAAAAATAATAAAAGTACAATGAAAGCCTAAGTCTCCCAGGGGCGGCTTCTTTTTGGGCGAAGATACGCATTGAGTCTTCGTTCCTCATTAAGCTGGTTGGTAAGTTCTAACACTTTCTTCCTTTCAGCACAGAACTGGGCTTCAAAAGTATCCCTTTCCTCTCTCAACTGGATCCAGGATTTCTTCAATTCTTCAACATCGGTAGGCATATCTGGATAAGGAATGATCTGAGAAGTACCTCCTTCCACTTCTGGTTCAACGATCAATGGTCCGACCGCAAGATATGGCATGACGAGTTCACGAGCTCTGGCGCGTACCCATCTGAGATAAGGCTCCATAGGAATAGAATTTTTCTGTCCTAAAGTACTTCTATTCACCATGCCCCAAGCTCGTACAAATCTTTGACGGAGACCTTGAGAGTCATTGTCATAGTCAAACACTGTACCTGGAATAATCATTCCATGTAGACCATCTCTTCGGGCACAACCAAACTGACGTAGGGCTAAGGCAGGATTATAAGTAATACCTCCCCTTATCCCCATGAGTGGTACATTAGGGAATTCTCCACAACGGTCGATGAGGGTAACATTTTCTCTGAGATTAGAACACCAGCGGATGTCTGAATGGGAGAGTGCCATTATCCTTTGAGACCATTTCAGATTTTGATCATTCTTCAAGACTGATTGAGGAAGGTACGAAATAAACCACCTAGACAATAAGGGTACGCAGCACATGAGAGTCCCTTGTCTCTTCATAGTGCGGGTGTGAAGGGAATGCAAAATATCTCCGAGCAAGGTAGGCACAGGGTTATGAGTGAGGAATATCTTAATAGCATTCACGTCTATGAATTGGTCTGGATTAGGGAATAACACCAAACCATAGATTAGTAATGCTAGAACATCCTCGAAAGCATGGACATCCATAACTTTTAGGAATTCTCGGGCCTTATTTATCAGAAATTTGGCAAGTAAACCCTTAACTCCACTTCTTGTTACCCAATTAGTTTCAATGTCGGACTTTGTCATGTGTAAAGCTGCGGCAACTTCTTCATACTTCGGAATCTTTTCTAAACCACTGAAAGGTGTTTGATCAAGGATAGGTATCCCAAGCATCCTGGAGAATTCTTCTAATGTGGGTACCAACTGATAATCTGGGAATGTGAAGCAATGATGTTTAGGATCGAAGAACTGGAATAGGACCCTCATCATATCCTCTTTGAAACCAGTGGTAACCAAATTGAGGAGAGAACCATGTTTCTAGATAAACTGAGCCCGATCGGGAAGTTCTGACACTAAATACTTGAGTTGAGGAGAGATCGCTACTAGATTGATCCGGATGGTCTTCCTGGAAGCCATAACCTGTTTAACAGAGCAAAGCTAAATTCCTAAGTCCTTGAAATGGTTAGTATAATGCCGTGATGTTATGATGTTATGATGTTATGATGTTATGATGTTATGTAAATAACAAGCACAAGCAAGTCACACAACAATCATTCCTAGGTTTTAAGGCCTGCATGAGTTCCATAGGTAAGTACCCTCCCCACTAAAGTTCGGTTGGTTCAACCTGTCCTAGAATAATAACCGGGTTCTAGAAGGATCTCCAATCATTGACCTTTCCTTAAGTCCACTTCAATGCAACACCAAGTGGTTGACCAAAGCTTCCCTAAAGTCCAATCTCAGAGAGTGTAGTATCGAGACTCAACCAACCTCAGTCGGAACCGAAGCCAGTTATCTCACTACTTTCTAATGGCTAGGATGAGTCAATTAGGGTTCTAAAGGTCTGGTTAATGCTTTGATGACACCACGCGAATGCCAAATTTTTCCTCAAGTAAACATGAGGAACATCAGGACATCCAAAGTGTCACATTAACCGTAGCCATCATTTTAACCATTCCAGTATACGCCGGATAGTCGCGATGATCTATTGCTACTTACCTAAGGTACACTAGATCCGGGTGTAGGATCTTTCACTCAATAATTCCCTTAAAAGAAGGAACAATTAGGAAAACATAAATGATTTTTTTAAGGTGAACCTCTCTTCGTATCCCCAGCAGAGTCGCCAGTTCTGTCATACGGTGAACTGGACTTTTGTGTGTTTTTAATCGCAATGTCGCGGTTAGCAAGAGTCGCCACCGACTTTTCTTTTATCCAATAAGGAAAGGTGGAAAAGAACAGGAAAGACCTTAATTTAGATTTTTAGGTTCGGGAGGTACATTATACAAAGGGAAGGTGTTAGCACCCTTTGTATCCATGGTTATCCATGGGCTCTTAATTGCTCAATCATTTATGTTTGTCTGGAAAAAGTAGTTGTGAATTGTTTAGAAAATGTTTTGAAAAGAGAATTTAACTTTGTAATGATTCTTGTATGAATGTATACAAAGTGGTTATCTCGTTTAGTTTTGAAAGTTGTTTAGAAAAATATAACTCGGTAATGATTCTAGTATGAAGGTATACCAAGTGGTGATTTTCTAAAAGATGTGTTGAAAAGATGTGGGGTGTGAAAAATATTTTAGGTTATGAATAAGCAATTAAGAGTTATACCTATTCGAGGTCTTTACGGGCATTTCCTATCCTTATGAGGGTAAAACTGTCCTTACTATTGAGAAGTAAGTAGTTTCATCCTTTGGATGTAGAAGGGTCATCGAAGGGTCATTGATTGGTCATCGAAGGCAACAGTTGTGAGGATACCTTAGCATTCGAAGGGACTATCATCATTTAACCGTAGGCTACACCGAAGGGTCATCGAGGGACAAAGGCAACATTCGAGGGACTATGATGATTTAACCGAAGGGTCTTTGCTAAGTGCATCCCCACATTCGCGGGACATGACCATAATACCGTAATCGTAGGGTAACAAAGAGAGGTCCGAGATCACTTATTTGAAGACAAAGTTTTACAATTAATTAGGTAGCCGTAATCAAGTAGGTAATTAGGTCCACATTGAAATTAATACATTAAGACCAATTAAGCCATTAGGGTGGATCTTCGCCATAAAATCAATACATTAAAATCAATTGAGTAATTCAGGGTGAATCTCCATAAGGGTACCCCACAAATAAAGTGGGAGACCTAACAAGCAATCTTTTCCTGGGGTATGTGAACCTTTACAAAACTCAACAAAACATGTCAGAACACCAAATCAGGGTGCAATCGAGGATTACACCACAAGGAAAAATCACAACAGTAGATAGGGTCTGATAAATGATGCATGATAAAACATGAGTGAAAAATCAGAACAGAAAAGTCAGCTACTGTCACGTTCGCTCCTGCCTCGCCTAGCGAAGGCGTAGCGAATACTCGCTGCATGCTCGCTTAGCGATGTGCTAGCGAGCGGCTGCGGATTTTGGTTTTGATATCAGTACAATTTCAACCAATTTTATGCCTTATGGCTTTCATTACTGCAATTATATGGTTAATCATTTAAGGTATCCAGGTACATACTAAAGTTCACATGCCAAACTTAAGCTATTTTCATAAATCTAATCATAAAGCCATATGCAAATTAAGAACATAATGTAGTAATAGCAATGTAAACCTGTTGGCAGCTGAATTGCGACTTCGGATCGGCAAAGCGGATTGAATGGGCAGAGGTAGACCTTGGCGCCGCCGAGTTCCTTCGGGGTTTGTCTCCAATGAGTATCAGGGTTTGCTTGCTAGGGCTCTCCTCTCTCCGTTTTCGTTCCCCTTCTGTCTTCGTCTCTCCTTTTTCGTGACTGAAACTTGGCTATTTATAGTGATTGTGATGACCTAATGGGCTCAGAATGAAGCCCAGAAATTCTGATATTCGCAAGCTTCGCTAGGCGAAGGAATTGCTCGCCTAGCGAGCAAGCTAGTTTGGGCTTTTACTGGATCTGGTGCTTCGCTGGGGCGAGTGTCATAACGAAGGGTTCGCTAGGCGAAGGATTTGCTCGCCTAGCGAGCAGGCCAGTTTGGGCCATTTTCTAGATTGGGCCTGTTGTGAGCTGGGCTTTTGTCCCTTTAAGATTAGTGCCTTGCAGAATAAGTTGGAGTACTTCGAGAAATGTTTTGCAAGATTAATGGGCAAATTTTGGGGTATGACAGACTCCCTATGAATTTTGGAAGAATATGAAGCCCAACATTTCATATTTTCATCCTTTTGGATGTTCTTGTTTTATGTTGAACACTAAACAGAACCTGAGCAAGTTTGATTCTAAGGCACAACAGTGCATCATGTTACGATACTCTGAACGCTCAAAAGGCTAAAAAAGTGTCTAACACTGAGACACAAATTGTTGAAGAATCAAATCATGTCAGATTCAATGGTAATCTTGACTCTGAAAAGTCAAAGATAGTTGATAAATTTGCAGATCTATAGATCACTTACTCATGTTCTGAAGGAAAGAATTCAGAATCCAAAGAAGCTGAAGCTAAAGACTCTGAAGCTCCTCAACCATAAGTTGTTGAAGCTTAGACTCCTCTGAGAAGGCACAATCAGATATCTTCGCATTCTGAAAAATTGATTATGGGTGACAAGTGTGAACCTCTCAAAAGAAAGTCTTATGGGTTTGGTGTCTCTGATGGAGTCTACATGAATTAATGAAGCACTTCATGATACAACATGGATTATGGCTATGCAAGAAGGACTCAATCAATACTCCAGAAATGATGTCTAGGATCTGGTGCCAAGACCCTAAGGAACTCACATTATTGGAACCAATTGGGTCTTCAGGAATAAGCTGAACGAACAAGGAGGGTAGTTAGAAAAAAGCTCGATTGGTTGCACAAGGTTATAGTCAGTAAGAGGGGATTAACTATGCATAAACCTTTGCACCAGTTCCCAGGTTAGAGTATATTCGTCTTTTAATCTATTTTGCAGTTAATTACAACATCATCTCATATCAGATGGATATTAAAAGTGCATGTACACCAACCCCCTAGTTTTAAAAATCTTAAAAATCCAGATTTTGTTTTCAAACTGAAGAAATTATTGTATGGTCTGAAACAAGTTCCCCGAGTATGGTATGAAAGACTATGCAATTTTCTTTTAAAAAATGATTTCACTAGAGGGAAAGTTGATGAAACATTATTCCATAAGTCATTCAAAAATGACATTCTTATTGCACAAATTTATGTTGATGACATCATATTTGATTTTGTTAATTCTACTTTGTGCAAAGAATTTGTTAAGTCTATGTAGGAAGAGTTTGAGATGACTCTGATGAGAGAACTCAAGTTATTTTTAGGGATTCAAATCAATCAAAGTTCAGAAGGAACTTACATCCATCAGAGCAAGTTCACCAAGGAACTTTTGAAGAAGTTTGACATGTCTGAATGCAAGATGTCAAATACTCTTATGCACCCTACATGCATCCTTGAGAAGGATGAGGTAAGTGCTAAGGTAGAACAAAAAGTATAAAAATGTATGATTAGTTCTCTCTTATACTTGACTGCTTCTAGGCCTGACATTTTGTTTAGTTTCTGTTTGTGTGCCCGTTTTCAATCAGATTCTAGAGAGTCTCACTCAATAGTTGTTAAGCGGATCTTCGGGTATCTGAAAGGTACGATTAACCTTGACTTGTGTCATAGAAAATCCAAATACTACAAGCTAGTGGGTTATTATGATGCTAATTATGCTGGAGATAGACTTGAGAGGAAAAGCACTACTGAAAGTTGTCAATTTCTGGGAGATGATTTGATCTCATGATCCAGCAAAAGTCAATTTCTGTGGATGCAATGATCGCGCCGAATTACACCGTATTTTTGACTCGGATTTCACATGTTTATTAGGACTTTATCATCATTTTATTTGTATTATGCCCTCTTTTCTCTTGTTTTTAGATATTTAGCACTTTCGAACTCTTTTGCAAGAAACGAAGCAAAAAGACCTAAAATTAGGGTTTTTCGGCGAAATTACACACATGGCGTTGCACATGGAGGCCGCTATAGGGGAAGCTATGAGTCACCAGCCCTCAACCAGGAGGTAACCGCCATGTTCCCATGATTCACCCCATTTACACACATGGCGAGCGCCATGAAGGGATGGCGGGCGCCACATTTGGAAATCACGTTCCCACTAAAGCCCACTAAGGAGAAGTTGGAGGGCACCATGGTCTTTACAAACTGTTGAGAATCTCTATAAATAGCTCATTTCATTTTGTTTTCTATCATCCAACTTAGTTTTACAACACTAAGCATATAGTTATCATTTGTAATAGCGATAATCCGTCACATCGGGGGGTTATCGCACCATTGCGAGATTGAGTTGGGTTACTTCGAGTTGTTGTCGTCTTTAGCTTCAGGAGTCGGAGGTTTATTTTTGTATCAGAATCGAAGCTTCCGTTTGGAGCAGGTTCTTATTTATCGCTTTATTTATTTATTTCCCGCACTGCTTTTGCTTTATTCATTTCCCGCATCGCTTTTATTTTATTTATTTCCCGCATCGCTTTTATTTTATTTATTTCCCGCATCGCTTTTACCTTATTTATTTTCCGCACTCGCTTTTATTTTATTTATTTTCCGCACTCGCTTTACTTTATTTATTTTCCGCACTTTACTCGCTCTCTACGCCTCACATTCTAAAACAAACTTTTCATTATGATTAACACCGTTATGTTTGTTTGCGTTACCATGTTTGGCTAAATCTTTTAAAGGTTAGAATGTAAGGATCGCGGTTAAAGTAATGTTTCACATATTGAAATCTGTAGAAATACTTTAAAGGCTATTTTGATTTTTAACTCGAGTTTTCGAAAACAAACTTGGTTAGTTTTAATTATTCGAGGAGTGCGAAATCACCCTGGTATAGTAACTAGGAATCTTTATCACTTTAAGGAAAGCTATTTTTGAAACTGTTTTCGGACGCGTTGATAGGTTTAAAATCAGTAAACTCCTTAGGTAAACTTTCCAAATCAAAATCACTTTTCAACTAAGTCTACGAGTCTCATTTCTTAAAAATAGGTTTACTACTTTAGCGTTCTGCGCACCTTTTATATGTGACAATAAAAGACCTTAATTTAAGGGTAAACTCGGTTCTGAATACGCGAAAGCGACAGTTCCCGTTAAATGGATTCTTTTCAAGAGTAGAAAAAATTGCCTCATAAGTAGTTCTATTTAGACAATCGAAACATCACTTAACTGACGTGAATTACATTCAACCTGTCTTTACCTGCATTTATTATTTACCGTTATTTTGCAAACCAAATATCTCTTTTATACCGCCTTAGATAAACACCGTAACGATAGTATTCGATAGATTGACGATTGATCTCTGTGGGATCGATATTCTTTTATATTACTTTGATGTTATTCGTGCACTTGCGAATCACAGCGATCAAGTTTTTGGCGCCGTTGTCGGGGATCAACTTCGTCAAATTCCGCACCCTGATGTTACACCGTATAGACTAAGGCATTTTTAGCTGGTAAATGAGAAGAATCCGTTGTACCGGAAATTTAGTAGATCCTTTAGCGGAACCCGAATGTTATACTCGTACACGCCTCTTACTCATCCGAATTAAGAAAGCTATGGTCGAGAATTGCGATAGGCGACCTCTTAAGGAATTTGCCCAACCCTCTGATGAGGAACCTAGTTCGAGTATAGTAAACCCCCTTATACCTGCTAACAGCTTCGAACTAAAACCGTCTTTGTTGCAATTAGTAAACCAAAACCAATACGCGGGTCTCGCTACAGAGAATCCGAATCAACATTTAAAAGTTTTTATCGAACTAGCCGACACCTTTAAATCTAACGGCACTTCACAGGATGCGATCCGTTTAAGATTATTTGCTTTCTCCCCAGGGATAGAGCACGTTCATGGCTAGATTCACTTCCAGTTAATTCAATAACTACCTTGGAACACCTTAGGAGAGTATTCCTTGCTAGATATTTCCCCCCTAGTAAGACTGTTGTTCTTCGAAACCAAATAACTAGATTTGCTCAAAACCAAGGAGAATCGCTTTTCGAAGCTTGAGAGAGATATAAAGAGTTATTAAGAGTCTGCCCACACCATGACCTAGAACAATGGCTGATCATTCATACCTTCTACAATGGGCTCCATTATAATACCAAGACGAGCATCGACGCCGCCGCAGGTGGCGCGCTAATGAACAAACCTTATCCAAAAGCTTGTGACCTAATTGAGGATATGGCCCAAAACCATTATCAATGGGGAACTGAACGAGCATCAATAGAGAAAAAGGAGACCCAAGGTGGAATACATGAGGTAAGCTCTCTAGACATGATGTAGGCGAAAATGGACGCTTTAGCCCTTAGGATCGAACATATGTCTACAAACACCAACACCGTAGAAATAGTCCACAAAGAGTGCAAACTCTGTGGATCTAAAGGACACGAATCGGAGGAGTGTAACCTTTTGAACGAATTAAATACCGACCAAGTGAATTACGCCCAAGGTAACCCATTTTTAAACACTTACAACCCTGGATGGAAGAATCATCCAAATTTCTCTTATAGAAACCAGAACCCTATCCAAAATAATGCACAGCAGAGACCACAAGGTTATCAAGCCCAAAAACCAAACCAACCTATGCAAGCTGTGC
This sequence comes from Lathyrus oleraceus, assembly GCF_024323335.1. Taxonomy (NCBI): domain Eukaryota; kingdom Viridiplantae; phylum Streptophyta; class Magnoliopsida; order Fabales; family Fabaceae; genus Lathyrus; species Lathyrus oleraceus. The sequence continues at coordinate 242,121,824 of NC_066581.1, forward strand.
CCCTGAAGTCTAACCTTGAGAAGATCATGGAAAGCTTTATATCGGGCCAGACTCAGCAAAATAAAGAATTCCTAAACCAAAACATTCACGTAAACGAACTTATAACGCAATTAGGAACCAAGGTTGATCAGATAATCACTCACAACAAGATGCTTGAAACCCAGATTTCACAGGTAGCACAAAACCAAGCCCCACAAACTACACCTGGAGGCCAATTTCCTGGACAACCTCAACCAAACCCTCGAGGGCAAGCTAACGCTATCTCATTACGAAGTGGGACCGCTTACGAAGGGCCTCAGAACCCAGCAATGAGCGAGTCCAAAACTTCTAAAGAGAATATGCCTACCAACCAAGAAGAGGAACTAGCGGAACCTGAGAAACAAACCAACCTAGAAGGTGAAGCAAGGGATAAAACTTACAAACCGCCGCCCCCGTACAAACCACCAATCCCATATCCGCAAAGACTTAAACAAACAAAAGTCAATAACCAATATCAAAAATTTATAAAAGTGATAGAAAAGCTTCATGTAGAGATACCTTTCACAAAAGCTATCACCCAAATTCCGTCTTACACCAAATTTCTCAAAGACATCTTAACTAACAAGCGTAGGCTCGACGATCCAAAACCCTTGTAATTCAACTTCATTTCTGAGGATAAACTTGCTAAGAAGGAGAAAGACCCTGGTAGTTTTTCTATACCTTGCATTTTAGGAAATCATGTGATCGACAAAGCTTTCCTAGACTTAGGACCTAGTGTAAGTTTAATGCCCTTAGCTGTATGTAAGAGATTAAACCTAGGAGAATTACAACCAACTAAGATGTCCCTACAATTATCCGATAGATTTGTTAAGTATCCTGTAGGAATTTTAGAAGACATCCCAGTTAGGATCGGTCAACTTTATATTCCAACAGACTTTATGGTCATGGATATCAAAGAAGGCGAAGATATCCCTATCCTTTTAGGTAGACCATTCTTATCAACAACCGGAGCTATAATAGATGTCAAAAGAGGGAAATTAACCTTCGAAGTAGGGGACGAAAAGATCGAGTTCATTCTTTCGAAATTCCTGATGGCACCAATTCTAGGAGACGCATGTTATGCGATTGATATCATAGATGAGTGCATAAGAGAATTTGATTAGGGAGAACCTAAGATCGAACCATTTTCAAACCCGGACGAAAAGGATGACGAGTTAGAGGAAACGAAACCTCTCACTGATGAATGTATGGATCTTACTCCACACCCTTCATCTAATTCTCAAAAACCAGCCCAAGAACTTAAGGAACTACCCAAGAACCTAAGATATGAGTTCCTGGATGAAGAAATGAACCGCCCAGTAATAGTTAGTGCCACCTTAAACCAAGACAAGACGAATCGACTCTTGAACGTTTTAAGAAAATATCCCTCTGCCTTAGGGTACAACATCTCTGATTTAAAAGGTATTAGCCCATCCATGTGTATGCACCAGATCTCACTAGAGGAGGATTCAAAACCTTCTAGAGAACATCAGAGACGAATCAACCCTGTGATGAGCGAGGTAGTAAAGAAGGAAGTCCTTAAACTACTGAAAGCTGGTATAATCTATCAGATCTCTGATAGTAAATGGGTAAGTCCTGTACATGTGGTACCCAAGAAGGGAGGCATCATAGTCGTGCAGAACGAAAAGGGAGAGCATGTCGCTAAACGCATAGAAGGCGGATGACGTATATGCATAGATTATAGGAAGCTCAATAAGGCAACTAGGAAAGACCATTTCCCCCTTCCATTCATAGATCAAATGCTGGAGCGTCTTGCCAGACAATCTTACTTTTGTCATCTTGATGGATATTCTGGGTTTTTCCAAATACCCATACACCCCAAGGATCAAGAGAAAACAACATTTACCTGTCCCTACAGAACGTTTGCTTATAGACGAATGCCGTTTGGACTCTGTAATACGCCAGCTACTTTCCAACATTGTATGATGTCAATCTTCGTAGATTATCTCAATAGAATCATGGAAGTATTTATGGACGACTTCTCGGTGTGTGGATTAGACTTTGAAGACTGCCTTATTAACCTTGAGAAAATCCTAGAGAGATGCGTAGAAGTTAACCTAGTGTTAAACTGGGAGAAATGCCACTTTATGGTCAAAGAAGGCATAGTATTAGGACACATAATATCTGAAAGAGGCATTGAGGTCGATAAAGCAAAAATAGAAGTTATAGAAAACCTTAACCCTCCTAAGACAGTTAGAGAAGTCTGTAGTTTCCTTGGACACGTCGATTTCTACCGATGCTTCATAAAAGATTTCTCTAAAATAACAAAACCCTTGACCGGCCATCTGATGAAAGACATCGAATTTATTTTCGATGAGAAATGCATCAAAGCCTTTGACCAGTTAAAACAAGCGTTAATCTCAGCACCCATTCTACAAACCCCGGATTGGACTAAACCCTTCGAAATAATGTGCGATGCTAGCGATTTCTCTATATGAGATGTTTTAGGGCAAAGAAAAGATAAGAAACTACACGTAATATATTGCGCTAGTAGAACCCTAGATGCCGCTCAATTAAATTATACAACAACAGAGAAGGAACTCCTAGTTGTAGTCTTCGCAATCGATAAATTTAGGTCTTATCTTGTAGGATCTAAGATTATAGTCTATACAGACCACGCAGCTGTTTTCTGTTCCTTTTTTGTCTCTAATGTCTAAATCGAATTCTTGTAGCAAAAGGATCCACCTGAGTAATCTAGGTTTTGCATCCTTTTTGCTCAGAAGGTAGTTGCTGACCATCTTTCCAGATTAGAGCATTTAAAGTCAGATCATTTACCCATAAATGATGACTTCACCTATGACAGACTAGTAGCTAAGATAGATACCACTCCCCTTGAACCTAACAGAGACAACCTTGGGACGATTTCAGAAATTAGCAAAGTACCATGGTACGCTGATTTTGTGAACTATCTAGCCGGTGATATCATACCACCTGACCTCAACTATTAACAGAAGAAGAAGTTCTTTAAGGATATAAGACACTTCTATTGGGACGAACCACTCCTTTTCAAAAGAGGAACTGATAACATATTTCAACGTTGTGTCCCGGAAGAAGAAGTCATAAACATCATAGAACATTATCATTCTTCACCTTATGATGGACATTCAAGCACATCCAAGACATACGCTAAGATCCTTCAAGCTGGTCTTTATTGGCCGATATTATGCCGTGATGTCCATGCTTATATTGTCCGATGTGACCGGTGCCAGCACGCTGGAAACATCTCAAGACGTGACGAAATTCCTTTGAAGAACATTCAAGAAGTAGAACTATTTGACGTTTGGGGTATAGATTTCATGGGACCTTTTCCATCTTCATTGGGAAACAAGTACATTTTGGTAGCAGTTGACTATGTGTCCAAGTGGATAGAAGCTATAGCAGCACCCACTAACGACACAAGAGTAGTCATCAAGATGTTCAAGAACAATGTATTTCCCAGATTTGGAGTTCCACGACTTGTCATAAGCGATGGTAGATCGCATTTTATATCCAAAATATTTAACAAGCTCCTAAGGAAATATGGAGTGAAACACAGAATAACAACACCATATCACCCCCAGACTAATGGTCAAGTGGAAGTATCCAACAAAGAGATTAAGCAGATCTTAGAGAAAACTGTATCAATATCTAGAAAAGATTGGTCTGAAAAGCTAACAGAAGCACTATGGGCTTAAAGAACTGCTTACAAGACCCCCATTGGAACTACACCGTACTAGTTGGTCTACGGGAAGTCATGCCACTTACCTTTTGAACTCAAGCACAAGGCATATTGGGCCATCAAGACCTTAGACTTGGATTACTTAGCATCTCGAAAGAAGCGAGTCCTTGATATTCACAAATTGGAGGAACTTCGCCAGAACGCTTACGAGAATGTTGTTATATACAAGTAGAGAACCAAAGCTTGGCACGACAAGAGGATCGTGAAAAAGAAATTTAATATAGGAGACTCTGTTCTTCTCTTCAATTCAAGATTACGTCTTTTTCCAGGTAAGCTGCGTTCAAGATGGACAGGCCCCTTTGAGGTGTCCAAAATCCTGAAATCTGGAGCAGTCGAAATCCGAAACAACTCCTGCAATCCATTAGTGGTAAACGGACAAAGATTGAAGCCATACCAAGGAGGTGACATACCCACAAAATGTCATGACCAGACTCTGACCGACCCTCCAGTTCCTACCTCTAACATATAAAGTTTGAATCGTCAAGCTAACGACGTTAAACAAGCGCTGCATGGGAGGCAACCCATGACTTCTTTTCCTTTACTTTTACTCTTTTTAGTTTATATTTATTTGTTTTATATGTATGTATATCTATGTGGAGACTAACAGTTATAATATTTGTGATTTCAGGTTTCCTCTGTTTCTAATCTAACTTTTTAGGATTGGAGAATATCGACACCATGCTAGTAATCTTCCGTGACCCAGTCCAAGAGCAGCGTTACAACATGCTTTCACAGCGCCCGATGCTGCCTACTAGATATCCCGACTCGAGCTGCATGGAGGCATTGGGCATTGAGCCTAGTGTCAGGCACTTATGCAATCAGTTACAGTGGGATGAATATACATATGATATGCACGTGACTTACAGGAACCTGACTTTGGAGTTCCTGAGCTCGCTTGTCTACGAGCCTTATGTTGGTCACGCCAGCGGTGGAAGATACATTAACTTCAGATTGTTTGGGGTAGAATATACCTTCAACCACAAGCGTTACGACGACTTGCTTGGTTTCCAGACTGCCTATGATGCTTCGTCCGAGCTCCCCATGAGCTACTTTCTGAGCCGAGACGTCGAGAAGTTTTGGAGCGATATCACATGTGGAGGTAGTCCTGACCCCTCAACCCAGATCTCCAACAAAATTCACAACCCTGCTTTCCGATAATTCCAGATGATCATTGCCCACACCTTCCCGGGGAAGAGTGACCCTGATGCGCATGTGAGTGCTGAAGAGATCTTTTTCATGTATTGTACTACTCAGTCACGCCCGGTAGACTGTGGAGCTTTCTTGATCGAGAGCTTACACCTTAATGCTCGCTCTACTGCGAGCCCCATTCATGTCGGAAGCACGGTGACTCACATAGCCTCAGCCTTGGGACTCGATAGGAGACTGTCTCACCTGACACCTTATTGCAACTACACCTTGATGGATGTTGATTTTTGTCTGGACCGTGGTCTGATGAGGAGATCCACTTTCCATCCGGATCAATACAGACTGTTAATTGAGGGTGAGACCATTCACTACTTCACTTTACCTGACCCTCAGGTGACTTGTGTCATTGATCAGGCCAACTGGGTCTACGCCATAGAAGGGTGGGGAGGGATTGTAGATGCGCCGAAGATTGCACCGATCAGAGTTAAAGTCCGTACCAACAATCCTAATCTCCAGACTCCGAGCATGCAGTCCGAATTGGTTAAGTTTTGCATGGAGATAGCCGAGCTTCACCAGAAGCTTGCTGATGTTGCCCTGCAGGTCGAGGTAGCAGTTGCCTCACACGACATCGAGACTGATATGCTGCATGATGAGATCGCTGATATCCGACGCCAGATCGCAGAGCTTCAAGGCTACGAGGTCGAGGAGACTCCACTATATCCCGAGCGTTGATGTCATCATGGACCGAGAAATACCGTTTGAATTTCCCTATTTTTCCGTACTTATTATTCATGCCTATTTTTATCGTTTCCTATGACATTATGCTTGCTTTATTCCTAAGATTTTTGGACTCGTGAATTATTATTGACTCTTCTCACACACACACACACACACACACACACACACACACACACACACACACACACACACACACACACACACACACACACACACACACACACACACACACACACACACACACACACACATATATATATATATATATATATATATATATATATATATATATGCATTATTATAATTATTATGTTTTTTATGTCCATTATTTTATTTTGTTTTATTTTGTTTTGTTTTATTTAATTTTGTTTTGCTTTATTTTGTTTTATTTTTATTTCGTTTTATTTTATTTTATCAAGCTTAAAATCAAAAACAAAAAAAATAGCATTCGTGGATACCTATATACACCCCCCATTACAACACAGCCGACCCAAACCATTTCCGAAGACATGGCGGGCGCCATGACGTAACGGTCAGATTTACCTTTTCCACTATTTATACCTCCTTCAACCTTTCCAAACCTATTCCCTTCTTCTCCAAACTCTACCAAATTCATAAGAATTTTCAATCTTCACACTTTCACTACAAACCAATAATTTTCCATCTTCACTTCTCCAACCCTCCACCAAAAATCCATTAAATTCCATTTTTTTCCTTTCTTTTCTATAATTACAAAATTTTCCCAACAACCTCCATTAATGGTCGGAGTGAAGTTTAACGACATCACTCTTCGTCAAGGAAAGCCCGGTGAGCGACAAAACAAGATTTTACAAAGATTGCAAACTCGGGAGATCCTCTCTACCAGGTATGTCGACGAAGACTGTTTGTACACTCTAGGCACATATCATAGTGTATTCCACATGCTAGACAATTTAGGATTACACGATATTTTTGCTAGCAAAGCGCCCACCTACGATAGGCTCACTAGGGAATTTTTAAGTTCCCTGATTTACATTGTCCATCCCGGCACTGCTAGCACGGTAGGTACCGTTTGTTTTAGGATGTTTAATGTAGAATACGAGTACACTACCGATGCTTTAGCGGGATTGCTCGGAATGCCTGATGGTGATGGTGTTATTTGTGAGACGCCCTTAGATGCTGAATGGGCAATCGAGGCATTTACTTTTTGGAACCGATTATCTAATGTGAATGTCACTTCCTTTGAGGGAATTTTGGCTTCTAACATCCATAACCCGGCCATACGTATTTTTAGATATCTTTTGGCATGTACTATATTTAGCCGGGAAAATTCTAATAAAGTAAATGCCCGAGAATTGCTATTTTTACAGGGGTGCCTTACTAATCGCAGGATCAATCTTGTTCCTTTCATGTTGGCTCATATGGCTGCCATCCTTAAGAAAGGAGGAACCATCTCTTTCGGTGGTTTGATCACCTCCATTGCTAGAGCGTTGAATCTACACGTTGAGTTAGCCACCTTGGAACCACTCCCTCACCGCACCATTAACTTAAAGTTTTTGAAAGATATGAAATTATGCAAGGTGCGGCGAGAAGGTGGTTTCTATCTTATGATACATGGTACAGCTGTACCCAGCGTTGTCCTACCTTGCTCTCAGTGTACGGATGTGCGACATGCGAGGAATTGGACATACGATCTTGATGCTCCACCATTTACCGGTCCTTTGCCACCTAACGTTCCTATGGATGAAGGGCAAGGAACCGATGATGAGTATGACTGGCGCGACCAGTCGCCAGCTCATGATATTCTTGTTGCATCACCTGCACACACCGCATCTTCTTCCTCTAACCCTTTTGCAGGTACCACTCCCTATTTCTACATCATCGAGGAGATGTGGCGCGAGCATATGGCTCGTGAGGAAAGGCGTGACACCCTCCTGAACACGATACACCAACAACTGTCAGACAATATGAGTTTTATGGTAGCTTCCCAGCAGCGTAGTGAGCGAGCACATCAGACTGTCACTGAGTCTTTGCTTGCGATCACTAATAGCAGCAACGCATGCGACAGTCTAATGAGCGTCACTTCGCTCTCATCGAGGCCAACCAAGGAGCTCTCTTAGGTCGCTCTCGGCAGCTGCAGGAAGGACTTAGTACTCGATCCAGACATCGTCGACCCAGGCATCCTGACCAGGGCGGTGACGGTACCGGTGCTCACCCCTAGATCTCTCTCTTCCAGGTTACTCCTACCCTATCTCACATTGAAACATTGAGGACAATGTTCGGTTTGAGTGTGGGAGGAGATTTTATCGCTTTTCATCTTTCCCTTATCTTTATTGCTTTCCTTTACTTTTATTGCTTTTTATCGCTTTCCTTTACTTTTAGTATGTTTTGTTTATTTTAGTTGCTTGGTTTTCCCTTTCAATAAAATAACATGTGTCTGACGAGTCATCTGTGTAAGTGTATCCTTATTTCCCCCATTTCTTTAACCTTACCAAAAAAAATTAGCCAAGAAACCAATACATCTTGAACATTCAGACTACAAGACAGGTTTATAATAGGATGTAAAAGACTTGGGAAAACTTTTTCAAAAATCGGTATTGTCTTAACACCTTAGGCTTCATGATTATAAGAGTAATTCCCGATACCCCATATGTTGTAGCCCCAGTTTTTGTTCCAAATAGGTCCTTAAGTGGTTTATCCTAGCAGTCAGCTCCGGCTTAAGCATGCTCTACGTAGGGGACCGATGAAAATAAGTGAATGATCACAAAAATTCTTGCTTTGTTCCCAAACCGCATGAAAATCCGGGCTAGGTGACTCTCACACGGTCATTTAACCCAGCAAAAATAAAAACATATGCGGAACATTCAGGAGAAAAATAAAAAATTAATAATAGTAAGCCTATTTGTTTGTTGGTTCAGAGGTATCTGGTGCTGAACTTGGTAGGGTGGATCATGATCCAATCCCCCACAACTGCAAATTGGGTTGAATGAAGGGGCTACACCAACTTATGTACCGAAGCCCCAGGCTTAGAAAAATAAAATAAAACGCCTATTTTCTTGTCGGTTCAGAGGTATCTGGTGCTGAACTTGGTCGGGTGGATTACGATCCAATCCCCCACGACCGCAAATTGGGTTAAATAAAAGGGCTACACCAACTCATGTACCAGAGCCCCATGCTTAAGATCATAATCACTAATTGGTCACTTTACTATGAGTATGTATAGATAACATGCTTAATGTGATTGCACTTGAATGAAAAGGGCTTTAGGAAAACAAAAAGAAGGCTTAGGTATGGTGGGGTGATGTGGATTGACTTGTATAGGAACGAAGCCTACGACCGCAATTGCGGGAAATGTCACTATAATACCCTTAGTTCGATTCGTTAGTACCTATCGATACATTCCTTGAATGAACTCATAAGTCTTTTTGCCTCGAATTAACCCTAGTTGATACTGATTTTTCTTGCATAAAAGAGTTTTGCTTGAGGACAAGCAAAGGTTTAAGTGTGGGAGAGTTTGATCGCACCGAATTACACTGTATTTTTTACTCGGATTTCACATGTTTATTAGGACTTTATCATCATTTTATTTGTATTATGCCCTTTATTCTCTTGTTTTCAGATATTTAGCACTTCCGGACTTTTTTGGAAGAAACAAAGCAAAAATACCTAAAATTAGGGTTTTTCAGCGAAATTACACACATGGCGTTGCACATGACGGCCGCTATAGGGGAAGCCATGAGTCACCAGCCCTCAACCAGGAGGTAACCACCACGTTCCCATGAATCACCTCATTTACACACATGGCGGGCGCCATGAAGGGATGGCGGGCGCCACCTTTGGAAATCACGTTCCCACTAAAGCCCACTAAGGAGAAGTTGGAGGGTACCATGGTCTTTAAAAACTGCTGAGAATCTCTATAAATAGCTCATTTCAGTTCGTTTTCTATCATCCAACTTAGTTTTACAACACTAAGCATATAGTTATCATTTGTAATAGCGATAATCCGTCACATCGGGGGGTTATCGTACCATTGTGAGATTGAGTTGGGTCACTTCGAGTTGCTGTCGTCTTTAGCTTTAAGAGTCGGAGGTTTATTTTTGTATCAGAATCGAAGCTTCCGTTTGGAGAAGGTTCTTATTTATCGCTTTATTTATTTACTTCTCGCATTGCTTTTACTTTATTTATTTCCTGCATCGCTTTTATTTTATTTATTTCCCGCATCGCTTTTATTTTATTTATTTCCCGCATCACTTTTACTTTATTTATTTTCCTCACTCGTTTTTATTTTATTTATTTTCCGCACTCGCTTTACTTTATTTATTTTCCGCACTTTACTCGCTCTCTACGCCTCACATTCTAAAACAAACTTTTCATTATGATTAACACCGTTATGTTTGTTTGCGTTACCATGTCTGGCTAAATATTTTAAAGGTTAGATAGAATGTAAGGATCGCGGTTAAAGTAATGTTTCACATATTGAAATCTGTAGAAATACTTTAAAGGCTGTTTTGATTTTTAACTCGAGTTTTCTAAAACAAACTTGGTTAGTTTTAATTATTCGAGGAGTGCGAAAACACCCTGGTATAGTAACTAGGAATCTTTATCACTTTAAGGAAAGCTATTTTGGAAACTGTTTTCGGACGCGTTGATAGGTTTAAAATCAATAAACTCCTTAGGTAAACTTTCCAAATCAAAATCACTTTTCAACTAAGTCTACGAGTCTCATTTCTTAAAAATAGGTTTACTACTTTAGCGTTCTGCGCACCTTTTATATGTGACAATAAAAGACCTTAATTTAAGGGTAAACTCGGTTCTGAATACGCGAAAGCGACAATTCCCGTTAAATGGATTCTTTTCAAGAGTAGAAAATATTGCCTCATAAGTAGTTCTATTTAGACAATCGAAACATCACTTAACTGACGTGAATTACATTCAACCTGTCTTTACCTGCATTTATTATTTACCCTTATTTTACAAACCAAATATCTCTTTTATACCGCCTTAGATAAACACCATAACGATAGTATTCGATAGATTGACGATTGGTCTCTATGGGATCGATATTCTTTTATATTACTTTGACGTTATTCGTGCACTTGCGAATCACAGCAATCATGCAACACTCCGATGCTCTGGATGAAAAGTCAGCTAGAAGATTTCTAGATGTATGAGAGTAACATTCCTATACACTGTGATAATACATTTTCTATTTGTTTATCTAAGAATCCCATTATGCATTCTAGAGAAAAACATATTAAGATGAAATATCGCTTTATATGTGACTATGTTCAGAAGGGTATTTTAAATCTAATGTTTGTTGATACAGACCATCAATGGACTGATATCTTTACGAAACCCCTTGCTGAAGATAAGTTTGTTTTCATTCTAAAAAAATTTAAAATGGACTTATGTCCAGACTGAAAAAAATGTTTTTCTCAGAATGACAAAACGAGACTTTGAGATTTGTTGGTAGTTTTGAACATGTGAGACTTCTGAAGTAAGAAGGATTCATAAGTTCAGATGTATTCAGTCAGAGTTTGTTTGGTTAAACAAATATGCGTCATGGATACTGAACAGTTTTTTCATCAATAACTATCAATCAGTCTCGATTAATGAAACCGTTTTAAGGCAGATGTCTTAGAAAATTGAACTATTTTTTATCAGATGATGTGACATGTTCGATGAATAAACCTTGGGAATATGAAAAATCCTTCACGCTTTACCCTCTTGTTAGAATTTTTGTTGTTTTCTTTTTGTTTGTCATGATTGCAAAAACTTCTATTTAAACTCACTCCACTCACTTCACACACTTTCGCTACTCTCACAACCTACACTTTCACTCTTTGAGCCAAAATTCTCTACAAACCGTAAAACCCTTTTTGCGCTTCAACAATGGCTTCTACTCAACAATTTGCTCAATAGACTCAAGATCAACAACAAGCTCAACAACAAGGGATTACTACTTCTCAAAGTACTGGACGTGGTTCTTCTTCATCATCGCAACTATCACAACAACTTCTTCATCTGCTTCAGGTTGTTACATCAAGATCCTCTTCAGGTGATCTTGTTCATACTAAAGACGCATATGATGTTCCTGAGATTACCTTGAATATCTCTGTAGATAGATTGAAAATTTTGGGAGAACTTCTCGTTGAATTTAACAATTGAAGGACAATGGGATTGACCTTCTTCCTACTGTCAGACTTCAAAGTTGAGAAACCGTCTTCAAGGTCCAATTTACTTCAATCTGGTGAAAGACTTTATGGATTAATGTTAAATCTTCTCTGTTCAAGTCACATCTTTCGTGTTTGGAAAGAAGATTGTGATATCTGAGAAGAGCGAACAATAATTGATATGGAAAGGGCGAAAATAAATTGGTTTTAAAAAAAATCAAAAAATAGAATTGATTTATAATAGTGACCGATCATAAAATGGTTTATGAATGTAAACGTTTTCTAAAACAATTTTGAAAACAATTTTTTTTATTAAGGTAGATATTAAAATATTGAATGACACGCCCTCTATTTTCCACCTTTAGTCCATTTGTCTCAATATAAGTTTACACAAATAATTTATTTCAAAACCACTTCCATCTTATGGTTGTTGAGGATTCTTGATGTTGATACTACTACTAGCATATGGCAATTCTTTGATAACTCAGACTAATGAAGGCCGGGTGAGCAACTATCCTAAATAAGCATATATCAATCATTTGTTTATTGCCAAATTGCTTTAAATAAGTTTTTATTCTGACTCATACTACTTGCATATTGTCGACTTCATGGTTTTAATTAGAAAAACAAAAAAGTTTCTTATTATCAAAGAAAAACTTTCTTTACATTAAAATAAAAAAATAAAAAGAATTGTGCAAATTCAACACCGTCGTAGTAAAATAAGCCGACCGAATCCGGTTGCCGTTTATAACAGCATATTATAATATTATTATGTCGATAAAACCAATATAATCACAAATCTATATATAGTCAGTCCAAATTGAATTTCACAATTCATCTACACAATAATATTTCAAGAGCATTTTCTAGCCAGTGATTTCTTTGATTAAGATTTTATTATAGTACAATTTTTTTTTGCCAACATTCATATTTTACAACTAATTTCCAACTTAAGGACACAAATTTTGACCAAATGGCTTTTTCTCGTTCAATCTTGTTCCTTTCCATTTCCATGGTTTTGCTTTCCTCGGTTGCAATGGCTACTGATCATATTGTTGGTGATGATAAAGGTTGGACTGTTGATTTCAATTACACTCAATGGGCTCAGCAAATGGTTTTTCGTGTTGGTGACAATCTTGGTATGTAAAAGAAAAAACAACAATTTTCCATTTGGTTTAGATTTTTTTTATATCATAATTATACTTAATTATATTTTATCTCCTTTTGTTTTTTCAGTTTTCAACTATAACCCTTCTTTCCACAATGTATTCAAAGTGAATGGAACACTCTTTCAAAACTGCACTTTTCCGGCAGAAAACGAAGCACTTTCGACAGGAAAAGATATCATTCCATTGAAAACTGAAGGCAGAAAATGGTATGTTTGTGGAAAAGCTGATCATTGTGCTTCTCGTCAAATGAAGTTTGTCATCACCGTTCTAGCAGAAGGTGCACCTGCTCCTTCTACTCCTTCTCCTCCACCGTCTTCGGATGCTCGCCGCCATGTTGTATCTTCTGTGTTTGGAGTTGTCATGGCAACCATGCTTGCTACTGTAGCCATCTTTGCATGAGGAGTTAAGAAATTTTATATTATATATTATAACTGCTCGGAGTAAGAGCGTAGTGATTACGGTTTTAACCCTGATTGCCAGAAGTTGTCTTCACGGTTAAACTACTAAACTATAACACCGATACAATTTTATATTTGTTCAAATTTTTTGTATTATTTGTGATGATGTTATTTGTAATGTGATCCTCAATTTTAGAACTTGTTTGTGTCAATTAAACAATATTATAACAGTATAATATCTTTTGAAGGTCTTATGATTCATTAGTCGATTATACCTGTAACATTTAATTAAGAGACTAACGGTTGTTTACGAAATTTCAGCGTAAATAAATTTGCACACCCAATGGAACACGCTAAATTTTCTAGTTTGGATAGATATACACAACTTTTCTATAAAATTTGCTTTACATTCATGAGCATTTATGGGTTGTTTGCATGCGCTTAAGGAGTAGATAGTCTTTTCCGAAAATGACGCGCCCTTCTGGAGACAATACTAGTGCACAAAGCAATCCCTAGAACGTGGTAGAGCAACACCAGTTACGACAATTGTTCCGACAACGTCATCAACACCAGTTGTACCGTTGCTGTTACAAGGGGTAACTCCCTCACCATAGTCAGGAAATGCCCTGTTTAACCCTAGGTTGCAAGGTCTTTGTTTGGTTTTTCTATTCCAAAGCATAATAAGGATTACCCTTATGGCATGCCAACGTCGATGATGACTGGCTTGCATACTAACATGTCTACGTGTCGTGATAATGTAGTGACAACAAAGCCATTGTATAACCCTTAGAATGCCTTTGCATCGACGATTAATAATATGGGTCGACCAGGAGGGAAATGCTTTATCCCCCAGACAACGCCATCATTGAGTACCACTTCTATGACGACTATGAGGAAATAAATAGATGAGAGTAATATGGAATTAGTAAACACTCTCACCCAATAAATGGGGACTATTTTCAACCCACTAATCGCAAACTCAAACGAAACTTATGAGTTATTGGAAAACCAGATGGGGTGAATAGACGGTTTCTTTGGAACACCCCAGATACCTTCTCGACCAACTCCTCAGATATCGAATGTGGGGCAGGTAGAAACGCCTAAAAATGGATTGGTCCAGGCGAATGTAAGCCATAATCAAGGGCTTTGACATGACCCGATCCCAAATAGGGAAGAAGTGGAGTACGTAGCTCAAGCCAACCACATACCCCTGATGGTTCATAGGAACTAGGATGCGGATCAAGTCCTTCAAAATGTTCAACACATTAACTTCGTTGGGCACAATAACATAACAAGTGTGGTCAAAAAATCTTAGCCCATTGTGGCCTCAAGTTGGCCTCCACAGGCCTAAATTCATGTCTCATTTGTCATAATATGTTCGAAAAATAGAATTACCCAAGGGTTGGAAGTTACTCAAGTTCACTAAGTTCGCTGGCAACACGAGTGAGTCGATGGTCGAACATGTCGCCAGGTATCAAAATGAAGCAGGCGACATAAAAAATAACGAGAATTTAATGATAAAGTATTTTCCAAATTCTCTTACAAAAACGCCTTCATCTGGTTCACTATATTACGTCCACACTTTGTTTAAACATGGAGTCAGTTGGAGAGGTTGTTCCATGAATAATTTTAGACAGGCCAGTCGAAAAAAAGTTTGAAAGAGTTTGATAGTCTTAGCGAAAAATCCCTGAATCCATTGATGATTATCTGGACAAGTTTAAACTTCTTAAAGTAAGGTGCTTTATACAAGTCCCAGAGTAAGAACTGGTTGAAATGGCTACTGGGGACCTAGACTACTCATTTATGAAGAAATTAGACACTCAAAACCTTATGGATTTGCCACAATTGGCAGATAGGGTTTGCCAAGTCGCACACTTGAAAGGATAAAAATTCAGAACGAATAAGTACCAGAAAAAGGAGAAAGACACTTACATTGAGGCATATGATTATTTGTATGATCATAGGTTTCGATGATGACAAATGACCACCATGGATGAATCGGCATTGTCGATTCCACCTCTACAAAACAAATGCAACATATCACCTATCATATCATTTTCTATGCTCATCTAAACTGTTATATTTCATACAACATATGTGGATAAAATGTGGTCATGACAAAATGCATGAAAACCACAAAAATATGAATTTTTGCAGATTTGCAGGGTTTGAGTCGACCGTAGGGTCGGCGCACAACATAGTGCATTTCCCACGGGTCAGCGCATAACACAGAGCATTTCCCACGGGTCAGCGCACAAAGAGCTTGCGTCGACCGTAGGGGTCAGCGCATGAACCACGGGTCAGCGCACGCCGACCTATGGTCGACGCATACTGATGTATTTTTCAGTCTGTCCAAAACTGCAGGCCATGCATCGACGCATAGACTTGCTATGGTCGACCGTTTGTGCGCAAATTCAGTTTTTTAAGTATTTCCCACTCTGTTTGAAAAGTTGTTAAGTGGGTTGGTTGGTTGGTTACTATAAATAGAAGTTTAGTTACTGGTATCAACTAACATTTTGACAATTTGATTCAAGTGTTCAAAGAACAAGAAAAAGTGAAATAGGTGTCCAAGATTCATCATCTTCATCTTCAACATCTCACAACTCATCAACTACACACAACCATTTTTGAAGTGCTTTGTGATTGGTTAAAGGTGATAACGTTCGAAGCCGAGATTGGGGAATCCGGTTCGGGTTGAAGCTTGTGACAGGTTTTTTCTTGAATAAAACCGTTAGGGTTTTGTCCTCTAAGACTGGTTTGTGTTTGGGGGTTTTTGGACGAATTCTTCATCAATTTTCAGCTGAGCAAAGGTGATTGAGAAGAGGAAGTCTTCATCAATCTAGTAGCGGATTCAGTGATATTGAAGGGAAGATTTCGGGTTCGATTTGTTGTAGTTGAGATCAGTCGGGCCGAGGGTTTGAAGAACTGAGGGTTATTCAACAAAGGGGCTGGAATCGGAGGTCTATCAACAATAAACGAAGGACTTGATTCACCTTGAATCAAGGAACAAGGAGTGGAAGCAACATTCAACATCTTGAGAGTTCTGTTGTATATTTGCTTTGCAATCCTTGTATAAACGGTTAAATTCAACATGTGATATCTATTAAATCATCTCAATTCTAGTTTTAGAATTGAGGGCAGACGTACCCCGAAGCGAGGACGACGGGGGAACTGCCTCATCAAATCTTTGTCTTCTCTATTTTTCAGCATATGTGTTTTGGCTTAAAAATAAGTGATTTTCGTATAAGCACTTTTATCAAACCTTGATATTAATTGAGTAAGAAGTTGAAACTCTGTTTTTGAATCCAAAGTACAACAAAATATTGTACTAGACTGATTAAAATCACTTACTCAACATAAATATCACTTGGAGTGTTTTTACACACCAAGTTTTTGATAATTTGCCTAAACCAAAATTATCTTAGTTGTGTATCTAGTTTGGTTTGCTCTTTGAATCATTGGAACTAGGAATCCTAGTAAGTGAAACAAATCTTTGATAGTGTGACTAGTGTAGTGATTCGTATTCTACATTATTACAAATCCATAGGCTTGACGCATATCCGGTTTTCCAATAACAGTTCGTTTTAGACTATATTTTCCTCGGCCGCTTCCGCACTTAAAACCAATTTTCAAAACCAATTTTTTAAATTGGTAGCGCCGACTCAATTTTTAATTGGGATCTATTCAACCCCCCCCCCCCCCCCTTCTAGATTCGTGCCATAGTCTAACAAGTGGTATCAGGAGCTCCGGTTCACTCCGTGCTTCAAAATATAACTTTGATAGAAAATGGCTAACGAACCTAAAGGGGCTTATAATAGAGCTCCCGTTTTCAATGGTGAAAATTACAGTTATTGGAAAGACTGTATGCGGGTGCACATAAATTCCATAGATAGAAAAATATGGAACGTTATTCTCAATGGTCCAATTGAAATAACCATGACCAATGAGAATAATGAATTAGTGCCTAAGCCCGAAGCACAATGGACCGATGATGATGAAAAGAAATACAATTATGATTGGAAAGCCAAAAATATCATAATCTCCTCATTAGGTGTAGATGAATACTATCGTGTATCCCATTGTCCTACTGCTAAGGCCTTGTGGGATTCACTACAAATTGCCCATGAGGGGACGAACGATGTTAAGTTGGCAAGAATCAACACACTAACACAAGAGTTTGATCTCTTTTTCATGGAGCAAGGGGAAACCATCGCTGACATGCAAAAGAGATTTACTCATCTCATCAATCGATTACATTCACTAGGTAGGCCGGTTTCCAATGATATTGCTACTAATAAGATCTTGAGATGTCTTAACAGGGAATGGCAGCCGAAAGTGACCGCCATCAAAGAAGCAAATGATCTTACCATATTAGACTTGACAACATTATTTGGCAAACTACAAGAGCATGAACAAGTACTCTTGAGCCTGGAACAACATGAAAAGAAAGAAAAGAAGGACAAAACAAAGGTGAGTGAAAAGAAATCAATAGCTCTTAAGACTTCCTCCTCGAAGTCTCAAGCAAAAGAGCAAAGTGATTATTCCTTGAGCGACGAAGAAGAAGAGGACAAGAGCGAAGATATGGGGTTGTTCGTTAAACGTTACAATCGTTACGTGAGAAAGAACGGCATCCAACATTCCGAGAAGAACTTGGTAAACTTCCGGAAACAATCGAGGTACTCTAAAGATGATGACTCAAAAGGTAAAAAGACTAGAGGGTCGTGCTACACTTGTGGGAAGGTCGGTCATTACAAACCAGATTGTCCGATGAACAAGAAGACAAAGGAAAAGGAATCATACAAATCACACAAGAAATCATCAAAGCCAAGGAGAGCATACATAGCTTGGGAAAGCGATAGCGACTCCTCCGATGATGAAAGTTCTAGTGATGAAGATGAAGTTGCAAACCTATGCCTCTCTGCTCATCAAAAGAACAAAAAGAAACAGGTACGACATGCTAAATATGAAAAATCCTCTAGTATGTCTCATCATGAATTGCAAACTGCTTTTGATACTTTACACTGTGAAGCGAAAGAGGCCTTTAAAAGGCTTGCCTCAAATAACCAAATTTTTACCCATTTGGAACAAAAAATTCGAGAATCCGAAAGGAAACTTGAGGCACTCAAAGCTTCTATAGTAGAAAGCACAAAAACAGGTTGTGAGGACCTTAGAAGTAGGATGATTAACTTTGGGTGTGATACTTGTTATATTTGGCAAGGTGAAGTAAGAAACCTAAAGGCCAAACTTGACAAGGCTCTTGAGCCCAAGATTACCTTTGCAATCGATAAATCAAACTTTCGAAAAAGTATGGTTAACCCATATCAAAAATATAAATATGTTATAAAGGATGAAGACAACAAAGGTAATCAAAATGTTAATTTCTCCTGTCTTTATTGTTGCAAGAAAGGCCACTCCATTGCTAAATGCAGGTTTAGGAGATTCTTAGTTCCTAAAGGCATTTATCAATGGCTGCCTAAATGCAACCATTTCGTTACTCACCATTCAGGACCCAATAAGCCATTGTGTACCTTCTCGTGTTAATTGCATTTCCATAGGTACAATGCCTCGAGACCACTGAAAGAAGATGGGTTCTCGACAGTGGATGCTCAAGGCACATGTCAGGAGACATATCACTCTTCATTGACTTCGTGGCTAAGAAGAAAGGATATGTAACCTATGGTGACAACAACCGTGGAGAAATACTAGGTAAAGGTAGTGTAGGTAACCCTTCTTCCACTACTATCTCTGATGTATTGCTTGTCGAAGGTCTTAAACACAATCTACTTAGCATCAGTCAATTATGTGACAAAGGATACAATGTATCGTTTTCAAAAGATTGTTGCAAAATTGTACATAATGATGATAAGAAGAGTATGTTTAATGTCCTGAGAGTGAATAATGTATATATGTTAGACTTGAACGAAGTATCGTTAACAAGTGACAAATGCCTTGTAACAATGAGTGAAGATTCATGGTTATGGCATAGGCGTTTAGCACATGTTAACTTTGACTTAATAAACAAAGTAGTCTCAAAAGATCTAGTCCTAGGTCTCCCCAAAATAAAGTTCACCAAGGATCACCTTTGTGATGCTTGTCAAAAAGGGAAGAAAACGAGGATCTCATTTAAATCCAAAAATATCGTTTCAACAACGAGACCTCTCGAACTCCTTCATATGGACTTATTTGGGCCGTCTAGGATTAAAAGTCTAGGAGAAAATTATTACGGTTTCGTAATAGTGGACGATTTTTCTAGATTCTGTTGGACTATCTTTTTAGTAAGCATGATCGATACGTTCGTCGCCTTTGAAAGGTTTGCTAAGCTTTCCCAAAATAAATTAAATACAAACATTGTTTCAATTAGAAGCGACCATGGGGGTGAGTTCGAAAACCATTTATTCGAAGAATATTGCGGTAACCATGGTATCGATCATAACTTCTCCGCTCCACGTACTCCTTAACAAAATGGGGTTGTGGAGCGTAAAAATCGAATTTTGGAAGAATTGGGAAGAACAATGATTAACGAAAGTGGTTTACCGAAATATTTTTGGGCCGACGCCATTAGTACGGCGTGTTATGTTTTGAATAGGGTGCTCATTCGCCCCATTCTAAATAAAACATCGTATGAGCTTTTAAAAGGGCGAAAGCCAAATGTCTCTCACTTACATGTTTTCGGTTGCAAATGTTTTGTATTAAATAATGGAAAGGAAAACTTGGCCAAATTCGATTCCAAGGCCGACGAAGGTATCTTCCTCGGATACTCTCAATCGAGTAAAGCATATAGAATATATAATAAACGATTACTTGCTGTGGAAGAGTCTGTACATGTCACTTTTGACGAATTCTATCCGAGAAACGTCGGAAAGGGTAGTGTTGTTCATGGTGCAGGTACATCTACGGAAGACATACTCAAGGGTGGCGAGCCGGGGATTGATCAACCCGACAAAGTCAAAGTTAAGGAGGATAAAGATGTACACCATGACGAAACCAAGGTAGCTCATCCGCCATCAAACGATGATCTCCCTCAAGCTTGGAAGTCTCCCAAAGACCATCCAATTGACAACATTCTCGGAGATATATCAAAGGGTGTTACAACTCGATCGAAGCTAAGTAATTTTTGTTATCACTTCGCTTTCGTTTCACAAATGGAACCTAAAAACCCTAAAGAAGCCCTACTCGATGAACACTGGTTTTTGTCAATGCAGGAGGAACTAAATCAGTTCACTAGAAATGAGGTTTGGGACCTTGTCCCTCCTCCGCGAGGTCATCGAGTAATCGGCACCCGATGGGTGTTTAGGAACAAGTTGGTCGAAAACGGGGTAATAACCCGTAACAAGGCGCGTTTAGTCGTGCAAGGGTATAACCAAGAGGAAGGCATCGACTATGAGGAAACTTATGCGCCGGTTGCCCGATTCGAGGCTATACGCCTTCTCCTTGCCTTCTCTTGTGCGAAAGACTTTAAACTATTCCAAATGGATGTTAAGAGTGCGTTCCTTAACGGTCACATAAATGAAGAGGTCTACGTCGCACAACCTCCGGGTTTTGAATCTCATGAGTATCCCGATCATGTTTACAAACTAAAAAGGGCTTTATATGGTCTCAAACAAGCTCCTAGAGCTTGGTATGAGTGACTAAGTAAATTTCTACTTGATCAAGGTTACTCAAGAGGAAAGGTTGACACAACACTCTTCATTAAACATCAAGGAAAGCACGTGATATTAGTACAAATTTATGTTGACGATATTATATTTGGGTCTACTAACATGAATCTCGTGAGAGGGTTTTCGGATCTTATGCAGGGTGAATTCGAGATGAGTATGATGGGGGAGCTCACATACTTTCTCGGTTTGCAAATTAAACAACTCAAAGAAGAAACATTCGTGAGTCACACAAAGTACTGTTTGGACCTTATCAAGAGATTTGACATGGCAAAAGCCAAGGCTATTGACACCCCCATGCCAACATGTACAAACTTGAATAAAGATGAAAACGGTAAGGATGTAGAGGTAAAAAGGTATAGAGGTATGATTGGATCACTTCTCTATCTTACTCCTTCTCGTCCCGACATTATGTTTAGCGTGTGTATGTGCGTAAGATATCAATCATGTCCCAAGGAATCCCATCTAAAAGCTGTCAAACGAATACTTCGATACCTATCCGATACTCCGAAGTATGGACTATGCTATTTGATCGGTCACCATTTCCATTGAATTCCCACTGTTAATCCGACATATTTTCATCACTTTGGTAAGATTTATGTTTGTTTTTAGTTGCTTTGGAGTCATTTATCATGTTTTGTTGGTTTGGTATCGCATTGCATTCGATTACAAGTTTATGTCAAAAAGATCTCGTTTATGCTTTGTTTGGTAGTGTCATTGTTACAGGCCATTGCACAGGTTTAAAAGCAATAATGGTGAAGTTATGGATACTCAGAAAGGCAAAAATATGAAGAAACAACAGGTCAACACGGGCACCCGTGTGCCACAACACTGCCCGTGTTGTTGATCAGGCAGAGCAAAATGGGAGAAGAAAAACAGAGATCAACACGGGCACCCGTGTGTCACCACACGACCGTGTTGATTAAAACAGTGCATTAACACGGGCACCCGTGTGGAGGAACACGGCCCGTGTTGTTGCCTCTGTAGCTTGTGCTGAAAATAATTATAATGGAGAGCAACACGGGCACCCGTGTGGTGACACACGGCCGTGTTGATTGGACGCAACTTGGAAACCCTAACTTTTGCTTTGTGAACCGATTCTGCTCATTAAGGGTAGTTTGGACCTTTTGCTTGGAAGAGATTCATCTGAAGCTATAAGAAGGCTTGGAAGAGAAAGAAGAAGGCACTTTTTGACAGACGAAAGAAAACATTGCATTTGAGAAGATAGCTAATACGAAGGATTTGAAAACGGCGAGATTCAAGGGCATCAACCATTGAAGATCAAAATCTCCTAATTCTTTGTAATGTCTAATCTTTACATTATGAATTCTTTAAGTACTATGAAAGGCTAAACCCCCTGATGCTAGGGGGGTGGTCCTGATGTTATCGCATGTTATGAATTTGAACAAATGATTTCTTTATTACTATGTTATTTATTTCAATTCAATTGTGTGATGTTATTATGCTTTTGTATCGGACAAATACAAATTGATCTATAACTTTCAATAACAGGAGTGTGATTGTTAGGGTTTTCACACAATTGAGTTTATGAATGCATCATCTAGGACTAGTAACTTTCGTTAATCACCGTAAACCTTGATATTATGTATGATTAAAACCAATATTAATTGAATGGACATTTGAGTAAGAATTGGTAGTTTAATAGTTTCTTCCTTAAGGACTTAAGTAAGAACATTCTGAGGTTAAGTGATTGAATGTTTCATATGTATTAAGGAAATCTTGACTGAATTCATAACTGGTTAGATCAAACACTCACCCTAGCATCTTTTATCTTAATCAATTACTTTTACTATTTTTGTGTTTACTATTATAAATTCCAAAACAACCAACCCATTATCCTTTTGTTCTGATAGAATCAAATTAAAATAAGTATTTCCTACGCAATCCCTGAGATCGATACTTGGAAATAAAACTCCTTATTACTACATCGGTAAAAATAGTACACTTGCTATTTTCCCGATCAAGTTTTTGGCGCCGTTGCCGGGGATTGCCAAACTACATATTTTAATTTCTATTCTATCGAAATTTTGTTGCTCGCCAACCAAAATTTTATCTGTGACAATTTTGTTATTCAATTCTAATCTTTGTCTAACTTGTTTATGTGAGGTAAGGCCTCAGCGGATTTTCCTTTTGACGCAGATCTAGAAAGAACTCTTCGAGCTAGACTAAGACAAGCTAAGAGAAAGAAACTGGAATTAGCAGAGAAAGCGGAGGGAGAAGTTGTTTTAGTGCACTCAGAGAATTCAGATTCAGACATAGAAACAGTTCCTGAAATCATGGCTACTAATCCACCACCACCACCACCAGAGAGACTCCTCAGTGACTATGGTGGAACCAACACCCCGGGTGGTCGTATGACAATTGTCAACCAACCGGTTAATGTGGAACAATTTCAGCTGCATCCCAGCACCATTAATCAACTCGAAAGACGATCCTTCTCTAGAAGAGTGAATGAAGATGCCAACAAGCATCTGTAAAGATTTTTAACCATGAGCACAACATTGAAAATGCTTGGACATAGCGAGGAAGCAGTCTGACTTCGTATGTTCCCATTCACTTTAGCAGATGAGGCTGAAGAGTGGTTCTATTCCTTACCTGCTGGTAGTATCACTACATGGGATCACATGGAAACAGCCTTCTTGCAAGAGTATTTTCCCGCATATGTGTCATTGTGGAAAAGATATGAGATCCTAAACTTCAAACAGAAGGAGGGTGAGTCACTAGGAGATGCCTACAAATGATTCAAGAGAATCCTAGTGGCTTGTCCTACTCACAACATGGATGAAACTGAACAAATGCAAATGTTTGTCAATGGTTTTCGAATTCAAACGAGAAAATCCTTGATTCAACAGCTGGTGGCTCAGCCAACTTTGCAACAGCCACCGGTATGAAGAAGATAATTGAAGCTATTGCCTCGAACGAGCATTTAGAGTTATATGACAGGGTATCAAGCAAATCTGCAGTTATTGACTTGAAGCTTGAAACAAATAAACAGGTGAAAATTGAAGAAGCTGTTGTTGCGGAGGTAGATAAAAGGTTGAGAGCACTAAACATAGGTGCTCAAAAAGTGGCTCAAGTGCAACAGGAACCGAGTGAAGTGTGTGACATTTGCAATGGACCATACAATACTGTTCATTGTTTTGCAACACCGCAATAGATCGAAGATATAAAATTTTTAAAGCAGAACAATCCCTACTCCAACACATACAATCCGGGGTGGAAAAATCATCCCAACTTTGCATGGAAAGATCAAAGAGGGAACGTGCAACAGCAGGCACAGGGTCAATATCAAAATCAATATCAGCAGCAGCAACAACAGGTACCTAAGAAGGCAGATTGGGAGATCGCAATTGAAAAGATGGCAGCTCACAACATCCAATTCCAAGAGGAGACTCGAAATAATCAGAAGAACACTACAACATCCATAAAAAATCTTGAAATTCAGATGGGTCAAATCGCCCAACAGTTAGCCTCAAACTCCCATGCACCTGGCACGCTTCCTGGTGGGACAGTTGTTAATCCCCGTGATCAAAGTCACATTAAAGCTGTGGTCACCAGAAAAGGAAAAGCTAAGGAACCACAAGTTGACGAACAGGTTGAAGAAGATGGATTGTTGGAAGTTGACTTGGAGATTAGAGAAGAGCCAAAACAAACTGAAGAAGTGGTGGTCAAGCCGACAAGCCAGCAAGAGAAACAAAAACCAAAGATCATTCTTCCTTTTCCGACAAGAACAAAGAAGAAAGATCTCCATGATTTTTTTTTGAGAAATTCTTAGAATTATTCAAGAAGCTCGAGATCAACATACCTTTTGCTGAAGCTCTGGAACAGATGCCGATCTATGCCAAATTCATGAAAGACATCATATCAAAGAAAAGGTCGATCGACAGCGAGCCAGTCATGCTAACTGAAACTTGTAGTGCTATTTTGCAGGGCCTAAAAATTCCGATGAAGAAAAAAGATAGAGGTGCAGTCACTATTCCTTGTACCATTGGAGACAGATCATTCAAAAAGGCACTGATCGATTTGGGAGCAAGTGTTAGTCTAATGCCCCTCTCGATTTACAAAAAACTTGAGTTAGGGGAGGTGCAGGACACTCGCATGACACTGCAGTTTGCGGATCATTCTATGAAGAGACCCTATGGTATAGCAACAGATGTTCTGGTGAAGATTGATAAATTTGTATTCCCGGTGGATTTTGTGATACTCGAGATGCCAGAAGATGAGGAGATTCCTCTCATATTGGGAAGACCTTTCCTGGAAACTGGAAGATGCATGATAGATATTGAGGAAGGAACCATGACCCTCAAAGTTTATGATGCAAAGCTCAAAATTGATGTGAGGGATACTATGAAATTCAAGGATGACGAAGGGGCGAGTAAAAATATTGAAGTGTTAGATACAGTTTTTGCTCAATCTATGCAGATCACAACACCCAAGCTTCCTTTGGAGAGAGTTTTGAGTTTATCTATCGTTGAGGATACTGAAGGAATTGATGAGAAAGAATCCGAAGTGGTAGCGATGTTAAAGGAACAACCGCCTTGGGTTCGTTCCCGACCGCAACGGTGGGAGGAGCTTTGACCTAAAACATCTTCAGAATCGAAACAGGATATAAAAAAGGGGATAGAGTTAAAACAATTACCAGAATATCTCAAATATGTCTTTCTTGACAATGAGGAAAAATGTCCAGCAATCATCAATTCAGGTTTGAGATAGACCCAAGAAGGAGAGCTAATCAAAGTCCTAAAGAAATACAAGGGTGCTATTAGGTGGGTGATGGACGATTTGAAAGGAATCAGCCCGACGATGTGTATGCACAAGATTTTGATGGAGGATTATCAGAAACCGTTCGTCCAATCTCAAAGAAGACTGAATCCAACTATGAAAGAAGTTGTTCGCAAGGAGGTTATGAAACTTTTAGATGCGGGGTTAATTTACCCAATATCTGACAGTTCGTGGGTAAGCCCAGTTCATGTGGTACCAAAGAAGGGAGGGACAACTGTGATAAAAAATGAGAAAAATGAGTTGATCCCCACCCGCACTGTTACAGGTTGGAGAGTTTGCATAGACTATAGAAGACTGAACACTGCTACAAGGAAGGATCATTTTCCTTTACCTTTTATCGATCAGATGTTGGAAAGATTGGCAGGTCATGATTTCTACTGTTTTCTGGATGGGTACTCGGGGTACAACCAAATTGCTGTGGCACCTGAGGATCAAGAAAAAACAGCGTTCACATGCCCGTATGGAATCTTTGCTTATAGAAGAATGCCATTTGGTTTATGCAACGCACCTGCGACATTTCAGAGGTGCATGACATCCATATTTTCCGATATGCTTGAGAAGCATATGGAGGTGTTTATGGATGATTTTTCGGTTTTTGGATCTTCTTTCGAAAATTGTTTGTATAATCTTTCACTTGTGCTGGAAAGATGTCAACAAACCAATCTAATTCTGAATTGGGAAAAGTGTCACTTCATGGTGAGAGAAGGGATAGTACTAGGTCATAAAATTTCCCATCAAGGGATAGAAGTTGACAAGGCAAAAGTGGAAGTAATCGCCAATCTCCCTCATCCTGTGAATGAGAAAGGTATACGGAGTTTCTTGGGACATGCAGGATTCTATCGTAGGTTCATAAAATATTTCTCCAAGATCGCAAAACCTTTGACTAGCCTGCTTGTGAAGGATACTCCGTTTCTGTTTGACAAAAAGTGCAACGAAGCCTTCGAGACTCTGAAAAATAAATTGGTGTCTGCTCCTATAGTGATCTCGCCTGACTGGTCTCTACCCTTTGAGATAATGTGCGATGCGAGCGATATAGCAGTAGGGGCAGTCTTGGGGAAAAGAAAAGACAAACGCCTCCACGTCATTTACTATGCTAGCCATGTGTTGAATCCAGCCCCGATGAATTATGCAACCACAAAGAAGGAGTTACTGATTGTGGTTTATGCCTTTGACAAATTTAGGCAATACTTGTTGGGAACAAAGGTAATTGTTTATACTGACCATGCTGCGTTGAAATATCCTTTTTCTAAACAGGACTCGAAGCCAAGGCTACTCAGATGGATCTTGCTGTTGCAAGAATTTGACCTTGAAATTCGAGACAAAAAGGGGTGTGAAAACACCGTTGCTGACCACCTATCTCGAATGTCTCCGATTGAAGAGACGGAAGAGAAACATCCCATAAAGGACGAGTTTATAGATGAAAGAATCCTCGCGGTGGTGGGTGTTCCTTGGTTTGCTGACTACGCAAACTACCTGGTGGGTGGTATAATTCCTGATGACTTTGATTATAACAAAAAGAAAAAGTTTCTTCATGATTGCAGGTTTTATTTGTGGGACGAACCATTCTTGTATAAGAAAGGGGTAGATGGACTAATTCGTCGATGTGTCCCTGAGGAAGAACAAAATGAAGTCTTAAAGGCATGTCATGACTCAGAGTATGGGGGACACTTTAGTGGAGATAGGACAACCGCAAAAGTCCTCCAATCAGGGTTGTACTGGCCAACGTTGTTTAAGGATGCCCAAGTGGTTGTGAAGGAATGTGACAGATGCCAACGGACAGGAAATATTTCTAGGAGGAATCAGATGCCTCAAAAGGGCATGCTTGAAGTGGAATTATTTGATGTTTGGGGGATAGACTTTATGGGGCCATTTCCACCCTCATTTGGAAAAAATTATATTCTGGTGGCTGTGGACTATGTCTCCAAATGGGTGGAAGCCGTAGCCCTCCCTTCTAATGACGCGAGAGCAGTGGTAAACTTCCTTAAACAAAACATCTTCTCAAGGTTTGGTGTGCCTCGAGCACTTATCAGTGATGAAGGAACACATTTCTTGAATAAGCTCATGGAGAACTTATTGAAGAAATATAATGTGAAGCACAAGATTGCCACACCATATCATCCCCAAACGAGTGGGCAAGTTGAAGTGTCTAATCGGCAAATTAAAAAGATTTTGGAAAAGACAGTGAGTGCTTCACGAAAATATTGGGAAATCAAATTAGATGACGCGTTATGGGCATACCGAACCACTTTCAAAACACCAATTGGCATGTCTCCGTATCAGCTGATTTATGGTAAGGCTTGTAATCTTCCTCTGGAATTAGAGCACAAAGCCTTTTGGGCATCCAAGTTCTTAAATTGTGATCTTGCAAAAGCCGGTGAATCCCGAATTCTTCAACTTCACGAGTTAGAAGAATTTCGTAATCAGGCATATGAGAATGCAAAGATGTACAAGGAGCAAACACGGAAGTGGCATGATCAGAGAATCGTCAGGAAAGATTTCTGGGAAGGACAACTGGTATTGTTGTTCAATTCGAGGCTCAAGTTGTTTTCTGGGAAATTAAAGTCAAGATGGTCCGGGCCATTTGTCGTGCATAAGGTTTTTCCCCACGGAGCAATAGAGATTAAGAACCAAAACAATGGAGATATATTCAAGGTGAATGGCCAGAGGCTGAAGCCCTATTACAGAGGCCAACAACCTGGATTGATTGACCATATGCGCCTCGCCTAATGAGGTGGACAACCGTCGAGCCAGACGACGTTAAACGAAGCTCTTCGTGGGAGGCAACCCACGTGTTCGTTTGTTAACTTATTTTCTTTTTTTTCTTTTTTGTGTGGATGTGAAACGTTGTTGCAGGTAAGTGTAGCGGTGTATTCGTCGCTATATGATTTATTGGTTAAACCATAAGCAAAGCATACAATGAATTCGAGTCGCCACCGCACTTTTATTTATCCAAAGGACTGGCTAAAAAGCGAATAAAAGCCTAAGAAGTTTTACACGTAGAAAACTAATAAAAAGATCAGAGAGTCTGGGTAAGGTGTAAATTACGCAATGGGAAGGTGTTAGGCACCCACTACGTCCTAGGTACTCCTAGGGAGCCCTTTTCACACTTGTTGTATAAAATTGTTATTTGTTATGAAATATTTATTGTGCAAACATGATTGGGATGATGAGAAAAGAATGTACAATTTTTATTATTTTTGTGTTCGAACGGATGAACCTGTTGCCTACGTACCTTCCATCAAAGGTAAGGATCAAAACGCCGTAGTTCGGCTAAAAGATTTCCAAAAGTTAGTGAGTTCAATTTTAAACAATAGCACTGAGGCTCTTCATTATCAATGGGAGAAAACTCGACCAAGACCAACATCCACCATGCGAGGATAGCTTCGACGTACTAGAGGGGTTAACCCTGTTTTCAGTACGGAAGTCTTATAGTCGACTCACTAAGGATAGGGTGAGGTTTACATCAACCACAATGATAATTGAAACCTATGGCTAATGCATGAAAACTTAGCAGGAATGGACAAAGCCAAAACAATTGAATGGGTGAAGTTAATTGATTGTGATTATGAAAGTAGGGTCAAAGTATGATTAAGATTGATTCAAAAGAAGTATGATGAAATGGAGTTTGAAAAAGTCAAGGACTTGGGGTCCAGGTTTTTAGTTTAAAAGCATGAAGATGTTTGCACAATATCTATCTCAAGTTTGAAAGTAATGTGTGAAAAGGTTTAGGACAAAGAGGGATGAATGGATGAAGATGGATTGTAAAACTTCCTAGGAGGTTTACTTCTTGAAATCATATAGAAGATGATTCAAGTGTGTCCTTTGGAATAGGCAATGAGCAATAGCAAAAATAAACAAACAAATGATACCGGATGCCACTCAATGGTCTTACTCCAATCTCACAAACAAAAGCGGATACCGGATACCAATAGATGGATTTACACCAATCTCCTAAACAAAGAAACAAGGATATCGGAAGCCAATAGATGGACTTATTCCAATCTCCTAAAACAAAACGAAACTTGGATACCGGATGCCAATCTGTCTGGGCTTATACCAATATCCAACATATGATCACAGGAAAGCAAATGCCAACTTGCAGGGACTTACAATTGCATCCTCACATACAACAAATGCAAATGCATCAAGCAAAGAGAAGATGAGTGGCCAATGAGATGGTCTTATACTCACTTCCATATCATAGGAACAATGGCCAATGAATGGTCTTACAATTGTCCTCAATGGGCAATCAACAAGGATATGTCACAGAGACAAATGAAATGATCATGCACTAATGAGCAATTGATGATGATAAATGCACAAAGCATGCAAGCAGACATGTGTATATGAAGTAAGCAATCAATCAATCAAAGTCATTCAGCACACACTATAACCAAACAATCAGGCTCACACAAAGGGTTAGGCATTGAAGCCAACTGGAATGGGGTTAATGGCGCTCTTAACCTTGCCATTGAGGGGCTAAGGTGAAGCAGATGAAAAGATATGAGGGGTGTGCCTCATTGCTCTTATCCCTGGCCAGGGAGAGCATTTGAATATCAGAAGGTGTGGGAGTTCAGAAAGTAGGAACTCTCTCCACAAATTATTGACTCGATAGATCTTAGGTTTTTACTCACTATGCATCAACACAAGTGATGTGAGCAAGGTGAGTGACACACAGAATAGTAGGAGATAGGTTGCATATCTCTTGGATTCTACCAATTGCCTTATTTAAAGGACTTTTCCTGCTTGGGACAAATGTAAACACACACAAGCATTGCCTCTTAAGGAGGACTTCAGACAGTTGCCTGGCCAAGTAACAGGCCAGGTCTTCCAGACTACATGAAGATAAGGAATTATACCTCAATGCAAATTGCTATTAAGCAAAGCAAAGCAAGTTCTTAAAGAACTAAGCAACTAAAGGTACCTGAAACCAGTCAAACAGAATCAGTACACAACTCAAAGTCAAATCAAAATGAGATAGAGATCAACAGTCAACATAATCAGTTAAATGTACAATGCACAAAGCTCAAAGCATGTGAGCCAAGCAATCTACAAAACAAACAAGTTAGTTCATGATAAACAATCAAGCTCAATCAATTTGTATTGATCTCTTTGGGTATTTGTTGCTTAACCTGAAAAAATGAACTCAAACATGAGCAACAGGACCACTAGGACAAGCCTAGGGTCAAAAAGAGATAAGAAAATCAAAACAGCAAGTGAAATTCATCCAAAATCAAGTTCAAACAATCAAGAAGCAAACCCAAGTGGTTTCATGTTCATATCATTCATCATCATCATTTTATAAGCAAATTAGGTCAAAGCATGGCATATGGAAGCTCATAGAAGTCAACAGCAAGACTCAACTCAAAACTAATCATAAATAATTCAATAAATCATCAAATAATTCATGATCAATCATAATCAATAACATGGTAAGCATATCAAATTTCAGCTCATTTGGATCAAGGGAAGTTGGTCAATGAAAATCAGAAAGTCAAAGCAAGTTCAAGCATGCTCAAAGAAGTCAACCAAACATGTACCAACTTCAATAAATCATAAAACAGTGACAACATATGAGAAATGAATGAGACCAAAACCATGACAAAGCTTAAGATGTCTACTAATCACATGTCAAATTTCAAGTTCATCCAATTAAGTAGGAGAATTTCACAAATCAAATGGGAACTTGAGTTCATTAAGCATGGTAATGAAAATCATGAAGTTGGACATCAATGGTGTGACACAAATTGTCACACCCTAATTCAAAAAATCATAACTCACAAACCAGCAATGATAAATTCACAAACTCTACACCAAAATCACCATGAATGTGTCTAGTTTAAGCACAAAAATTTTCAAAGGCATTGGATAATGTATCATCATTTCACAATTGATTTGGCAAGACATACATAAAATGGACATACATGAGCAAACCCTAGCACCATTTAAAATCCATACATGCAAAAAATCTGGAAAAATCATGATAAAAAACTAGAGATCAAGATGAACATTTTGCAAAAAATCCCATGAATTTTGGATCAAAAATGAGTGTGCTATGATTTTTGTAAGATTGGTGATCAAATGAAATAAAAATTGAGAAATAAAACGATTAAATGAAATAATTAAGCACGGAATGGCAATTTCGTAATATGTTGGATGTTTTAATGGAACGCTGCGTTCCACTTATCCTGCGTGTCACATGATGATTCGCTCATGGCCAATGGAATAGTGCTTCCATGCAAAACAAAAATTGAAAACAGCCAATCGCGTTTCTGGGCAGGGATTAGGGTTTTGCTACAGTAACATCATCATCTTGTTCATCATTTTGAAAAAATCCAGCAAGAGCATTTCGTGACCAAAATCGACAAACAACATATCAACATGTTCATCTAAGCATGTACATCAATAATCCAACAGCCAATTTCATTGACTCGAGCTAATAAGAAAGAATCATGCAAAAACATACTTAAACATCAAATTTCACGACAACATAACTTTCAAATTACTCAACCATTTTCATCGATTTAAAGCTCATTGTGAACAGCAAAGTAAGATCTATCCAAAGCATATCATGATTTTGCAAATGGTGAGATTCAAAATTTTACCAAAGTTGAAGAGCCGTGATGATTCAGTTGTTGTTTGGTTGTATTTGCTCGAAACAGATGCTCCTGGTGGTTGGTATTGATGAATGGACAAGTCTTGAAAACCCAGCTGCTTTAATTCTAGCTCAGAACTTGAACTGCCATGAGAGAGAGCTTTAATGGAACAGTGGTGCAAATGGCCTTACAGTCGTGGCTTGATGCTTGCCATGAGCTCAAAAATGATGGTGAATGATAAAGCAAACCACACAAGTTCGAAGCCTTTGGCAATTTTCAGAAAAAAGTTTCAAATGAGCAAAATGAGAGCTTGAGAGAAATTGATATTTTGATCTGTTTTTTTGTGTTGTGGCTGCTAGGGCTTTTGTTCAGCAGAAAATGCAGTATATATATGCTGTTTAATGTTGGTTTAAGTTGGTTAATGGAAGTGGTAATTGGAATTAACTTAAATGAAGTGTTTTTGGTCATTTGCTAAAATCCAACCAAGTTTGTATGGGGTGTAGGAGGCTGCACGAAATTGGGCCCTAGACAACTTCCAAACATCATTTCAGAACTCTTTCAATTGGTAGAAATGGTTGGAAATAGTTATTTTGAAAGGTCATTTTTTACCTCACTTAATTAAATTCAAACCACTTCAAAAATGCCATTTTGATTGGTGACCTTTTGGTGAATTATGATGGAAGATTTGGATAGACCACATCAAATAGGACTTGTAGCAAAAAACCCCACCCAATTTGGCCAAATGGTTTGGAAGATATGGCCTTTTGAAGTTCAAAAATTCTTGAGAAAGATTTGATCATAACTTGCCAACCATAAATGGGAATTGAGTGTTCTTGGACTTTTTGAAAATGGGAGAACCAGATATTCAACTTTCATGTTGGGCAAAATTCATTTGAAGCTTGTATGATGAAGTAATGTTGAGGAGAAGAAGTTTCCATTTTTGGCAAATTCCAATTACAGGTCAACTTTCTATTTTGGGAAATTTCTTGACTGACTTCAAATTCTTCACTGATGATGTTTGACATGTTATATGAGGCTTATATGGACATGAATGAGACCTCTCAACCCAATTCCCATCATCAAATCACTGATTAAATGGACAGTTGACCAAAGTTGACTTTGCTAGGGTTTTGCTTGACTGAACCATGTTCTGATGAATTCCAAGCTCCTACCATTTGATATCTTAATTCAAAATGATGTCACAACTCATGTGAACTCTTGATGAATGATCATGGTGCCCAAATTCTGCAAGAATGGCCACCATCTATCTCAATGACTGACTTTGACTGATTTTGACTGATTTTGACTGATTTTGACTGAGTTGACCTAATTTGCTTCATCTGCAAGTAACATGGTTAGATGACAATATTTTTGTACTTTTGGTTAGTAAATAGATGAAAAGCAATGATATACAAATGCAATACATGCTTGGTGATCAAGAACCACACTCACAAGATGACCCACCCACTAGGAGGGAAGCAAAGGTGTACAAAGATCCTTGAGGCAATGATATGGTATGACATGATGCCATGAGGGATCTTGGGGACAAAATTGGGGTCTTACAGATGCCCCTATTTAAGGTCATTCTAGCCGGAGAAGTGAAGTTTAGAAATCTTCATCTCGACGCGGTAGAATGGGCTTAAATAGCAGTAATGAGACGAATTTTGGTCCCTAAGAGACCTCATGATGCAAATGTATGTATGCAAAAGACACAAACTCTGTGGGGAATATGATTCACACAAAAGAAAAGACGATCCATCGGAGTAATACACTCACCAGGAACAGAGACTCTAACAAGACTCTTATTGGGGATAAACAAAACTGACACAGCGTGAACAAGACACGACTCTGATTAGGGAAACAGAAATCAGACTGGAGGCCTCACTGGGGAGTGAAGGACTCACACTGGGGAAAAGAATTCCAAAGGAAAATAAATCCATTGGAGAGACACAAGCTGACTCCTGGGGAGAAGCAACAGAAAAATTCACTGAGGAAGCACCAAAGAATGAGATGTTACCGGTATAAGGGCAACAAACTCAGGAAGAATGAATATCTAAGACCGGTATAAGGGTGAGAGATATCAATCAACCAAACATCTGAGAAAGACCTGAAAAAGGTACATAAACTCAGGAAAATCTGACACCACAAGGGACCGAGGTCATAATAGGGAGCAGAAAGGAAGGAACACCAAGGATACCAGATTGTAGGTATGTAACAGGTGACCGACCAAAGACGTGAATTGGTGTGTGTTCCAAAACACTCATCATCCTGAAGAGAGCGAAAGCAAACTTGTTTATAGGACGGATATTCGATTCCACAATGAATACGAATCTTACTCGACTGGGGAAGATCAACAAAGGACTCCAACCAAAGAGCGCATGAGACATATTGTTCATTACCGGCAAACCGTGAATAATATACTCGAAAGGAAGAGACACCAGAGATACCGAAGTATATAATAGGTAACTAACCAAAAAGAGAGACAATCGATACCAAGCATACGGATAAACGAAAGACAATCTCAAAAGATAAATTGCAAGCATCCGACAATTATCCGACAACAAAGAAATATTCGATTCCGCAAAGGGAAAAAAGCGAATCTTACTCGACCAGGGAAACACGAAAGGCTTCGACTGAAGAGTACATGAGATATATTATTCATAGCCGTCAAAACGTGAATAATAACCTCGCATGGAAGATTATCCTTAACCGGGTTGTAGGTTGTTTATAGGATAAAATCCGAAAAGAAAGGCATCGGGATACCAAACTAGGTATAATGATGAACAATCAAAGGGAGCAACAGACATTACCAACAAGAGGGTAAATGAAAGGAGATCTGCTGAGGATGCATTGATGAAAATCAATGATCCGGGGAACACAATCACTGACAAAAGGTGAAAGGACCCGTTGGGGATAAAATTGCTAGCATACGGCAATTATCCACAAAAGACTTGCTAGGGATATAAGTGCTTATCTGAGCAACTTATCCAAGCGAAAGGAAGATCAACATCAAGGATTGAATGAAGATAACCACAAAGAGGGGATTGTCATCGGTTGGGATGAACAACAAAATTAACTCTGCAAGTGGAGAAAACAGGGTTTATGACTACCGGTTCGTAGGTAGAAAAACCGCAAAGATAGGACTTACGACTGCTGGTTTGTAGGCAGAGGGCCAAAATCTGGTGGGGATGACCACAAAATTAGGGTTTACATCTACCGAATACGGGGTAGAAAACCAACAACTCCGCGTGGGGATAGAACAAATCACAAATCCGCACGGGAAACCAAAAATAAGGTTTATAACAAACCACAAACTCTGTTGGAGTGTAAGAAAATAGGATTTACAACTACCGACTGTTAGGTAGAAACCAAAACTATTCCGCTAGGGGAACAACCCACTGGGAAGCACAAGACTTTTGACAAATAGCCAGTTCGGGAATAATCCGAAAAGACAGACTGAATCAAGACATGTCCTGATGAGGATGTAACTCAAATAGGAAAATCCGTCCCAATATATGTGTTGGGAGGAAACGGAAGAAACCGTCATCCACGAGGATATATCTCAGTGGGGAACTGCAGAAGGACAGACAAAAGACACTTTCTGCTTACGGGGCTGACTCTATATGGAGAGATTTACACACCCGACATCTGCTAGGGGAGATCTATTAGGGATCTGCACCACCATAGCAAGGAGACAACAAACAAAAGATACATGGCGAACAATGCAACATGAATATCTGAATGTTTATGAATATGCATGAATATGCATGATTTTATGTTTAATGAATGCTGACAAAACAGACAATTCTAACACAAACAGGTCCAGGAATCAAACGCCCGGTATTATACTTCCAGGGGAAAACCAACTGGAAAGCCAATCTACTGGAGATCTATATGCTGAGAAGCAAAGATCTGCGGGTACTGCTGAGGAAGCAGAGAATCAGAGATATCAGGGAACCAACTCTCTGAGTGATGGATCAGCAAATAACCCAATCAGGGTACAGAAGGTCACAACGGGCAAAACAGCCACCAAGACGAATCTTTTAGGGAACAAGAGAAATCCCAAGATATCTGCAGGGGATCCCAGTGTCAACTGAGAAACAAAAGGTGCATTGCATAAGCACAAACTGCTGTAGAAGCAACTTCACATAACTCCGCTGGGGAACAACCCACTGAGGGAGAATGTACCACACAAGTAGATTCTGCAACAAGCCACTCTACTTGGGGAGAATACACAAAGAAAACTGATCGCAACTAGTAGATTCTGCAATATAAGCCACTCTACTGGGGATCACAAGCAGTCAGGAAATCAATCCGTTCTCTGAATGCTAGAGCCATCATCCGACCATACTGGGGATTGAAGGGGTATTCAACAGGCGAAACTGCCACAAACGTTCTGCAGACTACGTTGAGGAAAAGATGGTTGAAATACTGGGATGTCAACCCAATCAACCACTGAATATGAAAATAAATCCTGCTCTGTTGAGGAGAACAAACACTCTGATAGAGAGACAACAACAACTCTACAGACGACTTCGTCGGGGAAAAGGTAAAGTACCGGGTATCAAACCGCCGACTTACCGAGTCTTTTAAAAGGAAAACGACCGTGCTGAGGAAACAGACAACTCTGCTGGCACCTGCACTGGGGAGAGTGACAACAACTCTGATTGCGAATGTGTTGAGGAGACAAATAAAGTCTGGGGATGTCGACCCACTGGAGAAAGTGAAGGGGCGCCAGGATGACAAACCAATCAACCGCCGAAACTCACAAGGGAACATCCATGCTAGGGAAGATTGCTGCTGGAGAAAACGAAGTCTTCAACAACACTCTGCTTGCGACTATACTGGGGAACAACCCCAACAACAACTCTGTTTGAGGAACAACCCCAACAAAGATCTGAAGAAAGAAGATACAACCAAACCAGGAATATGAACAAATGACTTACCTGTTGGAAATCATGCCACCCTCGGGAGAGCACTGAGATATTCTTGAGTATCCTTTCAATATTGTGAATGTTCACTTTGTTTAAAACAATATTTTTGAAAAATTTATTTGTTTAAAACAATGACATTTTATCAATTTAAAACATGCAAAACATTTGTTGAATTGAAACAAATAAGAGTGCAAATAATTGGATAAAAAGCTCAAATTGATTTGATGGAATGGTAGCCTGCAAATGGCAAGACTCCATAGATCTGTACAAATTTGAAATCAGTGATATATATTGGAAGAG
Organism: Lathyrus oleraceus; assembly: GCF_024323335.1. Classification (NCBI taxonomy): domain Eukaryota; kingdom Viridiplantae; phylum Streptophyta; class Magnoliopsida; order Fabales; family Fabaceae; genus Lathyrus; species Lathyrus oleraceus. Next base: position 242,159,472 of record NC_066581.1, read on the forward strand.
GGCTACATTGAACATAATGATCCTTTCTCTACCAATTTGAATCTCGATGTATCCGAAGCTTCGGTTGACGACGAATCGAGAATCTTCTGACGAAATGACGACTGTGGAACAGAAAGTCTTGTCAGGATGCAGTTACTTGCCAAATCCCTAATTTTTGCCTAGATTGCCCCAGGGTGAGGTACTCAATCTAGCGGGATGCAAATATTCTTTTTCAAGTCTCTAATTTTTGCCTGGATTACCCTTGCGGGTTCTCCACCGAGACGCTCATTTTTGCCTAAGTCGCCCTTTCGGGTTTTCAACTTAGCGAGCTATTCTGTTTTTCTTTTGCATATACTTTTTTTTCTAGGCAAAGTATCTCTTGACTGCATCTGAATTCACAGGACGAGTGAAATCCTCCCCATCCATTGTTGTAAGCATCAAAGCACCGCCTGAAAAGGCTCTCTTAACAACATATGGACCCTCGTAGTTTGGAGTCCACTTGCCCCTGGAATCAGGCGCGAAAGACAAGACTTTCTTGAGCACGAGGTCACCTTCTCGGAACACACGAGGCTTGACCTTCTTATCGAATGCTTTCTTCATTCTCTGCTGATATAGCTGACCATGGCACATGGCAGTTAAACGCTTCTCTTCAATCAAATTCAGTTGGTCGTAACGACTTTGCATCCATTCAGCATCAGTCAACTTGGCTTCCATCAAGACTCTCATTGATGGGATCTCCACCTCTACTGGAAGAACAACTTCCATGCCGTAAACAAGAGAGAAAGGGGTTGCCCCTGTTGAAGTGCGTACAGACGTACGATATCCATGCAAAGCAAATGGCAGCATCTCGTGCCAATCTTTGTACGTGACAGTCATCTTCTGGATAATCCTTTTGATATTCTTATTAGCAGCTTCAACAGCCCCATTCATCTTAGGTTTGTAGGGAGAGGAATTATGGTGTGCAATCTTGAATTCAGCGCACAACTCATCCATCATCTTGTTATTCAGATTAGATCCATCATCAGTAATGATCCTCTCTGGCACACCATAACGGCAAATCAACTGGTTCTTGACAAACTTCACAACCACCTGCCTGGTTACATTCGCATACGAAGCGGCTTCAACCCATTTGGTGAAGTAATCAATTGCTACGAGAATAAACCGATATCCGTTGGACGCTTTCGGCTCAATCATGCCGATCATGTCGATTCCCCACATAGAGAAAGGCCATGGTGATGAAATCACATTCAGAAGTGTCGGGGGAATATGAATCTTATCCGCATAAATTTGACACTTGTGACATTTCTTCACATACTTGCAACAGTCAGACTCCATTGTCAGCCAATAGTAGCCTGCTCTCAACATCTTCTTAGCCATGGCATGTCCATTGGAATGAGTACCAAATGAACCCTCATGGACCTCAGTCATCAATAGGTTTGCTTCGTGTCTATCCACGCATCTGAGCAAAACCATATCAAAATTTCTCTTATACATCACTTCACCACTGAGGTAGAAACTGCCTGACAACCTTCTGAAAGTTTTCCTATCTTTCACAGATGCCCCAGGCGGGTAGACCTGGTTCTGGAGGAAATTCTTGATATCAAAATACCAAGGCTTGTCATCTTTCACTTCTTCTATTGCAAATACGTGAGCTGGTCTGTCTAAGCGCATCACAGTAATATTGGGGACATCATTCCACCATCTGACCACAATCATGGAGGCAAGCGTAGCAAGAGCATCTGCCATCCGATTATCCTCTCGAGGAATGTGATAAAATTCAACTTCTGTGAAGAATGTTGAAATTCTCCTTGCGTAATCTCTGTATGGGATGAGACCAGGTTGATTCGTCTCCCATTCTCCCTTGATCTGATTGACAACCAGGGCCGAATCACCATAGACATCAAGATACTTGATTCTCAAATCAATGCATTCTTCAAGTCCCATAATACAGGCTTCATACTCCGCCATATTATTCGTGCATTTGAAAGTTAGCCTTGCTGTAAACGGAATGTGTGAACCTTGAGGAGTAATGATCACTGCCCCAATTCCATTTCCATATTGATTAACAGCGCCATCAAACACCATCGTCCACCTGGAACCAGGTTCCGGACCTTCATCAAGTGCAGGCTCATTGCAATCTTTCATCTTCAAATACAGAATCTCCTCATCAGGGAAGTCATACTGAACATACTGATGATCTTCAATCGGCTGGTGCGCTAGATGGTCAGCCAAGATACTACCTTTGATAGCTTTCTGAGCTCGATACTCAATATCATACTCAGACAACAACATCTGCCAACGGGCAATCCTCCCAGTTAAAGCAGGCTTCTCGAAGATATACTTAATCGGATCCATTCTGGATATCCACCAAGTTGTATGATTTATCATGTACTGGCGCAAACGCTTAGCAGCCCAAGCTAAAGCACAGCACGTCTTCTCAAGCATAGAGTACCGAGACTCACAATCAGTAAACTTCTTACTGAGGTAGTAGATAGCAAACTCCTTCTTCCCTGATTCATCTTGTTGACCGAGTACACAACCCATCGAGTCTTCAAGAACTGTTAAGTACATAATCAGAGGTCTTCCTTCCACGGGCGGAGACAATATCGGAGGTTCAGACAGATAATCTTTGATACTGTCGAAAGCTTTCTGGAAATCCTCGGTCCAATCATGAGACTGATCTTTCCGGAAGAGCTTGAATATCGGCGCACATGTGGCAGTCATGTGGGATATAAATCTGGAAATGTAATTCAAGCGGCCAAGAAAACCTCGGACTTGCTTTTCAGATTTGGGTGCGGGCATCTCTTGTATTGCTTTGACCTTTGCGGGATCAACCTCAATACCTCTTTCACTTACCACAAAACCCAACAATTTGCCGGAACGGACTCCAAATGTACATTTGTTCGGATTCAGGCGGAGTTTAAACTTCCTCAAACGCTGAAAAAGCTTCAACAAATGCTCAATATGCTCAACTTCCGTTCGGGACTTAGCAATCATATCATCAACATAGACTTCTATCTCCTTATGCATCATATCATGAAACAAGGTAGTCATAGCTCGTTGATACGTGGCTCCGGCGTTCTTCAAACCGAAGGGCATCACTCGATAACAGAATGTTCCCCAAGGTGTGATGAATGTTGTCTTCTCCATATCCTCTGGTGCCATCTTGATTTGATTATATCCGGAAAATCCGTCCATAAAGGAAAAGACTTTGAATTTAGCCGTATTGTCTACCAACATGTCAATGTGTGGTAGAGGAAAATTGTCTTTTGGACTAGCTTTATTCAAATCTCTATAATCAACGCACATACGGACTTTTCCATCCTTCTTAGGAACAGGCACAATATTGGCCACCCATTGAGGATATGTAGAAGTCACCAGAAACCCCGCATCAATTTGCTTCTGAACTTCCTCTTTGATCTTCACTGCCATATCTGGATGAGTTCTTCTGAGCTTCTGCTTCACAAGCACGCACTCAGGCTTTAAAGGCAGGAAATGTTGCACAATATCTATATCTAAACCCGACATGTCTTCATAGGACCAAGCAAAGATATCTGAATATTCTCGTAGCAAGCTGATCAAATCTTCCTTAACATACCCTTCAAGAAGTGCCCCAATCTTCACCAGGCGAACACAATCCTCAGACCCCAAGTTGACTGTTTCCAAGTCTTCGAGATGCGGCTGAATGATCTTCTCTTCGTGCTTAAGGAGACGGGTAATCTCATCAGGAATCCCTTCAACGTCATCTTCCTCTGCCTCAAATACAGGGGATTCAAAATTGGGAGATGGCGTTGGATCATTATGTTCAATGGGTTTTGGGATCAACCTGCATAATGATTTTGGTTAATGAAAAAACTTCAGAATTTAAACAAGCAAACCATTATGCAGATGAAAAAAAGATTGCTTTTATTCTTGTTTTTTATGGGTTTTTTGTGATCACTGATTTCATGCAAAAGCAAAAAGTGAAAACAAAGGAAAAACAAATGTTTAACAATGCATTAATTGAATGAAAACATCATTGTATATATGCTTTGCCAACAATGTCATCACTTCTCCTTTTGGAATGGGAGAAGGGTTTTAAACAAAGTGAACAATTACTCTGATCTATGGATGACTGTAGGAACATCTACAGCGACCCAATTGTGGCAGACACCACCAGGAATAACGAAATTGTTCACGTCTTCTGTCTCCTCTTCCAAGATAGCGGCAGCTTCCTCTTCAGGTTGATCGTCATGGATGAATCCTCCACTTGTGAACAAACCTTGCTCATTACATGCCCCAGAACAGTAGCCAATGCCAGCCCGGGATCTGTTGTCTTCAAGTTCAAGCACCTTCCCTAATCCAGCAACTGCACCACATTCAATGGCCAGCTTCGCATCACGGTAGGAAGTGAATGAAGGAGACTTCTTCTCGATTGGTTCATCAATGGATAAAGCTTGGAATGGAGTCCCAACTTCATCCTCAGCGTCAATGTACGAGAAAGAAGACAGATGGCTAACCAGGAGAGCCTTTTCTCCCCCTACTACAACCAATTTCTTGTTTTTCACAAACTTCAACTTTTGGTGTAGGGTGGATGTCACGGCGCCATCCTCGTGAATCCATGGTCTGCCTAAGAGACAGCTATAAGATGGGTGGATATCCATTACTTGGAAAGTAACCTGGAAATCACTTGGTCCTATCTTGATTGGGAGATCAACTTCCCCAATCACGGTCTTACGCGACCCATCGAATGCTTTCACAACGACCCCACTCTGCCTCATAGGAGGACCTTGATATGACAATCTGGAGAGTGTGGATTTTGGCAATACATTTAGAGAAGATCCAGTGTCCACTAACACATTGGACATTGCATCAGATTTGCAATTCATGGAGATATGTAAAGCCATGTTGTGGTCTCTTCCCTCCTCAGGGAGATCAGCGTCACAAAAGCTCAAAGTGTTGCAAGCGGTGATGTTTGTAACAATACTATCAAATTGCTCGATGGTGACGTCGTGATCAACATACGCCAGATCCAAGACTTTCTGCAGAGCCTCCCTATGGGGTTCTGAATTCAACAGCAAAGAAAGAATGGAAATCTTGGATGGTGTTTGTAGAAGCTGGTCTACAATGTTGTACTCACTCTTTCTGATGAGCCTCAACATCTCATCGGATTCTTCATCTACAATGCCACTCGGGCCAACTGAAGAAACAGGAGTCTTTTGTACGGAGGAGGAGGGTTTGGCGACATCAAGTGCCGGATTCTGAACATTGACAGCGGTCCCAACCGGACGCTCAACAGTATCAGAAGCAACAGGAGCTTTGGCAGGTGCAGAAAATACACGACCACTCCGAGTCAACCCACTTACATCAGCGACAGTGGTTACGGAAGTGGAAGGTAAAGGTACTTCGACCCCATCTTGCACAGCAATAGGGTTATATCTGAATGGTACAGCTTTATCAGATGAATAGGGCACAGGGCCGGCCGGTTTAATGATCAAGGAAAGGGAAGCCTTCGGCTTGTTGCTATTGTAACGAATAACGACAGGCTCGGGTAACTTGAACACTGGAGATATGACGTTTACTTCAGGCTCAGCTTTATCAACATTGCGATTCTGCAGAATCTCAATGGTACCTTCATCCAACAGCTTTTGAAGCTCTCTGCGTACTTGATCGCAACCCAAGCGGTTAACCGAGCAGACGCGGCACTTGTCGTGGTTATGCTCCAAGTAGCTGTACTGACACAACAAACGGTGTAATTCAACCAACGACTGCCTGATGTGGCTCACATATCTGACCTTGTACTTCCCAAGGCATTCCTGAATCATATTGACTGATTTCCCATGCGCAGGCAGTGGGTTCTTGGTGACATTTGGACCTGAATCTTCAAAACTCAGAATACCACATCTCACAAGGTCCTGAACCTTGGTCTTCAGCTGAAAACAATTCTCTATATCGTGGCCCGGAGCGCCAGAATGATAGACACAGTGCAAGTCAGGCTTATACCACCACTGAGGGTTGACCGGTATAGCCGGAGGATCTCTTGGAGTAATCAGCTTCCGCTCTATTAGAGAGGGATATAACTCTGCGTAAGACATGGGAATCGGATCAAAACTGATCTTCTTCCTATCATAACTCACATTCGCTTGATTACTTGTGCTACCACGAGGCTGGTAAGCCTGTTGCTGTGGACGAGACTGTTGCTGATATTGAGGTTGTTGATATTGTTGCTGATGCTGATATTGTTGATGCTGTTGAGCATTATCTTTGAAGACAGGTGCTATATGAGCCACCTGATGCTGATGACCGACACGACGCGCGGGCTTCCTCTGAACAGAGGGTCTTCTATGCTTGGGCTGGGATTGCACAGCATGTGCTTCCCCATCTTTCCTTTTAAACGCTCCATATCGTTTAGAGGAAGAGCTCTCATCCTTCGCCAATCGTCCTTCACGGACACCTTCTTCGAGACGCATCCCCATGTTCACCATCTCGGTGAAATCAGAGGGAGCGCTTGCTACCATCCGCTCATAATAGAATGAGCCAAGAGTCTTCAGAAAGATCTTGGTCATTTCCTTCTCCTCAAGCGGTGGAGTAATCTGAGCTGCCAGCTCTCGCCATCTCTGGGCGTACTCCTTGAACGTTTCCTTGTCCTTCTGCGACATGGACCTGAGTTGATCTCGGTCAGGCGCCATATCGATGTTGTACTTATATTACTTGACGAAAGCTTCGCCAAGGTCGTTGAAGGATCTGATGTTGGCACTGTCCAAGCTCATGTACCATCTGAGCGCGGCACCGAACAGACTGTCTTGAAAATAATGAATCAGAAGTTGATCATTATCAGTCTGAGTAGACATCTTCCTGGCGTACATGACCAGGTGAGCGAGTGGACAGGTGTTCCCTTTGTATTTTTCAAAGTCAGGTACTTTGAATTTAATCGGTATCTTCACACCGGGAACAAGACAGAGCTCGGCAGCAGACTTGCCGAACAAATCTTTACCTCGAAGGGTCTTCAATTCCTTTCTCATCTCGAGGAATTGGTCGTTCATGGCGTCCATCTTTTCATAAACGTCCGGGCCCTCAGATGGCTCGGAGTGATAGATGGTGTCGTCTACCCTTGGCATGGTATGCACGACAGGAGGAGCAGGAACAGGGATCGGGCTAGATGCCGGCATGTGAGCAAATGTTGGCGCGGGAATATTCGGCATAAAACCTGGAGGCATTCCCCAAGGGAACCCGGATGGCATAGCATTGGGCACTGGCTGGCACAGTCGAAGTAGAGACCTCTGAAATGACCGTCCTCTGAACGGGAGTTGCGGGCGTCGGAGCAGGTAGATTCTGAGCAGCGAGGAGTTGCTCCATCAAAGCGCCAAGTCTGGCGACCTCTTCCTTCAATTCTCGGTTCTCTTGTTCTAGTTGCTCCATGACTCTTGCAGAATTGACTCGCGTATAATACCGGTGAGTCAGCTTGTCTTCAAAATAAATGAAGAGCAAAGGGTTAGGACAAGAAGACCAGAAACAAAGGGTACCTGCTTATGCAAGAATGATGCATGAAATGCTTGTGCAGATGCTTTGTTTTCAAGGAACCCTTAGGGTATTATTTGCAATATTTTGAATAGTTAAAGCATTTTAATTACTCATGGAAAATATTTCATTCAATATATTGAGACAAAGAAGTACAGCATTTTTTGATTATTACAAAGAGAAAAGGGAAATAACATCCTATGGATCCCTAGAAGCTCGGGATGCTGGAAGACGAGAAGTACACAACTTCTTGATCTCTCTCTCATAGGCCGCTTCCATATCTGCTTTCTCCTTTGCAAGTCGATCATACCTCCTCTTCCAGAATTTGGATGACTGAGGAAGCAGAGAAGTCCAAGTGTCGTTCGGATCGTCGATCACTCGATGCTCGAGGAACTCAATCATAGCGTCCTTCTCCTTGAGCTGCTGCAGCAATTCTTCTCTTTCACGGATCCAAGCACGTGAAAGGTCTTCTTCTCTCAACTCCTCTACACGTTGGGTAAGGAGGGTTGAAGGCCCAGCCACATCCAACGGTGTAGGTCTCGGATGATCGTATGGCATTAAGTAGACGGCAGCTCTCTGTCTGACCCAAGAGGTGTATGGCTCCAAAGCAATGCAGTTCTTTGGACCCAACTCGTTCCTACTCTTCTTGTGAATACTGCGCCAAGCACGGACAAATCTGGCTTTCAGGCCTTGGGGATCTTTACCCTCCTGGAAGAACACACCTTCTAACAGAATGCTATTAGGTTTATCCTTTAGGGGGAACCCAAGCTGACGTCGTGCAAGATGGGATTGTAGTTGATCCCACCACATGTGCCAAGAAGAGGCACATTAGGGAATTCACCACAATAGTCGATGATCTGGACGGTATCGTACACGCGATCATACCAAGTGATATCATCATTGGTGAGAGACATAAGTCTCTGGGACCACCGTAGACATCCCTTGTTCTCCTTGAAAGCAACTGTCTGCGGCAAGTGCGAAATAAACCACTTGTACAACAGGGGTAGACAGCAGACAATAACTCCTCCACCCTTTGCGTTCCTCAGGTGCAAAGAGACATAGGCATCGCCCAACAAAGTCGGAACGGGATTAAGAACTGAGAAGATCCTAATGGCGTTCATGTCCACGAACTTGTCGAAGTTGGGAAACAACACCAATCCATAGATGAGCAGCACAAACAAGGCCTCAAAGGCGTCCTCACTCATGGCCTTCCCATAAAAGGTAGCTTGAGCAATAAGGAACTCGGAAGGAAAACCCTGAATTCCGCCTTTGGTAGTCAGATTAGCTTTAATCAGATCTTCATCTATGTGCAACAAGCTGGCAATCTCTCGTGCAGTCGGAATACTCTCTAGGCCACTGAACGACACTTGATCCAGAATCGGAATCCCAATGAGATGAGAATACTCCTCCAAAGTCGGCAACAGCTGGAAATCCGGAAATGAGAAGCAATGATACAGGGGGTCATAAAACTGAGCCAGAGTACTCATCAACCCTTCGTCAACCTGAGTAGTGAGCAGAGGCAGAAGCTTCCCATAGCGAGCTTTGAAACCCAAGGGATCTAATACATACGATGTCAGATTCCTTAACTCTTTTACATCGGGCTGTTTGAAGCTGTACTTCTTCGTATGCCTTTTTGGTCTTTCCATGTCTGAAAATTTTGCAAATAAACCCTTTAAGTTCCTTGAAAATTTTCTCTTTTGATGACATGAAGTGCAGATGAATGCATGAATGCATGAATGCACAATCACACTCAAGGATCAAGCAAAGCACACCAAACAAAGGTCATGGGAAAGCTCAGTGTACCCTTAATATCAATCATCCATTTTGGTGGATTTAGGTTTTCACCTTATCGACACCCAAGTTCCATTGATATTAACGGTACATGAACTGGCTCGAACATCCTTAATATCAACCATCCTTTTTGGGGGGATTTAGGTTTTATACCTGATCAACACCCAGATTCCATTGATATTAAGGTTGTCTGAACGACTCAACCACGAATCACGGGTTTGTTGAGAGTCACGAGCATGGAGTCTCGGTTAAGAACCACCCAAAGGGAGTGTACTAGGGTTTAAACCTGCCAGACATGTTCTACCAGAGGTTCCCATAATCATCGTTCCATCTCTCGGATATTATCGGAGGAACGAATACTCGTATTCCAAGAATATTCTCAAGAGAAACTCTTATGAGTGTAGTATCACGTAACGATCGCATCAGAACTTACATCTGATCGACCTCCGCACTACGTTCCTAAAAATAGGCCAAGTTGGGTTTGGTAAACTAAGGTCCTTGGCTTCTGCGGCACATGATTGAAAGAATAATGCCTAACCACAAATAACTTGTGTGACATTATTAATCCAACATGACCTCCACCAAGTGAATGGGCTCGCAAGTCAACTGGCTAAGGAATACTCCACACCAGTCAACAAGACTATGCCATTCTCCTATCCTAGAGTGCACTCGAGTTCGGGTATAGAACTCACCTCACAGATCACCAAAGCAAACAACAATTGTATATCAAGCAATTCAAACATTACAATCAATACAGTCATACCAAATGGTACAAAAATATGTCATATAACAAATAATAATATATCGCACAACAAAGGTGAAAAGTAGGCAATACAACCAGGGATCTTGTAATCCCCAGCAGAGTCGCCACTTTTCTGTAGCGGTGTATTCGTCGCTATATGATTTATTGGTTAAACCATAAGCAAAGCATACAATGAATTCGAGTCGCCACCGCACTTTTATTTATCCAAAGGACTGGCTAAAAAGCGAACAAAAGCCTAAGAAGTTTTACACGTAGAAAACTAATAAAAAGATCAGAGAGTCTGGGTAAGGTGTAAATTACGCAATGGGAAGGTGTTAGGCACCCACTACATCCTAGGTACTCCTAGGGAGCCCTTTTCACACTTGTTGTATAAAATTGTTATTTGTTATGAAATATTTATTGTGCAAACATGATTGGGATGATGAGAAAAGAATGTACAATTTTTATTATTTTTGTGTTCGAACGGATGAACCCGTTGCCTACGTACCTTCCATCAAAGGTAAGGATCAAAACTCCGTAGTTCGGCTAAAAGATTTCCAAAAGTTAGTGAGTTCAATTTTAAACAATAGCACTGAGGCTCTTCATTATCAATGGGAGAAAACTCGACCAAGACCAACATCCACCATGCGAGGATAGCTTCGACGTACTAGAGGGGTTAACCCTGTTTTCAGTACGGAAGTCTTATAGTCGACTCACTAAGGATAGGGTGAGGTTTACATCAACCACAATGATAATTGAAACCTATGGCTAATGCATGAAAACTTAGCAGGAATGGACAAAGCCAAAACAATTGAATGGGTGAAGTTAATTGATTGTGATTATGAAAGTAGGGTCAAAGTATGATTAAGATTGATTCAAAAGAAGTATGATGAAATGGAGTTTGAAAAAGTCAAGGACTTGGGTTCCAGGTTTTTAGTTTAAAAGCATGAAGATGTTTGCACAATATCTATCTCAAGTTTGAAAGTAATGTGTGAAAAGGTTTAGGACAAAGAGGGATGAATGGATGAAGATGGATTGTAAAACTTCCTAGGAGGTTCACTTCTTGAAATCATATAGAAGATAATTCAAGTGTGTCCTTTGGAATAGGCAATGAGCAATAGCAAAAATAAACAAACAAATGATACCGGATGCCACTCAATGGTCTTACTCCAATCTCACAAACAAAAGCGGATACCGGATACCAATAGATGGATTTACACCAATCTCCTAAACAAAGAAACAAGGATATCGGAAGCCAATAGATGGACTTATTCCAATCTCCTAAAACAAAACGAAACTTGGATACCGGATGCCAATCTGTCTGGGCTTATACCAATATCCAACATATGATCACAGGAAAGCAAATGCCAACTTGCAGGGACTTACAATTGCATCCTCACATACAACAAATGCAAATGCATCAAGCAAAGAGAAGATGAGTGGCCAATGAGATGGTCTTATACTCACTTCCATATCATAGGAACAATGGCCAATGAATGGTCTTACAATTGTCCTCAATGGGCAATCAACAAGGATATGTCACAGAGACAAATGAAATGATCATGCACTAATGAGCAATTGATGATGATAAATGCACAAAGCATGCAAGCAGACATGTGTATATGAAGTAAGCAATCAATCAATCAAAGTCATTCAGCACACACTATAACCAAACAATCAGGCTCACACAAAGGGTTAGGCATTGAAGCCAACTGGAATGGGGTTAATGGCGCTCTTAACCTTGCCATTGAGGGGCTAAGGTGAAGCAGATGAAAAGATATGAGGGGTGTGACTCATTGCTCTTATCCCTGGCCAGGGAGAGCATTTGAATATCAGAAGGTGTGGGAGTTCAGAAAGTAGGAACTCTCTCCACAAATTATTGACTCGATAGATCTTAGGTTTTTACTCACTATGCATCAACACAAGTGATGTGAGCAAGGTGAGTGACACACAGAATAGTAGGAGATAGGTTGCATATCTCTTGGATTCTACCAATTGCCTTATTTAAAGGACTTTTCCTGCTTGGGACAAATGTAAACACACACAAGCATTGCCTCTTAAGGAGGACTTCAGACAGTTGCCTGGCCAAGTAACAGGCCAGGTCTTCCAGACTACATGAAGATAAGGAATTATACCTCAATGCAAATTGCTATTAAGCAAAGCAAAGCAAGTTCTTAAAGAACTAAGCAACTAAAGGTACCTGAAACCAGTCAAACAGAATCAGTACACAACTCAAAGTCAAATCAAAATGAGATAGAGATCAACAGTCAACATAATCAGTTAAATGTACAATGCACAAAGCTCAAAGCATGTGAGCCAAGAAATCTACAAAACAAACAAGTTAGTTCATGATAAACAATCAAGCTCAATCAATTTGTATTGATCTCTTTGGGTATTTGTTGCTTAACCTGAAAAAATGAACTCAAACATGAGCAACAGGACCACTAGGACAAGCCTAGGGTCAAAAAGAGATAAGAAAATCAAAACAGCAAGTGAAATTCATCCAAAATCAAGTTCAAACAATCAAGAAGCAAACCCAAGTGGTTTCATGTTCATATCATTCATCATCATCATTTCATAAGCAAATTAGGTCAAAGCATGGCATATGGAAGCTCATAGAAGTCAACAGCAAGACTCAACTAAAAACCAATCATAAACAATTTAATAAATCATCAAATAATTCATGATCAATCATAATCAATAACATGGTAAGCATATCAAATTTCAGCTCATTTGGATCAAGGGAAGTTGGTCAATGAAAATCAGAAAGTCAAAGCAAGTTCAAGCATGCTCAAAGAAGTCAACCAAACATGTACCAACTTCAATAAATCATAAAACAGTGACAACATATGATAAATGAATGAGACCAAAACCATGAAAAAGCTTAAGATGTCTACTAATCACATGTCAAATTTCAAGTTCATCCAATTAAGTAGGAGAATTTCACAAATCAAATGGGAACATGTGTCACAAAAAGTCAACATATGACCAAACAGGGGATAAAATCCCAAACAAATAGGAAATGCCATCAATAATTCCAGAAAAATTCACATGTAAACTAGACATCCACAAGTAGGTCCATGCGAAAATTCAGATCAATTTGAGTTCATTAAGCATGGTAATGAAAATCATGAAGTTGGACATCAATGGTGTGACACAAATTGTCACACCCTAATTCAAAAAATCATAACTCCCAAACCAGCAATGATAAATTCACAAACTCTACACCAAAATCACCATGAATGTGTCTAGTTTAAGCACAAAAATTTTCAAAGGCATTGGATAATGTATCATTATTTCACAATTGATTTGGCAAGACATACATAAAATGGACATACATGAGCAAACCCTAGCACCATTTAAAATCCATACATGCAAAAAATCTGGAAAAATCATGATAAAAAACTAGAGATCAAGATGAACATTTTGCAAAAAATCCCATGAATTTTGGATCAAAAATGAGTGTGCTATGATTTTTGTAAGATTGGTGATCAAATGAAATAAAAATTGAGAAATAAAATGATTAAATGAAATAATTAAGCACGGAATGGCAATTTCGTAATATGTTGGATGTTTTAATGGAACGCTGCGTTCCACTTATCCTGCGTGTCACATGATGATTCGCTCATGGCCAATGGAATAGTGCTTCCATGCAAAACAAAAATTGAAAACAGCCAATCGCGTTTCTGGGCAGGGATTAGGGTTTTGCTACAGTAACATCATCATCTTGTTCATCATTTTGAAAAAATCCAGCAAGAGCATTTCGTGACCAAAATCGACAAACAACATATCAACATGTTCATCTAAGCATGTACATCAATAATCCAACAGCCAATTTCATTGACTCGAGCTAATAAGAAAGAATCATGCAAAAACATACTTAAACATCAAATTTCACGACAACATAACTTTCAAATTACTCAACCATTTTCATCGATTTAAAGCTCATTGTGAACAGCAAAGTAAGATCTATCCAAAGCATATCATGATTTTGCAAATGGTGAGATTCAAAATTTTACCAAAGTTGAAGAGCCGTGATGATTCAGTTGTTGTTTGGTTGTATTTGCTCGAAACAGATGCTCTTGGTGGTTGGTATTGATGAATGGACAAGTCTTGAAAACCCAGCTGCTTTAATTCTAGCTTAGAACTTGAACTGCCATGAGAGAGAGCTTTAATGGAACAGTGGTGCAAATGGCCTTACAGTCGTGGCTTGATGCTTGCCATGAGCTCAAAAATGATGGTGAATGATAAAGCAAACCACACAAGTTCGAAGCCTTTGGCAATTTTCAGAAAAAAGTTTCAAATGAGCAAAATGAGAGCTTGAGAGAAATTGATATTTTGATCTGTTTTTTTGTGTTGTGGCTGCTAGGGCTTTTGTTCAGCAGAAAATGCAGTATATATATGCTGTTTAATGTTGGTTTAAGTTGGTTAATGGAAGTGGTAATTGGAATTAACTTAAATGAAGTGTTTTTGGTCATTTGCTAAAATCCAACCAAGTTTGTATGGGGTGTAGGAGGCTGCACGAAATTGGGCCCTAGACAACTTCCAAACATCATTTCAGAACTCTTTCAATTGGTAGAAATGGTTGGAAATAGTTATTTTGAAAGGTCATTTTTTACCTCACTTAATTAAATTCAAACCACTTCAAAAATGCCATTTTGATTGGTGACCTTTTGGTGAATTATGATGGAAGATTTGGATAGACCACATCAAATAGGACTTGTAGCAAAAAACCCCACCCAATTTGGCCAAATGGTTTGGAAGATATGGCCTTTTGAAGTTCAAAAATTCTTGAGAAAGATTTGATCATAACTTGCCAACCATAAATGGGAATTGAGTGTTCTTGGACTTTTTGAAAATGGGAGAACAAGATCTTCAACTTTCATGTTGGGCAAAAATTCATTTGAAGCTTGTATGATGAAGTAATGTTGAGGAGAAGAAGTTTCCATTTTTGGCAAATTCCAATTACAGATCAACTTTCTATTTTGGGAAATTTCTTGACTGACTTCAAATTCTTCACTGATGATGTTTGACATGTTATATGAGGCTTATATGGACATGAATGAGACCTCTCAACCCAATTCCCATCATCAAATCACTGATTAAATAGACAGTTGACCAAAGTTGACTTTGCTAGGGTTTTGCTTGACTGAACCATGTTCTGATGAATTCCAAGCTCCTACCATTTGATATCTTAATTCAAAATGATGTCACAACTCATGTGAACTCTTGATGAATGATCATGGTGCCCAAATTCTGCAAGAATGGCCACCATCTATCTCAATGACTGACTTTGACTGATTTTGACTGATTTTGACTGAGTTGACCTAATTTGCTTCATCTGCAAGTAACATGGTTAGATGACAATATTTTTGTACTTTTGGTTAGTAAATAGATGAAAAGCAATGATATGCAAATGCAATACATGCTTGGTGATCAAGAACCACACTCACAAGATGACCCACCCACTAGGAGGGAAGCAAAGGTGTACAAAGATCCTTGAGGCAATGATATGGTATGACATGATGCCATGAGGGATCTTGGGGACAAAATTGGGGTCTTACAGTAAGGAGTGGAACTTGAAGAGTATAGTCATAATCACTTCTCAGCGAAAGGATGCCAGACCTAAGAAGCATTGCAGAATTCAGAAATTGAGGAATACTAGGCATCCACACGGCCGTGTTAATCAAAATAGTGGATTAACACGGGCGCCCGTGTGGTGACACACGACCGTGTTAATCAAAACAGAGGATTAACACGGGCGCCCGTGTGGTGACACACGACCGTGTTAAATAAAACAGTGAATTAACACGGGCGCCCGTGTGCAGGAACACGATCGTGTTGTTTGTAACGGACCAATTTTTCAAATTTTGTGATTTTGGGTATTTTCAATGTTGGGCCCCACTTGCTATTACATCTCTTCCCCACCACTTATTCTCATTTTTTCTGATTTTGGAAACCTCTCTCTCCCTCTTCCTCCATTGTTAACCTAGCCTCCATCAAATTAAGCTTCACTTTTCTCATAGCTCCACTCACTTTAACCTCATCTCACCTTCACAAAAATCGTTCCTCTCGCCGTCCTCTATATAGTGACGGTTGCAGTTTTCACTAACCTGTTCTTTGGATTTTGAGAAAAAAAATTTTAGGTACCATTATGCCCCCAAAGCGTACAAGCAAGGAGAAGGAGGTAGCCACGTCTTCTCGACCAAAACAACGGGTTAGACGCTCTACGAATCCTCGTGGCATTTTGTTTGACCAACCAAATCATCAAGAAAGGTATGTGATTCTCGCTAAACGTAAGCTTATTCCGACTCGATATATGTGTGATGCTACACTGGATGACTTACGTTTAAAAGAAGAGGTGCACCGCATGTTTCACAACATTGGTATGTTGGAATTCATGCAATTCGAAGCACCGACCTTCGCTCGTATCACCTTTGAATTCTTGAGTACGGTTGAGTTCAAGATGAGGAGAAGGTGGACAGGTTCAGAGATGGAATTTTATGGGCAAATTACTTTCCGCTTGTTTGATGAAGATCACAAATTATCTATTGAGGAACTTGGGAGTATTCTAAGACTCCCGGTATCTGGACCCGGAACCCCTCCGGACACTTTTCCTGCGATTGATTTTTGGCAGGCTATTACAGGTAAAACTGGATATAACCCTAGCTCGGGAAAAGCTTCTGGAATTCATAACCCGTGCTTCAGGTATGCACAAAAAGGGTTAGCATACACCTTGTTCGGACGGGGTGATAGTACCGGGGTTGCTGCTAAGAGAGAGTTATTTTTTCTGTATTGCATGGCCCACAATGAGCGAATCAATGCAGCGGCTTTCACCGCCAATCATTTGAAACAGGTTGGCCATGCAACTACTGGGGATATTTCTATAGGTGGTATGATCACGTAAATTGCGGGCCACTTTGGGTATGATCAACTCTTGATGGAAGAGACTGCAGTAATGGGCAAGTCTAAGATTGACATGCACACGCTAGTCAATCAGCAAATGATTACCATCAGGCCGACTCATTACGCTCTGATGATTCACAATGTGGAAGTGCTCGCACTACCAGCACCTGGGTCCATTAACATTGCCAATGCTGCTAACTGGTTGTACATAGGTTCAGCCCAAGCTGTAGGGGAAGATGCACAGTTTGACCATGACCTTTCAGGCGAGGACATGGAAGAAGATGAGAGGCCAACTACCCACGGTATGCCACCCCCACATGATTCGAGCCTACATGGTGAAGGCTCCTCTTTTATGTCTCAGGACCAGTGGGGTTGGATCCAGACGGAGATGGGAACTCTCTGCACCGAGCAGACCAGACAAGGTGCGGAATTAGATAGACAGAGTGTGGAACTGTTCCGGCAAGGGACAGTCATGGATGACATGCAGGCCATGATGCAACGTCTGATGTTGCATTTCCCGCACGATCCCCCGCCTCCTCCACAACAGTGATCACTGTAAGTCCCCTTCGTGTTTGAATTTAAACATTGAGGTCAATGTTTAGTTCAAGTGTGGGGGGGTTTTTCTCCTTTCATGTTTTTATTTTCTTGCAATTTGTTTTGTTTTTGTTATGTTATCGTTATATTAGTATGGTTGTTTGTTTTGTTTGTTTTCTGTTCTTTTGGACCTACTGTGTGTACAAAGTGATGAGAAACGGTTGGACGAGCCCGGGATCAATGGTAGTGGATGAATGACACCCCTCAAACTTAGGCTGATAAGGCACCCCGGAAGTTGATGCAACCTTGAGAAAAGAAGTCAGACACAATTTGGGGACACCGGACCAAGAGAGCGGTATGGAAAGACCAAGTCAGAAAAGAACCACATAACACGAGGAGACTTCAGAGCTTGCAAGCTAACCAACATGGTGAGATCACAAAAATCCAAACACTAAATATCAGCATGAGAGTTCAGCCAGGTATGACTTTATCACTCTGATTTTGCGTATGTCCTGTTGACACGTCACATCATGACAACACACACTGAGGCAAGTTGTTTGTTTAGCCAGGGCCTTTCTAACCATCCATATCTGTATGTTTCCCTTCGTAAACCCCGTTGAGCCTTAGCCATTTTATTTCATCATAAACCCCCTGTTAACTTTTAAGCATTATTCATCATAAATCCCCTGTTAAGTTTTAATCATTCATTTTTTTTTCCATAACTCGGTATGATTGTGTGAATTGCAAGATGTGCAATAAAACTAAGTTTGGGGTGGAAATCTTGAAAGAGAAGGCAAGTGCAGAATAAGAGATCATACAAAAAGAAAAATAGTATGTATTTTCTTTAAAAGAAAAAAAAAAAAGAGAAAAAAAAAGAGAAAAGAAAAACAAAAGATAAAAATGCACTAGCCGAGACTTAAGACTCTAACACATATAAAATGCTCGGAAAATTTGAGTAGAAAAAGAGTCAAGAGAGTGAAAATAACCCCCAGAGTATACGTGATGCACGAGAAAAAGAGGAAGAAAAATCACACAACATGACTACCGAGTTTAAAACCCTTTGTTATCCAATTTTTTGTTTATCCCACCGTACCCAAGCCCCGTTACAACCTAAAAAGACCTCGAAAAGTATGTGGAATCTGCTGTGGTAGTGACATTAGAATGTATTCAAAGTTAAGAGTTTGGTATTGCATACTGTGCTGTGAGTGTACACACCTAACCTTGAGAGATATTGTGAGCGTGTGAAAAGCTTGCAGGTGAAGAGGTTTCTGATGTGGAAATATGGTAAACTGCCTGAATCGGAGAGACCTGAAACTCGATTGGAAAGGAAGAACACAAATGGTGAAAGACTAGGTTGCATTGTGGAAAATGAATTCGGGGGTGACCTTTGTTTGGACTCAATACATCACTTGAGAACAAGCAATGAGACAAGTTTGGGGTTGTGATCGGTCACCATTTCCATTGAATTCCCACCATTAATCCGACATATTTTCATCACTTTGGTAAGATTTATGTTAGTTTTTAGTTGCTTTGGAGTCATTTATCATGTTTTGTTGGTTTGGTATCGCATTGCATTCGATTACAAGTTTATGTCAAAAAGATCTCGTTTATGCTTTGTTTGGTAGTGTCATTGTTACAGGCCATTGCACAGGTTTAAAAGCAATAATGGTGAAGTTATGGATACTCAGAAAGGAAAAAATATGAAGAAACAACAGGTCAACATGGGCACCCGTGTGCCACAACACTGCCCGTGTTGTTGATCAGGCAGAGCAAAATGGGAGAAGAAAAACAGAGATCAACATGGGCACCCGTGTGTCACCACACGACCGTGTTGATTAAAACAGTGCATTAACACGGGCACCCATGTGGAGGAACACGGCCCGTGTTGTTGCCTCTGTAGCTTGTGCTGAAAATAATTATAATGGAGAGCAACACGGGCACCCGTGTGGTGACACACGGCCGTGTTGATTGGACGCAGCTTGGAAACCCTAACTTTTGCTTTGTGAACCGATTCTGCTCATTAAGGGTAGTTTGGACCGTTTGCTTGGAAGAGATTCATCTGAAGCTATAAGAAGGCTTGGAAGAGAAAGAAGAAGGCACTTTTTGACGGACGAAAGAAAATATTGCATTGGAGAAGATATCTAATACGAAGGATTTGAAGACGGCGAGATTCAAGGGCATCAACCATTGAAGATCAAAATCTCCTATGGATACATTATGAATTCTTTAAGTACTATGAGAGGCTAAACCCCTTGATGCTAGGGGGGTGGTCCTGATGTTATCGCATGTTATGAATTTGAACAAATGATTTCTTGATTACTATGTTATTTATTTCAATTCAATTGTGTGATGTTATTATGCTTTTGTATCGGACAAATACAAATTGATCTATGACTTTCAATAACAGGAGTGTGATTGTTAGGGTTTTCACACAATTGGGTTTATGAATGCATCATCTAGGACTAGTAACTTTCGTAAATCACCGTAAACCTTGATATTATGTATGATTAAAACCAATGATTAATTGAATGGACATTTGAGTAAGAATTGGTAGTTTAATAGTTTCTTCCTTAAGGACTTAAGTAAGAACATTTTGAGGTTAGGTGATTGAATGTTTCATATGTATTAAGGAAATCTTGACTGAATTCATAACTGGTTAGATCAAACACTCACCCTAGCATCTTTTATCTTAATCAATTACTTTTACTATTTTTGTGTTTACTATTATAAATTCCAAAACAACCAACCCATTATCCTTTTGTTCTGATAGAATCAAATTAAAATAAGTATTTCCTATGCAATCCCTGAGATCGATACTTGGAAATAAAACTCCTTATTACTACATCGATAAAAATAGTACACTTGCTATTTTCCCGATCAAGTTTTTGGCGCCGTTGCCGGGGATTGCCAAACTACATATTTTAATTTCTATTCTATCGAAATTTTGTTGCTCGCCAACCAAAATTTTATCTGTGACAATTTTGTTATTCAATTCTAATCTTTGTCTAACTTGTTTATGTGAGGTAAGGCCTCAACGGATTTTCCTTTTGACGCAGATCCAGAAAGAACTCTTCGAGCTAGACTAAGACAAGCTAAGAGAAAGAAACTGGAATTAGCAGAGAAAGCGGAGGGAGAAGTTGTTTCAGTGCACTCAGAGAATTCAGATTCAGACACGGAAACAGTTCCTGAAATCATGGCTACTAATCCACCACCACCACCACCAGAGAGACTCCTCGGTGACTATGGTGGAACCAACACCCCGGGTGGTCGTATGACAATGTCAACCAACCGGTTAATGTGGAACAATTTCAGCTGCATCCCAGCACCATTAATCAACTCGAAAGACGGTCCTTCTCTGGAAGAGTGAATGAAGATGCCAACAAGCATCTGCAAAGATTTTTAACCATGAGCACAACACTGAAAATGCCTGGACATAGCGAGGGAGCATTCCGACTTCGTATGTTCCCATTCACTTTAGCAAATGAGGCTGAAGAGTGGTTCTATTCCTTACCTGCTGGTAGTATCAATACATGGGAGCACATGGAAACAGCCTTCTTGCAAGAGTATTTTCCCGCATCTGTGTCATTGCGGAAAAGATATGAGATCCTAAACTTCAAACAGAAGGAGGGTGAGTCACTAGGAGATTCCTACAAACGATTCAAGTGAATCCTAATGGCTTGTCTTACTCACAACATGGATGAAACTGAACAAATGCAAATGTTTTCCAATGGTCTTCGAATTCAAACGAGACAAATCCTTGATTCAGCAGCTGGTGGCTCAGCCAACTTTGCAACAGCCACCGGTATGAAGAAGATAAAAAGGGTAAACCTCCTTCTTGCAGAAATCTTTCAAACTTCCCATGCATTTACATTCAAATTCTCATTAAGTGTGCATTTACATTTCAAACTTCCAACTACATTGTGAGTTGCATCTACCTAGTGCCTATTGTCTCTTGGCCTCTCCTCTTCCCAAAACCCTAAATCCTCATCTATAAAAAGGGTAAACCTCCTTCTTGCAAATCACTATCAAAATCCTCTCAAAATCTCTACTTTCACAAAAAGCTTCAAAATCATTACCCATGGCTTCCTTATCCCGCAGACCTACCAGTAAGAGATAAAGGGAATCATCCTTTGCATCCTTACCCATTACCGTTGTATCATTAGTTCCACCAGCTCTTGTCGACTCCTTCAACAAAGATATTGGTAAAAGAGGAGTTGTGAGGCAACATGCATTCTACAAACTCACTGCAGAACGCATGCATCTCGTAGAAATCATGTCTCTGCTATAATATCACGACATTGTCAAATTCCTGGAATGCAATGCCAAATATAGCGAAGACTTGGTCTGTGTGTTCTACACTTGCCTTCATGACAAATTTCGTGGGCAAAAGTTTCACTCCAGGATCGGCACAAGAAAGGTATCGTTTAAGTCTAATGTTTGGGATAAATATTTCGATATGACACTGGCTGCTGATGAAAATCCTCCTGCTGAGGTAACTGACTCTCACCCAATAGAAGGATATGAGTTTAAGAGCGCGTTGAACGACATGCTGAAAAGACCCTACCCAGATCACATTGTGAACAGTGATGCGTTCCCACGAACTGTCACTGCCGGCAAGCTGAAAACAGGAGAGCGCATTCTCTAGTGGATTGTGTCACGCATCCTGCGAACTAAGAAGGGTGACCTTTCCTGAGTTGAACAGGCTGAGGTTCATCTCATATATATCCTGAAGAATCAGCGCAAAATAAACTGGCCTTACTACATTGCTAGTAGAATGTTCAGTTTACGAGACTCCGGACGAGGAACGGCTCTTGCCTACGGATCTTTTATTCAAGAGGTTCTTACTGCAACCGACGTGGATTATCCGTCCTTTCCGTATACTTCTATTTACTCAGATAAAGAATTCAGCCCAAAAACTTTGTCTATGATGGGATATTTTTGGTGTGATGAGTGGAGAATATACAAATTTATTCGCAGAGGGTATGTTCCTACGACTGTTGAAGAAGATGATGAAAGTGATGAAAGTGAAGAAGAAGACCAAGAGGAAAATGAAGAAGAGGGAGCAGGACAAGCATTTGAGTAGCATGATAGTCCTCCACAAGCTGACACTCACGACTACACAAACTCAGCTTGGGTTCAGAATACCTATTCAACTACAGAAGATGCCCCCAACCATGGTGGCTGGGGTGAATGGCAACATATGGGCTGGTCAACACAACGCCAATTCTATCAGCCGTATCAATACGGTGCTAAAGAATCTCAACCGTCTCCTCCGCAGCAAGACAATTCTTCTGAACTCTTAGATATGATGCGAGATATGCAGTTGGCTCATCAATCATTCATACAAACTCAGGATGAGCGCTATGCTCAAATATGCAGCCAGCTTCAAGCACAAAATGAGAGGCTCGATAACCTCTCTACCAGCATGAATGAACGGTATGCAGCATTTACCGAAAACATTTGAACGCCAGGAGTGGTCGGTCGACGTGGGCATCAAGTATCTAGGTGGTGTTGCTGACCAAATATCGTCTATGGCAGACCCCTACAGAAACCCGGATATCTGTTACCATCGAGGACGAGACCATTAGGACATAAAACTGCATATGCATCTGTATTTTTTTTTTGTTTGACTGAATTAATTTTCTATTGTGCTCGTTTGTGCAAATCCAATTTAATGTTATCTTCTTTTTAATTTGTTCAGTAATAATATTTGGTGTGATATTGTTATATGATTCACTATCTCCTGTTGAATATCATGTTACGTTGAATAGTAGTTCCTTTCCTCTTTTTGATGTTGTCAAAGGGGGAGAAGAGCATGTACCAAAGCCAAGCCAAAATATTCACAACAATTAACAGTTCGTTTTGCAGACAACCTTAGATTACAAAAGTAAGGGGGAGTGTGCATAATGTGTGTAAATATTGCATGTTGTTTTTCTCTTTGGTTTTACACAAGTTGTCATCATCAAAAAGGGGGAGTATGTAAGGGCAAACTGTCATACAACATACGATCATAGGTTTCGATGATGACAAATGACCACCATGGATGAATCGGCATTGTCGATTCCACCTCTACAAAACAAATGCAACATATCACCTATCATATCCTTTTCTATGCTCATCTAAACTGTTATATTTCATACAACATATGTGGATAAAATATGGTCATGACAAAATGCATGAAAACCACAAAAATCTGAATTTTTGCAGATTTGCAGGGTTTGAGTCGACCGTAGGGTCGGCGCACAACATAGTGCATTTCCCACGGGTCAGCGCATAACACAGAGCATTTCCCACGGGTCAGCGCACAAAGAGCTTGCGTCAACCGCAGGGGTCAGTGCATGAACCACGGGTCAGCGCACGCCGACCTATGGTCGATGCATACTAATGTATTTTTCAGTCTGTCCAAAACTGCAGGCCATGCATCGACGCATAGACCTGCTATGGTCGACCGTTTGTGCGCAAATTCAGTTTTTTAAGTATTTCCCACTCTGTTTGAAAAGTTGTTAAGTGGGTTGGTTGGTTGGTTACTATAAATAGAAGTTTAGTTACTGGTATCAACTAACATTTTGACAATTTGATTCAAGTGTTCAAAGAACAAGAAAAAGTGAAATAGGTGTCTAAGATTCATCATCTTCATCTTCAACATCTCACAACACATCAACTACACACAACCATTTTTGAAGTTCTTTGTGATTGGTTAAAGGTGATAACGTTCGAAGCCGAGATTGGGGAATCCGGTTCGGGTTGAAGCTTGTGACAGGTTTTTTCTTGAATAAAACCGTTAGGGTTTTGTCCTCCAAGACTGGTTTGTGTTTGGGGGTTTTTGGACGAATTCTTCATCAATTTTCAGCTGAGCGAAGGTGATTGAGAAGAGGAAGTCTTCATCAATCTAGTAGCGGATTCAGTGATATTGAAGGGAAGATTTCGGGTTCGATTTGTTGTAGTTGAGATCAGCCGGGCCGAGGGTTTGAAGAACTGAGGGTTATTCAACAAAGGGGCTGGAATCGGAGGTCTATCAACAACAATCAAGGACTTGATTCACCTTGAATCAAGGAACAAGGAGTGGAAGCAACATTCAACGTCTTGAGAGTTCTGTTGTATATTTGCTTTGCAATCCTTGTATAAACGGTTAAATTCAACAGGTGATATCTATTAAATCATCTCAATTCTAGTTTTAGAATTGAGGGCAGACGTACCCCGAAGCGAGGACGACGGGGGAACTGCCTCATCAAATCTTTGTCTTCTCTATTTTTCAGCATATGTGTTTTGGCTTAAAAATAAGTGATTTTCGTATAAGCACTTTTATCAAACCTTGATATTAATTGAGTAAGAAGTTGAAACTCTGTTTTTGAATCCAAAGTACAACAAAATATTGTACTAGACTGATTAAAATCACTTACTCAACATAAATATCACTTGGAGTGTTTTTACACACCAAGTATTTGATAATTTGCCTAAACCAAAATTATCTTAGTTGTGTATCTAGTTTGGTTTGCTCTTTGAATCATTGGAACTAGGAATCCTAGTAAGTGAAACAAATCTTTGATAGTGTGACTAGTGTTGTGATTCGTACTCTACATTATCACAAATCCATAGGCTTGACGCATATCCGGTTTTCCAATAACAGTTCGTTTTAGACTATATTTTCCTCGGCCGCTTCCGCACTTAAAACAAATTTTCAAAACCAATTTTTTAAATTGGTAGCATCGACTCAATTTTTAATTGGGATCTATTCAACCCCCCCCCCCCCTTTCTAGATTCGTGCCATAGTCTAACAGCAACCGCCACAACCAAGTCTCCCAACTATCCCTACTTTTTCGCCACCTTTTTAGCCACGGTTTCCACCACTCTTGTTACATTTGAGGAACATAAAAAGGATATAAAAAGAGACCATTCAGACTACCAGCTCAGGCTCTTCTTCCAGTTTTTAGTTTACGATTAATTTTTGTTATGCTTTATTTTTCTTTTAGTTTTCTAGCCAGTTTCTTACCATTGTAAAAGTGATAGTTTCTCCACATCGGGGACTATTACGGTTTATTATTTTTCACGCATTTGGGATTCAATTGTAAGAGGTATTCATTGCCAAAGCCTGCCGGAATTATTTAATCGAAGATTCAAGATTCAATTCCAGTTCTTAAATTGCAAC
This sequence comes from Lathyrus oleraceus, assembly GCF_024323335.1. Taxonomy (NCBI): domain Eukaryota; kingdom Viridiplantae; phylum Streptophyta; class Magnoliopsida; order Fabales; family Fabaceae; genus Lathyrus; species Lathyrus oleraceus. The sequence goes on from NC_066581.1 coordinate 242,185,067, forward strand.
CCAGGTTTATTATTGTTTACTATTTTTATTTATTTATGCCTTACTGTATGTTTAATTCCCCAATTTCCATGTATGTCACTGGCTCTATGTCCGGCTAAACCCTTAGGGATCGATATGTAAAGACCGTCGAAACGACAGGATTAAATAATAATTGGTGTTAGTTTTTATTAAAACTTATTTTTCCAGTTTTAGTTTCTTAATTTAATCAAACTGTTTTTCGTACGAGAGTACAAAACAAACTAAGGTTACGGTCAATAAAAAAGAGAGTTTGAGATTTTAACCAGATAACTAAAACTAGGCATTGATCCTAAATACAGCGAGAGCGCTTTAGGATTAATTAGACTTTATCTATATTCAAAAAGTACTTTTAGATTCAAAATGAGACCGCGAGAGCCAAGAATTCTGGTTTAGGAGTATGGTCGAAGTCAATAAAACGAGAGTGTGAGGCTAAGTCCTTTTTATAAATAGTCTCTACTGAAGAATATTTTAACCAATAAGATTACACCAACTATCTATCGAATCCCCGAGGATTGATGTATTACATACCGATATCTCCTATATCTTATATCTTTATCTTTATTCTATTATATAGTTATTTCTCTTCATCCCTCCAATCTTAGAACAATCATTCGCCTTAGATTTACATAGTAACCTCAGACCACGATACGTTCGATTATTAGTCCTTATGGGTTTGATAATCTTTAAAACTACGTGATAGGACTGTGCACTTGCAGTCACGATTCACATAGACTTACCAAAGTCGCGATCAAGTTTTTTGCGCCATTGTTAGGGACTAATTTAGTCGATATCGTAACTCTAGCATTGCCCAGTACAGACTAAGGCACTCTTTTCTCTATTATTATGTATCACCCAAATTTTCTCTACGATTATCACTCCCAGTATTTTGAGGAATCGCAAGATTCCTATAGATCCAACCTGGAAATATTAATGGAGGATTTCATTGAGACGCAGACGCACTCTAGGATAGAATTTATGATGGAACGCTTTGTGGCTACACAAACGCTTCAGAATGAAGAATTTAGAAAACAAAGTCTCTATACCAATGAAACCCTTACGCAACTGAACACTGTGGTCGAGTCCCTCATCACTCACAACGAGGCATTTGAGACTCAAATCTCCTTACTTGCGCAGACACCTCTAGGACCTTTCCCTGAGAAACATGCGGATGTTGTAACAATCGCAAGTGAAAGTTTTACCGAAAATCCTAAGGAGAGTGATAATGAGGAGGTTCAGGTGAGAAGAGAGTAGAGATTAAGAAAGAACCACCAACACCACCCGAGAGGGAGGTTTTCAAAGAGGTAGAGAAGGAAGAACTATGTGTTATTCCTCCTCCCTATAAATGACAAATCCCTTTCCCGCGAAGGCCTGTGGAAGTTAAGGTAGACCCCAAATCCGAAAGATATGAAGAGGTATCGGAAAATATCCACACCAATGCACCTTTATTTGAGAGCCTGAACAAGAAGAGAAAATTAGAAGACCATGAAACTATGGAACTCATTAGTATAAAAAGGGGCAAATTATACTTTGAGGTGGTGGATGAAAAAATTGAACCTAAACCTGAAAAGCTAGCTCTCAGGATAGAGCCTGAACCACCACCACAAGTTCAGAAGGATAAACCACCTCGCAGAAGAAAAAGAAGAAAAGGTGATGGATATGAAAGATGGATTGATAAGTGGCCATGGAAATCAAGGAAAAGTGAAAAGTTTGACCGAGGATTCATCCTCGAAAGATGCGTAAAAGTGAACATTGTGCTAAACTGGGAAAAATGCCATTTCATGGTCCGACAAGGAATTGTGCTCGGACACATAGTATCCAACAAGGGGATTGAAGTCGACAAGGAAAAAATAGAAGTTATAGAAAACCTTCATCCTCCTAAAACCGTAAGAGAAATACGAAGCTTTTTAGGACACGCCGGTTTCTACCGGCGATTCATTAAGGATTTCTCAAAAATCACAAAACCACTGACTGGTCTATTGATGAAAGACGTTGAATTCATCTTTGACGAAAAATGCCTAGCGGCATTTGAACTACTGAAAACACCTCTTATAACCGCACATATCATGCAACCACCCGATTGGAGATTACCGTTTGAAATCATGTGTGACGCTAGTGACTATGCTGTAGGCGCAGTCTTAGGACAAAGAAGGGACAAGAAAATTCATGCAATATACTATGCAAGTAGAACCCTAGACCCCACACAGATGAACTATGCCACCACAGAAAAGGAACTTTTAGTCGTAGTGTTCGCTCTGGATAGATTCCACTCCTACCTAGTAGGAGCAAAGATAATTATCTATACCGATCATGCTGCAATTAGGTGCCTGTTAAATAAAAAAGACGCCAAACCAAGTCTCCTAAGGTGGATCTTACTATTACAAGAGTTTGACCTAGAAATCAAGGATAAAAGAGGCACAGAAAACGTCGTGGCCGATCACTTGTCAAGAATGGAAGGTATTGAACCTGAACGAGTGCCTATAAATGACGATTTTCCGTACGAAAGGCTCATAGCCCAATTGGAAAGTAGTACAGCTAAAGATGCGTTAACCCATAAGGATACTAAAACAAACGAAGTAGTGGAAGCAATTTACACCCAAACCACATTACCATGGTACGCTGACTTCGTCAACTACTTAGCAGCTAGGGTGCTTCCACCAGACTTGACCTACCAACAAAAGAAAAAAATTCTTCCACGATCTTAAACACTACTATTGGGATGAGCCTCTACTTTTCAAGAGAGGCACCGACGGCATTTTCCGTCGATGTGTCCCAGAAGATGAGGTAGAAAACATAATTTCCCATTGTCATTCTGCTCCCTATGGAGGACATGCAAACACCTCGAAGACTTGCGCTAAGAACTTGCAAGCCGACCTCTTTTGGCCCACTCTGTGGAAAGATGTCCACATCGTGATCACAAATTGCGGCCGGTGTCAACGCACTGGCAACATATCTAGACACGACGAGATGCCTCTTAAAGGAATTTTGGAAGTAGAAGTCTTCGATGTTTGGGGAATCGATTTTATGGGACCTTTCCCGTCTTCTTTTGGTAACAAATACATCCTTGTTGCGGTCTATTACGTATCAAAATAGATTGAGGCCATAGCCTCTTCAAAGAATGACACACGAGTGGTAATTATACTCTTTAAGTGAATAATCTTCCCTAGATTTGGAGTGCCAAGACTTGGCATCAGTGATGGTGGCTCCAATTTTATTTCAAGGGTTTTTGAAAAGTTATTACTGAAAAATGGAGTCCAGCACCACGTAGCAACAACCTATCACCCACAGACGAGTGGGCAAGTAGAAGTCTCGAACTGAGAAATTAAACAAATCTTAGAAAAGTAAGTTTCCACCTCTAGGAAAGATTGGTCCTCAAAATTACCAGAAGCCCTATGGGCATATAGGATAGCATATAAGACCACGATAGGAACCACACCTTTTAAGCTAGTTTATGGAAAATCATGTCATCTGTCGGTAGAATTAGAACATAAAGCATATTGGGCCATTAAGACCCTTAATCTCAATTATACTACCGCAGGCGAGAAGAGAATATTAGATATCCACGAACTAGAAGAGCTTAGGTTAGATGCGTATGAGAATGCCCAAATCTATAAAGAAAGAACAAAAAAATGGCATGACAACCGCATATTAAGGAAAGAGTTTAAGGAAGGCGACAAAGTACTCCTATTTAACTCCTGCCTCAGACTCTTTCCCGGAAAACTTTGTTCTAGATGGTCCGGTCCCTTCGAAATTACCAATATCTTTCCGAATGGAGCAATAGAAACAAAAGGAAAAACGAGCGAACCATTCATAGTAAATGGCCAACGTTTGAAACATCACCACAATGGTGATAACAACGATTTCATTGCGAATCTTAAGTTTGCAGAGTCTCACGCTCATTCAAAGGAATATCACCTATCCTATTTCTGTCGAGCTTACGACAATAAACAAAGCGCTTGGTGGGAGACAACCCACACTTTGTCTTTAACTATTTAATTTCATCATAAATTTATAATTATTACTATTGCTTAATCTTCATTTATTTGTTTTCTTGTTTATTTATTTCTCTTAAAGTTAATCGGTAAATCTCTGTATCATTGACCATTATTAACTTAATGCTATTATCTACTTGATTTTATGTAGCTACTGACTATCACAATGCAATAAGTAGATTACATGGATATAGTCTTCAGAGGCAGAGCTCAAAGGAGACGTTTTGAGACTCTATTTCAGAGAGAAATGACAATAATGTTATACCCAGATGAACCAACCATGACCAAATTAGGTATAATAGACAGTGTCATGTTCCTAATTAACCAACTAGGTTGGGACACCTTTGCCATCAAGAGGAAATTTAGTTCCATCACTAGGTTGACTCTAGAATTCCTAAGCTCCCTAGTGTACCTACCAAATCATGGTATGGCCTTTAACAAAGGCCTAATCACCTTTAGGTTGTTTGACAAAGACTATCGCTACACCCACAGAGAAATGGTTGAACTCCTAGGATATCCTAATGTCCCTGATACCTTTACCATTACCCAGGAAGACATACTTATGGACAATCAATTAGACCTCTTTCAGGGTAGCATCACTGGAAACAACCATCCCGAGCCAGACCTTATGCAATCAGAGAACATCCATAACCCTACCATCCGTTACTTTCATAAGATCCTAGCTCACACCCTGTTTGGAAAGGAAAAGAACAGAACCTTAGTGTCCAGAGACGAACTATTTATAAAGTACTGTGCATCACAGGCCCGACCTGTTAACGTTGTTACATTCATGATAGCTAATTTATACCGTATAGCACAGGAAGACCCTAGGACGAGTGTACATGATAGGAACAATTGGCTCTATGATTTGGATGGACCACCACCCTAAATCCCTGCTCACCCTGATAATCATCTCTCTGATGTTGAATCAGATGCCCCAATTATACCTGTTGCACCTCTCACCGATCATGCTGCTACCATCCAAGCTGTTTAGACAGATGTCGCCAATCTGAGAGGCGAACTGAGCACCCTACGCATGGAATTCCACGGCTTTATGGATGTAGTGACAGAGAACCTGAATCACATTTACCAACACTTCTACTCGTTCGCTCCTCCTACCAGCAGTCGTCGAAATGGCTGATTTACTATAGAGTTACCGATTTACTGACTTTCATTTTATTTTATTTTCATGTTGGAATTTTATTGTGGTTTACTTTTATACATTGGAATTTATTTAATTACTTCATTTACTTTTATTTCAATAGACATATTATTTCATCTTTTCCAGTCTACCCGATTTTTTTACTCGTCAATGTTGCGATTAAATTCCATTCCAATGTGTCATGTTTTTCTATTCCCATACATTATATTTATTGGTAAATTAAAATTTGCATGGTCAAAGAAAAAATAAAAACACACGCATGAGAAACCACACTGCATGTGGCGCCTGCCACACACAGTTGTGGCGCCCATGTGAGGGTTGTGGCGCCCGCCACAGGGCCCTAGTGGCGTCCGCCACACACACCAAGAGTGGCACAGGCCACTACACAAGCCTGCACGCACAGGCTGTGTGCTTTGGTCCATTCAACTCACCTTTAATGAAATGTTCCTTGCATGCAGACAATGTTTAATGCCATTCAACCAATTTTCAAATCTCATGGACCAAGGCATTTAATATGATTAATGTTATTTATCTACCAATTAATTTTCCAACCACCTTCACCTTTATATAAACCACCCACATTACCCAAACAATTCACAACTCTCATTCACATATTTCTCTCCTCTCTTGCTCTATTCTCACTATATTACACAAGGGGTGTAAAATCCACTATGGCACAGATGAGGGAATACGAAATAGTGTTCAGAAACGGTGAGACGGGCGAATTACAAGAGGATATGTACACGTCTCTAAGCCCCAGAAAGATCGAATCAACAAGGTATACCGATGAACACTGTTTATATGCCTTATGAATTCTAGATAGTGTTAACTATATGCTAGACATTTTAAATTTAAATTATTTTCTATCTCTCAAGGACCCTGTCTATCCTCAACTAACATTAGAATTTCTAAGCTCATTAATCTTTAGTCCCACACCCAACACAAACTGCTTTAGTGGGACTGTCCAGTTTCGCTTATTTAACATCAAATACGCCTTTACATTTTCCCAATTAGCGGACCTGCTACATTTTCCCCATGGGGATGGTGTAGTAAGTGAGGTCCCAAATACTGAGGGTTGACAACGCGCCTTCCAACCATTTTGGAGGGTAATAACCGGTACAGTAACCCATAGTTTTAAGGGAAACAAAGCCACTTTAATTCAAAATCTGGCTATTCGATATTTCCGCCAAATATTGCCGTGCACCATTTTTGGCCGAGAAAATTCTAACAAGGTGAACGAAAAAGAACTCTTCTATTTGTTCGCCACATTTTTGCCACAAAAGGTGAATACCGTCCCGTTTATCCTATCTCACATGCAGGCCATTGTCAATGCGAAGCGAGGCCCGATTATTTTTGGAGGTTTAATAACCTCCATAGCCAGAGTCCTAGGACTCGAAGAAAAATTCTCCAGCCTAACCCCGCTCTTGCATCATGCCATTGACATTGACATGGTGTCGCACCTCGAAAAAATGCGATCCCTCGCGATGGACGCGGAAAAAAAAATTTAGTTCGAACAGAGTCGCCACCGAACTTTATTTATCCCAATGAAGAAATAGGAGAATATCGATAAAACCTTTAAGAAAATAGAATAATGGTCGTCGCAACCAAATTCGGGTTCGGGAGTCGATTACGCAAGGGGAAGGTATTAGCACCCCTCACGTCCGTTGTACTCAACGGGAACCTTTTAGTCTAATTTTCTATTTGAATGTTAGTTGAATGTTATTCGCTTTCTTCGAGTAATTTAAAATATTGAAAAGAGATGGATGGGAACCTCAGAAGGGGAAAAAAGAGGTTTTTATTAGTGTGCTCGCGAAGATACAACAATCTCCTACCTACGTATCCTTATGGTGCAATAAGGAAATCAGAGCATTCGTAGTTCCGGGACAACAATTTGGTTGGTGTTTTTTAATGAACAACTGTGTAGATCGCGTTGTAAAGGCTAAACACTGGCTTGTCTACTCTCGGCGGAGGCTTAAGCATTGGTTTGATGTGCGTATTAGAAAGGATTAATAGTGTTCTTTTTAAAAAGATTTTCGGTCACGCGGGGGTGACGAGTTGAATTGATGTGTTTGATGTTTTGTTTGGTTGGTTTCGATCTCACGGGGGCGAGAACTTAGGTTTAATGTGTTTGAGATATTTTTGAAGAACGACGAAAGATTGAGCAATACGGTGCACACCAATCATTCAGTTCTGTCGAGGAATAATAAGGTGAACGCCTTCTACTCCCTTTTCGTTCGAATTATTTTTGAAAGTTTGTTTGCGGATGTCGAATATGCGTGGTGATGAGGCGTACGCCTCCCACTTGCATATTCAAGGAATAACAAGGTGTGCGCCACTCATTCCTTTATCCAAGTTTATTTAGCGTGTTTTAATCGGAAGCGAAAGAAAATCGAGCAATATAGTGAGCACCAATCATTCAATTATTCGAGAAATGGTGAGGCGAACGCCTCCCATTCTTTCATCATCCGAAATTTAATTTATAAAAGATATGTCCTTAGATGTTGTATTTGATATAGGAAAATAATTTGAATTTGAGTTGGTAGGTTTTGATCGAAAGTCGATGATTTGAGCAATGTGGCGTGCGCCACTCGTTCAAATAATCAAAGGATGGTGAGGCGAACGCCTCGCATTCGTTCAATTGAAGTTTAAGTTATGAAGTTTATTTTGTGAAATTGTGTTTGATCTAAAAGGTGATTTGAATTTATTCGATTGCATTTTAATTTGATGACGAGAATTCGATAAATATGGCGTACGCCAATCATTCGAATAATCGAAAGATAGTGAGGCGAACGCCTCCCATCCTTTTATTATCGGAAATTTAGAATTTAGAATGTTTTAGAAATTATATTAATTTGGAAGAAATGATTTGAATATTGTGGTTGAAGTTTTAATCGGGTGACAAGAGTTCGAGTAATATGACGTGCATCAATCATTCGAGTACTTGGGAAATAGTGAAGCGAACGCTTCCAATATCCTTTTCATCCCCAGTTTACATAAAAAGAGAAAATTCTTTAGAAATTAAATGGTTTAGAAAATGGTTTAAATTTGTACGGAATGTTAGTAAAATTATTTACATGCGAGATTGATGGCGATGCTAAAGCAATCGACTTACAAAGGTTTTATTTTGAAAGTAGGCTCGATGTTAAATAAAAAATTATGTGATTTGTTTTTGAAATGGGTTTGGATTGATGATGAAATAAGTTTGTCCATCTTTCTATCAAAATTAGTTGATTAAAATTGGTTATACTGATTAATTGAATTAATTAAAATTAGTTATCAAAAATATTTAATTAAATCAAACAATTTAGTTAACTAAAACTAATTAATAGTAGTTAGCTAATTCGTCAAAATTCAACTAATTAATTTATTATTATTAAAGAGAAAAAATTAAGTGACGGTAACGCTTTGCTTAATTAAATCGGTGTGCTCAAACCGGTTTGTGCGAAATGACAATATGGTTAATGTCATCCGCAAGATCCAAACGCGATGAAATATTCGATTAATTTATTGAGGCTTTGATGGTGTAACGACATGAATTTGTCGAGTCCATTAGATAGAAAAGAACCCGTTTTAACACGTAATGTATCCGAGTAAAGCAATATTTACTTGTACAATTATTTATATCGGAAATGTATTTATAAAGCTCCTAAAAAATAAACCAGAAGTATGAACGGACTTGAATAAGAATACTAGGCCCAATCTGTCCTCACACCAATTTTTATTCAAATTACAATCTTGCCATACCAAAGTATAAACATTTAGCATTTATTAATCCAAAACAAAACTTGTAGGAATCAAACCCAAAAATCCATGTTACCCTCAAAATGTAGCCTAACAATACTGTAAAAATAAACTGACCCAAGACACTTATCCAAAACATATTTGATAGAGCATTAGGTCCCAATGAAATCTTAATTTAAAATAATCTTGTGATCTCTCCTAAAGAAATCATGGGCCTTGTCAACATAACTTTCAAGTTATCTGGTGCTTGTGTTCGCAGTACATCACAAACAATCACGGATGTCAACCATGTTTATGTTACATACTTTCAGCTAAATACTTAACAGTGATAACAAACAATGACATAAAGCCTAGCCAACTCAGTAGCTATTCAGCATGAAAACGCACCGAAGATGGAAAACAATCCAAAACCGAATCCGATACGCACATGGTAAATGAGATTTCAGAATACTCAGCACAAATTCCACACGAAATACATATAGTCAATAATTTTATCTAAAATAAAGGCTGGTATAAAGCTAGGAAAAAAAAACAGGTGGACCAAATCGAATCAAAAGATGAAGAAACAAACTGTATGTAAAAATACTGCAGAAAATTTAACTCAAGTAATTACCGTGTCACCGAACTATCGCTGCTTTGGAATATCGCATATGCCGAAATTAAGCCGAAAAAACTACGTTGAAACTAAGTGATGTTCGACTTTTTGCCGCAACTTGGAGCTGTTGTATGTCATGAGACATAACAGTCGTGTCATCATCAGAAAGAGAACGATTTGCTTTACTTTCACAATGTTGAGTCGAAGGGAAACAGCTGAGGCAAGCACTACACTTCAGTTCTTTGAATGGATCTGGATTTATACTATCCGTGAATGTCGTTGTGCCGCGGTGAAGGCGCCGATGCAGTGGAGTGGCCGCCGGTGGAAGAGGGAAAAAGACGCTTTCTGTGAGTCGCGGACGAGGTCTTTATGGAGGGGTATGGTGATTTTAATGGCGTTCGTCGGAGGTTGTCGGTGGATGGTGGTCGAAGGTGAGGGTTTCAGACACGAGCATTAAAGGGCGGAGAGGACGGCGAAAGGTTGTTGTTGTGTTGGTGGTGGACGGTGAGGGTGATGGAAGGGAAACGTTGATGGAGGTTGGTTTGCGGTAGAGGTAGTTTTCGTGGTTGTTTGAAGGTTGGCGACGGTAAAGGCGCCGTTGGGAGGAAGGAGAGGAAGCATTCTTGTTTTTTTTGTTTTCTTTTTTGAGATCAAAAGATGAATAATCTATTTTTCTTTTTCTTTTTTCTTTTTTCTTTTTTCAGCCGAGAGGATACTAGTGGGTTCTTATCCCCCGTGAGAGAGAGGCTAAGAGGGGTTTTTTTTTCTTTTTTTTGTGTCTGTTCTGTTTTTAAAGATAAATTAGAAAAGTGGATGGTGTTTAATGGGTGGGTAGAGAGAGTTATGGTGAGTGAAAGGGAATCCGAAGAGAGAGACGTGTGTGGGTTTTTCTAGGAAGAGAGAAAGTGACGTGATCGAGTGGGTATTTGGTGAATGGGGGAATAATGGCGAAAAGTTTTGTTTTCTTTTGGAGAGAGAGTATTTTATTTTTATTTTTCATTTTATTTTTCTTTACCGTTAGAGAGAGAGAGAGAGAGAGAGAGAGAGAGAGAGAGAGAGAGAGAGAGAGAGTAAATGTAGACCCAATTTGTTTTCCAACTGTCAAAAGAAATCTCTAAGATCTTGAATGCTAGCTGGCCCTTTGTAAAAGGAATCCGATGCTAATGTATTTTCTTTTGACAACAATTATTATTATCTATTATTAAAGAAAAATGTTTACTAAAAATTTCTAAATAGCATTTCAATTTAAATAATAATAATAAAACAATCTCAAATTTGGATTCCTGAACAAAGAAATAAAAGGACCGATTATAAATAGAAGTTGGATGAAAATTTGCTCAAAAAATTAAATCGGATGCACTAAAATGATCAGTACAAAATATACTTATTGAAAAAATACAACTTTTGCAATTTTAAAAGGCTCAGACGGGTCAAAATGCAACTGAAAAAGTCGCTGAAAAATATAATGAGCACACACGGTTAAACTACATGAACTGTAGATGAATAATACTGGCGTCTGCAATTTTAATTTTGAAACTTTTTATCCGCTGATTTTGCACGTTCTTGAGAAATGATCTAACCAATTTGTATGTATTTTCAATAATTTATTCCGAATGATATTTTAGGTATTATTCATGATGAAATGCATGTCATGCTGTGCATATGATGCAAATTAAAAATGAAATCAATTTTACGAAAATTTTAAAATGCTTGGACAAAATTAGGGTATGACACATGGCAAGAAGCATGAAACTAGTAAAACGAAGGAGTGACGGTAAATTTAATTTAATAATTGCTAATAATGTGTTACAAGAATTTATCCTCCCAACTCCAAATCTCATAGATGTGCGCAACCCGGATAATTATTGTTATACAAATGATCCAGTGCCTAACCAAGCCTCCACGCACATTCCTGAGAATGTAGCTGCTGGCGGGGACACCGATGAGGATCACATTCCGGAGCAAACTGCTCCCGCTACTGACCCGCACACCACACACACTTCATTTAAAAATGTTACAGGTACACCTTCCAGTCAGAGACCAAGAAGAAATGTGGCACCAACCACTCTTGAAGAGATATATGCTGAACTGCTACATCATAGAGAATTAGACACCCAACGAGACCTACAACTCCAAACCATGGGAGCTCAGCAAACTGAAATGATGCAACTCCTACTCCAAATGCAGCATGATCAACACGACTATGCCTTTAGGACCGAACAAAACATGTCTGGCTTGATGGATGAAATGACAACACTGACAATGCGTGTGGAAGAACTCCAGAACTATACGCCACCTCACCAACCATGGAACGATGGACGTCCACGTACACGTGGCAGAAGGCATCAGTAGTAGAATAAACCAGGTTCTACATTTCTTTCTTATCTTACGTCATTGCATTGGGGATAATGCAAGATTTAAGTATGGGGGAGGAAGCTTTACCGCTTTTTATTTACCGTTTTTTATTTACCGCTTTTTATTTACCGCTTTTTATTTACCGCTTTCTAGTTAGATTTATATTATTGCCATTTCTTTTTGTTACTTTATAATTTTTATGGTTATTTTAATTTTTGTTAAAGTGTCAGTCGAGTTAAATATCAATCTGTTGTCGAGTCTTTATGCGTGGTTTCCGCTGTTTACTAATTCTCCTGTTTACTTGAGCCATACAAAAAATTTTGCAAAAAAATCTAGACTTAGAAATACAGTGCATCTTTTGAAAATTTTGAACTATAAACCAAACCGAGGTTGAATTGTAGAGATTTGGAAAAGCTTTATAAGATCGGTATCGCTTTAACACCTTAAATCTCCCAAGTATTAGATCGATTTGAGTACTTGTCATGCCATAGCCTTAAATTCTACCCCTTAATATTTCCTCAAGTAGTTTATCTAGCAGTCAGCACCCTCCTAAGCACACACTACGCAAGAAGTTGATGCAAATAAGTGTATGATTTTCAGGCTTAAAAGAAGAAAAGATTACAAAATGTATGAAAAACGTTGTTCCCTCTAAGTCAGGTGACCCTCACCCGGTCATTTAGCCCAGCGGTATAACCAGCTTGAAATGTTATTTGAGCCAAAGTGCGAAAAAAAGAAAGAAAGAAATAATGATGAGATCATAGTCACTAACAGACTATCTTGCTATGAATGTCAAAGGATAACGGGCTTAATGTGATTGCGCCAGAATGAAAAAGGATAAAAAGAAGGTTTAGTAAGGTAGGTTTAGGCATGATAACATAATTCAGATTGGTTTGTATAGGAGGGAGACTTATGGTTGCATCATTGCGACTTTGTGTTCTAACGATACCCTTAGTATGGAAGTGAGTACCTGTTAATACAAATTTGAGCCAAAGTAAAGTTTATAGACTAGAATGAGTATCTGAATGCAATTGTGTTTTCTACGAGTCTTGATAATGTATGCGGCAAATACTTTACAACTTTTTCATGTATGCGGCATTTGCTTGAGGACAAGAAAAGGTTTAAGTATGGGGGAGTTTGATAATGCGAAAACATATCACATTTTTGGCCCTATATGCATTTCTTTTTACTCGATTAACACTATTTATTACACAATATTTTATGTTTATTTACAGGTATTCATCGAATAAAAGGTTTACCGCAAGAAAAATGGGAAATAGCAAAAAGGAAAGAAAAAGGTAAGAAAAGAGAAGAAAATGAACCATCCAATGGGATAATAGACCACCAAATCACATGGGCTTGTGGCGCCCATTACCCAAAGGATGTGGCGCCCGCCACATTGGGCCACAAGGAAGGTGGCGCCCTCTACCAGCCCTTGAAAAGTGGGGTGGCAGTTGCTACAAGAGTGGCGCTTGCCACTCATCATGGATTTAGGGTTGTGGCAACCGCCACAACCAAGTCTCCCAACTATCCCTACTTTTTCTCCCCCTTTTTAGCCCGGTTTCCACACTCTTGCTACATTTGAGGAACATGAAAAGGATATAAAAAGAGACCATTCAGACTATCAGCTCAGGCTCTTCTTCCAGTTTTTAGTTTACGATTAATTTTTGTTCTGCTTTATTTTTCTTTTAGTTTTCTAGGCAGTTTCTTACCATTGTGAAAGTGATTGTTTCTCCACATATGGGACTATTACGGTTTATTATTTTTCACGCATTTGGGATTCAATTGTAAGAGGTATTCATTGCCAAAACCTGCCGGAATTATTTAATCGAAGATTCAAGATTCAATTCCAGTTCTTAATTTAATCAAACTGTTTTTCGTACGATAGTACAAAACAAACTAAGGTTACGGTCAATAAAAACGAAAGTTTGAGATTTTAACCAGATAACTAAAACTAGGCATTGATCCTAAATACAGCAAGAGCGCTTTAGGATTAATTAGACTTTATCTATATTCAAAAAGTACTTTTAAATTCAAAATGAGACCGGAAGAGCCAAGCCTTCTGGTTTAGGAGTATGGTCGAAGTAAATAAAATGAGAGTGTGAGGTTAAGTCCTTTTTATAAATAATTTCTACTTAAAGAATATTTTAACCAATAAGATTACACCAACTATCTATCGAATCCCCGAGGATTGATGTATTACATACCGATATCCCCTATATCTTATATCTTTATCTTTATTCTATTCTATAGTTATTTCTCTTCATCCTTCCAATCTTAGAACAATCATTCGCCTTAGATTTACATAGTAACCTCAGACCACGATATGTTCGATTATTAGTCCTTGTGAGTTCGATAATCTTTAAAACTACGCGATAGGACTGTGCACTTGCAGTCACGATTCACATAGACTTACCAAAGTCGCGATCAAATGCCTCCTATGGAACAAAGGAAAAAGAGAGGTTTTTGTAAGTACCATAATTTTTGGGGTCATAAAATTTCTCAATATGTTATTTTCAGGGATTTGGTTCAGCAAGCAGATCTCTATTATTGCCGATTCTTAGATGCAGACAGTTTACTCCAAGACTGAAGAGGGGATGATTGACTTTTTGAAGCGCTACAATATCAATGACTCCAAAATTATATTGCACCTAAGGTGCGGTGTTGTTTTTGATGAAGGAGAGGAAAAATGCTAAAGGGTACCAGGAGGTACGACCCCAAGAGAGGTAGGGGAGGAAGCTAAGCTGCAAGGTTTGCCTCGAACAACCACGCTGGTCTTCGTAGAAACTAAGAATACAATAGGCAATTTAGACAGCCTCGCCAGAGGATATTTTGCACACTAGGAAATGTTCCTGAGAACAAGTGGGTGAAACCCCTCAATCAGAAGGGGGTGAAGTAGTCAAAGTGGAAAGAGGTCGACCCTAAAGTGGGGGTCCAATACCAATGCAACCTCAAAGTCAAGAAGGGAAGGTTTCACATTCCCCCAACTTATAAGGGTAACAACGTGTCCCCACTGGAAGCGTCATCAGAGGAAGAAGAAGGCCGGAAAAGGGGCTTTTGCTACAAATTTCCCCTCAACTGTGTCAAAAGCTCAGAAGAAGCCTTACCCAAAAGAACCAGCCGAGAAGGATAAAAGGGAGAATAACAAAAGGCTTTCTATGAAGGTGGGCCAACGCGCTAAGGATGGCTACAAGTGTAACAACCCGTATAATATATATCTAGAATAATATCATATAAGTGTTATTATTTGGTACTAATACAACATAAGAGCCTAAAGGCATCATTATATACACATGTCCAAACTAAAAACATCAAGGAGACATGTGATACAATAAAGCCTAATAAAAAAATCTAAGAACTATGTACAACATCTTCATTGTACACAACTTCACATCGGAGGATCACAATAATCAACATCCCTTGAAACATCAGTAGACAGATCCTCATGAATTCAACCTGCAAGGTATACTTGAAAAATAACAACGATAATGGGATGAGATAATAATCTCAGTGAGTTATCCTATCCTATAGGTCCACTCGGCTCTACATGGTTTACTACTTGATTTCTAACTCAAGTATTCACCTTCCGTCACTTGTGTACCACTCACACAATTTAACTAGGACTTGAGCAACTGAGGGATATTGGCAATGTATGGAGAAATATCACTTGAGTTCACATAACTCAATCAATCACTATTCGGATTCATGAAACATCAATCCCCGAACGGACTTACGTCTAAGCCAAGCCCAGTTCATGCATGCTCGTATAATTCGACTTTCACGGTGGATATTGGGTCCTATATGAGGCTTAATCCCCAGTTCAAGCAACCGTCACCCGTATAGGGCTCTAACCCACTTAGGGTATCTTTCACCGTATGGGCCTCTAACCCACTTAGGTGTCCACCTTTCCCCCATGTCCGTAATGGTTGGGGCTCAAACCCAATTGAGGCACGAATCATTGGAGCCACATCCCCACTTACCTCTTTACCTACGCCTTTGAAGTGGTGTGTGCACAATCACAACTAATTCTAAATACGTGATTAGTTCTCAACAACAAATAGGACTTTTGGAACAAAGGTTCCTCACTAAAAATATCAACTCAATTTCTCATGATATCATATTAATTCTCATGGCATCATAACATTATCCATTCTCATTACATAAATCACACATGTTCCATACAAATCTTGCTAATATACCATTCCCATGTCTACTTGTCCGTTGTACACACCGCAGTACGATAACGTCCAAGGATCACTATCTAAATCATTTCATGACTTAAGTTATCTTTCTAAGTCATTTACCTAGCATTCTCCTAGGTTTACCTTACTCATAAGTTTTAGTCATATTATTGTGTAACCAACACAATCAACTAATCATATCATAATCAACACAACAACAATTCATGCATAGGTTATGAAATGCATCACATAAGAAACACAACAACAATTCATAACATACATCATAATATAATTCATATCATTCATAAGGCGTATAATATACTATAAAATGGTACAAGAATAATAATTGTTTATGTTGTCTTTCTAATGCATCCATCCGCATCCAAAACGGAGTTACAACACTCAAATAATCTAACAATCTAACTTAATCAATAATATAGGTTAAAACTTGTTCCTTTCACACATATTCAACAAGAGCTTAGCCTAGTGGTAATGTGTGTTCGATACCAAGGTGGTCCTGGGTTCAACCCCCATTTGTGGCAGATTTTAATTTTCCAAGGAATTAATTCATGTCAATTGTATTAAATTTCATGAAAATCATGCTTGAATCGTCTTTCATGACAACTCTCATGCATAAGGTAGAATCCATAACACATCAACCTGATTCAAAACACAAAACCCTAATTACCAATTATTTTTGTGACCAAAATGTCCCCTCTTGTACTTATTAATAATGGTCATCCTCTTTTAATAATAATTGATCTCTTCTGAGTCCACTGGTTACTCTATTGGTCCCAACTGACAACTTTTAGAGCACATACGAGCTCAAATTGTCTTAACTAACAACAAATAGAGTACATAGGAACCCAGTCGGTCTCAACTGACAACCATTGAGCCTTTAAGGGAATATGGGATATTACACTCTCCCCCCTTAAATTGAAATTCGCCTCCGAATTTCCTCCACTCAGGTGAACACTCGACTTCACTTCAGTTCAATCCTACATCATACTCGAATCTTCCAATTTTCTTCATAAGCAAGCTTCATTCTTTAAATATCTATCCAATTTCTTGATCTAATAATACCTCTATTTCAAATCCTTTTCCACTTAATTCTTCTGATATGTTGTTGTAAACTGCTTGTTCACAAATCCCTTTGTAATCTGATAACATGAAATTATATCACATTTTAGGACTTAATTCAATTAAATTATATTATTATTTACTTTAATTTATTTCATTTTATCAGATATTACGCGGTATTTCCTTTCTATTTATCTCAGGTATCTATTTGAAGCAAAAGTAAAAAAAGGAAGAAAAGGAGGTGCAAAAAGAAGTTTCTGGAAACAAATAGCAAAAGCCAAGCCCAGCCCAAAGAAGGCACAGGCGTTGTGCCTGTGACGAGCGTCACAGAGGTTGTGACGAGCGTCACGCTATATGCACTTGTGTGACGAGCGTCACACATGGTGTGACGGACGTCACACCATTCCCCTATATTTGAGGCACAAGGAACGCTTCAGAGACGTTGAGAGAGAGTTGAGCCCTATTTCCACGCCCAACTATTCTGCACGTTGAAGACTTTTGACGCGGAAGCAGTTGCAGGAGGTGGCATATAAATAGTAGCTTTTTGGAAAGCTCAGGGTCCACGCTTTTTCCAGATTTTTGCCGTTTTCGCATTCTTTCTTTTTCCAGCAGCTTAGGCATATTTTTACAGTATTACTTTGACAATTTTTTATATTGTTTTCCTTTTGCAATTCTATTTTCTTTTCCAGCTCTTAATTAATTTTTCGCACAATAGTTTCTACACCGGAAACTATTGTGTACCTTTTATCGGATCTAACCTTACGTTAGAATCTAGTTTTTTTTATTCCTTCGTTTTATTTTTCTGACTGATTGAAGAACTCAAGAACAAATCCAATCGGTCTGTGGTGGAGTGTTCAAGACTGCTATTTAATTATTCAGGTTCTTTATTTATTTGTTGAATTTATATATGCTTGTTTTTATTATTAATTTTTGCTGCTTGCCTGTGATGAATCTGTTTATGCATGTTATTTATTTAAGTCTGTTTAGCATGTCTGGCTGATTTATTTAGGTATCGGTATGTAAAGTAAGCGGAATGAAGGAATCAAAACTAAGTTGGTTTAATTAAGTTTAAAATTAAAATCACTCTTTTTACGATCTCAATTTACAGGTTTAATAACAAAGTTTTTGTACGAAAGTAAAAGACATAAAGAAGTTAAAATCAATAGAGCGAGAGTTTGAGGTTTTGACTGGACAGTGTAAATTGGACATTAATTCTAGATCAGGACGAGAGCAATTTTTAGAGTTAATTAAATTCTAACCTTTTTCAAAAAGTATTTTTAAAGATTGAATGTGAGGGCGAGAGTTAAGCATTTGAGTTTAATCATATAACCTAAGTCAACAGAGCGAGAGTTTGAGATAAGGGTGTTTAAACGATTAGTGTTTTCTTAAAAAGAGTTTCTACGGATTCTACTGTTTTCAAAAAGTGGTTTTTGACTTAACTATAAGTGACAGCTACGTTAATATAAAATCATAGTTTATTCAACAGAGCGAGAGTTTGAGATACAACTTTTAACCAATAGAGTCAACTGAAAAGATTTACTTTAAAACCAAGAAACCAATAAAGAATTGATTCCCTAATTACGACGAATTACATACCGATATCCGCTTATTAGATATTTATTTTAGATCTTATTTTAGTTTTAACGTTTCCCCCAAACAATCAAAATATCATCTGCCTTAGCTTTACGAAGTAACCTTAGATAACGGTATATCGATTCATAAGTCCTTGTGGGATCGATATCTTTTAAAACTACGCGATAGAACTGTGCACTTGCAGTTTGTACCCCAATTCGACTCATAAAGTCGAGCGATCAAGTTTTTGGCGCCGTTGCCGGGGACTTTTATTTAGTCGATATCGTAACTCTCCTGTTACGCTGTAGAGACTAAGGCTTTTCTTTTTCTTTTCTTTCTTTCGTTGATTTGTATGCCACGCACTCGCTCTCAAGGCGAACCGCTCTACTTACGAATCAACGATATCGAACTATATCTCCGAGTCTTACGACGAATTCGAGAATATCGTGCTACAAACAATCTCCCTCCTGTAGAACTTCCTGATTTCAAAAATATTTTCCCTTCGATACCCGAGATGGCAGAACCAGCTCGTGCTCTTAGAGATTACGCCGCTCCATCGCAAGATGAACCGCATTCAAGTATTGCTCCACCCGCAATCGAAGCAAACAACTATGAACTCAAACCTTCACTGTTGCAGGCAGTGCAACAGAACCAATTCCCTGGGAATCCTACCGAGGATCCTAACCTTCATTTATCCGTATTTGTCCAATACGCTGATACTGTTAAAGCTAATGGTGTCACTTCAGAGGCAATTCGACTTCGTCTTTTTCCTTTCTCACTAAGAGATAGCGCTAGAAGATGGCTTCAATCTCTTCCTTCCAACTCAGTCACCACATGGAACGAGTTGAAGAAAGTTTTTCTTGCTCGATATTTTCCGCCAAGCAAAACAACTATGTTAAGAGCCCAAATAAATGGATTTAAACAGAAAGATAACGAGTCTCTTTTCGAAGCATGGGAAAGATACAAAGACATGATGAGACTTTGTCCACACCATGGTTTAGAAGACTGGTTAGTAATTCATACATTCTATAATGGTCTCCTGTACAACACGAGGTTGACAATAGATGCCGCCGCAGGTGGTGCACTAATGCACAAACCTTATGCAGACGCTTACCAACTTATCGAAAGCATGGCTCAAAACCACTATCAGTGGGGAACCGAACGAACAATGGTGGAAAAACCTCAAACGAAAACTGGCATGTACGAGATAAGTAACCTTGATCATGTTAATGCAAAAGTGGATGCTCTGGTCCAGAAAATTGAAAGTTTAAATGTATCACCTCCAGCCACAGTAGTTGCCATAACTCAGAATTGCGAAGTCTGTGGAATCCAAGGTCACACTCCTGCAGATTGTCAACTCCTAACAGGAATCCAAGCGGAGCAAGTAAACTATGCTCAAGGAAGCCCCTATTCGCATACCTATAACTCAAATTGGAAGAACCATCCAAATTTTTCATATAAGAGTAATAATGCTCTATACGCACCTGGACAATCTCCAAATCAAGCCCCAGCTATACCTCCGGGATATCAGAAGCCGACCCCATCTACATCTAACAATAACGCCCCTAGGAAATCCAACTTGGAAATCATGATGGAGAACTTTATAGCTTCTCAACAGCAAACCAATAAAGATTTCTTAAACCAGAATGTACACACTGGCGAACAAATTAAACAACTAGCAAGTAAAGTAGATGCCCTGGCTACTCATAACAAAATGCTGGAAACGCAAATATCACAAGTAGCTCAACAACAAGCGCCTACTGCTGCCCCAACTGGTACATTTCCTGGCCAACCCCAACCTAACCCAAGAAGCCACGCTCATGCAATTATACTGAGAAGTGGAACGGAAGTGGAAGGACCATCTGACCCAAGGATAGAAAACCAAAACTCTGAAGGGTCAACTGAGGAAAGTGAACCTAAGGAAAAGGCAGAGAGTAATAAGGAAACCGTAGAAAAGAAGGAACCTTATGTACCTCCACCACCTTATAAACCACCTATCCCTTACCCTCAAAGGCTTGTTAAAACCAAAGATGCGGGCCAATTTAAAAAATTTGTCAACCTACTAAAACAATTAAACGTCACTATTCTGTTTACAGAAGCTATTACGCAGATGCCCTCATATGCCAAGTTTTTAAAAGAAATTCTTTCTAATAAAAGGAAACTTGAAGATAGCGAAACCGTTACACTTACTGCTAAATGTAGCGCTATAATACAGAATATGCCTCCTAAACTTAAAGACCCAGGTAGTTTCTCTATACCCTGTCACATAGGAAAATTTGTCATTGACAAAGCCTTATGCGATTTAGGAGCCGGTATTAGTGTTATGCCTTTATCCATATGCAAGAGACTTGAAATGGGAGAATTAAGACCAACTAAAATGTCTGTGCAACTAGCAGATCGTTCCGTAAAATATCCTGTAGGAATTCTTGAAAACGTTCCAGTGCGCATAGGTCAATTCTACATTCCAACTGATTTTATAATTATGGATATTAGAGAAGATGAAGTTACACCCGTTATACTGGGAAGACCGTTCTTAGCAACCGCCGGTGCAATCATAGACGTAAAATGAGGACGACTCACTTTCGAAGTAGGAGAAGAGAAAATTGAGTTCATCCTTTCCCAATTTTTGAAAGCACCTGCAATAGAAGATACATGTTACTTCATGGATATCATCGATGAATGCATGAAAGAAACGGAGTTAGAAAAAGACAAATCATCTGACTACCTTGTAGAAGACAAACTTAACCAATGTTTAGCAATAACACCGGACCCTACGCAATGCCTCAAGAAACCAACCTTAGACCTGAAAACACTTCCCAAGAATCTGAGATATGAATTCCTACACTTAGAGCTTGAACGACCAGTGATAGTTAATGCTGACCTAGGAACACTCGAAACAGAAAAACTCCTGCATATCTTAAGAAAATATCCAACCGCACTAGGTTACAACATCACCGATCTTAAAGGAATAAGTCCTTCAATTTGTATGCACCGCATCATGTTAGAAGAAGACTGTAAAACTTCTAGGGAACACCAGAGAAGACTAAACCCGATCCTAAGTGAGGTAGTGAAGAAGGAAATAACCAAGTTATTAGAGGCAGGTATCATATATCCTATATCTGATAGCAAATGGGTTAGTCCTGTACACGTAGTACCAAAGAAAGGAGGCATAACAGTCATTGAAAATGAAAAAAGGAGAGACTATAACCAAACGAATCGAACCGGGATGGAGAATGTGCATTGACTATAGGAAACTAAACAAAGCAACCCGAAAAGATTATTTCCCTTTACCATTCATTGACCAGATGTTAGAACGATTAGCAAAACATTCACATTTCTGCTATCTAGACGGTTACTCAGGTTTCTTTCAAATACCAATTCATCCTGATGACCAAGAAAAGACAACATTCACGTGCCCTTTTGGTACCTTCGCTTATAGACGAATGCCGTTTGGCTTGTGTAATGCTCCTGCAACTTTCCAAAGATGCATGATGGCAATATTCGCCGATTTTCTAGAAAACATCATGGAAGTATTTATGGATGACTTTTCCGTATGCGGACAAAGCTTTGAAGAATGTCTTGAAAACCTAGAGAAAGTTCTAGAGCGATGTGTAAAAGTAAACCTAGTACTTAATTGGGAAAAATGTCACTTTATGGTACAAGAAGGAATTGTTTTAGGACACATCATCTCAAATAGAGGAATTGAAGTAGACAAGGCCAAAATAGAGGTAATCGAAAACCTTCAACCTCCGAAGACTGTGAGAGAAGTACGAAGCTTCTTAGGACATGCCGGTTTTTACCGACGATTCATTAAAGACTTCTCTAAAATAACTAAACCGTTGACCGGATTATTGATGAAAGATGCTGAATTCATATTCGACAATAAATGTTTAGAAGCATTTCAAACGCTTAAACAAGCACTGATCTCCGCACCCATAATGCAGACACCAGATTGGAATGAACCATTCAAAATAATGTGTGATGCCAGCGATTACGCTGTAGGTGCTGTTTTAGGACAACGAAAAGATAAAAAGCTTCATGTTATATATTACGCAAGTAGAACTCTAGATGAAGCACAAATGAATTACGCCACAACCGAGAAAGAACTTCTAGCAGTAGTGTTTGCGCTAGATAAATTTCGTTCTTACTTAGTCGGAGCCAAAATAATCATCTACACTGACCACGCTGCTATCAAATACCTCTTAACTAAAAAGGATGCAAAACCTAGACTCCTAAGGTGGATCATGTTACTACAAGAGTTCAATTTGGAAATCAAGGACAAGAAAGGAACTGAAAACGTAGTAGCAGATCACCTCTCTAGACTTGAGAACCTTGAACCGGAAAGAACAGCAATTAATGATGATTTCTCGTACGATAAGCTTATAGCTACTTTAGAAGAAAATAACGCTGATAAACAGGTAGAAACTACCTTAGCAATATCTGTTACACCGTGGTACGCTGACCTCGTCAATTATTTAGCTGCCGGAATAGTTCCATCTACCTTATCGTACCAACAGAAGAAACGATTCTTCTATGATATAAAACAATATTACTGGGATGACCCCTTACTTTTTAAAAGAGGTCCCGATGGTACTTTCCGTCGGTGTATACCCGAAGAAGAGGTAGAAAGTATAATCCAACATTGTCACTCTGCTCCTTATGGTGGACACGCAAGTACATCCAAT
Organism: Lathyrus oleraceus; assembly: GCF_024323335.1. Lineage (NCBI taxonomy): Eukaryota > Viridiplantae > Streptophyta > Magnoliopsida > Fabales > Fabaceae > Lathyrus > Lathyrus oleraceus. Next base: position 242,208,442 of record NC_066581.1, read on the forward strand.
ACCTGCTCTAAAATCCTACAAGCCGGTTTTTATTGGCCAAGTATATGGAAGGATGTACATGCAACTATTAAGAAATGTGACAGATGTCAACGCACATGAAACATATCTAGACGTGACGAGATGCCACAAAAGGGCGTTTTGGAAGTCGAGATTTTCGACGTGTGGGGAATAGACTTCATGGGACCTTTTCCATCCTCTTTCGGCAACAAATACATACTCGTGGCAGTTGACTACGTATCAAAATGGATTGAAGCTATAGCTTCTCCAACAAACGACACACGAGTAGTAACTAGACTCTTTAAGAATATAATATTTCCAAGGTTTGGTGTCCCAAGAATAGTTGTCAGTGATGGTGGATCGCATTTCATATCCAAAGTACTCGAAAAACTACTGCTTAAGTATGGCGTAAGACATAGAGTAGCGACACCTTACCACCCTCAAACCAGTGGGCAAGTGGAAGTATCTAACAGAGAGATCAAACAGATGCTAGAAAAAACAGTCGCCACTTCAAGGAAAGACTGGTCATTGAAATTACCAGAAGCTTTATGGGCATACCGAACTGCTTACAAAACACCCATAGGGACAACCCCATTTAAGCTAATTTATGGAAAATCCTGTCACCTCCCGGTAGAATTAGAACATAAAGCCTATTGGGCTATTAAAAATATAAATTTGAACTATAAAGCCGCCGGTGAAAAGAGAATCCTTGATATAAGCGAATTAGAGGAACTCAGAAGAGACGCTTACGAAAATGCCAGAATCTACAAAGAAAGAACAAAACAATGGCATGACAAGCGCATATCAAGGAAAATATTCAAACAAGGCGATACAGTCCTTTTATTTAACTCTAGACTAAAGTTATTTCTGGGAAAACTACGATCTAGATGGTCAGGTCCTTTTCAAATCACTAATGTTTTTCCCAGTGGAGCAGTCGAAATTAAAGGTAAATCTATGGAACCATTTACCGTAAACGGGCAACGTCTAAAACATTATCACTATGCAGAAAACAATGAAGATTCGCAAGTCTTGCACTTAGACGAAATGCCTCCAGAAATCATAGATTATAATTGATTGTTTTTATGTCGAGCTTGCGACATTAAACAAAGCGCTTAGTGGGAGACAACCCACAAATTATTTTATTATTCTATTATTATTTTTTTATTTATTTATTTCTTCCTTAATTATTCTTTTAATTTCTGTTTAGTATTCATTCTTAATTTATTAAAAACTTTTCTCTTCTTTCGGCATTTGGCCAAATCCTGACTAAAACTGTTGTTTTTCTTTTCTCTAGCTAACACTAACCTGATGGGACATATTGAGCGTATGGGTATCAAATTCAGAGGAACAGCTCAGAAACAAAAGTTTGAGGAACTAGCCACGAGAGAGATGCTACCTAGCCTGTATGCTGATGACTGGGCAATGACTGCCCTTGGACTAAGACAAAGTGTCCTGTATTTGCTGAATCAGATAGGGTGGGAAACCGCTCCTATCCGTAGACAGTTTGTCACTTACCGGAGACTGACTCTAGAATTCCTTAGTTCTCTGATCTATCTACCCAGCCATGGAAAAGGAATAAGCAGAGGTTTTATACAGTTCAGAATGTTTAACATGGAGTACCAATTTAATATTCAAGATTTTACCAACCTTTTAGGCTTCCCTACATCCTTTGACACATTCACAGTGAGCCAAGAGGAACTTTTCGAATATAGAGAACTTGAACACTTTTGGGGTAACTTGACTGGAAATGACGATCCCGAGGAACATGAGTTTCTCTCTGGAAACATACATAACCCGACCTTTCGCTATTTCCATAAGATCCTGACCCACACCTTATTTGGGAAGAAGCCAAACAGTACCACAGTTTCACGTGATGAACTCTTCATCATATTTTGTGCTTCCCAGAACCGTCCAGTAAACGGTGCCACTTTTATGTTAGCAAATTTGGACCACCTTATCCAAGATGAGCGAGCACCAATCCAAATAGGCGGTTTGATAACTATGATAGGTAATGCTATTGGATTACGTCAGCCTATACTTGACTTAAGCCCTTTTTGTGGCATTACTACTATGAGTATACCCTTCCTCTTCAACACTTTGTTTATAGCAAACCTAGGGTCTGATGAGTTTGAGCTTATTATTGATAACCAAGTTCTTTGCCTATTCACCATGCCCGATCCTAGGACTAGTGTTCACAACCGCAACAACTGGCTCTACAATCTGAACGAAACCCCCTCTCCTGCTAGATCCACTGAATCCATCCAGGACTATGAGATTTGTGATGACTATGAGACTTATGATGACCAGATTCCTTATGCTGAATCAGATCCTCAGACACCATCTGGATATCATGATATTGATCCTCCTCCTCAACCTGCTCAGACCGAAGAATCGGCAATACCCGACCTTAGACATCATATGCCCGGAACTGATTATAACATTGCCATGGAAGCTTTGATGTCAGAACAAGATGCCCTCAGAGAAGAGTTCACTAGCTTGAGGCACGAATTTCTGGGATACATGAACAGTATGACAAACCAGTTTCACGAGTTGCTATACCGTGTTAACTCCTTTGCTCCTCCGGCCAGAGATCGTGCAGATGGATAGAATTTATTTGTTTTTCTTAGTTATTTAGTCTTAAGCTAGATTAATTCGTTAATGTTATTTCAAATTATATTCGTATTTGTTTCTCTTTCGCACTTTTTGTTTTTCTCCTTGTTACATTATGATTATTTTATTGAAGCTATTTATTCATTTTATTATGTAATATCTATTATGCTCTCTACTGTTGCTGCCTACATGACTTATTAAAGAACAATATATATATGCATCATTGTGCAAAGTAGAATGACGTGCAGGAAAATTAAATAGCAAAACAAAATAATCAAAATAAATATATTACCAAAGTAACTATGAAGAACGCTAGCTGAAGCCTTTCCAAAAAGACTGTGTGACGAGCGTCACATATTCTATGACGAACGGCACGCCAAGTACTTGTGACGCCCGTCATGCATCTGTAACGAGCGTAACAACGTCCAGACTAGGTGAACGTTACAGTGCCGTTGGAGACGAACGTTACACCCTTCAACTTTTTATCTTCCCCATTTATTCACATTTACCCACATTTATTTACTTTTCAACCACCTCCTTTCCAATTTCCAAATTTCTTTCCTATAAATACCCACCAAACCTCCCTTCATTCACCACAAACCATTCTCTAATATCAAATACATTTCTTTTCTTTCCAAATTACTCCTTCAAATTCATTCATCACTATGGCGGAAAACCAGAATTTCGGAAATATCATCTTCCGATCCGAAGATGAAAATTACCAAAGGGAGCAATTCGAGCGTTTCCAGCAGCGAGGCGTCGTCTCCACCAGGTATCCCGATTTAACTTGTTTACAACAATTAGGATTACTCCAAGGTATCGAGTGGATGCTCCGCCTTGCCGACTTAACCTTCCTTTGCACTCATAATCAACCCACCTACCCCTCCCTAACCTTAGAATTCTTAAGTTCATACGAATACACCACTCCCGCCGGTGAAGACGAATTTTTAACCGGTACCGCAACCTTCCGTATGTTCAACACCGAGTACGCCTTAACCCAAAACCAATTGAGTACCATGCTACAATTTCCCATAGAAGGTCAGGTACACCCCAGAATACCTCCAAACTCAAACTGGAACACAGTTGCCGTTTTCGATCTTTTCAAGCGAATTTCCGGTATTGATGCCAACAACTGGGAAGAGCTCCTTCTTTCCCACATACATAACCCAACTATCCGGTACTTTATCCGCATCTTGCAAAACACCGTTTTTGGAAGACCGAACAACAGCAAGGTCAACTCAAAGGAGTTATTCTTCCTTCATTGTGTCTTCGAAGCGGATACTAAGGTAAACGCCGCCTCCTTTCTATTTCATCATATCCGCACCTTATGTGCTAGAGGCCGGCAACCTTTTACAATTGGTGGATTAATCACCACCATAGCACTTGGCTTAAACCTAGGGGACCGCCTCCAAACTTTAGAATCTTTACCTCCCCTATTTATGGATATAGGCTACTGTCGGTCCAACCGCCTAATAAAGAACCGAATAGGTGGAAAATATTACCTTATGGTGAATAACCAGGCCGTCCCAAGCGTTGTTCTCCCCAACATTTCCCTAACCGATGTCACCAATCCCAACCGCCACCTCTATGATCTGAATGCTCCCGAAGCTACCGAGCCTTCGCATACAAACCCGTCTGCAGACGAGTTCGAAGAAATGGAGCAAGGTGATAACGCTCCTGCACAACAATCAGTTCCGCTCAACCCTTCCGATACTGCAGCTGGCCCATCCTCCCGACGTCGTCGACGAAGAAGGCCTGCAACCAACGACGACATCATGGATGCTATTGATGGTATGCAAGCACAGAATGTCGATATGATGCAAATGATGCGTCAAATGCAACAACAGCAGGAAGAGAGGAATACCATAACCAATCAGCGGTTCACTGAGTTGTTTAGCAGGTTCGACAACTTAGACTCACGTCAGCGATCACCAGGCCCAAGAACAAGAGGCGGAAGGCAACCTTAACTTTCCTTTTTCCTTTCTCTTTCATATTTCCTTTCGTTTCCTTAAAACATTGGGGACAATGTTTAATTTAAGTATGGGGGGGAAAACCATGTTCTTTCTATCCTCCACTTTCCTTTTCAAGTATGTACTTTTCCTTTCATTGTTATTTCCCTTTCTTATAAAAAAATAATAATAATAATAATAATAATATAGATTTATTTTAAGTTAAGTCCCTAGTGTGAAAAATTCTTATTATCTATTCCCCTCAATTTTCTTGAGCCATAACAAAAATTTAACACACCCAATAAGTATAAAGGTCGCTTATTTTATAAAACTTGAGTGAAATCAAGACAAAAATTATTACCATAACAACGCTCTAAGAATCTCAACATGTTAGATCAGGATAAGTACCTATTATACCAATCCCTTGAACTTTTAGTTTTATAGTAACCCCGAGTAGTTTATACGAGAAGTCAGCACCATCTTAATAGCAAACTACGTGGAGAGCCGATGAATATAAGTGAATGATTCCCAAAGTAACATAAAAAAATATATATCAGGAAATGCACTAATTAAGTTAGGTGATCCTTACCAGATCATTTAATCTAACGGTTGCAGATCATACAAAAGCATAATACGAGAGATCAATTATGAGTTGGTTCAGTAGGTATCTGGTACTGAACTTGGTAGGGCGGACTACGGTCCGATCCCCCGCAATTTGCAATGGACTGAATAACGAAGTTATCCGACTTATGTACCAGAACTTCTAGCTAAAAGGGGATCAGAATCACTAACCGGTTACTCCATTATGTGCGTGAAAAGATAAAGGGCTTAATGTGATTTTGCTAGAATGAAAACGGGTGAAATAAAGTAAAGGAACTAGGACAGCTATAAGGGCATTACTTGAACTGGTTTGCATGAGGTGAGGTTATCTGAGGTTGTGGCGGTGGTTGTCAATGTCAAGATTAAACTCAAGTCACTTCTAAACAAAGTTTACATGCAACCTAATACGAATTGATGCGTGTTTTTAAATTTCATCTGGCTAAAATTTTTAAGTTCTATACCGTATTTTGCTTGAGGACAAGCAAAGATCTAAGTATGGGGGAGTTTGATAACATGAAATTATATCACATTTTAGGACTTAATTCAATTAAATTATATTATTATTTACTTTAATTTATTTCATTTTATCGGATATTACGCGGTATTTCCTTTCTATTTATCTCAGGTATCTATTTGAAGCAAAAGTAAAAAAAGGAAGAAAAGGAGGTGCAAAAAGAAGTTTCTGGAAACAAATAGCAAAAGCCAAGCCCAGCCCAAAGAAGGCACAGGCGTTGTGCCTGTGACGAGCGTCACAGAGGTTGTGACGAGCGTCACGCTATATGCACTTGTGTGACGAGCGTCACACATGGTGTGACGGACGTCACACCATTCCCCTATATTTGAGGCACAAGGAACGCTTCAGAGACGTTGAGAGAGAGTTGAGCCCTATTTCCACGCCCAACTATTCTGCACGTTGAAGACTTTTGACGCGGAAGCAGTTGCAGGAGGTGGCATATAAATAGTAGCTTTTTGGAAAGCTCAGGGTCCACGCTTTTTCCAGATTTTTGCCGTTTTCGCATTCTTTCTTTTTCCAGCAGCTTAGGCATATTTTTACAGTATTACTTTGACAAATTTTTATATTGTTTTCCTTTTGCAATTCTATTTTCTTTTCCAGCTCTTAATTAATTTTTCGCACAATAGTTTCTACACCGAAAACTATTGTGTACCTTTTACCGGATCTAACCTTACGTTAGAATCTAGTTTTTTTTATTCCTTCGTTTTATTTTTCTGCCTGATTGAAGAACTCAAGAACAAATCCAACCGGTCTGTGGTGGAGTGTTCAAGACTGCTATTTAATTATTCAGGTTCTTTATTTATTTGTTGAATTTATATATGCTTGTTTTTATTATTAATTTTTGCTGCTTGCCTGTGATGAATCTGTTTATGCATGTTATTTATTTAAGTATGTTTAGCATGTCTGGCTGATTTATTTAGGTATCGGTATGTAAAGTAAGCGGAATGAAGGAATCAAAACTAAGTTGGTTTAATTAAGTTTAAAATTAAAATCACTCTTTTTACGGTCTCAATTTACAGGTTTAATAACAAAGTTTTTGTACGAAAGTAAAAGACATAAAGAAGTTAAAATCAATAGAGCGAGAGTTTGAGGTTTTGACTGGACAGTGTAAATTGGACATTAATTCTAGATCAGGGCGAGAGCAATTTTTAGAGTTAATTAAATTCTAACCTTTTTCAAAAAGTATTTTTAAAGATTGAATGTGAGGGCGAGAGTTAAGCATTTGAGTTTAATCATATAACCTAAGTCAACAGAGCGAGAGTTTGAGATAAGGGTGTTTAAACGATTAGTGTTTTCTTAAAAAGAGTTTCTACGGATTCTACTGTTTTCAAAAAGTGGTTTTTGACTTAACTATAAGTGACAGCTACGTTAATATAAAATCATAGTTTATTCAACAGAGCGAGAGTTTGAGATACAACTTTTAACCAATAGAGTCAACTGAAAAGATTTACTTTAAAACCAAGAAACCAATAAAGAATTGATTCCCTAATTACGACGAATTACATACCGATATCCGCTTATTAGATATTTATTTTAGATCTTATTTTAGTTTTAACGTTTCCCCCAAACAATCAAAATATCATCTGCCTTAGCTTTACGAAGTAACCTTAGATAACGGTATATCGATTCATAAGTCCCTGTGGGATCGATATCTTTTAAAACTACGCGATAGAACTGTGCACTTGCAGTTTGTACCCCAATTCGACTCATAAAGTCGAGCGATCATAATCCACAACTACCCCTTTCTTGCACTAAGCTAATCAAAATCATAACCACGATACATTATTCTAATAGGATACCTAGCATTCTTGAATATCCGTGGGGTTAACTAATGATCCCTTACCTGCAACAATACTGATGAATTTTTCCTTATAAGTCTTTCAACACTTGCAATAAGTCATACAATCTGTATATTGATATTCTTATTAACTTCACTTGACCTGGTACCATACACTACAATCATCTACATCTGATACTTCACTTCTCTTGTACCATTCCAGTAAGATAACACACTTGGCACAAGATTTTCTTGTTTCCATTCCTACAAATAGTTACCTCTCGGATCCTCCACAAAACTTCCCAATTATTTCCCATCCAAAACTCTTTATTATGCAATTTCCAATTGAACATAATGGAACACCTGAAATTCACCGTACCATTGACTAGCTTATAGGACTTCATAGAAAATCCTTACTTCCCTTTAAGCACCTTCTCCCAAAACCTTACCAATCATTCTCAAGAAGAATGACTTTCTTACCGACACATAGATGGAGAATTTCAACAACCAACCATGGAAATAATACCAACCTGGAATTCCAAGTTATCTACACCACAACACTTATAAGGAACCCTAACAAAACTGGGATGTAATTGTAAGCTTCCACACTACTCATAGAGTCACACAACTCAGTCACATATCTTGGGACGACATTAAACTTCTTGATAACAATTATTCCTTCCTATCGTCCTGCTTCATATCATGGGAACCTTAGCTCGTCTTCTTACGAATATACAATCCAAGTTACACAGTTACACTTATGGATATCTCATTTCCATCAACTCTCCTGGGAGAACAACTTACACATCCCGCCGATAGAGTATAGTAACATTGTGTATATTCGATACCACTTCCATGGGAGGTCTACTTCTTACCACTTACACATTACTAACACTTACAAGATACCGAACTGATTCTTGAGATCACCTGACTAAGAACTCCATTATGGTCATGACGACTCAAACTTGTTAAACCTTTCTAGAAATTTCCTATCTCACGGAACTAGTAGGACAATTCCTATAATATTCCTCAATTACCCACACACATCTCCATGAATTCAACATTTCACAAGAATTACAACCCTGGTTTACCACTTTTTTTTCTTACCCTTATGGAATCTAATCATGGCAATACATCAAAACAACAAGAACGATTCAGTAAGACCACAACCTCAACTTCATGGATTAACATCCACAAGTTCTCCACCATACGGTTTAAAGACATAGGTGTAATGTCACAACACAATTTATAACTTAATATTAATCCAATAACGACACCATAGTCAACACTTGATTCCTTGGTGAGGATTAAGATAACAACTTTTCTTGTTCAACAAAAGATAGATTTAGAATACTCCAACCATTCACATATAAGGGTAGTTCTCCCACTCTTGACAACCAAAATAATATGCACTCAAGGTGAATCTTGACATTACCACATACTTATTGACTTGGATTCTCTTCCAAACGGATATCTATTGAACACTTCATCACACATAAGCCACTTATCTAGATTACCTGCTACTGACAAACCTTATCGCCTCCTTATGAGTCCATATGACATAGTCTATCTCACGTTCCACACTTAGCTTCGTATTCAAGCTTGGTTTGTCTTCCATCGCTTACCACGACTCCAACTCCTTAAGACATAAAACTCACTACTCAAAATAAAGAATGTGTTACTCCACAACCATCCCAAAGAAGGATGGTTAATTTCACACACCCGTGACCATAATCTTACTAAAATATACTTCATACTACCAAGGTATAACTTTCTTCACTCCACTTCATACTCTAAAAATCTCCGTATGTGAACAATCATCAACTACACGCCCATAACTTAACCTTAATTAATCTTGATGATCCTATTTTGCCTTTTATCTAAAATGTATCCCATTATAGCAATTGCATTACAACATTCACATTGCTTCCACACTCTGTGTTCACTTCTCTTCCTATGGTAATTCTCTCGACTCCAATTACATAACCATTCTAGTAGAATTCCTTAAATCCAAATTACTTATCCTTTTCCTTAACACAGATCTCCTTCAACCAATCCATCTAGAGCTTTCTTTGTTTTATAATGCTTGTTCTCTCTTCAACACAAATCCATTTAAACTGAGCTTTGGGAAACCCAACATTTCCATAACGGTCTCTCACTGAATCTTGAATCTCAATGAACCATCCTAAATTCGATTTCTCTTCTAAGACTGGGTATGCTTGGTTTATCTTCTACCTTTCGCCTAGTGTATACATGTTTAACTTGGAATAGGCAATCATGTCCTCGAGCCCCATCTTACGTTTCACTATTTCCTTAGACCGTTACAAAGATGCTAAACGTCCATATCTCTTAACCTCTCAACCACTTGGAAGGTACCATTATGAACATATTCTCTAAAGTACTCCAATTCTTCCAAGATACTCTAGTGACCTTAAAAGTTGAACATCGATGCATTACTTCACTTCCAGACCTTATGTCATACATGCAACAAACCTTCCTTCCTCCTTCACTGTATGAAATTACCTACTGATGCTTGTCGTGACTATATATAAAATATAGTCTATCGGGTACTTGACTGCAAGTGCACAGTCTAGTCGCTTTAGTTTTAAAAGATATCGATCCCACAGGGACCTATGGTCAAACTAGTGCTACTAACGTCACTATGTTTAGCTAAGGGAATTGATTAGTAGAAGTTCGGGGGTAATATAGTAAATCCAAGGGAAATTTTCGGTTTTAATAAAGAATTAATGGAAGGAATCAGTATGCATCGCATTAATTTTTAGGGATTCAATAAGTCACCGGTGAATAGTTTAAATGCCAAATATCTCAGTAGAAAATGTTTATTTAAAAGACTTTATCTCACACTCTCGTGGTTGTTGATTCGGCCTATAATTTTAAGTCAAAATATACGCTCTCGCTGTCCCATTTGAAGTCAAAATTACCCTTTGAAAATAAATAAGTTCTAATTGCTTTTAAAGTGCTCTCGCTGTTTTTAAACTCAATGCCTAATTTTTACTATCCAGCTCGAGCCTCACGCTCTCGCGATTGTTGGTTCTCACCTTAGTTAATTTCCCACTCTCGTGGCAAAATCGTATTAAATAGCTTTTCACGCTTTTGTGATAAAGTTAATTAAATTTAGATTTAAAACTTCAGCCTAAAAGGTTATTTGAGAAAAAGGGTTTTCATCGGTTATTATTAAATCTCATTAGATTAAGTTGCTACATACCGATACCGGTAGTTTAGCCAGACATATTAATTAAAGCAAACGCAAGGTATAAACAGATCAATATTGCGGAAAACATGCTTATAATAATAAATGGGCAATAACAATAATAATTCAATAAAAACCTGGAGATCGAAGTACAGAGGATAGCGATTCTAGGAGTACTTGAGCAGTTCTCCACAAGTCGGTAGGCTTTGCTTCGTCGATACAAATTACTACTAAAACTAAATAAAGTGTTGTAGTTCCCTAGTGTAGGAAACTACTATATATCTAACTGGAAAACTAACTGGAAAAAGCAAAACTATAAAAAGAATGGCGAATACAATAAGGCAACGGAAACAAGGTTGCTGGAAAGAAAGAAAAAATGCTGAAAGCTATAAAGTTGAAAATTAAATTGCAGAGTGTAAATCTCAAAGTAGGCGTGTCCCAATTTTTTCCATTTGAGTCCTTTATATAGTGTCCATTAGGTCTTGGTAGTTGAGAAAATCAAGGGAGACTTGGTCTTGAGTGAGGAATCCGTGGGAATGAGTTTGTTGAGGAGATTTAGGGACGTATGGGCGTTGTGGCTGACTGTTTCAAAGCACACTTTGTGGCCGCGTGACGCTCGTCATGGGCTTGTGACGGTCATCACAGTCTGGGTCGTGACGAGCGTCATGAATGTGTGGCGGTCGTCACATCAACAAAATCTGCATAATCTGTTTTTCTGGTTTTTATGTGCTTTTTCACCTATTTCTTCTTCTTTTTCTTCCTTTTCTTCATTTGGCTCTTTAGTGCGTGGAGATTCAAATACCTGTAAAAACAACACGAATACTTGTGCAATAATCGGGATATTAATCGAAATGGTGTGATTTTTGAGTGTAAATTAAGGCAATTATCTGATGTGTTTTCGCGTTATCACCTACCATACTCATTCCATACCAGTGGATCAATCTTGTCCTACTAACAAATTTCCATATTCCTCAACTTCCCGACTTTATTAGCACAACATAATTGCTTGAACCATACACCACCCTACAATTTCACATTACCAGGATCACAATCCCCACTTCAACTTCAATTGAGTTCATTGGTTCTTCTTACTCCCTACTCTTGGCTTGAGTCCACCCTCAGAACACAATCTATTCACAACCTTCGGAGTCCTTATGGTCGCTTAACCATGATCCTACCTGCCATGCATATAGAATTAGGTTGATCAGACCCAATACTACATAGTGTGTCATTAAGAATCATGTTAGCAAAACACACATATGAGGAAGAAATAGAGTTACTTATGATGTTTCAAGGCTAAGTCGAGAGTCAAACTGCTCTGATACCAACTGCAATAACCCGTATAATATATATCTAGAATGATATCATACAAGTGTTATTATTTGGTACTGATAAAACATAAGAGCCTAAAGGCATCATTATATACACATGTCCAAGCTAATACCATCAAGGAGACATGTGATACAATAAAGCCTAATAAAAAAATTTAAGAACTATGTACAATATCTTCATTATACATAACTCCATAGCGGAAGATCACAATAATCAGCATCCCTTGAAACATCAGTAGACAACTCATAATGAATACAACCTGCAAGGTATACCTGAAAAATAACAACGATAATGGGATGAGATAATAATCTAAATGAGTTCTCCTTTCCTATGGGTCCACTCGGCTCTACAGGGTTTGCTACCTGATTTCTAACTCAAGTATCCACCTTCCGTCACTTGTGTATCATTCACACAATGCAACTAAGACTTGAGCAACTGAGGGATATTCACAATGTATAGAGATATGTCATTAGAGTTCACATAACTCAATAAATCACTATTCGAATTCACGAAACACCAATCCCCGAATTGACTTACGTCTAAGCCAGGGTCAGTTCATGCTTGCTCGTATGATTCTACTTTCATGGTGAATATCGGGTCCTCTATGAGGCTTAATCCCCAGTTCAAGCGACCGTTACCCGTATGGGCCTCTAACCCACTTACGGTATCTTTCACCGTATGGGCCTATAACCCACTTAGGTGTCCACCTTTCCCCTATGTTCGCCATGGTTGGGGCTCAAACCCAATTGAGGCATGAATCGTTGGTGCCACATCCCCACTTACCGCTTTACCTAAGCCTTTGAAGTGGTATGTGCACAATTATAACTAATTCAGAATATGTGATTAGTTCTAAAAAAACAAATAGGACTTTTGGAACAAAGGTTCCTCACCAAAAATATCAACTCAATTTCTTATGATATCATATTAGTTCTCATGGCATCATAACATCATCAATTCTCATTACATATATCACACATGTTCCATACAAAGCTTATTAATATACCATTCCTGTGACTAATTGTCTGTTGTACACACCGCATCATGATTACGTCCAAGCATCACTATCTAAATCATTTCATGACTTAGGTTATCTTTCTAAGTCATTTACCTAGCATTCCCCTAGGTTTACCTCACTCATAAGTTTTAGTCATATTATTGTGTAACCAATACAACCAACTAATCATATCATAATCAACGTAACTACAATTCATGCATAGGTTATGAAATGCATCACATAAGAAACACAACAACAATTCATAACATACGTCATAATATAATTCATATCATTCATAATGCACATAATGTATTATAACATGGTACAAGAATAATAATATTTTACGTTATCTTTCTAACGCATCCGTCCGCGCCCAAAACATAGTTACAACACTCAAATAATCTAACAATCTAACTTAATCAAGAATATAGGTTAAAATTTGTTCCTTGCATAAATATTCAACAGCAAGAGCTTAACCTAGTGGTAAGGCTAGTTCCATACCAAGGATGTCTTGGGTTCAACCCCATTGGTGGCATATTTTAATTTTCCAATGATAAGTAACATTATCCCTTCAATTTAAAGTGGTTAAAATTCTTGGAAGGGAGCCATTGTTCCTTAAAAATTTCTTCTGAAACATCCATTTTTCAAACCTGCATAGTCGGTTTCACCTTTAACAACCATAACACCCAAACTACCATTAAAACTTAAGACATGGCTCTCAAATAACATGTATAAACACCATGGATTCACAAGTTCATGAAGCACATAATCATAATAACAACAATAACCTTCAATCATGTGAAGAACACAACAACCATAGAAGAATCACAATACTCATGAAAATCATGCTTGAATCATATTTCATGACAACTCTCATGCATAAGCTAGAATCCATAACACCTCAACATGATTCCAAACATAAAACCCTAATCTCTAACTAAATGAAAGGATCTAACTAGAACTCACCTCTAACACATGGGGATGGTGAAGATGATGAGTTTAAATTAGTGATGATGAGCTTCCATGGTTCTTCTTATTCTTTCCTTCTTTCTTCTTTCTCTCTTCTTCTTTCTTCTTTTCTCTTCTTCTTACTGATATTTCTTTCCTCTCCCTTGTTCTTATCCTTTCTTCTTTTATTTTCCACCAGATGAATATATACATATATAAATAATATCTAAATATATAATATTATATTATATAATGATACAAAATATCTCAAATGATATTTTGTCTTCTAGTACCAATTGACCAATTATTATTGGTACCAAAATGTCCCCTATTGTACTTATTAATAATGGTCATCATCTTTTAATAATAATTGATCTCTTCTTAGTCCACTAGTTACTCTATTGGTCACAACTGACAACTTTTAAATTACATAGGAGCTCAAATTGTCTTAACTAACAATAAATAGAGTACATAGGAACCCATTTGGTCTCAACTGACAACCATTGAGCATTTAAGGGGATATGGGATATTATAACAAGCCTAGGGCGAAAACTCCCGAGTACTCGCCTCTGCCAGACAAGGAGGCACCAGACTACACTCCTCAACTAGAAGAGGAAACACCCTAATACATGCCTCAATCAGAAGACAAAGAGTCGGAGTACACACCATGGTCTAATGACGATATGGTCCATGATAATTTCGACGACGAACAAAAGAAAATTTACAGATTAATTGCGACATAGTTTAATTTTGCCTGCGGAATATGATCGAGTCTCAGAAGTGTTCGAAATGGAGGAGGATTATATTCAAGATGAGGCGGCTAATCAGAATCCTCTTTGCTACTACGCCATGAAAAACTGTGTTGTCGAAGAACAATAGGCTATCTTCGAAAAACATAACCTGAAAATGATGTATCATTTGAAACCACTCTTCATTAGGGCCAAGGTAGATGGCATGGTCGTTAACAAAGTGTTTGTCGGTGGCGGCACGATAGTCAACCTGATGCCGCACTCATTATTTAAAAAGATGGGGAAGGCCGATGAGGATCTTCGACGCCATAACATGGTTTTGTCTAATTATGAGGGAAAGACTAGCCACATTCAAGGTGTAACTCAAGTGGACTTATCAGTTGGCTCAACTTCAAGGTTGACTTTGTTCATGGTGATAACATCCAACACAAATTACAACTTACTACTCGGTCGTGAATTGATTCATGGAATAGGTGCGATTTCGTCAATGCTGCACTAGAGGGTGGCCCTCTGGCGAGAGGATGGCATTGTCGAGAACATAAAAGCCAACCAAAGTTACTACAAAAGCTGAAGTTGGGAAGGTCAGAAAGAAGTATTTTGATAGGAATATGAAAACAATCCCTCCATGCTATGCATCTGATGGGGTTTATACCTCCTAGAAGTACTCTAACTTTCCCTGAACCTACACCCAACTATGGGTTCATATGGGACAAAGAGCAAGCGGAGAGTCATCCTGTTGAGGGAGAAAGTCTACCCCTTACAGGGTGGACAATGGTCAATGAGGATGATTGTTGAGGCAAGATCATTGGCTCGAATTTTAGCTTATATGGCCGAGAGCAAATTAAAATCGTCCTTAGAGGCTGATAGTGTACAAAATATGGGTTGCGAAGCCAATGTCGAAAGCTCTGAGAATTTTGGAAATGGCCCCAAGGGCCAGATAACAACTTCAGAAATTCGGATGCTCGATTGTATATACGCAAGAGCCTTGGGGTTTGAAAAATACCCACAAGAAACTAACAAGAAAATGCAGGCCCAGGACCCCTTGGAAGAGGTAACTTTAGGCGAAGGAGCAGTAAAGAGGCCAACATACATCAACGCCAAGATAGAACCAAGCATGAAATAAAAAGTGGTCGACCTTCTCAAAGAGTTTAAATATTGGTTCTTCTGGGACTACAATGAAATGTCAGGGATGAGTCAAGATATGGTGGAACTAAAGCTACCAATTCGGTCGGGCAAGAAGCCGGTGAAGCAGCTACCTATGAGGTTTGCACCAGAAATAATGTGGAAGGTCAAAGAGGAGATTGAGAGGCTGCTAAGAAGCAAGTTCATAAGAATGGCCAGGTATGTCAAATGGTTAGCCAATATCGTTTCAGTTATAAAAAATAATGGAACTCTTAGAGTCTGCATATATTTTAGGGATCTAAACAATGCTATACCTAAAGACGAGCACCTAATGCATGTGGCGGAAATGCTAGTCGACTCATCCGTAGGCCATGAGTTTTTAAGCTTGATGAATGGGTAATCTGGATATAATCAAATTTTTATATCTGAAAAAGACGTATCTAAGACAGTGTTTCAATTCCCAGGTGCATTGGGGACTTATGAATGGGTCGTGATGCCCTTTGGTCGGAAAATTGCTGGCACAACTTACCAAAGAACAATTAATTCTATGTTTCATGACTTCATTGAGAATTTAATGCAAGTCTAAATTGATGATATAGTCATGAAGTCCTCGTCAAAGGATGACCACCTAGGCCATCTTCAATAGTCCTTTAAAAGGATGAGGAAATATGGATTGAAAATGAGTCCATTAAAAGTGCTTTATGTGTTCGTGCAGGGGATTTCTTGGGATTTGTTGTGCATAAAATAGGTATTGAGATCAATCAAAATAAGACAAAAGTAATTGTCGATCTCAAGCCTCCTTCGACAAAGAAACAACTCCAGTCTTTGTTGGGGAAAATAAGTTTCCTGAGAAGATTCATTTCCAATTTAAGTGGCAAGACTCAATCCTTCTCTCCAGAGCTTTGACTCAAGAGAGACAACGACTTCATTTGGGGGAGTGAGCAACAAGAGGCTTTTAAAAACATCAAAGAATACCTTATGAAGCTTCTAGTTTTATTACCTCCAAGTAGAAATACGAGCATGAAATTGTACATAGTTGCATCAGATTCGACCATAGGAAGTATGTAGGTGTTTAATTGGCTGCATTATATGGTAAAACACTAGATGGGTACTAATGTCTTGACTGATGTCATGACATATATGTGTGACTACATTGTAGTTACTGCAGGACTAGCTAACACAGGATTTATTGAATGTCAAACTGGATGTTGTGACATTCATACCTGTCAACAGATACTAAGGAATAGAACAGCAGGTGTTCTGTTAGAACTTAGTAGTTATTTCCAATCTGGTTATCAAGGAAAGACCAGACCTGGCATAAGGCCTACTGACTGAATGTCAAACTGGATGTTATGACATTCATCATTGACAGCAGCTACTGAACATTAGACAGAGTGGTGTTCTGCTATACTTCAGCATGTAACTTAGTTTGTTCGTCAAGAGAATAACAGAACTAACTTAAGGCCAAATGTGTAAATGTTAAGTTGGACACTTTGACATTTATTAATGTAAGTTGTTACTGTAGTACGGTCATTTTGATCATGTACAGGTCAGCAAAATTGTACAGTCTGTTTTCTGGAAAAACAGACTCAGCATATGGACCTTGATGTCAAGCTGAATGTCGTGACATTCATGTCTGACAGCATATGCTATATTGTAGGTTGTTCAGTTTTCTGTTTCAGCTTTTTCTCAGGCTATTCTTCAGGGATTCAACAACTGAGAGAAAATCCAGGAAATCAACAACCAAGCTACATTCAATGAACCTAACAAATAGCCTATTTGTTAGTAACCTAAATGTTGAATTTATGGGAACTCGCGTGACCTTAAATTCAGGAGAATACAGGTGCAAAAGCCCAGGATACTGCAATATAAAAGGAAGGCGTTCCTTCATTCAGTTTTGGGGATTTTGAGGCGTGAAGATTTTGTGTGTCCATCATACTTCACTGCTGTATTTTTGTGAGTCTAGTATTAGACGTATCTTGTAAGCCAAGCCATTATCAAGTAGATGATAGCTATGGCATAGGGTGTTCATTGAGTTGTAAGTGTTGTGTCACTCAAAGCTGTTAAGCGTGAGTGCTGTGTATCTTGATTAAAGCTGTGAAGCACAATCAAGAGTTGTTTGAAGTGTGACTTCAACTTGTCTTTAATATTGTTTAAAGATAGTAATCACTGAGGTGATTGAGGGGGAGTGAGTAGGAACTCTGATCTTAGGTTAAGATTGAAATTGCATTGGGTAGGGATTAAGTGATAAGTTGTAAACGGGTGAGTTTAGCTTTGAATTGATACTACTAATAGTGGATTTCCTCCCTGGCTTGGTAGCCCCCAGATGTAGGTCATGTTGGACTGAACTGGGTAAACAATTACTTGTGTTATTTACTGCACTTACTATTAAGTTCTGCATAATCCCTGTCTGTGCAGAATTGGATGTCATAACAACCCGTGTGACATCCAAAGTCTGATAACTAGAATTTCAATTGGTATCAGAGCAGGCACCCTGCCTGTGAATTTCTGGGTGAGATCTAGGGAAGTTACTTTCTAGCACCATGGACAAGGATTTAGGACACTCAAACAGATCACCCATGTTGGATGGCTCTAATTATGATGACTGGAAGCCTCGTATGATAGCCTTCTTAAGGTCTCTAGACAGCAAAGTATGGAGAGCTGTCAACAAAGGATGGGAACATCCAATGAGGACAGGTGAAGATGGAGTCAGTGTGCAGATTCCTGAAGAAGAGTGGGACAAGGAGCAAGAGGCATTAGCTCTTGGAAATTCCAAGGCCTTGAATGCATTGTTCAATGGAATCAGCAAGAACATCTTCAGGCTGGTACACCACTGTGAACTAGCTAAGGAAGTTTGGGATACCCTCAAGGTAACTCATGAAGGTACTTCCAAGGTGAAGATGTCCAAACTTCAGATGCTGACCACCAAGTTTGAAAATCTGAGGATGAAAGAGGATGAGACTATTCATGACTTTCACATGAATATTCTTGAAATTGCAAACACCTCTGGTGGACTAGGTGAGAAAATGGTTGAAGAGAAACTTGTAAGAAAGATTCTCAGGTCCTTGCCTAAGAGATTTGCTATGAAGGTCACAACCATAGAGGAGGCGCGGGACATCTGCAACATGAAGGTGGATGAGCTCATTGGTTCCCTCAAAACCTTTGAAATGGGCTTTGGGTGAGTATGCTGAGAAGAAGAACAAAAGCATAGCTTTTGTATCTAATGCTGAAGAGGAGTCAGAATCAGGATATACTGGAGGTGATGAAAGTATATCAGAAGCCTTAGCCATGCTTGGGAGACAGTTCAACAAGCTCATAAAGAAATTTGATCAACAGGGTAGATCTAATGTCAATAACGTCCCGTCTGACATAAATAAAAGATCAACTTATGAAGAAAAGGCCAACCAAGGCAAGGGAATCCAATGCCATGGATGTGAAGGATATGGTCATATTAAGGCTGACTGCCCTACCCTTCTCATGAGGCAAAGGAAAGGACTATCTGTCACCTGGTCAGAAGAAGACACTGAGAGTGAATCTGAAGGAGAATCGGCCAAACATGTCACTACTATGACTAGTGTTTGTGCCTCAGAGGATAACTCAAGTGGAGATGAGCTCACCTTGGATGAGCTTGCTGTCTCATATAAAGAATTATGTGTTAAAAGTGCAGAAGTTTGCATCCAAGGAGAAAAACATAAGAAACTCATCAAAGAGCTAGAAACTGAGAAACTAGAGCAACTAAAAGTCATAGAGGGTCTGAAAGGTGAGATCTCTTTGCTGATCTCTAAGCTAGACCAAATGACCAAATCCATCAAAATGTTGAATAAGGGATCTGACACCTTGGAAGAGATCCTGAAGACAGGACAGAAGTCTGGAACCACATCTGGTTTAGGCTTTGGGAAAAGATCATCAGCCGAACGCAAACGCCCAAAGGCTAAAGTTCAGAAATCCAAAGGAAAGTCTCATCCAAAGTCACAACATCGAGGAACCAGAATGAACAATCATCAGAAGAAGAAATTCAAGAGATGGAAATGTCATTACTGTGGTAGATTCGGTCACATAAAACCATTCTGCTATAGGCTGCATGGTTACCCAAACCAGACCTCTCAAGGTAGGCCTAAGAAAAAGGTGTCTACGCATAATGTCCCCATTAAGAAACAAACATGGGCGACTAAGCAGACAACTCAGGTCAATCCTAAGCAGCTGTCATCTAAGACTCACTTCTCGCCTGAGAACCAACAGTGTGTCGCTAACATTGCTCACACTTCTTCAAGGGGGCATATCAAACAAGATTGGTACCTTGATAGTGGCTGCTCAAGGCATATGACTGGGATGAACAACCTAGTGGTGAATCTACATCCTTCTAACACCAAGTTTGTGACATTAGGTGATGGAACTAAAAGAGAAGTCATGGGTGTTGGGAATCTGGACTGTCCAGAAACTCCAAAATTGAGTGATGTATTGTTAGTAAAAGGACTAACTGTGAACCTCATAAGCATAAGCCAATTGTGTGACCAAGGATACAAGGTGGAATTTACCAAGGGAGGATGTGTGGTGTTGAATGGGGGCAATCAAGAAGTGATGAGAGGAGAAAGATCCAAAGATAATTGCTATCTATGGAAATCTAAAGACTCTCTCAACTTTCCCAAGTGCCCTTTGGCCAAGGGAGATCAGGAAGGGAAGCTGGGACATGGAAGACTTGATCCCCTTCAGGTAAAAGGAGTGAAGAAGAGCATGTCCAAGGGAGCTATGAGAAGAGTCTCATATCTGTCTTTAGATAAAAGGACAGACTGTGGAAAGTGTCTGATCAAAAGTTATGAGCCCTTGGTACCCATTGGTCATCAGACAACTGATATGACAGCAAGGGATAGACAAAGGTGTGTATTATTGACGTCTGCAGAAACTCAGTACCTAGCTTGTGGTAGCAAGTGGGCATCTCTAGTATGGAGGAACCTAATGCAGACAGAGTACAATGTCACCCGGAATGTCATGACATTGTACGTTACTAAGTGTGAAACTAGTAAGGGCAAAGTGGGAATGCGTGCGTCTGAAAAGTTATAGCAACTAATGAAGTTAGTTAGCTACTGTTTAATAAGTCAAATTATTAAACAACAAATAGTGGGCTCTGAGTGGTCAAAATCTAATAGACCTTACTCTTGCATAAAGCGTTTCACATTCAGTCGTTTCAAACTCCACTCGTGCAAACCCTCGTCCAAAGAAACGGTTCATCTTCCCTCTAAGATTTTCAACATGGCTCGTCAATCCGATACCTCCTCCTACACCACCATGTCTGATTCTCTCAGCACTGAGTCTTACCACCCTACCCGGGAGGATCCAGTTGTTGACGCAGCAACTTCGTCCCATGCAAGAAGACCTAAGGAAACGGTCTCCGGGTTTTCATCAGAAATCGCTCTTGATGAACACAAGGGAAGGGTCGAGGTATGTGCATAACTCCATACTATCTGGTAATCGAAATGTTCCTGGGGTTTCTGTTCCCTTGAACACAATCATTCTTGATATTGCTGCATGTCAAGATAAAGCTGTAGTGTTGAGAAAAAAAATGTCACTGACAATGTTGAGCAACCAGATGCTCATGAGGGGTCAAAGATTGAAAAACCCTCAGGCAAAGTGAGAGGTGAGAAGGCCAATGTTACTCAAGGTGTTGAGGACAACCCTAGAGCTGAAACGGTTAACGTGGAAGAGCTCTCTGACAATGAACTTCTGGCTTCAGTTGTCCCTAGGATAGCCAAGAGGGTTAGGTCTAGAAGGGAGAAAAAGACTGTGGAGCAGAAGTCCCCCTCCAAGGAAGTTGGTGAGACAAATCCTCACAAGCAACCAGAGCCAGAGAGTGCACACAAGAGGAAAGGTTATGGACCTACAAAAGCTTGGAGCAAAGAGGTTCCCAAGAAGTTGAAGACCAAGGTTGTGGTGGTTGAGTCTGAATCTGATGTCCCATGTGATGTCACAACATCCATGTCCAGGAAGAAGCCTTCTTCCAGCAGGCTGGCAACCAGTGTCCCAGAAGTTCCTATTGACAATGTGTCCTTCCACTTTGCCTCCAGTGTTAACAGGTGGAAGTATGTATACCACAAGAGGCTGACATTGGAGAGAGAATTGGCTCAGAATGCATTGGAGTGTAAGGAAATTGTGGATCTCATCAAAGAGGCAGGACTGATGAGAACTGTGACTAAACTCCCTAAATGCTATGAGACCTTAGTGAAGGAGTTCATTGTTAATCTGTCTGAGGAGTGTGCTGATGGGAAATCCAGAGAATTTAGAAAGGTCTATGTGCGTGGCAAGTGCGTGACTTTTTCCCCTTCAGTGATAAATCTGTATTTGGGAAGAGCAGATGAAGGGCAACCAGAACTTGAAGTGACTGACAACACTATCTGTCAAGTCATCACAGCAAAGCAAGTCCAGAAATGGCCTCTCAAAGGGAAGCTGGTGGCCAGTCAACTAAGTGTAAAGTATGCAATGTTACACAAAGTTGGAGCAGCCAACTGGGTACCCACTAATCACAAGTCAACTGTGTCTGTGGCGTTAGGGAAGTTCATCTATGCAGTGGGAACCAAGACAAAGGTGGACTATGGTAATTACATCTTTGATCAGACAATGAAACATGCTGGGAGTTTTAGTGTGAAGGGACCCATTGCCTTTCCATCTCTCATATGTGGAATTGTGCTGAATCAATTTCCACATATCCTGACAGATAATGACTTTTTGAGAAGAAGAGAGAGTCCATTGGCCTTCAGCTACAAACTGTTCCTGGGCAAACATGTCCCTGACATTGTCTTGACATCAGGAGAAACATCCAAAGCTGGCAACCAACCAGACAAAGCTGATGTTATTGCAGTTCTCAAAGAGACTTGCAAAGAACTGGAGGCTAGAAAGCATGCTCTGGAAAAGCTCATCTTGCAATTGGAGACTTATGCTGAGGACACGGATGGAGCTGATAAGCAAAGCTCTGAGGAGGAGGAGGAGGCCAGCTCTGAAGAGGAGGCTGATGATGAGGCTGAGGATTAAATACTTGTCTTTCTGTGTTTTCTGTCATTTCTATTTGTGGATCTGTAACTTAAAGTGTTGCTTTGGCAACATTTTTGACAAAAAGGGGGAGTGACAAGTGATACCCCAAGACAACAGAAGTTTACTTTGTTAAACTTTGTTAAATTTGTTAAAACAGGTTCTCATTCTGACAGATTGAAGTTTTCCTCTACTGCAGCTTATGTGTGATGAAGTTTTTATTTAGCTTCTGTTTGTATGCTGCTTTGTGTGTGTGAAGTTTTTATTTAACTTCTCTCCCCTGCAGCTATTGTGTGTGAAGTTTTTATTTAACTTCTGTATGTGTGTGCTGCTGTGTGAAGTTTTTATTTAACTTCTGTATGTGTGTGAGTGTGCTGCCACTCTGAGTGTATTAGCTAGTATTAATTCCTGCTAGGTGTGTGATTCCGCTGATATGAACTCTGTTATGGGGATCAAAGTGTTTTAGCCAAAAATTTGCCAAAGGGGGAGTTTGTAGGTGTTTAATTGGCTGCATTATATGGTAAAACACTAGATGGGTACTAATGTCTTGACTGATGTCATGACATATATGTGTGACTACATTGTAGTTACTGCAGGACTAGCTAACACAGGATTTATTGAATGTCAAACTGGATGCTGTGACATTCATACCTGTCAACAGATACTAAGGAATAGAACAGCAGGTGTTCTGTTAGAACTTAGTAGTTATTTCCAGTCTGGTTATCAAGGAAAGACCAGACCTGGCATAAGGCCTACTGACTGAATTTCAAACTGGATGTTATGACATTCATCATTGACAGCAGCTACTGAACATTAGACAGAGTGGTGTTCTGCTATACTTCAGCATGTAACTTAGTTTGTTCTTCAAGAGAATAACAGAACTAACTTAAGGCCAAATGTGTAAATGTTAAGTTGGACACTTTGACATTTATTAATGTAAGTTGTTACTGTAGTATGGTCATTTTGATCATGTACAGGTCAGCAAAATTGTACAGTCTGTTTTCTGGAAAAACAGACTCAGCATATGGACCTTGATGTCAAGCTGAATGTCGTGACATTCATGTCTGACAGCATATGCTATATTGTAGGTTGTTCAGTTTTCTGTTTCAGCTTTTTCTCAGGCTATTCTTCAGGGATTCAACAACTGAGAGAAAATCCAGGAAATCAACAACCAAGCTACATTCAATGAACCTAACAAATAGCCTATTTGTTAGTAACCTAAATGTTGAATTTATGGGAACTCGCGTGACCTTAAATTCAGGAGAATACAGGTGCAAAAGCCCAGGATACTGCAATATAAAAGGAAGGCGTTCCTTCATTCAGTTTTGGGGATTTTGAGGCGTGAAGATTTTGTGTGTCCATCATACTTCACTGCTGTATTTTTGTGAGTCTAGTATTAGACGTATCTTGTAAGCCAAGCCATTATCAAGTAGATGATAGCTGTGGCATAGGGTGTTCATTGAGTTGTAAGTGTTGTGTCACTCAAAGCTGTTAAGCGTGAGTGCTGTGTATCTTGATTAAAGCTGTGAAGCACAATCAAGAGTTGTTTGAAGTGTGACTTCAACTTGTCTTTAATATTGTTTAAAGATAGTAATCACTAAGGTGATTGAGGGGGAGTGAGTAGGAACTCTGATCTTAGGTTAAGATTGAAATTGCATTGGGTAGGGATTAAGTGATAAGTTGTAAACGGGTGAGTTTAGCTTTGAATTGATACTACTAATAGTGGATTTCCTCCCTGGCTTGGTAGCCCCCAGATGTAGGTCATGTTGGACTGAACTGGGTAAACAATTACTTGTGTTATTTACTGCACTTACTGTTAAGTTCTGCATAATCCCTGTCTGTGCAGAATTGGATGTCATAACAACCCGTGTGACATCCAAAGTCTGATAACTAGAATTTCAAAGTATGTTAGCTGAAGAGGATGATAATGGTGTCGAAAGATCCATTTATCACCTCATTTGAATCCCGATAGATGCAGAAACTAGTGTAGCGGTAAAAATTTGAGATTAAGTTATTGATTAACTTAACTCACGAAACAAGAGTCTCCGTCGTGCTTTTATTATTTCCAAAGGAAAGGGAAAAAGAACGAATAAAACCCAAAGAAGTTTTAAAGCAGAACTAATAAAAAGAGATAAGGGTTCAGGGGTTGGTTATGCAAAGGGAAGGTACTAACACCCTAAACATCTAGAGTACTATATAGGAACCTCTTTCAAAATATGTGCATTTTGGCTTTAAAATGGTGTTGTTTGCAAAAGATTGGGGAGATGAGAAGAGAAATATTTTTCATATTTTTGTGTTTGCCAAGACTTCCTGAGCCTCATGCCTATGCACAAACAAAGTGAAATGGAGGATCAAAACCTCGTAGTGCATGGTAAAAATAACAAAGATGTTTGTTTTGATTCATTTTTAATGAAAATACATTTTGTCATTTTAAGAAGAACACTCAACTAACCACCCACAAGTATGAGAACTTTACATCACCACAGAGAAGGGCTCAAACTTAGATAAAGATCAACAAGTATGCCACTATCTCTCTAAGATGGAAAAGAATTATCGTGAATACTATGGGGATAAGATAATTACATCTCAACTATGGAAATGACTAACGTCTAAACTTTGAGAAAAAAGTTTTAAAAGAAAAAAGTGCACAAAGGGCACAAAATGGTTTGAATGAATTAAAAAAGTTTGAATGACAACAGCTTGGTAATGATACCACTTAGGTTTACTCATGAACTTACTAACCATTCCAATTGCATAACAAATATCAAGTATGGTATTACATAAATACCTTAGAGATCCAACCAACTGCTTGAAAATTATAGCATCTACATAGTCACCTTCAGGATCACAATCCAATTTGTGATTTGTTTATGAAGGTGTGACCGCAACCTTACAATTCAGTAAGTCAAATCTCTTCAGAAGCTCAAGTTCATACTTCAGCTGATTGAAAATGATACCCTTCTCAGATTATAAAATCTCCATCCCTAAAAAGTATGTCATATTTCCTATATCAATTATCTCAAACTCATTCATCAACACCTTCTTGATCTTAGTTATCTCATGTTCACAACTTCCTGTTAGAAATATGTCATCAACATACAAACATACTAGAATCATATTTCCTTCAGAAGTATCATGAAGATAGACACCATACTCCATCTCACACTTTCTGAATCGTTGAAGCTTAAAAAATAAATCAAATTTCAGATTCCAAGCTCTAGGATCTTGTTTTAGTCCATACAACGCTTTATGTAACCTATACAACACCCCTTCCTGATTCTTTTTCATAAACTCAAGAGGTTGTGACACGAATACATCTTCTTGCAATGTATCATTCAGAAATGAAGATTTTACATTTGGATGCATCAAAGGCCAATTATTGTTATCATCTATCGCAATCACCATTCTCAATGTCTCATGTCTTGCTACAAGAGACAACACCTCAAAGTAGTCTAACCCAGGTTTCTATAGAAAACCTCTTGCCATTAACCTTGCTTTGTGTTTGTCAATTGATCCATATGGATTGAGTTTCACCTTGAAAACCCATCTGACGTTGATGGCTTCTTTGTCCTTTGGAAGCTCAGTCAACTCCCAAGTCTTATTTCTTTTTATTTCCTTAAGTTCTTCTTTCATGACCTTTAGCCACACTTTATTCTTAAGTGCTTATTTAGTACTCACTGGTTCATAGTCTACTAACATGGAATACTAAATAACTTATCCCTTATGGTCTATTTCAGTATCTTGCAGCATGTCAAACTCTACAAACCTTCTTAGAATATTTCTGATTCTTTGTGGCCTCTAAGCTTGTTCAGAATCTTTTGGACGCTGGAACAATATCAGATGCTGAAACCCTAGAGTGCCACCTTCAGAGGCATGATGACCTTCAAAGTCTAGAATACTCCCAGAGTCTGTATCTCTACCAAAGTGTGAATCACCATCAGAATCTGGATCAGAATCAGATTCACCTTCAGAGTCAGACTCGTATTCAAAGTCAGACTCACCTTCTGATTCTGACTCATCTTCACAACCTTCAGATTCTGAAGTATCTTGAGAAGTTGGCACTACACCGGAGTTGGATTAAGATTTACTCTAACCCCACACTTTTGATTCTTTCACAATAACATCTCTTCTAAATTCAACCTTGTCAGTGACAGGACAATATAGCTTATAAGCACATGTATTATGGTACCCTACAAGTAACATAACTTTGCTTCTGTCATCCAACTTCCTTCTCTTAGCATCTGGAACATGTTTGTAACAAATAGAACCAAACACCTTCAGATGGATCACAATTTTCTTATCTCCAATCCACTTCTCTAAAGGAAAAAGTTCCTTCAGCTTCTTGGTTGGAGACATGTTGAACACATATGTTGCAGTGGCAACAACTTCTCCCCACAAGGTGTGAGGTAGCTTATTCTCCTTCGACATGTTTCTTGTCATATCAAGCAAAGTTCAGTTTCTTCGTTTAACAAGACCATTGTGTTTAGGAGTGTATGGAGCAGTCACCTCATGCTCAATTACATTCTCCTCATATAAATTTCTGAACTTTGTAGAGCTATATTCACCTCCACCATCAGTTTTGAGAATTTTCAGCTTCTAACCACTATGATTCTCAGCTTGATTGTGAATTTCTTAAAGTCAGCAAATACCTCGTGTTTGAACTTTATAAGGGATACCCTCGTCATCCTTTTGAACTCATTAATTAATAACACAAAGTATTTATTCCCTCCAAGTGAAGGTACTAGAAACGGTCCACACACATTAGAATGCACCACACCCAAAGCATGCTTTCCTCTTGGAGGAATTTCATACGCAAATGGCAGTCTTGGTTGCTTCCCTCTCATGCACACATTACATGACTTCTCTGGTTTCTTAATTGCGGGAATTCCATGTACCAACTACTTTAAATTCAGATTCCCTAAGCTTATGAAGTTCAGATGACTAAATCTTTTGTGCCAAAACTCACTTTCCTTCACAACACTTGTTGCATTAAGGCATTCAAAGTCTGCAGTTTTAACATTCACTTTGAATGTTCTATTCCTTCCCTATTTTGACTTCATAATCAACTTCTAATTACAATCATACAACTTCAAAAGATTGTTCTTCATGGTAACTGAAAATCCTTTCTCAATTAATTGACCTACACTTATTTGATTTCTTTTCATGCTAGGAACATACCACACATTCTGAATGAATGATGCTTTACCATTATTCATAACTACTCTAACATTTCACATACCTTCAACATTGAGGTATTTATCATCAACACATATGATCTTTGTCCTCTTTCTAGTGTCAAAATCAATCAGCCATTTCTTATTTCCAGTAAGATGATTTGAGAAGCCAGTGTCCATATACCACCAGTTTGTCAAATACGCATCATCAGATTCAAAATCCATCAATATCACATATTCATCATCAGAACCTCCTCTAGCTATATTTTCTTCTTCTGACTTCATTTCCTTATTTTACCAACAATCAGCGGCGAAGTGGCCAAACTTCTTACAACGATAGCATTGAACTTTCCTCTAGTCATACTTCTCCTTCCCCTTCTGAGCACTCTTATTCCTTTCAGAAGTTGAGGTTTTTGACTTTTGAACATCACCAAATCTCCTCCTGCCTTCTGACCTAGACTACTTTTGATATTTCTTACCAGAAGCTTCTTTCAGAGCCTGTTGCTCTACCTCCATTTCAGAGTTTCTCTCAGTCAGACCCAACTCTTGTGCCTATAGACTGCTTTACAACTCTTTAATTTTTATGGTGCTAAAATCCTTAGAATATTCAATTGCTACCACAATGTAATCAAACCGAGGAGTAAGAGATCTAAGTACCTTTTGAATGATCCTTTCATCAGAGATAGTTTATCCACACGACTTCATCTCGTTTGTGATAAGAATCACTCTGAAGATGTAGTCAGGTACATTCTCATTGTTCTTCATGCTGAGATTCTCATACTGCTTACGTAGAGACTAAAGTTTTACCTTTTTCACTGATGCATCGTCGTAGCACCGCACCAGTGTGTCCCACGCAGCCTTCATCGTCGCCGAATCAATGATTTTCTCAAACACGTTCACATTCACACACTGATGGAAGTAAAACAACGCCTTCTGATCCTTCTTCCTCAGATCACGCTGAGCATTCATTTGCGTATCCGTTGCATTTTCCAGAAGTGCAACCAAAACGTATCTTTCGTTGACGAGATCAAGAACATCTTGAGCGCCAAACAACACACGCATCTGAATTATCCACCGATTCTAGTTCTTGCCATCGAACACTGGAAACTTAATACTCAGATTACCCTTTCCGTTCATCTCCAATCTTGTGCAAATCACTCATATCTCACCAAACACTAGTGTTTCCCAATCCCGCAGAATCAAGAAATGTGATTATGTTACGATTCCGATAAAAAAATTCAACACGCATTCAAGAAACGAAGTCAATCACACAACGCCTCACCGTTAACTCGTGTTTCCCTGTGGATTTGAACCGGAACTCTAAATACCAATTTTTGATGCAGAAGATGAAGAAGATGAAGATGGAAGATGGAAGATGGAAGAAGAGGGAGAAAAGAGAGAATAACAAACTTCCATTACTCTTATAGTGCGGTTACAACAAATGCACACACACAACACTGCTATCACAAACAACACCGCTATCACAACGATTGACAACTACGTTATTTATATATACACAAAAATATACCACATAAGCAAAAGTGTTAAACTACACTAACTAGATTAAACTTAACAAAAACTCCTACTACTAAATAGAAATTAGTTATAACAATATCCTTGATTCACATTAATGTAATCATCTCGCTTATAAAATAAAAAAAATACACAATAAATTTATTTCTAACTTTAGTCCATTTGTGTGAACATAAGTTACACAAATAATTTATTTCGAAACCATTCCATCTTATGGTTGTTGAGGAATCATACTGTTGATACTAGATATTGCATTTTTTTGATAGCTCATATTAATGGAGGCCGGGTCAGCAACAATACTTAGTAAGCATAATTATTTATTTATTTCCAAATTGGTTTCAATACATTTTTATTCTGACTCATACTACCTTCATATTTGTCCACTTCATAGTTAAGTAAAAACAAAAATGTTTCTTGTTGTTAAAGGAAAACTATCTTTACATTAAAATAAAAAAATAAAAAAATAAACTTGTGCAAATTCAATACCGTCGTAGTAAATTAAGCCGACCGAATCCGGTAGCCGTTTATAGCAGCGTATTATAATATTATTATGTCGATAAAACCAATATAAACACAAATCTATATATACCCCAAATTGAATTTC
This sequence comes from Lathyrus oleraceus, assembly GCF_024323335.1. Lineage (NCBI taxonomy): Eukaryota > Viridiplantae > Streptophyta > Magnoliopsida > Fabales > Fabaceae > Lathyrus > Lathyrus oleraceus. The sequence goes on from NC_066581.1 coordinate 242,238,573, forward strand.
ACAATTCATCCAAACAATAACATTTCAAGAGAATTTTCTAGCTAGTCATTCCTTTGATTGAGATTTTATTCTAGGATTTTTTTTTTTGCCAACATTCATTTGTTACAACTAATTTCCACACTTAGGAGACAGATTTCAAACACAAATTTTGATCAAATGGCTTCTTCTCGTTCAATCTTGTTCCTTTCCATTTCCATGGTTTTGCTTTCCTCGGTTGCAATGGCTACAGATCATATTGTTGGTGATGATAAAGGCTGGACTGTTGATTTCAATTACACTCAATGGGCTCAGCAAATGGTTTTTCGTGTTGGTGACAATCTTGGTATGTAAAAGAAAAAAACAACAATTTTCCATTTTGTTTATAGTTTATTTATACAATAATTATACATAATAATATTTGATCTCCTTTTTTCTTTTCAGTTTTCAACTATAATCCTTCTTTCCATAATGTATTCAAAGTGAATGGTACACTCTTTCAAAACTGCACTTTTCCGGCAGAAAACGAAGCACTTTCTACCGGAAAAGATATCATTCCATTGAAAACCGAAGGCAGAAAATGGTATGTTTGTGGAAAAGCTGATCATTGTGCTTCTCGTCAAATGAAGTTTGTTATCACCGTTCTAGCAGAAGGTGCACCTGCTCCTTCTACTCCTTCTCCTCCACCGTCTTCGGATGCTCGTCGCCATGTTGTATCTTCTGTGTTTGGACTTGTCATGGCAACCATGATTTCTATTGTAGCCATCTTTGCATGAAGTGTTAAGAAATTTTTTATTATATTTATTTATCTAGTTGCTAACACTACTAAAAATTTTATATTATATAATTATTGGGAGTAGGAGCGTGGTGATTACGGTTTTAAGTCTGATTGTCATAAGTTGTACTCATTGTTAAACTACTAAAAACACCGATAAAATTTTATATTTGTTCAAATTTGTTGTATTAATGAATTATATATGATGATTTGTGTTGATGTTGTTAAACAATAATTAAAAAATATTATAAATATATTTAGAATTTTAGAACTTGTTGATGCATATGCATGTGGTACCATTCATGAACACTAGTTTATCTTGCTCCCGATCCTCACCATTGAACCATAGCACATCAAATCGTTATCATCATCATTGGTAATGCTTCAACAGCTCCCACCTGGACTCGGATACTCGCTTCCGATCCCCGCCGTAGGATCAGAGCACACCAAAATTCATTACCATCACCATATATAAGGCTTCACTAATTCCTCATTCGAATTAGCTACTCGCTCCCGATCCATACCATCAGACTAGAGCACACCAAATTTGAACCAAAGTTCGTACACCATGAATACATTACACAATGACATGCACTTAAACGTGTGCACACATGGCCCATCTTCTGACTGTGCACAACACCAATAATACAAGCAACATAAATCATGATAGACAATATATCAACATACAACAACATTTCATCACAACAAATATTTCCATAACATTCACCATTTGTACCACACGATATAATTTATCATTTAATTATTTTACAATAATTCAGCATTATCAATAATTAATCATATACACCAAACAGTATCCAACAACACCTCGATTCATCATACAACAGAAAATTGAAATCGAGACTCAATTCCACACACCAGAGTTCACTATGCTCATTCTGGATGCATGACGAGTAACCCACCATGGTGATGGTGCTCGTCATCGACTCTAAACCCATGTCGACCTGGTCTCCATGATGATGGAGCCTGTCATCCACCTGCAAATAGCATAATTTGTCTTTTTCAATGGAGTTTATTGCAGAACTCTGATTATTGACTCTAACATCCTAAGTTTATCCATAAAATTAAGTAAGTAGATCATACATCAATTACTACATGTTAGTTCACCCATTTAACACAATCAACATGACAATTCTTAATCTCAAGATTATGAATAAACCATCAATCATCATACTTACACAGTAGCATATACTTATCACAACTTATAATCGTTCAACACAACATATACTCACACATCACTCAAACATGGCAATTAATCTCACAAGACACTACCATAATGTAGCTCGGTGTGTTAGTCTTCCAACGCTTCGAACCGCGCCTCAATTCGAGTTCTGAAATTTAACTTATGACCAAAATCATATTTACGCCTACTAAAGACTCCTGACGGGTTACCCGCCATGACCATAGCGCCCGCCATCGACCTGCAGAATGCATAATTACGTTTTCTGCTATGGAGTTCACATCGGAACTCCGATTTTCCTTTCCATTTCCATGTACTCAAATCGACTAGTAAACAACAGAGAATCAATATATTAACATCACATAACCTATATCTATCAATTAGAAAGCATAACCCTCAATCATTCCCCACTTTTATCATGAATCCAAAACCCTCAAAATCCAGCAATGGTGAAAATATATTAACACATCAAAACAAAAAAATCTCATACACATATGTACACGACTTTCATCATGAGAAATAGACTACAACACCAATTGATTATCAAATTGCATATTCACATGCAAACACAACCAAATATGCACAATCATACAAACCTATTAGAGGTGAAACACTCCTCAACTCTACCCCTCAAGCATATATCCATTATTGAATTCATTCTTAGCCCTACCTTAATTCCTAGCAAGCAATTTGAATCTAAACTAGTTTGAATGCCTTCCTCTCACCAAGTGTTCCAAGTTCTCCCTTTCCCTCTAGCCTCTTTTCCAATTTTGTTTTTAAGTACTGATAAAAACTCATAAACTTAGGTTATGTTCCTAAGTTATATCATTAGGGTTAATATAATTAAGGGTTAAATACACTTTACCCCCCTGTAATGTTAGCGAGTTTAGGGTTACCCCCCTGGTAAAGTTATTTTTTCAATACCCCCCTTATGTTATGTAGATTCCTTCATAGAACCCCCTAATATCCAGGTGGCATGGAATCTTGGTTTTTTATTTCAGACGTGGCTTTTTAATTTTTTTATTTTCACATGTGAATCTTCATTAGGTCTCCAGCATGGCATAAACTAGAAATTAGGGTTCCAAATCCATCCCTCTCTCTCTTCGTGAAATCCATCCCTATCCCAAATCCATCCCTCTCTCTCTTCGTGAAATTCATCCCTACCCCAAATCCATCCCTCTCTTCATCTTCGTCCGTGTCCCCTTCATCTGGGTTATGGGTGGCAGCAAGGCATCTTCCACGAGTGAAGTTGGAAACGGCTTACCAAGATGTGGATGCAATGAAACCATGAAGTTGTGGGTCTCCAAGTCAATTGAAAACCCCGGTCGCAAATTTTGGAAATGCAGGAATTATATGGTGAGCAATTTTGAAGCATTTATTATTTTGAGTTTGATTTCGAAATTAATTGTTGGTGGTGTTTGTCTCAAATTGCAGAATGGGTGCGGTTTATTTTTGTGGGATGATTTGGTCAGTGAGTTTGCAGTGAAAGAAACCAATCCGTCCGGATGCCGCCAATGTGAAGTCAACAAGGCTTATTTGATTGAATTTGCTAAAGAGATTGTTGAGGAGATAGATTGCAGAGTCGGAAAGCTTAACAAGTTAGAAAAACTGAAGAAAAGATTGCAATGGAAAAGAGGAAAAATTTATGGTTAATGTTTGTAATTGGTCTGTCATGGATGTTGATAGCAGCTATGGTTAAGTTAGTCTAATGAGTCTGTCATGTAATTGTTATGTCATTAGTGTTTTTCAGCAATGTAATGTTGAACTTGTAATGTGTTCATCAATGAAATGTAATCTGTTCATCAATCTTAAACTGTCAGTGCAGCATCATTATTTGATTAAACTTTCAGCATTCAATCTACCAATAATGACAGAAAAAAGTTATATCATAATGAAAGAGCAAAATTGCAAAATCATCAGAAAACTACAGAACAATTTTATAGTCAGTAATTCTAAAGAAAATATGACATAGTAAACATATAAATAAATTGAAATATATTAATGTAGTCTATCTCTTAAACTTTTTCAGTGCAGAATTCAAGGTGAATGTAATTAAATACTTTGGCTTTTTCTTTAGGTCCTGCAGAATTCATGGTTTTGTTGTAAGATTAGTGCACAGACTAGCCATGGCTCTCTGCAGAATTCATGGTTTATGAAAAACAAGAAAAAAATGTGACAGACTAGCCATTGTGTTTTATAGACAATACACACCAATAATGTTAAACTGATACATTAGAATTGATCATCACAGTAAGTGCATATATTTGTTACAAAAGGATTACAAAATACATGTCTTCAAAGATCAGTTGGCATTACAAAAGAGTTTTCCAAAAGGATTACAAAATACATAGCAGAAACATAATAATCAGTCCCTCATTTTGAAGTGGGTATGTCTTCATTTTCTGGTAGGGTAATTGGTTTGTCACTAGATATTCCTTCACCTGTTATGGGTCTTTTAAACCAACTCAACTTGATCCTCTCACTTTGCCTTCTTTTGATGATAGGTTTTTTTTCAACCCTTTTTCTGGATTGTTTTGTGATTGAGGCAGCCACACTAGATCCTGTTTGACTCATAATAGTTGGAACAGGCATATCAGTTGGAGGCTGTGGATCAGTTGGAACAGGCACATTTGTTGGAACAGTCATATCAGTTGCAGTTGGGGCAGGCATATCAGATGCAGTTGGCATATCATTTGCAGTTGGCATATCAGTTGCAGTTGGCACATGTCCTTTTTTAGGTTTTCTCTACAATGTAAGACACAATGTATGGTTGTCATCACAATGCATATCACAATGAAGAATGTAAGACAGAATGTAGAATGTAAGACAAAATGTATATCACAATGAATTACCTTTCTTTTAAGTGCATTGGGATCCTGAGTGGTAGCCTTACAAGTCATAGCATTGTGACCAAAATTATCACATTTGGTGCACTTATATGCAACACCAGATCTTCTCTTCCTTGCACCATCCTCTCCACTTTCTCTTATCCTAATCTTCTTAGGTCTACCAGGACCATTTTTATATGCAGGTGGTAGAGGTGGTTCCATCTCAACTTCTGGCCACATATCTTGACCATTGATTGGACTTACTGAAAATCCATAACATAGTGCAAACTTTTCTCTTGTGTAACAAGCATCAACAAATTCATCAGGGTTTTGCTTTCTATAACTCAGAGCAGCTACAGCATGCCTACATGGAATTCCTACTAATTCCCAAAAATTACAACTACATGACCTTTTAGCAATGTCAACAATAAATTCATGTGTGTTGTAACTATGTGTAACCTGAAAAGTCTCAGCAATTGACCATGTTGGCAACCAATGACCACTCCTGAACACCTCATTATCTAACCTTCTCCTAGGTATTGGCATCACCTTATGTGGCCAATTTTCTAGTTTACTTGCAGAGGTGGATAACCTATTCATCAGATATTTTCTTATCCACTCACACATTGTGAGTATAGGTTTGTCCCTAGCAGCTAGAATGGTAGCATTAAAAGACTCTGAGATATTATTCATCAATGTATCACATTTAGGGTAAAAAGAAAAGGCATGCTTACACCAGCTTTTGGTAGGAACAGCCATCAACCAAGTCCAAGCATTGGGATCTGCATTCTTCAATTCATTCATCTTTTGGACCCATGCCTGATAGTATGTGGCTTTAGCAGCTCCCATCATTAAATCTCTAATAAGGGCTCCTCCACCAAACCTTTTCTTGAAATTAGCATACAAGTGCCTAAGACATAATCTATGCTCAATAGTATCAGACAATTCTTCAAATACAGCCACAAGTCCCTGATACAAAATAGAAATTTTTCCAACATTTAGAGAATAGAATAATTTGCAACAGAAAGATAGAGTTAAATACATACCTTCTGTTGATCAGAGATAAATACATATCTTCTATCCTGACCAATGTCCTCCATTAGTAGTTGTATAAACCATCTCCAACTCTCCTTTGTTTCATTTTCAACCACACCAAATGCCAAAGGGAAGTATTGATCATTAGCATCCCTGCCTACAGCAATAAGTAACTGTCCACCATACTTGGTCTTTAAGTGACATCCATCAACCCCCACAAATGGTCTGCATCCATGAATAAAGCCTTTCTTACAGCCATCAAAACAGAAATAAAATGACCCAAACCTTGGTTGTATGGATGGACTAGGTCTTTCTACATTTATCTTCACAGTGTTGCCATGGTTTACCCTTCTTAGTTCTTCTGCATACCTCCATATGGAAGCATACTGATTGTCAGCATCACCTTCAATTATCTTCTTGGCAATTAGCTTAGCCCTCCATGCTTTTGCAACAGTAATACCCACAGAATATGTTTGCCTCATATCTTGGATGATGTCTCTTATCCTGACTGTATCAGAAGTTTGCATCCTCTTTACCACATGCTTGGCCACCCACTTTGAGCTAGCAGACTTGTTGTTCAAAACCCTAGCACATGTGTGCTTATGTACAAGTGTTTTTATAGCAAAAGTCTCCTTGTGGCCAACCTTAGAGCATAAGACTAAAAACCCACATTTATGCTTACACACCACCCTTACCCTATCTCCCTCATTTTTCACAAAAGAAATTTCCCTCCCATTAAGCACTGACCACTCACGGATAGCTGCCCTAAAGTCATCAAGTGTTTTGAATTCCATACCCCACTTGAATATAAAGTCTTTGTTTAGATGCTTTTTCCTAAACCTAGCATACTTGGGCCTTTCTTCATCACAAGAATCATCTGGGTCAGAACTATTCAACTCATCACTATAGTATACATCATCTGAATCCATACTCTTATTGGGCTCCTCCATACTCTTATTGGGCTCCTCCATACTGTTATTGGGCTCCCACCTAATAGGCTTAGTAACATCTATTCCTTCAAAACCATCAAAGTAAGCAGTAGCTCTTTCATCTTCACTGTCATCTAACCCCTCTACCTTCTCCTCATCTAACCCATCAATTCCATTATCAGGGGGGTGGTCATCATCATTCACACATTTAGGTTCCCTATCAGCAGGGTCCATGTTCCAAGTACTATGTTCAACATACAAATCTCCTTTCACATTCATTGCACTAAAGTATAGAGCAAAATCATCAACAACATCATCATCTTTCCTAATCAGAAAAAAACCATCTTGAATTTCTAAAACTTTTGTCCATACCCTAACACAATCAGCCTTATACCCTAACCTACTCAACAACTTCTCAATGTTATCCATGTTCCAATTTGAAACATGTATCCCATTAACTGTCGTATCCGTACCCCCTCTGTATATAATTTCTTCTTCAAAAACCCTGTAAAATTCACCCCCATGGTGGAGTGTAACACTAAAGTGTTGTGAATCCTGTCAATATATTATACCCACATGTCAAAGATTGTTGATTTCAAAATTTTACCCTACGACATTGATGAACTTCAAATTTTTACTAACCTCGGACTTTGGACACTTCACTGAGCTCGTCTTCACTGAGCTGGATCGCTTCTTCGTATTCGCTGAGGTTGTCTTCATCTTCGTCTTCACTGCGGTCGTCTTTCTCGTTTGCTTCGTTCCCTGCATTCTTCTTCTTCGTCTTCGTCTTCCCCTGGAAATTTCGTCTTCGTCTTCCCTGCTATGTTCAGAACCCTAATTTTCTAAGGGGGTATTTGAAATTAAAAAGTGTAAAATGACACATAATCACTTTAACAAAATTAAAAATATGCCAGGTGTAGGACCTCTTATTAGATTCCATGCCACCTGGATATTAGGGGGTTCTATGAAGGAATCTACATAACATAAGGGGGGGTTTACAAAAAATATTTTTACAGGGGGGTAATCCTAAACTCGCTAACATTACAGGGGGGAAAAGTGTATTTAACCCTATAATTAAAAATACAAATTCACCTCTCACTTACTAGCATCCTCCCTCCTTCCTCCTCTATATTCCTCATAATTCACACTTTGACCTCAAATCTTCTATTTTCTTATCTTATTAATTGATTCAATCAAAATACTATTATTGAATTATTAAAAATATACTATAATAATTATATACCACTCTACCATTCTACCAATCTTTAATCAATCTCCACACTCCCACCACAAGGTCACACACCTCTAACACCCATATTAATTAAACTACTGCACAAAATAACTAAATTAAAATTAAACTAAATCATGAATAAACACGTAAAACAACCATTCAAAAACTGGGATGTTACAAGTGTGGCCAAAGTTAGAAGGCATGTTATTCAGTTGCATATTGACTTGCATTTAATTACCTTGATTTCTATCTTGATTGTCTTTCTCTCCTCTCTTTCTCCGAAGGATAACATAAGCTAAATATGCCCCATCCATGGCTTTGCCGTCAACCCATTGAATCCATGAAGGTTACTTTCTTTGTAGGGGATAAGGTTATCATGAGTTAAATGCTAGATTTCCAATAGGTTTTTCTACATGATGAGCTTCTTTGGTCGACCATGAACATTCAAATGTCGTACTTGGGCATTACGACTCTAATCAGAAAAGGAACATTGAAGTTGGGTATCTTGTTAATTAACTCCCCTTAGTAAAAAAAAATTGGTGGATGAACATTTCAGGTCGTTTCTAATCTATTTTATGTTTATGCATCATCATCTCCTTCAACTTCGTCATTACCGAATTATTAGAGGCCTCATTAAAGTTGAATAAATCTTTTGAAATTACTCTTGTAGTTTTTAGTGAGTCGCATTCTAGTGACGTCTCATCATATGTGGCAATGTTATCCTTCGAAGTTCTTCTTCATTGTTTATGGGGGAGATCTTCCCAAGATTAGGACATTTCTCCTTCAATGTTCATCATGATGGGGACTTTCTCACACTCGAGGAGAGTTCCTCCGACACTACAGGAAAAAGGAGCTCCAACAACATGATATTGCTACGTGAAAACTACGTCGCTGAAAAAGGATAGAGTTGCATGATTTTCACGTTGATAAACATTTAAAATTAAATAAATAAAAATCAGGTTTTGCCACGTGAAAACCAAATCGCCAAAAAAGGACATTTTCGCGTGATTTTCACGTCTCTAAACATTTAAAATTAAAAAAAAACAGGTTTTCACGTTGAGGGGTGGGGGTGGGGGTTGAAAGTTGGGAAAAAGACGTCATGACGAAAAACATGTCGCTAAACTCTTTTGAAAAAAACAAAACAACAGGGGGAACAACTTTCTCACTCTAATGAATTTCTCAGAACAATGAAAATAAAAGATCTCTTCTTTCTTCATCATGATGAGCTTCTTAAAAAAATTGAAGTTGGGTTTCCAATAGGTTTTTCTACATGATAAGCTTCTTTGGTCGATCATGAACATTCAAATGTCGTACTTCGGCATTACGACTCTTATCAGAAAAGGAATATTGAAGTTGGGTTTCTTGTTAATTAACTCCCCTTAGTAAAAAAAATTGGTGGATGAACATTTCAGGTTGTTTCTAATCTATTTTATGTTTATGCATCATCATCTCCTTTAACTTTGTCATTACCGAATTGTTAGAGGCCTCATTGAAGTTAAATAAATCTTCCGAAATTACAATTGTAGTTTTCAGTGAGTCGCATTCTAGTGACGTCTCATCATATGTGGCAATGTTATCATTTCAAGTTCTTCTTCATTGTTTATGGGGGAGATCTTCCGAAGATTGGGACACTTCTCCTTCAATGTTCATCATGATGGGGACTTTCTCACACTCGCGAAGAGTTCCTCCGACACTGGAGGAAAAAGGAGCTCTAGCGACATGATATTTCCACGTGAAAACTACGTCGCTGAAAAAGGACATTGTTGCATATTCACGTCGATAAACATTTAAAATAAAATAAATAAAAAATCAGGTTTTGCCACGTGAAAAACCAAGTCGCCAAAAAAGGACATTGTCGCGTGATTTCCACGTCTCTAAACATTTAAAATTTTTAAAAAAAAGGTTTTCACGTTGAGGGGTGGGGGGTGGGGGTTGAAAGTTGGGAAAAAGACATCATGACGAAAAACATGTCGCTAAACTCTTTTGAAAAAAACAAAAGAACGGGGGGAACTACTTTCTCACTCTAATGAATTTCTTAGAACAATGAAAATAAAAGATCTCTTCTTTCTTCATCATGATGAGCTTCTTAAAAAAATTGAAGTTGGTTTTCCAATCGGTTTTTCTACATGATGAGCTTCTTTGGTCGACCATGAACATTCAAATGTCGTACTTGGCCATTACGTCTCTTATTGGAAAAGGAACATTGAAGTTGGGTTTCTTGTTAATTAACTCCCCTTAGTAAAAAAGTTGGTGGATGAACATTTCAGGTTGTTTCTAATCTATTTTATGTTTATGCATCATCATCTCTTTCAAATTCTTCATTACCGAATTATTAGAGGCCTCATTGAAGTTGAATAAATCTCTTGAAATTACTCTTGTAGTTTTCAGTGAGTCGCATTCTAGTGATGTCTCATCATATATGGGAATGTTATCCTTTCAAGTTCTTCTTCATTGTTTATGGGGGAGATCTTCCCAAGATTGGGACACTTCTCCTTCAATGTTCAACATGATGGGGACTTTCTCACACTCGCGGAGAGTTCCTCCGACACTACAGGAAAAAGGAGCTCCAGCGACATGATATTGCCACGTGAAAACTACGTCGCTCAAAACTACGTCGCTGAAAAAGGACATTGTTGCATTATTTTCACGTCGATAAACATTTAAAATAAAATAAATAAAAAATCAGGTTTTGCCACGTGAAAAACCAAGTCGCCAAAAAAGGACATTGTCGCGTGATTTTCACGTCTCTAAACATTTAAAATTAAAAAAAAAACAGGTTTTCACGTTGAGGGGTGGGGGTGGGGGTTGAAAGTTGGGAAAAAGACATCATGACGAAAAACATGTCGCTAAACTCTTTTGAAAAAAACAAAAGAACAGGGGGAACTACTTTCTAACTCTAATGAATTTCTTAGAACAATGAAAATAAAAGATCTCTTCATTCTTCATCATGATGAGCTTCTTAAAAAAATTGAAGTTGGGTTTCCAATAAGTTTTTCTACATGATGAGCTTCTTTGGTCGACCATGAACATTCAAATGTCGTACTTGGCCATTATGACTCTTATCGGAAAAGGAACATTGAAGTTGGGTTTCTTGTTAATTAACTCCCATTAGTAAAAAAAATTGGTGGATGAACATTTCAGGTTGTTTATAATCTATTTTATGTTTATGCATCATCATCTCCTTCAACTTCGTCATTACCAAATTGTTAGATGCCTCATTGAAGTTGAATAAATCTCCTGAAATTACTCTTGTAGTTTTCAGTGAGTCGCATTCTAGTGACGTCTCATCATATGTGGCAATGTTATCCTTTCAAGTTCTTCTTCATTGTTTATGGGGGAGATCTTCCCAAGATTAGGACACTTCTCCTTCAATGTTCATCATGATGGGGACTTTCTCACACTCGCGGAGAGTTCCTCCGACACTACAGGAAAAAGGAGCTCCAGCAACATGATATTGCCACGTGAAAACTACGTTGCTGAAAAAGGACATTGTTGCATGATTTTCACGTCGATAAACATTTAAAATAAAATAAATAAAAAATCAGGTTTTGCCACGTGAAAACCAAGTCGCCAAAAAAGGACATTGTCGCGTGATTTCACGTCTCTAAACATTTAAAAAAAAAACAGGTTTTCACGTTGAGGGGTGGGGGTGGGGGTTGAAACTTGGGAAAAAGACGTCATGACGAAAAACTTGTCGCTAAACTCTTTTGAAAAAACAAAAGAACGGGGGGAACTACTTTCTCAATCTAATGAATTTCTCAGAACAATGAAAATAAAAGATCTCTTCTTTCTTCATCACCTTCCACCATCTTCTTCCTCTTTCTCTCTCATGCTAAAACCTTTACTATCTTCTTCATCAAACAACCTTTCCCTCTCTTCTTCATCAAAATAACCAAACCCTTGCATCTCTTCTTCAAAACTGAACAACAACAAAAATGTTTTTCTTCTTATCTTTCAAATCCATCGCTCTCTTTTAACAACAAAGACAAAATCAGTTTTATTCGAATTAGATCTTTAGGGTTCCTCAAAATCACAAGGCTTTGAAGTATAAAAATGGAATCTTTGATGAAACTGTGATGTCGTTTGAGGAAATCCCTGTGTAATGAAGGCTTCTGTTTCGGTTGTCTCTACTGAGAAGTCATCGACGACGCTAATGATTGTGTGGCTAGTACCTGCAAGTGGCGGTGGTGGATGGAAAAAAGGTTAACCATATAGTTGTGGTGGTTTTTAAGAAACGTGAAGGAACACGACATTGGTGGTTTCTATACCTATTCATATATTAATAACGTGATTTTCATGTGATAAAGTTTTATCGTATTTTACACGTCGCAAAAAATTGTGACTTGAGTTCATTAGATGTGTTTGTTCATGTCGCTAATTTGAGTTTAGTAAAATAATATTTGAGTTGTAACATGAATTTTACGTGATAAATAATATTTTTTTAGTGCGACTACAATATAAATGCGGAGAGTTTAAAAATATTTTTACTAAAAATATAGTTGTAATATAAAGGTTTTTTTACCGAGATAACCCAGTTTTTCGAAAAAATTCCCAAAATACCCCACGTTTCAAAAAAATTCCCAAACTACCCCATTTTTAGGAGGTGTCGCCAATTGGATTGGCGACTCCTCTTAAAACTTAAAGGGAGACGTCAATTGGATTGGCTAGGGCAGGTGCCCTAGCCAATCCAATTGGCGCCTATGTGTAATTTTTAAGAGGAGGCGCCAATCCAATTGGCGACACCCTTAAAAAAGCCTCAAATGAGAAAACCTCCAACAAGAAAGTTGTAGATCTTTTCAAGACAATGAATTTGGACATATATTTGGCATCATTTGGATTTTTGTTTGAGAAAGTTATGGGCAGTTGAAGTTGGACTACTGAGTTTTTCAACTGTTATTTGACCTATAATGTTTTGCATTATCGCATGTGTTTCTTTTAGAATTATGAAATTTTTTCCAACATAACATTTTAAGTAGACATCTCAAATTTTGCAATGCACTTGGTCCCAACTCAAAATAATTAAAAATGAGTGAGTTAGGTCCTTGCGAACTTGACCCAAAATTAGGGTTTCTGTCAAAACACGTGGATGTGAATTTTGCCAAAAGGGACCAACTTCAAGCCCTTCTGTTTGAATGATAAAAGCCTCAAATGACAAAACCTTAAACATAAAAGTTGTAGATATTTTAAAGACAATGAATTTGGATTAAAATTTTGCATCATTTGCATTTTTTTTGAGAAAGGTATGGGCACCTGAACTTGGACTCTTTGACATTTCAATTGTTATGTGGCCTATAATGTTTTGTATTATCATATGTGTTTATTTTTGAATTATGAAATTTTTTCCAACATAATAATTTAAGTAGACATCTCAAACTTTGCAATGCACTTTGTCCCACCTCAAAATCATAAAAAATGAGTGAGTTAGGTTCTTGGGTAGTTGACCCAAAATTAGGGTTTCAGTCAAAACATGTGTATGTGAATTTTGCCAAAATGGAGTTTAGACAAAGAAACCTAATGTTTGGAGTTTACACAAAGATAAATTTGATATAATACGACTTGATATTAATAAAATTTGAAGTTTACACAATGAATCCTAATGGTGATGACTGGGATCACCTAACCGACCTCCGGTCCCACATCCCCTAGATACCCTAACCCTTGGCCCTAACCCACGTTGATGATTCTGCACCGGTGTTTGTTCATCTGAGGGGCCAGAAGCGTCATTACCTCCTACAGGAGAAGATCCGTTGAGTTATTCAGCCAACTCAGCATAGTCTTCAGTATTCAATGATGGTGTACCGGCGTAGCTGAGCTCATGACCCATGCCAGAGAAGTTGGGGTGTGGTTGACTCATGGATGGGCGACCGGGACGGTTGAAGGGAGACATGGGTGTGAATGATGCGTCTAGGAAAGGTTGGAAAGGTTGTTGGGCTGTTTGGAAGACATAGGGTTGTGGGATGTTTTGGTTTTGTGATGTTTGGGCTTCTTGGCTACGGTAGGAGGAGGGGCGGTTAGTGTTTTGGCTAAGGCGACTTTGGTAGGGTGATGGTGTGGGGACGAAGCGATGTTCGGTCTGAGGTTGATGGTCCATTTGTTGGTGGTGGTATAGGGTATGTTCTTGGTATTGGGGTTGGGTGAATGGCATGTTTTGGTTGTATGTTTGTGTGTTTGTGGAACGGAAAGTTTGACGGATAGGTGGTTGTGAGAAACCGGGCTGAGAATGTTGTTGGGGGTTAGATGTTGATCCTTCTTGTGTGTAACTTGTCTGGTGTGGGTCGTAGAGGTACATATCATCGATGATGAATTGAAAACCAACCGATCTGTACCAAGCCATATAAGTACGACTTGGTTTTACCTCATTTGGCATGACTGCATCAGTTAAGACATGGTCATGACGGTGCTCCCACTTGCGACACTCTGATCTTGCGAAGGTTTGCCAAGGGTTGAAGTTCCATTGGTCGTTCACTTTACGCATATGCCATTCTCCTAGTCTAGCTGGGGGATCTGGGATATTCTGGACCATACCGAACTGCAGCTTCACACGATCGATGTTGTGCATCTCAACAGTTGTGAACTGTATTATCGGTGTGCATGTTGTCCATACGGCTGCGTCATCTGCGTTGACCTCATGCTCATGATCCAGATTAAGGTATGGACGCCAAATGAACTGAAATGTTAAAGAAGATAGGATTATAATGAATGTAGAAAAAGTTAACATAATATGACGAAATAATGAAGTTATTTTGCTTACGTCTGTCGGTCGAAGGTGATCCAACAGGTTGCGATACTGAGTAATACAATGTCTCGGACATCTGCGATAACTCATACCACGTGCCGACCATCTACACCAAAAAGTTAAACAAAATTAGTTTGAGGTAATAAACTTTAAGGAAGTAAGTAAAGATATAGCAATTTAAACAACTTACTTTTTTGCATATGGAAAAGTGAAAGGGTTGTTATTGACCGGTGCTAGAGACGGTAGTCTTGACCAACCCCATGCTTGTAGCAACACAGCACATCCAGAAAATGTAGATGTGTCTTTGTGGGAATTTTTGCACAACAAACTATAGAGATAGGCTAGACAAGCGGATCCCCAACTGTAACTACCTATTCTATCTACATGTCTAAGTAGAGGTAAGTACATAATATGCATGCTAGAACCACTACCTTCGGGAAATAAAAAGGATCCTAATAACAACATAATGTAACACCTAGTTTTTATTATTCGAGCATCTTCGGTAGAATGCTCATCTAAATATAAACTATTATAATATGACTTTAGGCGTGAGAGTAGTATACCTTGACCTCTAGCATTATCATCTAACAAATCAGTTTCTAAAAGCTCCATGCAAATTGAATTTGCATAGTTGGTCTTACCATTAACATCTTTGCCTTCAATTCGTAGTCCTAAAAGCATGCAGACGTCTTCCAACGTCACGGTACACTCACCGGTTGGAAACCAAAATGTGTGTGTTTCTGGCCTCCATCTTTCGCATAAGGCTAGAATGAACTTGTTATCTATAGACCAAGACATAATCTTGCTAATATGACCAAAACCGGCGAGTTCAACATAAGGTTGAATCATCGGGTCCATTGGGACAAATTCGTGGACTCGAGTTCGAAACCTTGATACATCCTATAATAGAAATAATATAACACTTGACTAAGTTGGTATTTCAAAATAAAATGGGGTTGGTGAAGATGAAAGATAAAAAGTTAACAAAAGAAAAAACTTACATATGTTGCGATGTTTGCAACTGTTCCTCTGTGTGCTCCGCCCATTGTGAGTAAAGACATATTGTTGGGGAGTTGGTGTAGATGAAATTGGAAGATGTTGTTGAAGATGAAATTGTAAAAGAAGTATTGTAGAGGAAGTAGTGAGAATGTTGGTGTGGAAGAATTGTTGAAGGAGTGGATGTATTTATAGGCAAATGGAAGAGAGCATAAAAATTTGTGTTTGCATGGTGTCTCCACCTCATTTGGCGACCATGTACAATCCTAAAGAGGGGTCGCCATTCAAATTGGCGACACCATAGGGCCATGCATGCAAGGCTAGTTCTGAATGCTTGGTTTCGAGGTCTGATTGCATGGGGTCGCCACTTGAATTGGCGACCATGTACAAGCATTAAGTGGAGGCGCCAAACCATTTGGCGACACCATCTGCATGTCTGACACGTGGCAGTCTTGTCTCCTGCATGCTGAACAAGTCACTTGTGGATGGCTTGCATGATTGACACATCATCTCTGACTATCTTACATGTCCGACACGTGTCTGTCTTGTCTCCTGCATGCTGATGACTAACTTCTTGATAGCTTGCATGGTTGACACATCATCTCAGACTGTCTTGCATGACTGACACATCATCTCAGAACTAGCTTACATGTTAGACATGTGGTTGTCCTGTCTTCTGCATGCTGAAGAGTCACTTCTTGATAGCTTGCATGGTTGACACATCAACTCACACTGTCTTGAATGACTGACACATCATCTCAGAACTAGCTAGCATGCTTGACACATCATCTCAGAGTAGCTTGCATGACAGACACATCATCTCAGAACTAGCTTGCATGCTTGACACATTATCTCAGAGTAGCTTCAATGTCCGACACATCATCTCAGAACTAGCTAGCATGTGAGACACTGATACCATCTATTTAAGTGTCTTACTATCAACATCCAAGACACTTCACTCATATTCATTTGCACTTGCAAAATAGTTTTCATCTCCACAATGTCATCTTCATCATTATACAGTGTCAACGTTCACTGTAACGGTGAAACTTTTGAGTCTGAGCTTCATGGTTTTTGTTTTCGAAACACTGATACCATTAGAATCACGATCAAGAGAAATGCAACCTTTTTGCATTTGAAAAAAAGAATACAATCCTTTATAGGATCAGGTATTGTGTCAAAGATCACATATCAAAATCCAATATTTTTTGAGAATGGTCAATGCAAGTTTTTCCCCCTTAAGGTACGAGACGATGAAGATGTTGAAAACATGTTTGTTAGTCATGAACATTCAGGCATGGATTGTATCGAGTTGTACATTACTCTACAACCATGTATACCGTCTCAACAGTCTCAACTAACCGATCAGGATGAAGCTGGTGAAGATGATGCAGATGATGCACAATGGTCAGATGAACTCAACCCAGAAGCAGAAGTAGAAGTCGACGTTGTTGATGAAGAAGAAGAGGAGACCGAGATACAGGTTGATCACATGCTGAACAACGACGATGAAGATGATGCTCAACCACCACCAATACCTCCTAGTCATGCCTACAATCCTCCTCAACATATGACAAATATGGATCTTCACGACGATGAAACATCCGACAATGTCTTCTATAATCCGTATCCGAGACCAGTAGGAGAATTAAAGGTGGGAGACATGTTTCGTACCAAAGAAGAATGTGTCTTGGCAATCAAAAAATTCCACATGAACAACTTTGCTGACTTTACAGTGAAACACACTGATTCTAGAAGGTATGTTATCGAATGTCGTAACATGCTTTGTAAGTTTCGTTTGGCTGCGTCTTACAAGAAGAAAAATGACTCTTGGGAGATCGCTTCAATAGACCCACCGCACAGTTGCGTTGCAACTAACGTTGAACAAGATCACCGTAAACTGAGCACAGCTTTGATATGTCAAGACATTCTGCCATTGGTAAATAAAGACCCATCAATGAAGGTGAGTATAATTATATCCCATATCCGAACAACATATAATTATACTCCATCTTACAAGAAAGCATGGATTGCGAGGACAAAGGTTGTTGAACAGGTTTTCGGCAACTGGGAGGATTCATTCAAGGAATTGCCACGGTTTTTATGGGCACTAAAAACTTATGTCCCAAGAACTGTGGCAATTATGGAGACAATGCCAGCAATGATGTCAGACGGAACATGTGCTACAGGTAATAGAATATTTCACCGTCTCTTTTGGGCATTTGACCCGTGCATCAAAGGTTTCGCTTTCTGCAAACCTCTCTTGCAAATTGATGGCACTTGGTTATACGGAAAATACAAGGGTACTTTGCTCATGGCGGTTGGACAAGACGGTAACAACAATGTCTTTCCCATTGCCTTTGCTCTTGTTGAAGGTGAAACGACTGGTGGATGGGGTTTCTTTCTTCGACATCTCAGAACGCATGTCGCTCCACAAGCCAATCTATGTTTGATTTCTGATAGACATGCTGCCATTGAGAGTGCCTACAACAACCATGACAACGAATGGCATGATCCTCCTTCTACACATGTCTACTGTATCAGACACATTGCACAAAACTTCATGCGTGCTATAAAAGATAAGAATCTTCGCAAGAAGGTGGTGAATGTTGGGTATGCTTTAACTCAACCGTCATTTCAATATTATCGTGATGAAATTAGACTGTCTAATGAAGACGCGGGGAGATGGATAAATAACATACCAGTAGAGCAGTGGACAAGAGCATTTGACGGTGGTTGTCGATGGGGCCACATGACAACAAACATTGTGGAATGCATGAACGAGGTTTTCAAAGGAATTCGAAATCTGCCGATAACCGCCTTGGTAAGATCAACCTATTATAGGTTGGCTTCTATGTTCGCAACCAAAGGTGAAAGATGGACTGCAGTGTTAATGTCCGGACAAGTATTCAGTGAGTGTTGCATGAAGGTCATGAAAGAGGAGAGCATCAAAGCTACGACACACGCTGTAACAGTCTTTGACCGTCATAGACAAAATTTCAGCGTCCAGGAAACAATGGGCAACAACGAGGGGAGACCAAATTTAGCCTACGCTGTTAGACTACACAGAAGTTGGTGCGATTGTGGAAAATTTCAGGCCTTCCGCATACCTTGCTCCCATGTCATTGCAGCATGCGCTTATACTCGTCAAGACGCTTACACCCATTTATCTGATGTGTACAAGGCCAACACCATCATGAATGTATATAGTCAAAGCTTTTCAGTACTACCAATGGAGGATTACTGGCCTCCATATGAAGGAGATATTGTTTGGCACAATGAAGAGATGCGTAGAAAGAAGAAAGGAAGGCCAAACAACATACGTATCAGAACAGAGATGGATTCCACAGATAAAATGATAAGATTATGTAGTATCTGTCGTCAACCAGGACACAACAAAAACAACTGTCCCAATCAAGGAGCATCATCTAGATCTTAAACTTTTTATAACATTGTATTTCTGTAACAATCAATCATTATATATCATTAAGTTCTTGTTACAATGAGTTTCATAACAAACATCAGTACAAAACATCTGAAAACATAAATAATTCTAACTGATTACAACAATCAAATTAATGTCGTCTCGACCGAACATCATTTCCCTATCATCCTTATCAGTCTTCATTCGCACCCAACCAAAGATACTGTCAAGTCTCTCAATACTTCTGATTTTTTCCCCTTCTGGTATTTTCCTGTCTAACCATCGAACCAGCTCCCTCTTCAGTTGATTTAACGTGGTGATGTTCCAAAACAGCATCAGCAATTGAGGTTTGTCTCTCGCATAAATCACCTTACCGTATCGGCGACGAACACCAAACATGATAGCCAAATGATTATATGAGTTGTGAAATAATTGGTCACACAACGCATCTATTTCTAAGACAAAAAAGGCATTTTATGAGGGAGTCACCAATTGAGTTGGCGCCTCCTCTTAAAACCTACAAATAGGCGCCAATTGGATTGGCTAGGGCACCTGCCCTAGCCAATCTAATTGGCGCCTCCATTCAAGTTTTAAGAAGAGTCGCCATATGAACAACTTTCATGTTCATCAAAAATCCATTTGTTACTTGGAAGTTCATCATTCATTTCAAAACATTATAGGTCATTTTGCCAGAAACCCTAATTTTGGGTCAAGTTCGCAGGGACCTAACTCACTCATTTTTAATTATTTTGAGGTGGGACCAAGTGAATTGCAAAATTTGATATGTCTACTTCAATTGTTATGTTGGACAAAATTTCATAATTCTAAAAGAAACACATGGGATAATACAAAACATTATAGGTCAGATAATAGTTGAAAAACTCAGAAGTCCAACTTCAACTGTCCATAACTTTCTCATAAAAAATCCAAATGATGCAAAATTTATGTCCAAATTCATTATCTTGAAAAGATCTACAACTTTCATGTTGGAGGTTTTGCCATTTGAGGTTTTTCTAAGGGAGTCGCCAATTGAATTGGCGTCTCCTCTTAAAACTTACACATAGGCGCCAATTGGATTGGCTAGGGCACCTGCCCTAGCCAATTCAATTGGCGCCTCCTTGCAATTTTTAAGAGGGGTCGCCAATTCAATTGGCGCCTCCTCCTAAAAGTGGGGTAGATTGAGAATTTTGCTGAAAACTAGAGTATTTTGGGAATTTTTTCGAAAAACTGGGTTATCTCGGTAAAAAAACCTAATATAAATCGGTATAGAAAAATGAAAATAAACTGATTTAAAAAAATCAAAATTTAAAAAATTTATAAATAGAAATTGATCATAAAATGGTTTACGAATGTAAACGTTTTCTAAACTAATTTTGAAAAGTATTTTATCAAATAACTATTTTTTTTTAAAGTAGTTATTAAAAACTGAATTAAACTATTGAAAGAAACACCCTCTAATTTCCACCTTTAGTCCATTTGTCTGAATATAAGTTACACAATAAATTATTTCAAAACTAATGTTGATACTACTACTAGCATATTGCATTTTTTTGATAGCTCAGATTAATGAAGGCCGGGTCAGCAACAATACTTAATAAGCATATATCAATCATTTGTTTATTGCCAAATTGATTTAAATATATATCATACTACTTGCATATTGTCCACTTCGTGGTTTTAATTAGAAAAACAAAAAAGTTTCTTATTATCAAAGAAAAACTTTCTTTACGTTAAAATAAAAAAATAAAAAGAATTGTGCAAATTCAACACCGTCGTAGTAAAATAAGCCGACCGAATCCGGTAGCCGTTTATAACAGCATATTATAATATTATTATGTCGATAAAACCAATATAATCACAAATCTATATATAGTCAGTCCAAATTGAATTTCACAATTCGTCTACACAATAACATTTCAAGAGCATTTTCTAGCTAGTGATTCCTTTGATTAAGATTTTATTCCAGTACAAATTTTTTGCCAACATTCATTTTAGGAGACAGATTTCAAACACAAATTTTGATCAAATGGCTTCTTCTCGTTCAATCTTGTTCCTTTCCATTTCCATGGTTTTGCTTTCCTCAGTTGCAATGGCTACTGATCATATTGTTGGTGATGATAAAGGCTGGACTGTTGATTTCAATTACACTCAATGGGCTCAGCAAATGGTTTTTCGTGTTGGTGACAATCTTGGTATGTAAAAGAAAAAAACAACAATTTTCCATTTTGTTTAGATTTTTTTATATCATAATTATACTTAATTATATTTTATCTCCTTTTGTTTTTTCAGTTTTCAATTATAACCCTTCTTTCCACAATGTATTCAAAGTGAATGGAACACTCTTTCAAAACTGCACTTTTCCGGCAGAAAACGAAGCACTTTCGACAGGAAAAGATATCATTCCATTGAAAACTGAAGGCAGAAAATGGTATGTTTGTGGAAAAGCTGATCATTGTGCTTCTCGTCAAATGAAGTTTGTCATCACCGTTCTTGCAGAAGGTGCACCTGCTCCTTCTACTCCTTCTCCTCCACCGTCTTCTGATGCTCGTCATGTTGTATCTTCTGTGTTTGGAGTTGTCATGGCAACCATGCTTGCTACTATAGCCATCTTTGCATAAGGAGTTAGGAAATTTTTTATATATATTTATTTTATTTATACGTCAACACTACTAATAGGGTTTCAACTTTGGTGCTCACATATTAAACTACTAAGCTGTAATACCCATGAATTTTATATTTTATATTTCTTTAAATTTGTTGTATTAATGAATTATATATAATGATTTGTGTTGATGTTATTGTAACGTGATCCTAAAATTTAGAGCTTGTTTGTGATAATTTTATTCATTTTATCCATTTTTCACAACATTAAACTTCATCTAATCTTGAAAATAGGATTGAGCTTCACCCATGAGGCTTTTGCTCATATCCACTAGATAATTTACAATGACCATTACAACAATAATCACAACCATGAATTTAAAAGCAAGATCTCTGGTAGTTTCTACATCATTTTCTCCAAATTGATTTTCTCTTGTGCCACCATATTCATATAGTCTCTCTTTATCTCTCTTTTCACTCTCTTCTTCTTCTCTTCTTCCTCCAAAGTTCAAACTCTTATATGTATGTTTCTCTTGATATTCATCATCGTCTTCAAGTTCCGGCATTTCTTCTTCTACCTCCTCTTGAGGTATGAGATCAACTTTCTTTGGCATTACAACAGAAAGAATATTTTGCATGAAATTGCCACGAATAGCATCTTCATTGCAATATTTTGGAATCTCAAACTCTTTCTTGAAACGTTTCCATCTTGTTCCATCATGTGGACGTTCTCCACTTATCACCAAAAAACCAAGATGGTTCACTTGAATTCTCATTTGCTCTCTCTTAAAACCTGAAAACAAATAATCCCTCATATGTATATAATGGTTTACTAAATATATATGAATGAAAAACATATTTAATCTACAATAATAATAAATCAATCAATTTCAATAGAAGAAAACTCCATATATAATTTAGACCTAAGAAGCACCGACACCAAAAACACGAGTATCGGTGTCTAATACAACTTTTTGTAGTGGTGCCGGTGCTTTAGATATTTAGAGAGATGAAATTAACATGCCTGGAAGATGAAGTTCAACCGTGTCACGATCTTGTTCTCTACGCCACTTAAACATAGGATCAAAATCCTCATAAGACCGTTTATATGCATGTTTGCTTTCCATTTTATTTTCAAAGTTTTCAATTTGGTGTGTATGATGATCAAAAATTTATTAGGTTGAAGGAATTAAACCTACTAATGAAGGGTACAATGGCTTTCAAATTTGCCTTAAGTTGGTGATCATGAGCTAGAATTATTCCTTGTTAACCTTTCCAAGTATTGGCAACTCAAGGGGCCATATAGTAATTTGCGTTGTTTGTGTTTGAATAATAGTATTCCTTTGTGTGTGTAGATGTATTTTGCTTAAGACTTAGGAATATGATTATTCCTTTTTGTTCCATTCGTGATAAATCGGCATGCAAAAGCTATCTTAAGAAGCAAGCTCTAAAAAATACAAATGAAAATGAATTATGGTGAGGATGGTAAAAGCTATCTTAAGAAGCAAGCTCTAAATAGATTTATGTACTTTTTTTTTTAATTTAATTGAAATATACTAGAATTTTACACGGTTAGTTATTCATAGACTTTGGATATTGGAACAAATTTGACTTTTATTTAAAAAATCTATAAAATAATGCAAACGAGTGATGATGATGAATCAACCGTCTAAAATTTTTTACACTGACAATTCATAGTAATTAATTTTTTTTTATAAGCAATAAGCTATAAGTTTATGCTTGATTATTAAACGTAGTGCACAATATCTGTAAAACTAAGAATAACATTAATAATTTGTGTATCTAAAGTGAAAAAGCTACTGCCATTATGAATAGTCACTATGCTATTGTGTAAATCAACTCATTAATGCAAAATGCAATGAAGTTCATCTTTGTTTATGGTATTATTCACTTGATTCGACCCACTTTTTCTCTTTAATTAACTTTTGTTGAGCCAGTTACAAGAATCGATACTTCATCTTCATCATTGATTCAACTTTTTGATTGCAGTAGAGCCTTCTCAAGTTTCAACAATAATAAACTCAGTTCAGAACTCGCAACTAGTCATATTCAGTGCCTCACATATGAATTCATCTCATCACTTTGGTCCAAAACATTCAATTAAATTGCAGGAGCATGACCACAACTATATACTTTGTAATCAGCAAGTTGAGGGTGTAATCCTAACTTAAAGAATGGTTAAACTAGTGGTGAATTCTTGCGCAGACGTTCAAGACGAAGCAAGATCAAATCGAAGGCTGAGTCTCTAAGGAGTATGAGTCTTAGATAGTGCAGGATCAAGATGTGTTTATATGGCTTCTTTCAACAACTTCGGAATCAGTGCTACCTAGAGTCATGTCATGTGAGCATGTTTTTAAAGTATGAGACAAGATTCATAAATACTTCAATTCTCATATGAAGGTACGAGTTAGACATCTTCAAGTTGAGTTGAAATTGACGAAGAAAGGTAACAAATCCATTATTTAGTATGTCATTAGGATCAAAGTTATTGCCAACTCCTTGCTTGCTATTGGAGATGATATCTTAGAGCAAGATTATATTGATTCAATCCTTGATGGTTTACTAGAGGAATTCAATTCGTTTGTAATGCAAATGCATGAGAACTCTAAGTTTTTAACACTATATGATGTCGAAGTTCTCCTCTATGTCCAAGAACTCAATTGGACAAGTTTCGGTAAGAGTTGGTTGTGTCAAGTATCACTGCGAATGTAGCACACAAATATCAATAAAGAAATGGTGTGCATGAAAGTTTTGTAGGTAATCGAGGAAGAGGTAGAATAACGTATGGTAGAAGTCGTGGTAGAGATTTTTCTTCATCTAGTAATCGATCTACCTGTCAATTGTGGGGAAAGTATGGTCATGTTATTGCTAATTATTGACATAGGTTTGATGAAACATTCACACCTACTCGTGCTCAGTCCAACTTATTAGAATTTCATAATGAACCAGTTGACAAACATGAAGTATCCACACAAGATTCTCAAGCCATAGCCCTGATGGTCATTACACAAAAGTATTCCCTACCTGCTGGACTTAAAAAACAAGCTTAGTTTACTGGTTGAGTTGCCTCCTGTTATCTTACACCACATGGTCAATGTTTACACATCGAGAAAACTTGTAAAGGTAATAGTAGAATGTGTGTGGTTAATGGTCATTCATTAACCACTAATTATGTAGGATCCTCCAATGTGGTTTCCAAGTGAAATTCTGGTATCAGATATGAGATGTCGAAGGTAATGTCACGACACTAATATCTGAACAAATCAAACATGATAA
The DNA here is from genome assembly GCF_024323335.1 of Lathyrus oleraceus. Taxonomy (NCBI): domain Eukaryota; kingdom Viridiplantae; phylum Streptophyta; class Magnoliopsida; order Fabales; family Fabaceae; genus Lathyrus; species Lathyrus oleraceus. The sequence continues at coordinate 242,263,599 of NC_066581.1, forward strand.
AAGATCAATAACAGTAATGCAAGAGACACAAGCAATTGTTAACCCAGTTCGGTGCAAACTCACCTACGTCTGGGGGCTACCAAGCCAGGAAGGAAATCCACTAAATAGAATCAGTTCAAAGACTCTCAGTAAACAACTTCAAGTTACAGTCTTTTCAGCTAATCTTTACCCGTGTGACTTCTACCTAAGAACTCTTAGATATGAGACCCTACTCACTCCCCGTCAATCACAACAGTGATATAAAACAAGAATTACAATGAAAAAAAAGACACTCTTCAAAGACACACACTTGATCTTACTTAAAATCTTCAATCAAGTAGACACGCACTCATGCTTAAAAGCTTAGAGTGACAAATTACAACTCAAAAATCAGACCAATTCAATCATCTATGGATGAATTGAATGGCTTACAATTCACACGACCACACAAGACTAAAACCCTTATTCTCTCTCAATATTTCGTTCGTTATTTCTTGTGTCTCAAATCAGGTTTTCCATGTCCTTTTTATAGAAGCATTTGGCTGGGCTTGGACATCATAAAACCCTAAAACTATTCTCCATTCATATCTTCTTATGACAGTTGACTAGATCTCTTTGGAAAATAAGTTAATCTCGTTGTAATTAGTGATTGATAGCGTGTTCAATCATCTCATCAATCATACACAGATTTTCATTAAAAACGCAATCACATAATACATAACATTCAGACTAAATGTTCTGTATACAGATGTCATGACATCGGGTCTGACATCTCAGTAAAATGATGCATAATCACTTTTTAAACATCCAGCAGGTACAAGTTATCTTATGTTAAGACGACACATGTGACAACTTGTGAACACTCTAGGTTTTACCAAAATTGCTGCCAACACTTAGAACCAACAAACTCTCCATTTGGCAAATTTTGGCTAAAACATATATCAGTCCATTTGTTCACAAGAGTAAAAACATATCAGCAGTTAAGCAGTTAAGCAGCAGTAGAAGCAATAACCACACAATTACTAGCTATAATAGCAACTAGTAACAAACACATAATAAACACATAAGTAGTGTTTCTTCTCCCCCTAAGTCTGTTCAACACAGACATCTCCTTCAACAACAACAGCACCTGTAACATTCAGAATCACCCTCTGACATCTCCTTCAACATCACCTGTACAACACAGAATATTATTCTGTTCAACATCAGTTGTCATTTGTTTAGCCTAGCTACTTCAGCACATACATAATTGCAACTCTCCACATATTAACCTCTCCCCCTTTTTAGTCAAAATAGACCAAAGAGACCAATTAGACAAAATAAATGTCAATTAGTCCAGTAGAGAATGTCACAAAGAATGTTATAACATATAAAATGTTAAAACAAAATGTCAGGTGTTACAGAACCATAATTATACATAGCTACATAAGCTGAGATAATCAGAAATTCAGAGAACTCATAAAGAGCCCAAAAATTACATCATGGCATCAAACAAGACTGCCAAAAAAAAACTACAAACATCAAACAGCAAACATCAAAGCATCCAGAACATCCAAGCATCCAAGCATCCAGAACACACATCATTATAACAGGGGGACCATCATCACCACAACTCAGTCTGAGGAGCTAGCATCTTCTTCACCTTCAGATCTAGAACTGCCACTAGATTTGTCTTGAGAATCAGACCTCTCACTTGAGGTGTGGGCATCTGTTTCCTTGGTTTCACCAACATTATCCATATCTCCTTTCTCCAAGCTACTAATTAGAACCTTTAAAGCCTCTTTCCTAGCCTTAGCCACCCTAATCCCAGTTTCCAACTCCTTACAGGTCTCTTTCAATTCAGCAATCAGGCCACCTTGAGAGGCTGGCTTCTTCATTGCAGATGTCATGACAATGTCATTGACATGACTACCTTCAAATAACTTGTAATGAATTGACAATAAAGGCTTTCTTCTACTAGGGATATCACTTGTGCTTAAAATACCAGGTTGTTGCCTTAGAATTATCCCACAAATAATTGAGGGAAAGGCAATTGGCAGCTTCACTACATTTGTGGAAGCATGTCTAATAATTTGTTCAAACATGAACCTTCCATAATCAAAGTTGAGCCTGGTTCCAATAGCATATATTATCCTTCCAAGAGCATTAGAGATTGTTGAGATGTGGTTTGTTGGTACCCAGTTGGCTGACCTTATCTTATGCAAGATAGCATATTTTACAGTTAATTTGCCAGCAGAGAGATGCTTTTTGCTTGGCCATTCCTTGACTTGTCCAGCAGTGATTATCCTACAGACTTTATTGTCTGTGACCTCTAATTCAACAACACCTTATGTTCCTCTCCCTAGGAACTTATTGATTACAGTAGGGGAGAACCTTACACACCTTCCTCTAACAAACACTTTGCAAAACTCTTTGTTGTTCTTGTCAGCAATATCCTCCGGGATGTTAACCACAAAATCCTTCACAAGACCTTCAAAACATTAGGGTAATGCACTAACTGTTTTCATTAAACCAGCAGACTTGATCAACTCCATAACCTCCTTCACTTCCACAACATCCTTTCCTAGTTCCCTTTCCACAACAACTCTCCTCTGTATTACAAATTTCCACTTGGTTGCACCATCTTCCAGATGGAAGGAAATGTTATATAAATGCACAGCAGCAACCTTAGCTGGAGATTTTCTAACAGTTTTCTTTTTGACAAAGAGATGTCTGGGACATCATCTTCAACATCATCCTCAGAATCAAAACTTTCTCTGACCTTTCTCTTCTTGACTTCCACTTTACTCCACGACTTTGAAGGACCTACAGCAGCAGCCTTCTTACTAGTTCTGGTTGTCATCATCTCAGCCACAGACCTCCCTTTCCTGGTCTTCATTCTCTTTGCAACCCTTGGCTCCAAGTGATGAAGCAAGGTGTCATCTTCATTATCTGAGCTCTCTTCTTCCAAATCAATCACTTTCTCAGAAGTGTCATGCTTCTTAGACTGAGAAGCATCTACAGGTTTCTTACTAGGCACGGTTTTTCCTAAAGAACACAGTCCTTCTGCAACAATATCTTTCTCTGACCTAGATGAATCATCATCTTTCTCAGTTTGAGGTTCCACCTCAGGTGAGGGGTCCCTTCTAGACAGAGGATTCGAAACTCCCTTGACTGAGTGTCCTTCATTTAGGATCCTCGTGACCAAATTCCTAATGACACGATCAGTATAATGCATGTCATCCTTAGAGGGAGGGTTATCAGAACTGTTACCTGGAGTGTTTCCTGCAGTGGAAGATGGACCAGGGGCGTCGCCTGGGATGACTGATAGAGGAATCACTTCCAAAACGTCTTCATCCAGAAAATCCATTGAGGGTGTTCTTGATTTGTGAGTAGGTTTTGAACCAGAAGATGACGGATGTTTTGAATCAGAAAATATTTTTGTTGCCCTAGCAGAGATAGTCGATACAGTTTGATGAAGATGGAAGTGGTTGTGCTGAGGTTGCGTGTGAAAATGGTATAGATGGTAGTTCCAATACTAGGTAATGATTTACCATAAATGGGGCACTTTCTTTTAAGTGGGAAGACAATATTTTTATTACCTTTTCCACTTCAAATTAATTTCTATAAATTCTCATGGATACAAATCCCTAATTTCCCTCTTAAACATTCAAATTGATTAGCATCCAAAGCCTGTGTAACATGCTCCAAGGCTATGATTTTCTCTTCCACTAGTTCTCTAATAAAGTGATGGCGAATATCAATGTGCTTTGTACCGCTATGCTGAATAGGATTCTTGGAAATATTTATAGCACTCAGGTTGCCACAGTACAATGCCATGACATCTTGTGGGACATTGTATTCAGTCAAATTTGTTTCATCCAAACCAGTGGAGAACAACTACTCCCAGCTGCTATGTATTCAGCTTCAGCAGTGGATAGGGACACACAATTTTGTTTCTTACTAAACCATGATATCAGGTTGTTCCCTAAGAAGAAACATTCTCTTGATGTGCTTTTCCTATCATCAGCACTTCCAGCCCAGTCAGCATCACAGTAACCAGTCAGCATAGATCCAGATCCATGAGTATATAACATCCCATAGTCACTGGTGCCATTGACATATTTCAGTATTCTCTTCACTTGGTTTATGTGACTGACTTTTGGTTCATCTTGATATCTAGCACAAACACCTACAGCAAATGCAATGTCAGGTCTGCTTGCTGTGAGATATAGCAGACTTCCTATCATGCTTCTGTATAGACTTTGATCTACACTAACACCATTTTCATCTTTGGAGACTTTGAAATGTGTAGAAGCAGGTGTTCTTTTATGACTTGCATTCTCCATGCCAAACTTCTTAACAATGTTTTTGGCATATTTGCTTTGAGATAGAAAGATAGAATCTTCCATATGCTTGACTTGTAGCCCAAGAAAATAGGTCAGCTCTCCAACAAGGCTCATCTCAAACTCAGACTGCATTTGTCTAACAAAATATTCGACCATCTAATCTGACATCCCACTAAACACAATATCATCTACATATATTTGTGCCACCATGAGTTTTCCTCCTTCATTCTTCACAAATAGGGTATTGTCAATACCTCCTTTCCTGTATCCATTGTTAGTGAGGAACACTGTGAGTCTCTCATACCAAGCCCTAGGAGCTTGTTTCAAACCATAGAGGGTTTTCTTCAATTTGTACACATGCTTTGGAAGATTTGGATCTGTGAATCCTTTAGGTTGTTCAACATATACTTCCTTATTTAAGTAGCCATTCAAGAAGGCACTTTTTACATCCATTTGGAACAGTTTGAACTTTAGAATACATGCCACTCCAAGCAAAAGTCTAATGGACTCAAGGCGAGCTACATGAGCAAATGTTTCATCAAAATCCACTCCTTCAACTTGAGTATATCCTTGTGCTAATAATCTTGCTTTGTTTTTAGTAACCACCCCTTGTTCATCAGATTTATTCTTATACACCCACTTTGTACCTATGACATTTATTCCTTCAGGTCTAGGAACCAGTTCCCATACTTCATTCCTCTTGAATTAACCTAAATCCTCCTGCATGGCATTGATCCAGAACTCATCAGTCAAGGCTTCCTTGACATTCATAGGCTCAATCTTGGACACAAAGCAGCCATGTGAGATCACTTCCCTTGATCTAGTTGTGACCCCTTTATTTGGGTCTCCTATAATGAGATCTTTGGGATGATCCTTCTGAATTCTTATGGAGGGTACCTTGTTGATTTTGTCATCTTCAGGTTCAGCTTGAGGAGGTTCACTCTCATTATTTTTGTCTGAGAGATCAACTGAGGGATCATTTGGAGATGTCTCAACATCGTCTGTGACATCAGTCTGTTGATCATCAACCACCACATTGATAGATTCCATCATTACGTTTGTTCTGGAATTAAAGACTCTATATGCTCTGCTGTTTGTTGAGTAGCCCAGAAATATTCCTTCATCACTTTTGGGATCCATCTTCCTTCTTTGTTCACGATCAGTCAGGATATAGCATTTACTACCAAACACATGGAAGTATTTGACTGTGGGTCTTCTCCCTTTCCAGACATCATATAAGGTAGTAGGAGTTCCTTTCTTCAAGGTTACTCTGTTGTGAACATAACATGTTGTGTTCATAGCTTCATCCCAGAAGTGGTAGGGCAATTTCTTGGCATGAATCATAGCTTTGGTTGATTCTTGGAGGGTTCTATTTTTTCTTTCTACCACACCATTTTGCTGGGGAGTAATGGGAGATGATAACTCATGACTGATTCCTTCTGATGCACAGAATTCTGCAAATTTGATGTTTTTAAATTCCTTCCCATGATCACTTCCGATTTTAATAACTTGACTTTCCTTTTCTCTTTGAAGTCTTCGACAAAGATCTTTGAAAACTTCAAAAACATCAGATTTTTCTCTTATAAAATTAACCCAGGTGTATCTGGAGAAGTCATCCACCACTACATAAGCATACTTCTTCCTGTTGGTGTAAGCCCTAGAGGCCAATACTTTTTGGTACTTGTATCGAATTATTTATTAATAATAAAAGGCATTTTCTTTATTATGTTTGTTTAATAAAGTCCCGAGAATAGATAGTCCGTTTAATGTATTAAGTATGACTTAATCATGAGATCACATTAAACATAAGGACACTATTTTTAAAGTATCCGTAGTCGAGCTTTATTGTGAAGTGGGATAACATTAAAGCATTAAGACTATTATGTTTGTAGACTGATGATCACATCTCATGGATCATGGATAAAGAGTTATCAAGTCTTAAACATAGGTATGAATGTTAAGAGTAATATTTATACCGGATTGACCCGCTATGAGAATACTATATAGAAAGTTATGCAAAGTGTCATAAGTTATTCTCATGGTGATAATGGTGTATACCACTCTTCGACCTAAAACCACTATGGACCCTAGATGTAGAGTCAAGTGCTTTATTGCTGATCAAACATTGTCCGTAACTGGATGACCATAAAGACGGTTGATGGGTACTCCACGAAGCATGATGAGGGACATGAGTGTCCTAGATAGAATTTGCTCATCTTGCGTAACAGGATAAATGTCTATGGGCCCAATATTGAACTGGACAAGGATGACACGGTCTATACCTTGTGTTCAGTATAGACATAAGGGCAAAAGGGTAATTATATACATAATTATTATTACAGGAGGTTTTGTCATATCACATGACATTTTCGTGTCTTGGGTAGCAGTGATGTGTTGCTAGATACCGCTCACTGTTTATTATTTTAAATGCGTGATTTAATATAATTGCCAACGTCGCGAAAACCTATAGGGTCACACACAAAGGACGGATTGATGAGAAATAGAGTAACTAAGGAACACCGTAAGGTACGGTGCACTTAAGTGGGAGATGAAATATGGTAAGGTACCAAATACTTAAGTGACTTTGGGATATTATGAGATATGGGCCAAAATACACTTAAGTGGGCCTTTTTAGCTTGAAGCCCACACAAGTGGTTCTATGAATAGAACCCCTTGGGTAGAAGCATTGTCACTCCACTCAGACTCAAACTCAAGTGAAGACTTGGAGTTTCATTTTCCTCTCTCTCTCACTCAAAGCCTTCATTCGTACCAGCTAGCACTGAGATTGAAGGAATCCGTTCGTGTGGACTGAGTAGAGACGTTGTCATCGTTCAACGTTCGTGATCGCCCCGTGGATCTGTATCCAAGGTTTTGATCGTTACAAGAGATCTGTACCAAAGGTTTGAATCACCACAAGAGGTAACGATTCTATCACTGATCATGCGCATTCGTAAGGATCACTAAATGGAGAAATTTTTAAATTCCGTTGCGCCTTGGATGGCAATTCTCCTACAGTGGTATCAGAGCCACTTACGAAACCATGAATCTGATAACTGTTTTTGTTCTGTATTAATATGATTAAAGACAGATTAAATCAAAGATTAAATTGAGATCGATCAAGTTAGATATATATGATATATGTAATCCTGATGCAAAATACATTATATATGATATAGTGTTCTCGTTTCGTTCATTCAAACACTCAATGATTGTTATGGTCATTTGCTTCTTGATCCGACATTAGTATGGTGAAGCAATGACGTGTTGATCAATCATACTGAATTAACAATCGAGATGTGTTTGACGGTCTGAAATTGGTGCATCAAGGTTAGTGACGGCACAAGGGTTGTGTTGTCAGAGAGTTATGCGATTGGGGTTGTGACTGCACAAGAGTTGTGCTTTCTAAACACTTTTTGGAACAGTGTTAACCGGTTAACGCGTATGGTTAACCGGTTAACGCAATACGAAAAAAAAAATTTAATTTTTCAAACAGTGTTAACCGGTTAACGCATATGGTTAACCGGTTAACGCAAGGCGGAAAACAGTTTTCCAAGACATTTTCAAACAGTGTTAACCGGTTAACGCATTTGGTTAACCGGTTAACGCAAGGCAGAAAAGAATTTTTTGAACAGATTTCAAACAGTGTTAACCGGTTAACACATATGGTTAACCGGTTAACGCAAGGCAAAATTCACCCGTTCGGCTAACTCAGTGCTTTAAAAGTATCAAGTGTTGATGCGAAAAGCGACATTGATTTTAAATGAATTGTTCATTAAAATGTGGTGATCGATCGTCGAGATTTAATTTGATTTTAATTAATTAAAGGAATTAATAATAATAATAAAGTGTTTATTATTGTCTTGTGGTGATCGGTTATGGCCTTAGTCTTCCTTTATTTTATTTTGGGTTTTAAAATACGACCTGCGTGTCGTGCCTCTCTCTTAATCTCCCAAATGTAACTTCTTTTCTCATCTCACTCCCTCGTATGTAAAACGAGTTTCTTTATGTAATGTAATGATATGAAGAAAGCAAAGAAGTCAGTGCCAAAGGAGGACAACCTTGAAGATCTTGCTTGAAGAAGCTTCGATCGTTGTAGGTTAGCTTAGCTTCTCTCATTGGCTTGGGAGAACAATTGCGCTAGGGGCCATAACTGTTTCATTATGTATGTATGTATGTTGATGCATGTGAATGTATGTTGATGCATGTGAGAGACTGTTTATATGATAAATAAGCCGGTGAGATCAGAAAAATTACAATTCCCTCAAATTAAATATTAAGTTTATGCTTTCCAAGCTTTAACACTCATCAAGACTAGTATCGGATAATGTAGGTTTCGCCTACGCGAGGTGCATGTTCCGTAATTAGTAAGGTGCGATGGGATAATTGTAATATCCAAATGTTAAAATAATGGGTCAAACTTAACTAAACAAATTATAATAAGATTATATATGTTTAGAAGCAAGAGTTGGGAATAATCCATATGATGGATTGGAATAAGGAGTTATTCATCCAACTGAAATTTTCGAGAGTTGTATGAGATACAATTGGAAGGAGTTCCTACCTAAATAACCTAGTTTTGTGTAATCCGCCTACGCGGACTTAGAACGAAGTGAAACATGGATCTCGACCCACTAGAAAATCTTCCAACGGGATTTTCCGAATCAAATGATGAGGGTCATTTGTTTTGAGTGAAATAGTGGGAGCATATTTAATTAAAGGCCTAATTAAATATGTCAATGATACTTATATTTTCATTAATTCTTATGTAGATTACCATGACAACAAACACCTCTAACAACATCTTGCGACCGATCCTTGACAAAGAAAAATTGTCTGGGACAAATTTTCTGGATTGGCACCGAAACCTGAGGATTGTCCTCAAACACGATAAAAAGCTGTATGTCTTGGAGACACCTGTTCCTGAAGAGGAACCTCCTAGTTTTGCACCTAAGGCAGAAAGAGATGCTTATAAGAAGCATGTCGATGATGCCAATGAGACTGCTTGTCTCATGCTAGCTACCATGAACTCAGAATTGCAAAAGCAACATAAGAACATGTCAGCGTTCGATATGATCGAACACCTAAAGATGCTCTATCAAGAGCAAGTAAGGCATGAGAGGTTTGAAGTTTCAAAAGCCCTTTTTCAAAGCAAGTTAGCTGAGGGAGCCCCTGTAGGTCCCCATGTGCTCAAAATGATTAGGTATGTGGAAAACCTTGAGAGATTGGGCTTTCCCCTCGAAAAGGAACTTGCGACTGATTTGATCTTGCAATCATTTCCAGATAGATTCAGTCAATTTGTCCTAAATTTCAATATGATTGATATGGACAAATCTCTTCCTGAACTGCTCGCCATGTTAAGAACTGCCGAGCAGAATCTGAAGTCAAAAGGGAAGTCCATTCTGATGATCGGAAATGGAAAGAGACAGAACAAAAGGCCCACTAAGCAAGGTGATAAAGGGAAAGGCAAGGAAGTTGCCAAACCCAAACCCATCGTTGCTACTTTAAAGCCTAGTGGAGGCATAGCAAAAGCAGGCACCTGCTTCCATTGTGGTAAGACCGGACACTGGAAGAGAAACTGCCCAAAGTACCTGGAAGATAAGAAGAATGAAGTAGAGACTTCAACTTCAGGTATTTTTGTTATTGAAATTAATTTATCCACTTCTGCATCATGGGTATTAGATACTGGATGCGGTTCTCACATTTGTACAAATGTGCAAGGACTAAAAAGGAGTAGAAAATTGGCGAAAGGTGAAGTCGACCTACGAGTTGGCAATAGAGCAAAGGTTACTGCTTTAGCCGTAGGAACTTATGTATTGACTTTACCTAGTGGTTTAATAATTCAGTTAGAGAACTGTTATTATGTACCTGCAATTAGCAGGAATATTATTTCTGTTTCTTGTTTGGACAAGTTTGGTTTTTCATTCATAATAAAGAACAATTGTTGCTCAATTTATTTGAATGATATATTATATGCTACTGCACAAATGAACAATGGGCTATATGTCCTTGATCTTGAAATGCCTATTTATAACATTAATACTAAAAGGATGAAACCTAATGAGTTAAATCCAACTTACCTCTGGCATTGTCGATTAGGCCACATAAATGAGAAACGCATTTCCAAACTCCATAAAGATGGACCCTTGGACTCTTTTGATTATGAATCATATGAGACATGCAGATCTTGTTTAATTGGAAAGATGACAAAGTCTCCATTCACAGGAAAAGGTGAAAGAGCTAATGATCTTTTGGCCCTCATACATACTGATGTATGTGGACCACTGAACATACCAGCCAGAGGAGGTTTTCAGTACTTCATCACATTCACTGATGATTTCAGTAGATACGGTTATGTGTATTTAATGAAACACAAATCAGAGTCCTTTGAAAAGTTCAAGGAATTCAAGAATGAAGTACAAAACCAACTAGGTAAGAATATTAAAACTCTTCGATCAGATCGAGGTGGTGAGTATTTAAGCCTAGAGTTTGATGACCATCTGAAAGAGTGTGGGATCCTATCCCAACTTACTCCTCCTGGAACACCCCAATGGAATGGAGTATCTGAGAGAAGAAATCGAACCCTGTTGGACATGGTCCAATCCATAATGAGTCACGCCGATCTTCCAAACTCCTTTTGGGGACATGCACTATTGACAGCAGCTTACACACTTAACCGTGTTCCATCCAAAAAGGTTGAAAAGACACCATATGAGATATGGAGTGGTAAGAAACCACATATGTCTTACATGAAGATTTGGGGTTGCGAAGTTTATGTGAAACGACAGATTTCAACTAAGCTTGAGCCCAAATCTGACAAATGCTTATTTATGGGGTATCCTAAAGAAACAAGAGGGTATTACTTCTACAATCCTTTTGAGGGCAAAATGTTTGTCGCTCGAACTGGAGTTTTCCTAGAAAAGGATTTTATTTCCAAAGGAACCAGTGGGAGGAAAGTAGAGCTTGAAGAAATTCAAGAATCACAAAGCATCGATACACCTATGGAGGAATTAGAGCAGGAAACACAAGTGGTTGTGGAAGAGCAGCCTGCTCAAGTAGAACAAGACCAGCGTAGGTCAAGCAGGATACGTCACCTACCTGAGAGATATGGATATCTCATAACAGATCAAGGTGATGTATTACTCATGGATCAAGATGAGCCTGTGACCTACCAAGAGGCCATAACTGGTCCCGAGTCTGAGAAGTGGCTAGAAGTCATGAAATCTGAAATGGATTCCATGTACACAAACCAAGTTTGGACCTTGGTAGAGCCTCCTGTAGGAGTTAATCCTATAGGATACAAGTGGGTCTTCAAAAAGAAGACTGACATGGATGGTAAGGTACATACCTATAAGGCAAGACTGGTTGCAAAAGGATATAAACAAATTCATGGGGTTGACTATGATGAAACCTTTTCACCAGTTGCAATGCTTAAATCTGTTCGGATTTTACTTGCTATCGCTGCATATCATGATTATGAAATATGGCAGATGGATGTCAAAACTGCTTTCCTTAATGGAAATCTTCTTGAGGATGTGTACATGATACAGCCTGAAGGATTTGACATACCAGAAGAAGCCCAAAAGATATGTAAGCTACAAAGATCAATCTATGGATTGAAGCAAGCTTCCAGAAGCTGGAATCTTCGTTTTGATGAGACGGTAAAACAATATGGATTCATCAAGAATGAAGATGAGCCTTGTGTCTACAAGAAGGTTAGTGGGAGCATGATTGTTTTCCTGGTATTATCTGTAGATGACATATTACTCATTGGAAACGATGTCCCTACCCTGCAACAAGTAAAGTCTTGGTTGGGGAAATGCTTCTCTATGAAGGACCTAGGTGAAGCAGCCTATATATTAGGAATCAGAATCTATAGAGATAGATCACAAAAACTGCTTGGCCTAAGTCAGAGTACATATATAGACAAAGTGCTGAGACGCTTTAATATGCATGATTCCAAGAAAGGATTCATACCTATGCAACATGGCATGTGTCTATCAACACAATCCCCTTCAACTTAGGAAGAAAGGGATCGCATGAATGAGATTCCATATGCATCTGCAATAGGATCTATCATGTATGCCATGTTATGTACTCGACTAGATGTCTCGTATGCTTTAAGTGCAACGAGTAGGTACCAATCCGATCCTGGTGATGCCCATTGGGTAGCTGTCAAGAATATCCTTAAGTACTTGAGAAGGACTAAGGACTCATTCTTGATATATGGAGGTCAGGAAGAATTGGCTGTAATTGGTTACATCGATGCTAGCTTCCAGACAGATAAGGATGACTTTAGATCGCAATCTGGTTATGTGTTTTGCTTAAACGGTGGTGCTGTGAGCTGGAAAAGTTCAAAGCAAGATACAGTTGCTGATTCTACAACCGAGGCCGAGTATATTTCTGCCTCAAGTGCAGCAAAGGAAGCTGTTTGGATCAAGAAGTTCATTAGTGAACTTGACATAGTTCCTAGCATTGTGGATCCCATTGGTCTCTATTGTGATAACAATGGTGCTATCGCACAAGCTAAGGAGCCTAGATCTCACCAACGATCCAAATAAATACTTAGGCGTTATCATCTCATTCGAGAGATAATAGATAGAGGAGATGTGAAAATTTATAAAGTACCTACACTTGACAATATTGCTGACCCACTGACAAAGCCTCTTGCGCAGCAAAAGCATGATGGCCATACTAGATCAATGGGCATAAGGGGTATGTCTGATTGGCTCTAGTGCTAGTGGGAGATTGTTGGTGTAAGCCCTAGAGGCCAATACTTTTTGGTACTTGTATCGAATTATTTATTAATAATAAAAGGCATTTTCTTTATTATGTTTGTTTAATAAAGTCCCGAGAATAGATAGTCCGTTTAATGTATCAAGTATGACTTAATCATGAGATCACATTAAACATAAGGACACTATTCTTAAAGTATCCGTAGTCGAGCTTTATTGTGAAGTGGGATAACATTAAAGCATTAAGACTATTATGTTTGTAGACTGATGATCACATCTCATGGATCATGGATAAAGAGTTACCAAGTCTTAAACATAGGTATGAATATTAAGAGTAATATTTATACCGGATTGACCCGCTATGAGAATACTATATAGAAAGTTATGCAAAGTGTCATAAGTTATTCTCATGGAGATAATGGTGTATACCACTCTTCGACCTAAAACCACTATGGACCCTAGATGTAGAGTCGAGTGCTTTATTGCTGATCAAACGTTGTCCGTAACTGGATGACCATAAAGATGGTTGATGGGTACTCCACGAAGCATGCTGAGGGACATGAGTGTCCTAGATGGAATTTGCCCATCCTGCGTAACAGGAAAAATGTCTATGGGCCCAATATTGAACTGGACAAGGATGACACGGTCTATACCTTGTGTTCAATATAGACATAAGGGAAAAAGGGTAATTATACACATAATTATTATCACAGGAGGTTTTGTCATATCACATGACATTTTCGTGTCTTGGGTAGCAGTGATGTGTTGCTAGATACCGCTCACTGTTTATTATTTTAAATGCGTGATTTAATATAATTGTCAATGTCGCGAAAACCTACAGGGTCACACACAAAGGACGGATTGATGAGAAATAGAGTAACTAAGGAACACCGTAAGGTACAGTGCACTTAAGTGGGAGACGAAATATGGTAAGGTCCCAAATACTTAAGTGATTTTGGCATATTATGAGATATGGGCCAAAATACACTTAAGTGGGCCTTTTTAGCTTGAAGCCCACACAAGTGGTTCTATAAATAGAACCCCTTGGGTAGAAGCATTGTCACTCCACTCAGATTCAAACTCAAGTGAAGACTTGGAGTTTCGTTTCCCTCTCTCTCTCACTCTAAGCCTTCATGCGTACCAGCTAGCACTGAGATTGAAGGAATTCGTTCGTGTGGACTGAGTAGAGATGTTGTCATCGTTCAACGTTCGTGATCGCCCCGTGGATCTGTATCCAAGGTTTTGATCGTTACAAGAGATCTGCACCAAAGGTTTGAATCGCCACAAGAGGTAACGATTCTATCACTGATCATGCCCATTCGTAAGGATCACTAAATGGAGAAATTTTTAAATTCCGCTGCGCCTTGGATGGCAATTCTCCTTCACTTCCCACCAAGGCTTTCCCCCTGCATGGGACCCATCAAATCCATATGGATAAGTTCCAGCATTCTGGAAGTGGTGTCATGTCTGAGCTTCTGATGTGACATCTTTGTCTGTTTTCCAATCTGACATTCTCCACAAATTCTTCCTTCATCAATCTTCAAGTTGGGAATTCCTCTAACAGCTTCAATAGATATAATCCTCTTCATTCCTTTAAGATGTAGATGGCCCAATCTTTGATGCTATATCTTCACTTCTTCTTTGGCTAGAGAACACTTTGAAGAATAACCAGTTTCTTGAGAACTCCACATATAGCAGTTGTCCTTAGACCTAACTCCTTTCATGATCACTTCATTTTCTTTATTAGTAATCAGACATTCATCTTTTGTGAAGTTTACAGTTAAACCTTGGTCACATAGTTGACTAATGCTTATTAGGTTTGCAGTCAGTCCCTTAACAAGTAGGACATTGTCAAGATTAGGAACTCCAGGGTAATTAAGCTTACCAATTCCCTTGATTTCACCCTTTTCTCCATCACTAAAGGTTACGTAACTGGTGGCATGAGGATGAAGGCCAGTTAGCAGGTTTTTGTTTCCAGTCATGTGTCTGGAGCACCCACTGTCAAAATACCAATCTTCTTTGGCTGAAACTCTGAAAGAAGTGTGAGTTATCAGACTTGTAACATCAGTCCTAGGAACCCATTATTTTTTGTTGACAGGTCTGTGATGTTTGGGTTTAGGTTGATGATGAGAGGGACTAGGATAACCATACAACTTATAGCAGAATGGTTTTATGTGGCCAAATTTCCACAGTAATGACATCTCCATCTTTGATGTTTCCCTTTCTGTTGTCTTCCTTTATGATGTTGTGACATATGATGTGACATCTATGGTTTTCTCCCAGTGTGACTGCACTTGGGTTTGGACTTTAGTTTGCTACCAGTGTGGCTGCACTCAGGTTTAGATTCATTGAACCCAATGCCAAACTTGTCTCTTGTTATTTGTCTAGTCTTGATAATTTTGTCTAAGGTGTCAGATCCATTGTTTAGCATTCTTACATACTTGGTCATCTAATCAAGTTTAGAATTCAAGAATACTGCTTCAGTCTTCAACTTGGAGATGGTTTCCAAATGTTCTGCCTTCTCATTCTCCAGTTGTGCTATCACTTTCTTTTGGCTTTCAACTTGTTGACACACTTTTGCACTTCTGTGACACAACTTTCTGTAGGTAGTGGCCAACTCTTCAAAGGTTACTTCATCATCACTTGAGTCTTCATCAGAACCTCATCTTCTAGTCAAGGCAGTCACAAGATTTGTAGACTCTTCTGTTTCACTTTCATCAGACCAAGTGGCAGCATGACTCCTCTTCTGTTTCTTGAGGTAGGTTCCACATTCAATTCTAATGTGTCCATACCCATCAAATTCATGGCACTGAACTCCTTTTCCTTCCTTGGGCTTTTCATCTAACCTTGTTCTTCTTCCAGCATTGTTGGATTTATTGATGTCAGATGAGATGTTCTTGACATTATCCTTAGATCTTACATCCATCTTTTTCAGAAGTCTGTTGAACTGTCTTCCCAGCATTGCTACATCATTTTCTAGATCTTCATCAATATCTTGACCACTTTCCTCCTCTGTCTCCTCAGTGTTTGACATGAAGGTTATGCTTTTGACTTTCTTTTCAGATCCATCACACATTCCCATCTCAAATGTTTAGAGGGATCCAATTAGCTCATCAACTCTCATATTGGAAATGTCTTGAGACTCTTCCATGGGTATCACTTTCATGGAAAATCTCTTAGGGAGTGACCTGAGTATTTTCCTCACTAATTTTTCATCTGACATCTTCTCACCCAGGGCTCCTGAGGCATTAGCAATTTCAAGGATATTCATATGAAATTCATGAATATTTTCATCTTTTTTCATCCTTAAATTTTCAAACTTGGTAGCGAGCAGCTGCAGTCTAGACATCTTCACTCTAGAGGTGCCTTCATGAGTAGTTTTGAGAATGTCCCAAGCATCTTTAGCCACCTCACAGTTGTTTACCAATCTGAAGATATTCTTATCTTCTCCATTGAATATAGCATTCAATGCTTTAGAGTTCCCAAGGGCTAAATCATCCTCCTCCTTGGTCCATTGTTCTTCAGCCTTCTTATCAGTAGTAGCTTCTCCATCCTTAGTAATAACTGTATGTTCCCAGCCTGTTAAAATAGCCTTCCAAGCCTTATTATCAAGAGATTTTAGGAAGGCTACCATTCGAGGTTTCCAGTAGTCATAGTTGGATCCATCCAGAATACATGGTCTGTGAACAGATCCTCCATCTCTCTCCATAGTACTAGACAGTAACGTCCCTAGATCTCACCCAGAACCAGAGCAGGATGCCTGCTCTGATACCAATTGAAATTTTGGTATTAGATATGAGATGTCACAGGTAATGTCACGACACTAATATCTGAACAATTCAAATAGGATAAAAGATAAAGAACAGTAATGCAAGAGACACAAGCAATTGTTAACCCAGTTCGGTGCAAACTCACCTATGTCTAGGGGCTACCAAGCCAGGAAGGAAATCCACTAAATAAAATCAGTTCAAAGACTCTCAGTAAACAACTTCAAGTTACAGTCTTTTCAGCAAATCTCTACCCGTGTGACTTCTACCTAAGAACTCTTAGATATGAGACCCTACTCACTCCCCCTCAATCACAGCAGTGATATAAAACAAGAATTACAATGAAAAGAAGACACTCTTCAAAGACACACACTTGATCTTACTTAAAAGCTTCAATAAAGTAGACACACACTCATTCTTAAAAGCTTAGAGTGATAAATTACAACTCAAAAATCAGACCAATTCAATCATCTATGGATGAATTGAATGGCTTACAATTCACACGACCACACAAGACTAAAACCCTTATTCTCTCTCAATATTTCATTCGTTATTTCTTGTGTCTCAAATCAAGTTTTCCATGTCCTTTTTATAGAAGCATTTGGCTGGGCTTGGACATCATAAAACCCTAAAACTATTCTCCATTCATATCTTTGTTAGACGGTGTGGCTAGTGATCGAGAGGGGGGGTGAATAGATCACCTCTTTTAAATTTAACGGATTTAACGTTTTATCAGAGTTTTCAAAGTTGGCGGAAAAATCAGTCCCGAATCGACTTCCGTCTATTCTGAACCGCTACTAGAAAGCCGGACACACAAGTTTAATTGCTGGATTTTAATGAGAATGACAGAAACAATTCACACCAGAAATTTAACTAATTTGAATGCACTTATCCTTAAAGACTATTTCCAATGAACATAATCAAGCTAACCGTTTTGTCAAACAGTTGGTGTGTGTGTGATTGATGATAAACAGCAATGGAGTTTGATTAAAGGTTTTATTGCCACTGCTGTCTTGCAAAAGGGACAGTCACCACACACTAATAGAGATTGCAAAAACAGTTTTAAAATGTAAAGAAGATTAAGGTAAGAATACGATACGCAGAGATTTGGTAAGGAAGTTCCCCACGTCGTCCTCGCGTGTGGGTACGTCTCCCTCTCAATTTCAAATGAAATTGAGAACTTTGATTATCAATTATTGCCGAATCCGTTGATACAAGGTTATGATACAAAGACAGAATTCTAAACTCTAAGAACCTCTTCTTGTATAAACCTTCACTTGATCTGAGCACGATCAAGATTTTCCTGCACAAAGTTGCAAACAATTAACCGGTTCCACGACCTGCTTGCGAAATCCCCCGATCTCCAAACGCAACGCTGCGGCTGAATATGTTCTGCAAATGTGACTCCCAAACCCTCAAGAACACTCCAGTTCTTGAAGGACAAACCAGTAGGTTTTTCCTAGAAACCCCCTTCAATCTTCGACTCAGCTAGATCCTCGATCGTTCCACTGCAAACCACAGCTAGATCCTTGATCGTACCACTGAACGTTATCTCGATGCTTCTTTAATCCAAAGAACAAGAATGGTTATGTGTAAATGTTCTTGAAGAAAAGTGATTGAGAAGATGAAGAAGATGAAGTCTCTTTCAGGTTTCTAATTGCTCTCAAACAATTGCTCCAACACTGCTTTTGATCTGTGTTCAATTGTTTTCCCTCAATGAATTCGTGTTTTTGCACTGCTGTTGTAACCTGTCTTTTATATGCTGCAAAACAGTTGCTGTTATAACATAAAACAGTCTTTTGTATTGATGCATAAGGGTGTGTATCGATACATACTGTAAGTAATGTGAATTTTGGTGAAATTCATTATTCATGTATCGATGCAAAGGTCGTGTGTATCGATGCAAGTGCTTATTACACTAGTATGTATCGATGCCTTGTGCGTATGTATTGATACACAGGCTGTTTCAATTTGTCATGTATCGATGCAGGGATCGTGTGTATCGATGCATAGAGTATTTTGTCTTCCATATATTGATGCATGACTCGTATGCATCGATGCATACTGAACAGAAAGGTTTTGTGATTTATCTCATGCTGTATGTATCGATGCAGAGGCTTTATGTATCGATGCTTACTGACATAAAATGCATTTTAATTGTTATTTAAAGGGGAATATCAATGTAGGTTTATATGTACAGTTATGCAACAATATAGTGGGATGAAAAACATAATAAAACACACATGTATCATGTAATGCAATGCACAACCAACATTTGGATGATGATCACACAATTTGCTATCATTAAAAATTAATTCAAGGTAAGGAATTTTCTCAGAAACTCCCCCTTTTTGATGATGGCAAATTCTTGGCAAGATGTGTGATACTCCCCCTGAGTTTGTGCATATCTGCATTTTCTCCCCCTTTGTCAACATCAAAAAGAGGAAGAAACATATTTATCAAGGTAGCATAGTGTAGCAGGACATGGCAAGAAATAGATAACAGGCTATCAATCACATAGAATGAAGCTTCAAAGTAAAGAATCATTCACAAAGAATGAGGAATAAGGGCAATAACAATAGAGATAAACAGACTTAGAAACGCGTTTTAAAGATACGAACGAGTTTAAGAGTTACATAAGCTAAACCATATATTGTGCAACACAATAAAACATGAGCAATATGAAATGAAATGCAGTGAGATGCAAAGATGGTGGGTTAATTTGGATTGTTGCCACCACAGGACTCCTCATCATGTCTGTCAGGATCTCGGTAGCTTGGCGGAGGCATTGTGTCTGGATTTTGGCCCATGAAGGAGTATTGCCTAAATCGGTTCTGAACTTCAATGCTTCTAAAGCTGTCCATAATCCCAGGATTTTCACAACAGTCATCCATAAAGCCGGACATTTCGTTGTAGAAAACCTGATGCCATTTAACCAAGTCTTGGTGCCAAGCGTGTTGATTGTGATACATCCGTGTATGCTCATCATGCCAGTCCCGATGCTCGTTGTGCCATTCAGATTGTTGAACATGCCAGTACCGTGCTTCTTCATGGCGTTCTTTGTTGACAATTTCCATCTGTTGAAGCATATGAGTGATGTCCGCATTTGGTGTTGGGGCTGAAGTACCACCGGAGAATGGAGGGGCTGTAGGTTCAGGTACATAGTTGGTGGGAGACCACCTTCGTGGCACCCAATCTCCCCAACCAGCATTGGCCTCAGCCTGTGGTGCATCTGTTTCAGCCGCATCCTGCATCTCTTCATCAGGCTGATCTTCAGCAACATGGATGCGTTCCGAAGGCACGTCAAAATTGTAAATTCTGGTTTTGGATTTTCTTTCGAAGAAATAGAAGCATTTACGGTCTTTATCCCACCGATATCCCATATGCGATAGAGTGGCAGAGTCAAACTCTTGAGCTGCAGATGGAGATAGGAGAGGGACAATATGTATTGCAACTTTCCAAAACTTAAGAATTTTCATTATTTGAGAAGCATAACCTAGAGCCACATTTTTGGAGCTGTCTCGCACGAAAAATAGACGTTTTACAAAGTAATTAGCCCAGTTTAAGAACACCTTATTTTGCAAAATGTAGAGAAGATGTATGCTGGGCCTGTCCAACCGCGAATGTCCACTGTTTGTTGGACGCAGAATATGAGTGATAATCCAGTGAAGAATACGCGGAGTTTGCTTGATCATACCTGACGTGACGTGTTCATCCTCATTCAATGGTCTATCAATCTTTAGGATAGAATGAGTAAAGTCCTTCATGTCAAATTCAGGATCAAAGTGCAGGTCATGCCAGGACTTGACAGCCATCGACGGAAGCGGCATTTGAAACACCGTTTCCCAATCAGAGGCTTCAAAGGTATATGTTCTGACTCCGATAGAACACCGGAACATATAGCCTCTACCAGTTTGTAAACCAGCATAAAAGGCCCGGATGAAATCCTCATGATACTCATCTTTTGTAGATAGAATGGACCCAAGTCTTTGTGCATGTAAGAGTTCAACTACTTCATTTAGGTGCAGATGAACGGCATCTGTTTTATCAAAGATATGAGGTTTCATTACCAACCTGGCCTTGAAGGATTCCTCAAATTCAGCAGCAATGGCAGGATGAAGAATGTCTAAGGCATTTGAAGGAACATCTGGTGGTTGCTGAGAAGTACCGGCTGCTTCCTTTCCCTTTCCTTTTCCTTTGGCTCTGGCTGGAATAGTGCGTGGAGGCATGGTGATGTGAGATTTAGGGTTTTACCAAGTTTGTGAGAGAGAGTGAAGATGAGGAGAATTAGGGTTAGCCACTGGTTTTGGGGTTTTTGAGGGCAGATGAGATGAAGTAATGAGATAGGAAGTGATATGATTGGCTGATGTGTCGATGCATGAGAGAGAAAGAAATGCATTTAATTCAGATAGCATCAGTATGTATCGATGCAGATAGTCATGCGTCGATGCCAAGTATTCAAAATTGTCATGTGTATCGATACATGCGATGGATGCGTCGATGCCAAGTGTTTACAATTGCCCTGTGTATCGATACATGCGATGGATGCATCGATACATCCTGAAGCAGTTTTTGAAAAAATTGAATTTTAGAATATATGAATCGATGCAGGCTTCGTTTGTGTCGATGCATACTGATGCTGAACCAGTTTTTAATGAATTTTAATGCAGTATGAATATGCATTATGCACTGTCATGATGATTATGCTCAACAGAGATTCAGAAGTTAAATTGTTGGTGTGCACACAATATGGACAAGGAGTATATGCAAACAAATTTTAGATCAACTAGAATAAGAACATTTGTTCTAACATACATAATCACTTAGCAATAAGAAAATTGTAGAAAGGATTGATATAACCTCTGTTGAAGAACTCTTGTGATGGATAATTGACATCTAAAACAGCTCTTATCAACCATGGTGAGGCATAATATAATTAAGAGGTAACATGCTTATGACATCAATTGAGAAAGATCTAGGATTCCCAATTCGCGACGAATGTTGAAGAAAGGCTCCGTTGCCAATGGTTTAGTGAAAATATCAGCAAGCTGATTTTTGGAATCAACGTGCTCAAAGACAACGTCTTCTTTTTCAACATGATCACGAAGGAAATGATGTCTTATCTCTAGGTGTTTAGTGCGTGAGTGTAAAACAGGGTTTTTAGTAAGGTTTATGGCACTAGTGTTGTCACATTTGATAGGAATACGTTTGAGTTGAATGTTGAAGTCTTGTAGTTGCTGCTTCAGCCATAAAATCTGAGCGCAACAACTACCGGCTGCAACGTATTCTGCCTCTGCAGTTGACAAAGCCACAGAAACTTGCTTTTTGCTATGCCAACTGACCAAGGAGTTTGAAAACAGGTGACATGTGCCACTTGTGCTTTTCCTATCTGATTTGCAGCCAGCAAAATCAGAATCGGAGTACCCTACTAAGCTACAATCACTTCCTTTGGAGTACCAAAGCCCATATTTAGGTGTTCCGTGAAGATATCTAAATATGCGCTTCACCGCTTTTAGGTGCGATTCCTTAGGATTTGATTGATAGCGTGCACACATACAAACACTAAACATGATGTCTGGTCTAGAAGCAGAAAGATATAAGAGAGATCCAATCATACCTCTGAACCTTTTGACATCTACACACTTACCGTGCTCATCCTTATCTAGATTTCCGTTGGTAGGCATTGGGGTGTCGATTGATTTTGAATCATTCATTCCAAAGCGCTTGAGTAGTTCTCTGCAGTATTTTGTTTGACATACTGCTGTACCCTCATCAAGTTGCTTTATTTGCAGTCCTAGGAAGTAGTTCAGCTCCCCCATTAGACTCATCTCAAATTCACCCTGCATGACCTTAGAAAATTCTTCGACCAAGTGAATGTTAGTTGAACCAAATATGATATCGTCGACATAAACTTGAACTAAAAGAATGTGCTTCCCTTTGTGTTTAATAAAGAGTGTATTGTCCACTTTACCTCTTGAATATCCATGATCAATTAGGAATTTGCTAAGCCTTTCATACCAAACCCGAGGGGCTTGTTTAAGACCATACAAAGCTCGTTTTAATTTGTAAACATGATCTGGATTTTCAGCATTTTCAAAACCGGGAGGTTGTGAAACATATACTTCTTCATTTATGACACCATTAAGAAAGGCACTCTTTACGTCCATTTGGTAAAGCTTAAAATCCTTAGAACACGCATAGGCAAGCAAAAGACGTATAGCTTCAAGGCGAGCAACTGGAGCATAAGTTTCCTCATAGTCTATGCCCTCCTCTTGGTTATACCCTTGTGCTACTAAGCGTGCCTTGTTCCTAGTAATCACTCCGTTTTCATCAATCTTGTTTCTAAAAACCCACTTAGTGCCTATGATATGATGATCTCGCGGACGAGGGACAAGTTCCCAAACGTCATTTCTTTTAAATTGATTAAGCTCTTCTTGCATGGCCATTAGCCAAAATTCATCAATCAAGGCCTCTTTGGCATTTTTAGGTTCTACTTGTGAAACAAACGCGAAGTGAGAACAAAAGTTACTTATCTTAGACCGGGTCATTACTCCCTTTGAAATGTCTCCCAAAATGTTGTCAATGGGATGGTCTTTTGAGGATCTCCAAGCTGTTGGAAGATCATTCACTTCAGCTGTCTTTTCTTCCTCAATTTCTTCATGACTAGTATCTTCCTCCTTCTCATGGGCAGCTGTTTTGGACTGATCAGTTTCCTCAACAGCTTCCTTGAGTATGTCTTCTGTAGATACACCTGCGTCATCAAAAGAAATACCTTTTCCGACATTTTTCGGATAAGACTCATCAAAAGAAACATGAACAGATTCTTCAACAGTAAGTAAACGCTTATTATACACTCTATATGCCTTACTTGACAGTGAGTAACCAAGAAAAATACCTTCATCCGCTTTTGCATCAAACTTCCCAATGTTTTCCTTACCGTTATTCAAAACAAAACATTTACAACCGAATACGTGAAGATGTGACAAGTTTGGTTTTCTTCCTTTCAAAAGTTCATAAGGAGTTTTGTTTAAAATAGGGCGAATTGAGATTCTGTTTAGAACATAACAGGCTGTGCTAACAGCATCAGCCCAAAAGTATTTTGGTAATCCACCCTCATTAAGCATTGTTCTTGCCAACTCCTCTAAAACACGGTTTTTACGCTCCACAACGCCATTTTGTTGTGGAGTGCGAGGAGCTGAAAAGTTATGCTCAATACCATACTTGTCACAAAACTTCTCAAAGTGGTAATTTTGAAACTCACCACCATGATCACTACGAATTGTAACTATTTTGGAATTCATTTTGTTTTGGGACAGATTTGCAAAATTTTTAAAAGCAGAAAAAGTTTCATCTTTGCTATGAAGGAATATAGTCCAAGTGAATCTAGAGTAGTCATCAACTATTACAAAGCCATAGTAATTTCCACCTAGGCTCTTTGTCCTAGAAGGTCCAAAGAGGTCCATATGGAGAAGCTCAAGGGGTCGTGAAGTTGAAATTACATTTTTAGATTTAAAGGACACCCTTGTTTGCTTTCCCATTTGGCACGCGTCACATAGGTGGTCTTTTGAAAATTTTATTTTTGGTAGACCGACTACTAGATCCTTAGACACAACCTTATTAAGCAAATCGAAATTAACATGCGCTAAACGTCTATGCCAAAGCCAAGAATCATCATTCAAGGTGACTAGACATTTAGTACTTGTTAAAGGTACATCAAACAAGTCAAGCATATAGATGTTGTTTACTCTTACACCCTTAAACACAATGTTTTGTTCAACATGTTCAATTATGCAGCAAGTTTTTGTAAACGACACTTTATAGCCCATGTCGCATAGTTGACTTATGCTTAACAAATTGTGTTTAAGTCCCTCAACTAAATGGACATTTGAAATAGTAGTGGTGGAGGGATTACCTACACTACCTTTGCCGAGTATAGCTCCTTTGTTGTTGTCTTCATAAGTGACATATCCCTTCTTCTTTGCCTTGAATTCTATAAAGAGCGATATGTCACCGGTCATGTGCCTCGAGCAGCCGCTGTCAAGAAACCACCTTCTATCTGCGGAGGCAAGGCACTCATCCTTTTTGTCATTGTTTTTCTTCTTGTGGTAGGACAGATTTTTTGTGTGAGCCATAAGGCACAAATTTGCAGCTTCATCATCATCACTTGAGCTTTGTGTGCTTGATGAATCACTATCACTTTCCCATGCAATATACGCTCTTCTTTGTTTGTTGTACCCTTTTGGCGAATCTTTTCTTTGATCCTTATACTTCATAGGGCAGTCCGTTTTATAGTGTCCGGATTTACCACAATTAAAACAGGATCCTCTTCCTCTACTCTTTTTGTTCTCTTCTTGTTTCGAATTTGTAGATTGTTTTTGAAACTTCATGAGATTTTTGTCGGAATGCTTGACTCCATTCTTTCGAATGAATCTATTGTATCTCCTTACAAACAGTCCCATTTCCTCATCATCCGAGTCTTTGTCACTACTTGAATCATTGTCGCTTTGCTCTTTTCGTGAGGACTTAGAGCTAGAAGCCACAAGAGCTATTGGCTTCTTCTCTCCCTCTTTGTCTCTTTTCTTCTCCTTTTCCTTCTTACTTTTATTCTCATATTTTTCAAGACTTTCCAAAGCTTGCTGATGTTCTTCCAGCTTTCCAAACAGAGTTGTAATCGTGAGTCTTGTAAGATCGTTGGCTTCCTTGATTGCTGTAACTTTAGGTTGCCACTCCCTGCTAAGACACCTGAGAATTTTATTAGTAGCAATTTCATTGGAAATAGGTTTTCCAAGAGCATTCAATCGGTTAGTTAGATGAGTGAATCTCTTTTGCATGTCGGAGATGGATTCTCCTTGTTTCATGCGAAAGAGCTCAAACTCTTGATTGAGTGTGTTAATGCGGGACTGTTTTACTTCAGTAGTACCCTCATGGGCAACTTCTAAAGCGTCCCATATTTCTTTAGCTGTCGTGCAATGGGATACTCGATAATACTCATCAACACCAAGTGCTGAAATTAACATGTTACGAGCTCTCCAATCGCACGACCACTTTTTCTCATCTTTCTCATTCCAATCATCTTCTGGTTTAGGTACTATGGCGCCAGCCGCATTTGTCATAGTGATTTGAAACGGACCGTTTTCAATGGCAGCCCATACTAACCTATCCACAGAATTTATATGAACTCGCATGGAGTCTTTCCAGTAGCCATAATTTTCACCGTTGAAAATAGGCGCTCTATTATACGCCCCCTTTGGTTCAGAATCCATACTGTTACAGGCAGCCACAGAGCACCAGCGAACCGGCGCTCTGATACCACTTGTTAGACGGTGTGGCTAGTGATCGAGAGGGGGGTGAATAGATCACCTCTTTTAAATTTAACGGATTTAACGTTTTATCAGAGTTTTCAAAGTTGGCGGAAAAATCAGTCCCGAATCGACTTCCGTCTATTCTGAACCGCTACTAGAAAGCCGGACACACAAGTTTAATTGCTGGATTTTAATGAGAATGACAGAAACAATTCACACCAGAAATTTAACTAATTTGAATGCACTTATCCTTAAAGACTATTTCCAATGAACATAATCAAGCTAACCGTTTTGTCAAACAGTTGGTGTGTGTGTGATTGATGATAAACAGCAATGGAGTTTGATTAAAGGTTTTATTGCCACTGCTGTCTTGCAAAAGGGACAGTCACCACACACTAACAGAGATTGCAAAAATAGTTTTAAAACGTAAAGAAGATTAAGGTAATAATACGATACGCAGAGATTTGGTAAGGAAGTTCCCCACGTCGTCCTCGCGTGTGGGTACGTCTCCCTCTCAATTTCAAATGAAATTGAGAACTTTGATTATCAATTATTGCCGAATCCGTTGATACAAGGTTATGATACAAAGACAGAATTCTAAACTCTAAGAACCTCTTCTTGTATAAACCTTCACTTGATCTGAGCACGATCAAGATTTTCCTGCACAAAGTTGCAAACAATTCACCGGTTCCACGACCTGCTTGCGAAATCCCCCGATCTCCAAACGCAACGCTGCGACTGAATATGTTCTGCAAATGTGACTCCCAAACCCTCAAGAACACTCCAGTTCTTGAAGGACAAACCAGTAGGTTTTTCCTAGAAACCCCCTTCAATCTTCGACTCAGCTAGATCCTCGATCGTTCCACTGCAAACCACAGCTAGATCCTTGATCGTACCACTGAACGTTATCTCGATGCTTCTTTAATCCAAAGAACAAGAATGGTTATGTGTAAATGTTCTTGAAGAAAAGTGATTGAGAAGATGAAGAAGATGAAGTCTCTTTCAGGTTTCTAATTGCTCTCAAACAATTGCTCCAACACTGCTTTTGATCTGTGTTCAATTGTTTTCCCTCAATGAATTCGTGTTTTTGCACTGCTGTTGTAACCTGTCTTTTATATGCTGCAAAACAGTTGCTGTTATAACATAAAACAGTCTTTTGTATTGATGCATAAGGGTGTGTATCGATACATACTGTAAGTAATGTGAATTTTGGTGAAATTCATTATTCATGTATCGATGCAAAGGTCGTGTGTATCGATGCAAGTGCTTATTACACTAGTATGTATCGATGCCTTGTGTGTATGTATTGATACACAGGCTGTTTCAATTTGTCATGTATCGATGCAGGGATCGTGTGTATCGATGCATAGAGTATTTTGTCTTCCATGTATTGATGCATGACTCGTATGCATCGATGCATACTGAACAGAAAGGTTTTGTGATTTATCTCATGCTGTATGTATCGATGCAGAGGCTTTATGTATCGATGCTTACTGACATAAAATGCATTTTAATTGTTATTTAAAGGTGAATATCAATGTAGGTTTATATGTACAGTTATGCAACAATATAGTGGGATGAAAAACATAATAAAACACACATGTATCATGTAATGCAATGCACAACCAACATTTGGATGATGATCACACAATTTGCTATCATTAAAAATTAATTCAAGGTAAGGAATTTTCTCACAATCTTCTCATGACAGTTGATTAAATCTCTTTGGAAAATAAGTTAATCTCGTTGTAATTAGTGATTGATAGCGTGTTCAATCATCTCATCAATCATACACAGATTTGCATTAAAAATGCAATCACATAATACATAACATTCAGACTGAATGTTCTGTATACAGATGTCATGACATCGGGTCTGACATCTCAGTAAAATCCTGCATAATCACTTTTTAAACATCCAACAGGTACAAGTTATCTTATGTTAAGACAACACATGTGACAACTTGTGAACACTCTAGATTTTACCAAAATTGTTTCCAACACTTAGAACCAACACCAAGTCCAGCCTTACGACTTATCTAACTCTTAATGATATTCTTTATGTTCCTTTTAGTCCTTCACCCCATCCATATAGTTCAGGAATCTATTATCATATTACATTTGTAGATGCTTACATTCAGTATAATTAGATATGTTTCTTGAAACAAAAGTCAAAGGAATTTCATGCATTTAAACTCTTCCTCGCCTTTGTCAAAACTTTGTTTCATATTACTATAAAAGATTTACAATCAGATTATAGGGATAATTTAGGCCCTTTACTAAATATTTGTCTAGATTAGGCATCTTACATAGACTAACGTTTCCTCACACCTTTCACAAAAATGGTACTATTTAAAGGAAACATAGGCATATTGTTGAAAAAGGGTGAACCTTATTATCTTGTTCATCCATACCTCTAAATTTTGGGACCATAACTTCTCCACATCTGTGTACATATTCAATAGACTCTCAACTCCTGGCTAAACCAAGTTCCATTCCTCTTTCCATGCTTTGTATCATAAATTGGCCAACTATGAGTCCATTAAGTTTTTTTTTGCTTGCTTTCCCTTCACAAAACCCTACAACAAGCACAAAATTGAATATATAAGTCAATAGTGTGTATCTAGGAGTGTCCTCTTAGGATAAATGCTTTAAGTTTCTCAACGAGTATGGTGAAATGTTCATCTTTAAGTGTATTGTGTTTAATGAACATCATTTCCCTTTCCTGCTATGATTCAAACCAACATTACATGTACAAGTCAACTTGTATGTGAACCTAAGTCAGTCAGGTTTCCTAAATTATCTAGAAAACATATTATTGAACATTTGACTACATTAATATAAGGGTGAATGATGGGAGTTTGAAAAATTATGGTTTAAACAAAAATCATTTTTTGAATTGGAGTTTAAAAATATTTTCTATTTTTTTTGGGATATGCAGTGGAGATTCTATATAAATAAAATAAGCAGAAATTTAAAAGTTAAGGGAAGAGAGATAACACCAGATATTTATAGAGATTCGGTCTAAATGAAGTAACCTACTCCTCTTCCAAAGAATTGATTTTTAGAGTTTCCAATAATGCTTGAGCTCTTGTATAAGATTAAGCTTGTTAACCCCCTTATACAAGAAAAATGAAGTTTTAGGTTTACTTATAACCAAACCGCGAATAGTGGAATGTAGTAGTTAGTCTTCGCACCAAATAATGAATAAAGCTTCGAGCGGTTAGTCTCTAAGCCAAAAAATACTTTGTACGGACTTATATTAGACCAAGATAGAGTTTTAAATTGGTTATCCTCCAAACCGGACCGAGGTTCAATATCAGGATGACAGCAAACCAAACCGATATTTTAAATTAGGTTGATCTTGAACCTACTGAGCTATTATACCAGATTTAGCTCAAGAACTAATAAGAATATTTTTCACTGGTTATCTTCACAAACCTAGAAGGAGAGATTTTCCTCAAGTGGTGAAGCTCACGAACCCAACAGAGATTTAACACTAATCTCCCAAAAAGAGCGTTTAACAAGTTTATCTCCAAATCGAAACAAACACTTCCTAAGGAAGAATAATTCATTCAAGAGGAAAATAAATCTTGGTGAATTTACGATAACACGCCTTCTAGAACAACTTTCTCACAAAATACATGAACCTTTCTGAAAGTGCTATGATTAAAATTATGTGAGAGAAAGAAAAAAATATTTTAGAGAGAGATGTCTCACGTTTTCTGGATTAAAAAAAGAAAGGGAATGCCTTTATTTATAGGCCAAAGTATGGTTCAAAAAAGGAAATAATATATGGGCAAAATTGATTACCTAATCGATTAGGTCACATGTCTAATCGATTAGGCGCCACAAATAATTGATTATTTAAGCCAAATTTGGAAGGTTTTATTATAGAGTTGTTACCGTAATGTCATAATTAATTAGAGACTTTTTTCCCTTATCTAATATATTAGGTACTTGGTCTTATCGATTAGACCGTTTAAAAACTTGCCCTAATCAACCTGACAGTTCTCAAATCATTTAGCTATGCTCCAAAAACATTTTAGGTGGTCTTATTTGAAAAATAAAGGCTTCAAATATAGTTTTAGTAAGTGTGTTATTTATCCATATTACTTTACGAAAACTCCCTTGTGTTTTTACAAAACACTGATAACTCAGTCATACTCGATCAAGTGACTTTTCACACACCTTGAAGCTTTAAGTCTTTTTTCGGATAAACCAATAACTTGATCAATTCACTCTAATCTTCTTGGAGATAAGTCTTGAGATATATTCAAGTCTGACGCCATCATTAGGGGATATTACTTGTGATCATCAACTCCTAGTTCTTCAACTTAATTTAAAGGAATAACTTTATTACTCATCTTGTGCATCATTGACCGCTTGAACTAGCTTTTGCACTTTCTTGTCTTCATGCGTTGTTTTCATTATAGTCTCTTTAAAGGAGCTTTTATCTTCATTTGTTATCATCCTCAAAACTATGATGTTATCAGGGCTAGTAGATAAGTGCCAAAAGATAGTATTTATCCACATGCAAACTTGGCACTTATAGGCTCAAACTAACATTTTCTATCATTGATTTCTCCAAGTGTTGCATAGAATTAAGTTTTTGATACATATATGTGTGGTTCCTTTTGATCTCTTTGTTATTGTGTATATATTCCCATGATTCACCAAGATGGAAACACAAAGCAAAGAAGAAAAGTTTATGCATGCTTGCCATGTGAGCATCTAGCGAGGCCAAGGTGAGAGCTATTCTAATAAGCCAACAACGAGGCTCAATTGAGGAGATACAGAAGTAAAACATCATTATTATCGACAGGCGAGCCTCAAGCAAGCCATCTCGCCTAGTGAAGCAACAACAAGATTAAGGCGAGACAAGTTAGAAACTTTCTAGTAGCAAATTATCGTTTGGCAAAGCTGCAACAAGCACTACTACAAATAATACATTTCATGACAAAAATTTCACCTTACCCTACCAAAAACCGAGGTAAAATGTCAAGGCACGCCATGTTTTACATTATTTTTTAATAAATACCACATATTTTCTCGGTTTCTAAATAAAACCTAGGGAAAAATATTTCACGACATGCTTTGAATCCCAACATCAGTAGTTTATATTTTTATTTCTTTAAAAATGGTGTCTTTCTTTTTATTTATTTTTAATTTTTAAATTAATGATATATTCCTTTGGTTGTAACCGAGAGATTAGATTATCATATTTTACTATAAAAACACTCGTTAATCAGAACTTACCATAAACCTAACTTATATGTAGCCGCTCTAAAGTATTACACATTATTCTCTATGATGGATTGCAAGATAGGAAAAATCTTCAATGTTCTTCAATATTGAACAAAACATTTTTATGCCCTTACAATCTATCTCACATAATGATGTTGATGTTGTTATTGTATTTTTGTAATAAACTTCCTATATTGTCAATCAAAGAAAATATTGAGAAATTGATCCTCGGTTGACAATATTTAGAATTTTATTTCTAAAAACAATCATCAATTATCTTTCATGTTCTCTGTTAAGTGAAAGCATTTGTCATGAAAACATTTGCTCAAGATAATGAAATCTCTCTAGGATGGATTGCAAGTACAGGAAAAAAATTCTCTTAGTTGGAATATATAACTTATCATAAATTTGAAAAGATATGTTGTTCTCCAAGAATCAATTATCAAACTCTTTATTTGTTTAAACAATTTTTTTAATATTTCGTGTAACAATGTAAATATAAAAAAAATTCCCCTGGATTTTCAACAGAAACCGAGAGGTATGTGGTGCTTGGGTTGAAACATATTTTCTTATTTTTTATTTATTTAAAAAGAAACATATTTGACCTCGGTTTTGAGTAATAACCGAGGTAAAATATAAGTGTGTTTATTCAGTTTCCTCACCGTCCTTAAACAAATCTTTGACGTTCATTTAATGAATATCAATGCTCAAGACACTACCATTAGTGATCCTCGTAAAACCTAAAAGCCTAATTATAAAAGTCTTATGAATATTAGTGAATCCACAAGAAACCCAAACATTGTTGTGAAACCCTCTATGATTAGTCAGAGCGCCATGAGATTTTACAAAGTCAAAGTGTCAATGTGATAGATTGCAATAGCAAAAAAAAATTTAAGTTTTTAATATGTGGTTGGTGAGGGTGTATTTACTTTCCCAAATATTTAAGTTTTTAATATGTGAAACCTAAAAGCATAATTATAAAAGTCTTATGAATATTAGTGAATCCACAAGAAACCCAAACATTGTTGTGAAACCCTCTATGATTAGTCAGAGCACCATGAAATTTTACAAAGTAAAAGTGTCAATGTGATAGATTGCAATAGAAAAAAAAAATTAAGTTTTTGTGGTTGGTGAGGGTGTATTTACTTTCCCAAAGATTTATGTGATGGATTAGAAGTGCAGAAAATTATTTGGATTCAAAGTTTGTGTTCTTATAGAATCATAAAACAGAATATTTAATTAATTTATCTAACCTTTTTTATATCAGAAACAAGTGACAGCAAAATCCATAGAGAATATATTGCATTAAACATTTTATCTTCCTCAAGATCAATGAAACGAGGATCCCAAAAAATTTCTCTTCTCCAAGATATCCAACATTTGTTCTTCACCGACAACGATGAAGAACAACATTTTTACTTTAATATTTTGTGTAAACAATGTAATGAATATATATATATATATATATATATATATATATATATATATATTCTCGGTTTTGTTATTAAATCGAGAAGTATATAGTGTTAGTTTGGAAAATATAAAAAAGTTATTGTTCGGGTTCGAACTCATGACCATTTAAACTAACCCCTTAGATATTTTTAAATCGAGGGATAAAGTTCCCACTTTTTATGTCACCCTTCGTTACCTCGGCATTGCAACCGATGTGAAACTCATTTCGCTTCCAACATGACATGTGTTATTTGTAGTAGTGGAAGAAACTTGCCTAGCGAGAAAAGGTGGTTTGAGATGTTGAGTTGGAAAAGAGTTCAGAGTCAAGAAAGGTAGCTCGCTAGGTGAAGCTACAACTCTCCAGGCAAGAGCCACATGGCAATACCACTATATATAGTTCAGAAACATTTCATTTTGCGGGAATTGACATGTTTTAGAGAAAAATAGTTTAGTAAAAGAGAAAGAGATAGAGAGAAAAATAGCTTTGAAGAATGAAAGATGGATATGCATCAATCGTCAAGAAATCGTCATTGATACTCATCCATCTTCCTTTCTTATCAATTGTAATCAAAGCTACCACGAGTAGCTAAATCTATTTCTTGTTAGAATTGGATGTAATCCTTTGATACCATATGTATTTATTATGGTCATGACGTTATATATGAATTAGTCATTTATTGATATTGATGTATCCTTTTTCATTTTTCTTACTTCTAGATTCGAACCGCTATTAAGAAATACTCTTCGAATCTTGATCTAGGATAATCATCTATTAGATGCTAAACTCTAAACATAGATTTAGGTTTGACATTTACAAGAGTATCGAATCTTAATGCTACTGTAATTTTTAATAGGATGAGAGATCGTCGATTAAATAATACAGTTAAACTCTCGTCAGAAGTTTAAACATAAACGCTATCAGCGAGCAATACATGATAATTTTAATCAAAAGAATAATCTCTCTATAATTGATAAAAATAATACATGTGTGATCGTTGGATGAATCCCAATCCCAAAAATATTTCTCATATTTAAAACTCCACTTTTTGTTTACCGTTTTTACATTACGCATTTTATACAAACAAAAAATTTGACAACTTCTCACTTAAACCATATCAATTGTGAATGACATTTAATATCACATAAGTCCATATGGATAAAATAAATACTTGCTTTTTATGTTGAATACTGCAACTATCACTGTAAGCACATAGTTTCACATTCTCCCTTTTTTATAATCTCTCGGGGAGTTGGTAAAAGAAAAAATAGGTAGATAAAAATGGAGTTTTTAACCTCCCTTTCACATGAGTATAGAGTATACTCTACTCCCCAATGAGAGTATATTTCTCCCCCTTTTTCATTCTCAAAAAGGCGGGTAAATAAGCAAGATAAAAGTTTAAATATGCAAGCACATAGATCACATAATCAAGAATTGTCTCACCTCGAAAAAATTAGAACACAACCTAGCGAAGAGCAATCACATGATTGAATGAACAACGTCGCCACCAAACTTTATTTATTCCTAAAAAGGAAAGAGGAAATATCAATAAAATGCAAGAAAGAACGACAATAATATTGGTCGTCGCAACCAAAGGAGGGGAAGGTATTAACACCCCTCATATCCGTTGTACTCAACTGGAACCATTAGGTTAGTTGTACGCGTTAGTGTTAGCTTGTAAATGTTAGGCTTCTCGGGCTATTAAGAGGGAAAAGAATAATATGATAAAAAATAAAAGAGAAAATGTTTTTGGATTTTTTATTAATGTGCGAAGAAAGGAACTAAAACTAAATTTTTTATTAATGGGCCTGACAAGATTTACAAATCCTACTCCTAGGTATCTCCGGATGCAATAGAGAACTCAAGGCTTACGTAGTTCTGGATAGAAAATGTTTGTTTGTTGGTCAATTTTAGTGAAAACTACTTTGTTTCAATCGACGAAAACATTGTTGGCTACCCAAAACAAGTGGAGAAGGGAACTTTCACATCACGACCGAATGCATTTACAAATCAACATTCATGGGCAACGTCGCAAGCTTACAACACACATTCATAATAATTAAATCGAAATAATTAAAGACAAAATGAGATGTGAAATGATTAGTATCGTGATGTGAGGATGCGAATCAATGTCACATAACACAAGCACGTGAAAGGCAAAACCCTAGGTAATATGCTCAAAGTTGGTTTATGTGTATCTATAACAAATGGCACTTTGTATGCAAAGGGTCATAACACGGTGAAATACAACAAATGGAACTTCGCATTCAATTTTGTGATCCATGTCTTTCATTTACTTATTCACTTTTTCAAAAAAAAAAAAATTGGGAATGCTTTTTCTTTTTCTTAAAGTTTTTTCAAATCATTTTTCTTCCTTTCATACAAATAAAAGCATGAACCCTAAATCATGCAGATCACCCTCGCTTACCACCAATGACTATTCTGCTATAGTCTCATATGACTTGGACAAGCTAATTAATCACGTGGATAAGGACTGTGATGAAGATTGTGAGCTCCCTGAAGAGTTAGCACGACTACTCAAGCAACAGTCGAAAGTCATCCAACCGCATGAGGAATTAGTTGAAATGGTTAACCTTGGAACGAGAGAGGAAGCTAAGGAAGTCATAGTAGGCTCGACTCTACAAGAATAAGTCAAGGAAAACTTGGTCAAGCTCTTGAAAAATTACGTGGATGTGTTTGCGTGATCTTATCAAGACATGTCAGGATTCAATACTGATATCATTGTTTGTTGTCTACCTCTCAGAGAAGATTTCCCTCCAGTGAAGCAAAAGCTTAGAAGGACTCATCCCAACATGGCTATGAAGATCATGGAGGAAGTGCAAAAACAGCTCAGCGCAGGCTTTCTAGCAGTCTCCAACTACCCTCAATGGATTGCCAATATCGTGCCCGTGCCCAAAAAGGACGACAAAGTAAGAATATGTGTATATTACAGAGATCTGAATAGAGCATGCCCCAAAGACGACTTCCCACTACCTCATATTGATGTCCTAGTGGACAACACCGCTCAATTCTCTGTTTTCTCCTTTATGGATGGTTTCTCCGATTATAACCAGATCAAAATTGCTCAAGAAGATATGGAGAAAACCACTTTCATAACCCTATGGGGCACCTTCTACTACAAGGCCATGCCCTTTGGACTAAATAATGTTGGGTCAACTTACCAACGAGTCATGGTCACCCTCTTTCATGATATAATTCATAGAGAGATCGAGGCCTATGTTGATAACATGATCGCTAAGTCCCAAACCAAAAAGGAGCATCTTATTACTCTCAAAAAGTTGTTTGAATGCCTAAGGAAATTCAAGTCGAATGCACGTTTGGGGTAAAATCTGGAAAAATGCTAGGTTTTATCGTTAGTCAACGCGACATTGAGGTAGATCTTGAGAAGGTGAAGGGCATACAAGCTATGGATGCATCCAATGTCGAGAAGGAAGTCCAAGGATTCCTAGGGAGATTAAATTACATAGCTAGATTCATATCTCACCTAACGGCCACTTGTGAGCCGATCTTCAAATTACTTTGAAAGGATCAAGTTGTCATTTGGAACGGCGATTGCAAAAACTATTTTGAGAAGATAACGGAGTATTGGCAAGAACCTCATATTTTGATGCCTCATGTACCTGGAAGACCATTCATTATGTACCTTACCGTCCTTGAAGGATCCATGGGGTGTGTCCTAGGCCAACATGATGAGACTAGTAGGGAAGAACACGCAATATACTACTTAAGCAAGAAGTTTATCGATTGTGAGAGTAGGTATTCAATGATTGAGAAGACTTTATGTGAAATATCTTGGAGGCCAAACGCCTAAGGCAATACACGCTCACTCATACAACGTTGTTAATCTCCAAGATGGACCCTGTCAAATACATCTTTGAGAAGCCTGCTCTAACCGGTAGAGTAGCCTGTTGGCAAATGGATTTATAACATCCAATATTTCACTCAAAGGGCCATCAAAGGGAGTGTATTGCCTGACTATCTTTCACATGAGCCCTTGGAAGACTATCAGTCTATGCATTTTGAATTCCCCGATGAGGACATCATGATAATCAGAGACGACAACATATTTGGCCCTGAGGAAGGACCAGAGCCTAGATCCCGATGGACCTTGGTATTTGATGGAGCTTCTAATGCTCATGGAAATGGCATTGGGGTAGTCATCACCTCCTCAATTGGTTTTCATTTACCCTTCACCGCAAGGTTGTATTTTGAATGTACCAACAATATGGCAGAATACGAGGCCTGTATCTTCGGTATTAAAGTTGTTATTGATATTAGGATCAAAATTCTGAAGTATAAGGAGACTCATCCTTGGTTATCAGCCATGTCAAAAGAGTTTGGGAAGCACGAGATCACAAGCTCATTCCCTACAAGGAGCATGTCCTAAAACTGATCCCATGATTTAACGAGATTACATTCAACCATATTCCTAGAGAGGAAAACCATCTAGCTAACGCTTTGGTGACTTTGCCATCCATGTTTAAGGTCAAAAGGAAAAATGAAGCACCAACTTTCCACCTCGACTGCTTGGACGAGCATGCCAACTATTTGGCAGCCGAAGACGAAGCTGACGGCCATCCTTGGTTTTACGGCATCATGAAGTTCTTAGAGAGCCAAGAATACCCTACGAACGTATCCATCACCGAAAACAAGTATCTTCGGAAATTGTCATCCAATTTCTTCTTAAGTCGAGGGGTACTGTATAAGAGAAATTATGATTCGGTTTTGCTAAGATGTGTGAACAAGAAAGAAGCAAACCAGATTATAATGGAAATCTGTAAGGGATCCTTTGGGACACACGCCAGTGGACACACCATGGTAAAGAAAATCTTGAGGTTCGGTTATTATTGAATGACTATGGAGGTTGACTGTTACCGCCACGTCCAAACATGCCACAAATGTCAATCTACACCGACAAGATCCATGTGCCACCAGTGCCACTCAATGTCCTAACATCACCTTGGCCTTTTGCCATGTGGGGTATTAATATGATCAGACGTATAAAGCCAACTGCCTCAAATGGACACTGCTTCATCCTTGTAACCATTGATTATTTCATGAAATTGGTAGAAGTTGTCTCCTATGTCAACGTCCCAAGACAAGTAGTGGCTCGATTCATAAGAAAGGAAATCAATTATCGTTATGGGGTCCCCAACAAGATCATTACTGATAATTAATCTAACCTCAATAACAAAATAATGAAAGAGCTTTGCCAAAGCTTCAAAATCGAACACCATAACTCATCGTCTTATAGGCCTAAGATGAATGGTGTTGTCGAGGCGACTAACAAAAACATCAAGAAGATCATGCAGAAAATGGTAGAAACCTACAAAGATCGGCATGGAATTCTCCTGTTCACGTTACATAACTATCACACCTCAATACGAACCTCCATTAGGGCAACTCATTTCTCTCTTGTGTATGACATGGATGCAGTCCTTCCTGTTGAAGTAGATATTCCTTCATTAAGTATTTTGACCAACGTCAAGCTTGACGAAGCTGAGTGGGTACAAGCCCGGTTTTACCAACTGAGCCTCATTGATGAAAAGCGCTTGGCATCCATCTTCCACAGCCAATTTTACCTAAAGCGCATCAAAAGGGCCCGCGACAAGAAGGTCTTCCCTCGCATCCTCAAGGTAGGAGACTTTGTGTTGAAGAAGATTTTGCCAACTCACACCAATCCAAGGGGAAAATGGATTCCGAATTACGAAGGCCCATATGTTGTAATAAAGGTCTTCTCTGGAGGAGCCTTAATTCTTTCAACTATGGATGGAGAAGATCTTTCATCCCCAGTGAACGCGGATGCACACGCTTGAAGAAAGAAGCCTGATAAGTTGAAAACCCGAAAGGGAGACTTTATGAAAAATAGGTATCCCGGTAGACTGAAAACCCGAAAGGGCGGTCTAGGAAAAAATTAGGGATTTAACAAAACGAGAGGTTTCATCCCGCAAAGAATCTTTATTCACTCCTCAGCGAGTCAATCCAATTGCTCCCCAATGGGTCAATCCATTCACTCTCCTTCTGAAGCAAGATCAAAGGAAAGTCAAAGACATAAGGACTATAGCAGAGTTGGAACATGGTGGAGATCCGAGATATTTCATTGCCATTATAGTTTTTCAATTTCTTTTTGCAATCACATCTTGTAGGAATTGCTTTCCTTGTACAAATCACCCATTTTGGGACCATTTATCAATAAAATCAATTCCCTCATATGTGCTCAATGTTTCTACTTTTCCTACTTTGTTTGAGGAATGTGGCTTTTTGTTAAATTGACATCACTTTGGCAATTTTTTGATAAAAACAACTCTTTTAAAAGGCAAAACTTTTTAGGGAAAACATCGAATTACTTCTCTTTTAAAAGTACATAAAGATAACCAAAAAACACGCTTGGTATCCTCAGCACAGAAATGCCACAAAGTCCCTTGGACTTGGACAATCAAGAATTTTCCCGACAAAAATCTTTAGCTAATGCACCTAGTGCTTCCTTGGACATCAGAAGTTTCAATTTTACGATATCGGGAAGTTAGTACACTTTCCCCAAAAACATTTTAAGCCTAACCATAATTGGCATTCCTCAAATATATTCCACCACAAAGCCCAATCATACTTGGCGCAACTTGCAAAACTTGAATTCGCATAATCCCCTGTAGAAACCCGAACATGTGTCGGCATCTTGCATATATAACATTGCATCAAAAGTATCTTCTGAAAATTCATTCCTCAACTTATACTCAAATTGATTCATCGAAATCCAGAATTTCCCAACCGTTGTTAGGGATTTCCCTAATAGAGTCAGCTTTTGTTCTCAAAATATTTCCCCAAGCAGAGTCAGGTATTCCAGTCGCTGCTAGGAATCGTCACTGAATTGTTTTGTTTCCTTTCAAGTTTCCCAGAAGAGTCAAGTATTCTAGTCGCCGCTAAAGAATCGTCATTGTACTTCTTTTATCCCCTGAGAGTCATCACCACGTTTTCATTTATCCCCGACCAGAGTCAGTTAATCTTAAACATTGTTAAGAAT
This sequence comes from Lathyrus oleraceus, assembly GCF_024323335.1. Lineage (NCBI taxonomy): Eukaryota > Viridiplantae > Streptophyta > Magnoliopsida > Fabales > Fabaceae > Lathyrus > Lathyrus oleraceus. The sequence continues at coordinate 242,303,442 of NC_066581.1, forward strand.
CGTTACTGAACTTTCCTTTTTCAGACAAGAGGCATTTTGGCCTCATTCCCCAAGTCGAGTTAGATATTCATTGTCGAGAATCATCTTTGAACTTTTTTCCCTAGCATAAGTCAAGTATTCTAATCTTTACAAGGAATCATCCCTGATATGCTCTCTTCCCTCACTAAAGTCAGGTATTCCAGTCGTTGCTAAGAATCGTCACTAAATCTTCAAGTCCTCCTCAGATAGAGTCAGGTATTTCTAGTCGTTGCTATGAATCATCGTTGAACTGTTTGATTCCCCCCAGCAAATGTCAGGTATTCTAGTCGTTGCTAGGAATCGTCACTTAACTTCTGTATTTTCCTCAATAGAGTCAGGTATTCTAGTCGTTGATAAGAATCGTCATTGTACCTTCTTGGAAAGTTCATCCCCAGTCGAGTCAGGTATTCCAGCCTTCATTGAGAACCGTCACTGAACGACTTCTTTTCCCCACAGAGTCGGGTATTCTAGTCGTCGCTCAGAATCGTCATCGTACCTTGTTTTTTTTCTCCAACTGAGTCAAATGTTCCAGTTGTTGTTAGGAATCATCATTTGAACTCGTTTAATATTTCCTACTGAGTTGGGTGTTTTAGCCATTTCTAAGAATCGTCGTTGAATTCACGTGGTTGATCCTTAGTAGATGTCAGGTATTCCAATTGTTGCTGAGAATTGTTACTGAATCTATATTTCCCCATCAAAGTTAGGTGTTCCAGCCGTTGCTAGAAATTACCTTGGTTTTTCTTCCCATCCGTTTCTAGGGGTGGTCCTTTTTCTTTCATCAATATTCCCATTCCGCAGCGGAGTTTTCTTCCCTCCTTTTTCTTGGAGCTTTGATATCGAACTTTCCTGCTTCAAAAAATACTTATTTGCATACATTGGATCGCATGCATAATCGTCATACATAATCCATAGAAAATCAAATTATATCATTATCTTCCCTAGTAGGGAAAATTTCCAGTTACTCCTATTAGTACTTAATCCCCTCTTACCATGAACGTATTGAAAGTCTTTGTTATCCATACCTTCAGGTCCGAAAAGATTAAATAGGGGCAGCTGTCATACCCTTACAGTTACCCTACCCCATATCACCTTCTTAAACTCTAATCCATGAGCATACATCCCATACATGTCATCTCATATGCATCTATACTTAATGATTCACAAGAATCCACAAAACCAAGGCATGGGATTGATCTGTGAAACTTCAAGATCCTCAGGCCATGTTGAGGTATGCCCAAGCCATCTCAACCCTCATCTCCATCATCAAGCATCCAGCAAATCTTGGAGGATCACTAAAGATATCTCACTCACTCCCCAAACCCAATTTGGGAGATGAGTCCCCTTTGAAGAAACTTCATGATTCATCTGGTCACCGAAGGACCCAAACCCTAGCTCATGACCTCATTTGGCTTGTACAAGTCATGACTCACCATGGATCTTGATCATGTCGTTGAGGACCTCTTAAATCCAAAGTTTGTTCATGCCCCGCACCTTTGAAGCATCTCAATATGACATTTGCATCATCAAACCCTAATTCATCCGACCTTGGTTCTTGAGGAAACCTGTGGCTCAAGAAACCCTAAGGTCAACCACTTATTCAACATCATCTCATGTCCATTACAATCAAAATCCATCATTTAAACATCCATTCAAGCAATGTTACAAGTACTTGGTTTGGTCATGATTTTTCAACTTTCAAGGCACTTGATCCACTCATGAATTTGACATAGAATCATCCCACAAGGCTCCAAATCTCATTTCCCATCATGGTATGATCGTATGAACTCAAAACATCCACCATTGTTCCTTGAAAATCAAGAAATCACAAAATCCCATTTTTAGGTCATGTTGGTTGGTTGTATTTTGGCAAGAATAGCCTATGGAAAGTTCAAAAGACTATAACTTTCTCATTTCATAAGATTTTTGAATTCCACTTCGAGAAAAATGTCCTAATTAAGTCTCTCGCCAACTTTCCTTCAAGGTCTAAGACCTAATTCATTAAGTAAGGACTTCAATTTCGCTATTGGCCAAGCTGGTCCAACATGCCTACCATGCCCTAAATTTTGACCAAAACCACTACTTTATCACATTTCCATTTCCAAACCACAAATCCTTTTGACCTAGTTCTTTTTTCATTCAACCAAGGACATGTCAAGGAACAATTGGCACAAGTTTGATACAAAATCCACGAGCCAATTCCATTTCTCCTTGGTTCAAACATGGGATTTCATCCTGATGGGCAAACCAGACCAAGCTAAAGCATATTTTGCATTTCTATTTACCAAGTCCTCAAACCAATACAATTTGATCTCAATGGTCCCAAAACATGTTGCATATGGTATTGTGGTGTGGTAGGAAGTCAACTTGGTAGAAAAAACTCCTCACAAAGCAAAACCCGACCCCATGTGCAAAATCAGAATTTTCCTAAATTGGTAAAAACTTAAATCCGTAGCAGGCCAAACCAAGTCCTTTGTCTGTTCCAACTCAATGCAAGGGACCATGACAAAGTGGTCTGAGGTGTAAGCAAGGTCAGAACACATCCATTTCATGTTTCCCCAAGTCCTTCCAAAGCATGCTTTGAGCCACTCCCTATTCTAAAGAAAAACCTCATTTCCTTTCCTCCAATCCATTCAGACACCTTCCCTATAAATAGAGGAAGGTGTCCCTTTCATTCTCAAAGCTTGAAAGGGACCATGACAAAGTGGTATGAGGTGTAAGTAAGGTCAGAACACATCCATTTCATGTTTCCCTAAATCCATCCAAAGCATGCTTCGAGCCACTCCCTATTCTGAAGCAAAACCTTATTTCCTTTCCTCCAATCCATTCAGACACCTTCCTTATAAATACAGGAAGCTGTCTCCTTCATTCTCAAAGCTTGAAAAGCTACCAAACCCCTGCTGAATATTCAAGCTGAAACTTTAAAACAGAGTTAGCATTTCTGAGTTTCAGACCACTTCAATCCCAAACAACCATCCAGAAACCTTCACTAACCTCCATTCAAACTTTCCAAATCCCTAACTCATCCTCCATGAGCCTCACCTGAGCTAAGTTATACCATCGGAACTTCACTTCGAGATCAATTCCGATCAGGTAGTTCCCTTCACCCCTATCATTCAAACAAGTTTCCATTCACTTCGAAACTTCCTTCTGATCATTAACCCTAAACTTATAGCGTTAATTAGTCAATATTCATAGTTTAATTTTTAAACTAGGTAAATTATGTTCATCTGATTCATGGTGAAATACTCCACACTCAGAGCCAATCAATGGCTCATGAGTGTGGAGGATGATTTTTTTATCATACAATCTATCTCCAAGCTTGAATCTGATTGAAAACACGTTTTTTGGAGTTTAATTTTGAGTTGTCTCGAGGAAGAAGACGATTGTTGGCGCGCGCATTCGAATTCAAAAACAAGTGTTATCATGTTTTGATTGGCCCTTCTGTGCGCGCATCCCATTTTCACTTTAATTTTATTATTTATTTGTTTTGGTGTGTTTCCTAACACCACCGAGCGCTTGGCCCAGTGGGAGAGAGGGTTGACCTCCCCTGACCCCAAGGTCAGAAGTTCAACCAATAGCGTGTGCAAAATGTTTATTTCATTTTGTTTCATTTCTATTTTATTTAATTTTACCTTATTTATTTTCAACTTTGATTTATTTTTTATACTCATTTATTTTATCATTATGAAAATATTTTAAACACGGACCCCCATTATTTTTGTCTCTAGTATTTAATTATGTCTTGTTCCAAGTCATTTAGATATTTTTTTAGGGACTAGTGAGGTATTGAATTAGGACTAATGAAATCTACCTTTTGTCATGATATTAGTTTGGATAGGGTTGATTGAACCTTCCTTGTTTCAAATATACTAATGGATGATCAAATGTTCACCCATGGTACTTGTAAGACCCTAATTTTGGCCCTAAGATCCCTCATGGCATCATAATATTTCATTTACACTGCCTCAAGGATCATAAGCATCTTGGCTCATTCCATTTGGTTGAGATCTCTCTTGTGAGTGGTTTGAGATCACCAAGCATGCTTGAATTGTATATCATTGCTTTTCTCATTTTATTTATTAACCAAAAGCACAAAAATATGTCACTAACATTTCTTGTTTGTAGCTTGAGCAATCACAAGGTCTAAAAGCTTCTAGGAGATCCTTTGTGCAATGATATGATCAAGAGAAGATGAAAGCAAGCATGGTAATGGTTCCCAAAGCTCTCATCCATCAAATATGCCTCCCAAGTATCTCAATTCATCATTTTTGATCAAAGCAAGTCAAGGGGTTTGAGGTTTGTTTCCCAAGGAAACCCTAATTCATCTGTTCATCAACTGTGCCTTGCTCTTGAAGCAACCTTAACCCATGGTCAAATACAATCAAGGGAAGTTATATAGTTCATCATTTCATGCATATTTGAACTTATTTGAGTTCCCTCAATCATCAATTCATCAAGGTATAAGTTGTGGACTTGAGAAGTTGATCAGTCAATTTATCTGACTATCTTGAAATGCACTGAGACCTAACGTTTTATCTGTTGGTCAAATGGAGATGACCCCAAGAGAAAAAATGTTCTTAAGGACAAAATGAAAAACTTTCATGTTCATCAAAATTTGATTTGAAGCTTGGAAGGTCATCATCAATTCCAAGACATTATAGGTCATTTTGACTGAAACCCTAATTTTGGGTCAACTTCCCAAGGACATAACTCATTCATTTTTCATGATTTTGATGAGAGACTTAATGCATTGGAAATATTAAGATGTATAATTAAAACTTTATGTTGTACAAAATTTCATAATCCCAAAAGAAATACATGTGATAATGCAAAACATTATAGGTCACTTTGGACCAAATGCATTGAAATGTGAAAAAGTCCAACTTCAAGTGCCCATAACTTCTTCATCAAAAATCCAAATGATGCAAAGTTTAAGTCCAAATTGATTGTCTTGAAAATATCTATAACCTTTATGTTGTAGGCTTTTCCATTTGAAGCTTGCATCATCAAAACATAAGGGCTTGAAGGTGGTTCATTTTGACAAAATTCTCAAAGGCATATTTTGTACATTGAACTTCATGGCCTGTTTTCATAAAATTCCACACTCCAAATGAGTTTTTGTCCAACATAACATTTGTTTCTTATGTCAAGACCTTTCCAACCATTACCCACATGCCTATTTTTCCATTTTGCAAAAAGGGATTTTCGAAGACTTGAAGTTTTGTGACCATTTATGCATTTCATGATGAATCTTCATGCACAAGCCAATGCCTTTCAATTTACACGTCCAAAGTTGATTCATTTGAGTTCAGCATGCAAAACCATTTGATTTTGGGCCTCACATGCACATGTACAGGCCCATGCATGGAGGACCCAATTCTCATGCACACGGTTTTCATCACACTCTCCTTGAGCTCCAGCTATAAATAGAATGCATTGCTTCACTTGAAAGGTAACCTGAAGGTGCCTGAAGTGCTGCAAGATTGAATCCCTAGCTATACCTAAAGGAAAAAACTCCATTTTTCTCCAAATTTTCAGATCTGAAATTCAATTGCATTTGGTTGAATTTTAAGATCTAAAGTTCCTTGACCTTCATCATTTGATCCATTGAAGCTTCTGTTTGCAAAAGGAACCAAAGAGAGTGACTCAATTCTTCACAATCCAAAGGTTTTGCTCGACTAAAATTTTCTTCGAATCTCATTATACTTTGCTCCATTTGCCTTGATCTTGTGTTGTCTGAAGTCCTCTCTATAGAGGCATCATTATTGTGAGTTTAATTGTAGGAATCGAGTAAGTTCAGTTGAACACCACCAAACTTCCATCTCTGATTTCTCTCTTAATAGGAATCTAGAATGGAATTGAGTGGCATAGGAGTGATGTACATCACTTCACCTTTCGAATGGTGCTTGGATCGTGCATTTTAGTTAAAATTTGAAACTCTGTATTTTTTTGTCTCCACTAGAGCTCACCGAAGAAGACGGTGGCGTTGGCCACCGTCTGTTTGCCAGATCCAATCTGAGCCACACGTTGCATTTTCCAGATTTAATCTCCATGCTCCATTGTTATGACTTTTTCTTGGTATCCATGTGGTTGCATTGACTGTGGACTACACTAGGCGCGCGCTTGTGGATCCTTGGATCTGCCAGCTCAATTAATGAGCTCAGATCCAAGCGCTCGTGCTTTTTCTTTTTTTTTTAATTGATTTCAATTAGGTTATTTTTCTTCATTTTTAATTGATTAAAAATAGTTTCTGATTTTTAAAAATGCTGAAATTTTTTGTCAAACTTTGTTTGACCTTGTTGAACTTGGGATAATTCACTTGGACTTTTCAAAGTTGATTTGAAGTGAATTTGAAGTTTGACCTTTCTTTAATATTTTAATTCAAGTTTATTTTCAAATATTAAAAATGCCAAAAATATTTTGTTTATTTCTTGACTTCCAATCTTCATCTCACTTCTGTTTTTTATGGTTTGACCTTGATCTTCTCTATCTTTGGTTAACATTTGTGGATTGGTACATTCCATTTCACTTAATGCACTTTATTTTTCTTCATTTCCATTATCCATCTTCTTCTTTTCTTCTTTTCTTTTTTTTGATCAATGAGTTAAAGGTTGATGGTTAGCATTGATTAGGGAGGTTTAATCTTCCTTGATTCAAATCTAATTCATCTTGATCAATTGATCAAGTGAATGGCTTTGCATTAAGGATAGATTGCTTTCTAAATCACGCAAAGGACTTAAACCAATACAAGATCATTTCTCGTCTTCTTTTTGGCATGGCAAGTTGTTGGAGTTTGATTCACTAATCAAGACCTCTAACTTGTGTTGTTGCCTACATTGTTATTGACCGGCCTCAGATAGTTGTGACTTCTACATAAGTCCAATTACGATTGCTTAACATAGCGCTAAATTTTCCTTATGGCACACTAACTACTAATATTAACCATTAACCATTAACATTTAATTCTTGCACTTTACATTTATGCAATTTACTATTCTTGTCCATATTATTCATTTGCTTTTCCCCCTTTGCTCACTTGAGCACATGTTTATGTTAATGCAATTTGCCTTTTGCTCACTTGAGCACATAATTGTGTATATATTATTGTGATTGTGTTTTGTTTTGATTGTTGTGGACCAAATGCAAAGAAATGGACAAATGGACTTAGTTTCTAGGACTCTCCCTATGCAAATTGGAGTAAAAGGACCTTAATGTTGAAGAAGGATTAGAAGGACAAAAACCTCTAAACTCACTCTTGTCCATTCTAGATTTACTTCATGGAACTTTTGATGTGTGTGCTTTTGTGCTAGGGAATTCTATGAGAGCTCAAATTGAAGAACCATTGCCATGTTCATCCAAAGTGAAAGATACAAGATGCATTGAGGATCTCTTAAGAGGCTTGTTTGATTGTTGTTTGAGATTACTATCATTATGCTTGCATATTCCAAAGGATGGGAGCTACTTGGATCATCGATATGATCGGAAGAGAGGAACTCCATTTATGGTCTTGTTTCTTATCCCTTATCTCTTGTATGATTAGGAACTTAGCCATTCTTCTTCTTCCCTCCAATCTAACCCAAGCCAAAACTTTTGTGCAAACATTTAACACTTCTTTTCAAACATTAGAAACCTAAGCCTTATGCATTTGATTTTCAAACTTTCTTTTCATAACACTTATTTTGAATTGAACTCCTAAGTCAACTTTGACCATATTTTGTACATACTTTTCATTGGTAAATATAACTCATTCAAATACTTTTGTGGTTTCAATGGCCACTTTCTTAATCAAATTTTTCATAACCTTTAGCTATTATGTTTGAGTTATCCTTGAGGTAGATGTAATACTCACCTATATCCTTAGTGATGGACAATGAGTCTTCCATGCTTATTATAGGGTTAACCCCTCACTAGCATGTTGAAGCTATCCTCACATGGTGGATTTATGGTTTTGGGTTGAGTTTTCTCCCTTGGATAACAAAAGACCTTAAGGATTTTGGACCAATCAATTCACCAACTTGTTTTTGAGATTTTTACCCCGAACTACGAGGTTTTGATCCTAATATTTTGTAAGATGGTACGTAGGCAATGGGTTTATCCATCCAAACACAAAATGTAAATAACTTGTATATTCTCTTCTCATCTCTTCAATCATGTTTGCACAAATAATTTTTCACAAAATACTAACCTTACAACAAGTATGAAAAGGGCTCCCTAGGAGTACCTAGGATGTTTTGGGTGCTTAAAACCTTCCCATTGCATAACCAACCCCCCTACCCCGATCTCTGACATTTTTACTAGTTTTATATTCGATAAAACTTTTAGGTTTTTGTTCGCTTTCTAACCATTCCTTTGGATAAATAGAAGTGCGGTGGCGACTCGACTTGTATGGTTTACCTTGGATTTAGTCAATATCTCTAATGGTAACGAATACCCTGCTATAGAAAAGTGGCGACTCTGCTGGGGATCATTTGCCTAGTGGGTTTTGCCTACTTTTCATATTTGTTGTATTGTTGTGTATATTGTTGTGTGACATATTTTTTTGTATAATCTGGGATTACTGTATTGTATGTAATGATTGAATTGCTTGAATATTAATTCCTTGTATGCTTGGTGATCTTTATGAGATAAGTTCTATACCCGGACTCGAGTGCACTTAGAATAGGAGAATGGCGTAGTCTTGTTGACTTGTGTGGAGTTATTCCTTAGAAAGTTGACTTGCAAGTCCATTCACTTGGTGGAGGTCATGTTGGGATCAATAATGTCACACAAGTAGTTGTGGTTAGACATTACTCTTTCCAATATAGACCTTAGAAGCCAAGGACCTTAGTTTACCAAGCCCATCTTGGCCCATTCTTAGGATGTAGTGTGAAAGTCGTTCAAGTGTAAGATTTGATACGATTGTTACGCGATACTACACTCATAAGAGTCTCTCTTGAGAATATTTTTGGAATACGAGTAGTCATTTATCCGATAATATCCGAAAGATGGGATGATGACTATGGGAACCTCTTGTAGAACATGTTCGGCAGGTTTAAACCCTAGTACACTCCCTTTGGGTGGTTCTTAACCGAGACTCCATGCTCGTGATTTGCAACAAACCCTTGATTCATGGTTGATACATTCATGTGTCCTTAATATCAATGGAACTTGGGTGTTGATAAGGTGTAAACCATAATCCACCAAAATGGATGATTGATATTAAGGATGACATGATCCATCCCATGACCTTTGTTTGGTGTGCTTTGCTTGATCCTTGAGTGTGATTGTTGCATTCATGCATTCATCCACCCATTTGCATCCATATCATCAAAACAATAAGAAAATTTTCAAGGAACTTAAGAGGTCTATCTGCAAATTTTCAGACATGGAAAGACAAAGAAGGAATACGAAGAAGTACAGTTTTAGACAACCCGACCTAAAAGAGCTAAGGAATTTGACATCCTATGTATTAGATCCCTTGGGTTTCAAATCTCGTTTTGGGAAGCTTCTTTCTCTTCTAACTACTCAAGTGGACGAAGGATTGATGAGTGTATTGGTGCAGTTCTACGACCCCCTGTATAAGTGCTTCACATTTCCGGATTTTCAACTTTTGCCCACGCTTGAGGAGTATGCCTACCTTGTGGGTATACCTATTCTAGACCAGTTGTCGTTCAGTGGCTTAGAGAGTATTCCTACTTCTCAAGAGATAGCTGACATGTTGCATATAGATGAATCTCTGGTTGGTACTCATATGACTACCAAAGGTGGAATTCAAGGTCTCCCTTCTGATTTCCTCATCGCTCAAGCTACTACGTATGGGAAGGCCATGAGTGAGGATGCATTTGAGGCCATATTTGTACTTCTCATCTATGGGCTAGTATTGTTCCCCAACAACGACAAGTTTGTGGATGTGAATCGTTATTAGGATTTTCTCTACTCTTAATCTCGTTCCGACTCTGTTAGGTGACACTTACTTTTCTTTGCATATGAGGAATGCAAAGGGTGGTGGTACCATTGTGTGTTGTTTGCCTCTGTTGTACAAGTGGCTTATTTCTCACTTGCCGCAGACGGTCGCCTTCAAGGAGAACAAAGGATGTCTACAGTGGTCCACGAGACTTATGTCTCTCACTAATGATGATATCTTCTGGTACAACCGTGTGTACGATGGCGTGCAAATTATCGACTCTTGTGGTGAATTATCCAATGTACCTCTTCTTCGTACATGTGGTGGGATTAACTACAACCCTATTTTGGCACGTCGTCAGCTTAGGTTGCCCCTAAAGGATAAACCCAATAACATTCTGTTAGAGGGTGTGTTCTTTCAGGAGGATAAATATCCCCAGGGCTTGAAGGGCAGGATGGTCCGCGCTTGGCGCAAGATCCATAAGAAAGAAAAGAAGGAGCTAGGTCCGAAGAACTGTATTGCTTTGGAGCCTTATACTTCTTGGGTTAGGAGGAGAGCTTCTGAATACCTCATGCCTTACGAGTATCCAAAACCTACACCTTTGGTTGTGGCTGGGCCTTCAACCCTCCCTGACCAAGGAGTAGAGGAGTTGAGAGATGAAGACCGATCACGTGCTTGGATCCGTGAACGAGAGGAGTTGCTTCAGCAAATCAAGGAGAAGGATACTTTGATAGAATTCCTCGAGCATCAGGTCATTGATGATCCTGATGATGCATGGACATCTCTACTTCCTCAGTCTTCCAAGTTTTGGAAAAGGAAGTACGATCGACTCGCCAAGGAGAAGGTAGATATGGAGGCAGCCTACGAGAGGGAGGTGAAGAGGCTTCGTGCATCTTATCTTCCTGTGTCCAAAGCTTTGGATGATTGCTTCTAGGGATCCATAGGATGTTTATTTTCCTTCTCTCTTATATTATATTTGGTTACCGAAACTGTACTTCTTTGGTGTAAAAATATTTCCAGATATTATTGATGAGATATTTCCATATGTGATAAATGTTTAATATTTCCAATGTTTGCAAATAGAACTTTAAAAGTTCCTTTGATAAATAAAAACAAATCATATGCACAACCATTGCATGCATCATGCGCATAAGCAGGTTTTGCTCCAGGCTTCTTGTCCTATGGTCTAACTCTGTGTTCTTCATTTATTTTGAAGACAAGTTGACTCATCGGTACTACACCAGGGCCAACTCATCGAAACTGATGGATCATTTGGAACAAGAGAACCGCAAGCTAAAGGAGGAAGTAGCCAGATTGACTGTCCTGATGGGGTCATTCATGGCTGCCCAGAGCCAGTCTTCTCCGACACCCTTAACTCCTCCCCAGAGGACAGTCATTTCTGAGATCGTAACTTCTACTGTGCCTGCTGCAACAGCCCACTTTGCGCCATCTATGTCGGCCGGGTTCCCGTGGGGAATGCCCGCCAATTTTGTGCCAGAGGGTTTTGCTCCTACTCTTGCTTCTTTGCCGGCATCTAGCCCGGTCCTTTCAGTGCCACCTCCCGTTGTGCACACATTACCAAGAGTTGAAGATACCATCTACCATTCTGAACCATCTGAAGGTCCAGATGTTTATGAGAAGATGGATGACATGAAAGACCAATTCCTTGAGCTTCATAAGGAACTGAAGACTCTGAGGGGGAAGGACCTTTTTGGTAAAAGTGTCGCTGAGTTGTGCCTTGTGCCCAACGTGAAGATCCCTATTAAATTCAAAGTACCTGACTTTGAGAAGTATAAGGGAAACACATGTCCTCTCAGCCATCTTGTGATGTATGCTCGCAAGATGTCGACGCAAATTGATAATGACCAATTGCTCATCCACTATTTCCAAGACTGTCTGTCCGGTGCCGCTCTCCGATGGTACATGGGTCTGGAAAGTTCGAACATCCTCTCTTTCAACGATCTTGGAGAGGCCTTCGTCAAGCAATATAAATATAATATGGATATGCCTCCTGATAGGGACCAGTTGAGGGCAATGTCCCAGAAGGAGAAAGAGACCTTCAAAGAATACGCCCAGAGGTGGCGCGAGTTAGTAGCTCAGATAGTGCCACCCCTTGAGGAGAAAGAGATGACCAAGATCTTTTTGAAGACCTTGAGTTCATTCTACTATGAGAAAATGATAGCCAGTGCTCCCTCAGACTTCACCGAGATGGTGAATATGGGAATGAGACTGGAAGAGGGGGTCCGTGAAGGACGTTTGACTCGAGATGAAGGCTCTTCAGCAAAGAGATATGGAAGCTTTGCAAAGAAGAAGGAGGGAGAGGCACATGTTGTGTTTTCCCATGTCAAGATAAGACCCTCTGTAAAGAGGAAGATTTCCCGCCCCATTAACAACCAGCATCAGGTGACTCATATAGCACCTGTTTTCAGAGAAGCCCAACATTATCAACAACAACAATCTCAGCAATATCAACAACAACAACATCGTCCACAACAACAGGCCTACCAGCCTCGAAACAACAACAACAATACCAGCACTAGCTACGAGAGGAAGAGGGTCACCTTTGATCCACATCCGATGACTTATGTTGAACTCTATCCATCTTTGATTGATATAAAATTAATTACTCCATGACCCTTCCGCTGTACCTACCAACCCCCAATGGTGGTACAAGCCCGAGCTTCACTGCGTATATCATTCTGGTGCTCCCGGACATGACGTGGAGAATTGTTATCCCTTGAAGACCAAGGTGCAAGACCTTGTGAGAAGCGGGATTTTGTTTTTCGAGGACGTAGGTCCGAATGTGAAGAAGAACCCATTGCCCGAGCATGGGAAATCTGTCAATATGGTTCAGGGTTGTCCTGGCAAGTACAAAGTCAAATACGTCAGTCATATTCAACAATCGTTGGTCGAGATGCATCGTTTGCTGTGTGATTATAGCCATTATGAACATGACCACGATAGATGTCGAGTCTGTTCTATTAATCAGAGAGGTTGTCGCCAGGTGCGCAAGGATGTTCAAGAAATGCTGGATGAGGGAGTCATTGAGATCCTTCAAAACAGAAATGTTGACGAAGATGTTGTTGAAGTCAACGTAATTTCTCCGGTATTCCAGATACCTAAGCCTGTTGTCATCAAGTATGATGGTAGCAAGCAAAAGGTTTCTCCTGCTCTGACTATTAAGCCAGCCAGCCCTATACAGTACTCTTTTGAGAAGGCGGTCCCCTATCGCTACAATGTTGTAGCATTGGAGAATGGGAAAGAGGTGCCCCTGCCCTCTTCGTCTGTCGTTAATATTGCCGACGTCAGCGGCCTAACCCGCAGTGGTCGTGTTTTCTCGGCTCCGCCAAAGCCGCAAGCTGACGCTCGAAGGAATGACAATGTTGATTATGCTGAAAGCCCGATTGGGAATGTTGTGAACGCTCCGAATCTGGAACTTGTTGCTAAACCTGCCTCTACATTGAGAACTCCTGCTTCTGCTGGCCCGAGTGGCAATGCGAAAGAAGATTGTGATGAGATGCTGAGGCTCATCAAGAGAAGTGAGTACAACGTGGTAGATCAGCTTCTACAAACGTCATCCAAAATCTCTGTATTATCCTTGTTGATGAATTCAGAACCACACCGAGAAGCTTTGCAGAAGGTGTTGGATGTGGCGTATGTAGATCACGACGTCACGATAGAGCAATTTGACAGTATTGTTGCAAACATTACCGCTTGTAACAATTTAAGTTTTTGTGATGCTGATCTCCCCGAGGAGGGAAGAGACCACAACTTGGCATTACACATATCTATGAGTTGCAAGGATCATGCCATGTCCAATGTACTGGTGGACACTGGGTCATCATTGAATGTATTGCCAACGTCCACTCTTACAAAGTTATCATATCAGGGGCCTCCCATGAGGCAGAGTGGAGTAGTTGTGAAGGCTTTTGATGGGTCGCGTAAAACTGTGATTGGAGAGGTTGATCTCCCAGTCAAAATCGGACCAAGTGATTTCCAGATTACCTTCCAGGTTATGGACATTCACCCATCATATAGTTGTCTCTTAGGCAAACCATGGATTCACGAGGCAGGCGCCGTGACATCCACCCTACACCAGAAACTGAAGTTTGTGAAAAACAAGAAGCTGGTAGTGGTAGGGGGAGAAAAGGCTCTCCTGGTTAGCCATTTGTCTTCTTTCTCATATATAGATGCTAAGGATGAAGTTGGAACGCCGTTCCAAGCTTTATCTATTGCTGAACCTATTAAGAAGGGAACTTCTTCGTTTGTTTCCTATAAAGATGCGAAGTTGGCCATTGAGCATGGTGCAACTGCTGGATTGGGGCAAATGATTAAGCTGGAAGACAACAAGTCCCGGGCTGGCATAGGATATTCTTCTGGGGTCCTCAACAAGCAAGGGTTGTTCAAGAGTGGTGGATTTATCCACACCGGTCAAGACGAAGAGGCTGGTGCCATTCTGGAAGAAGATGAAGAGGATTCTGGCAATTTCATCATCCGTGGAGGGATCTACAATAATTGGGTCGCTGTGGATATTCTGACAGTTATCCATAAGTCAAAGTAATGATCATTGTGTTAAAAAACCCTTCTCCCATGCCAAAAGGAGGAGTGATGACGTTGTTGGCGTTTAAATACAATGATATTTTCATTCAATAAATTCATGTTAAATGTTTGTTTCTCCAATTATTTTTCCTTTTTTGCTTTTGCATGAAATTGGTGATCACATAAAACCCATAAAAATAAGAATAAAATCAATCTTTTCATCTGCAGAATGATTTGCTTTGTTTGAATTCTAAAATCTCTTTTATATCCAAAATCATTATGCAGGTTGATCAAACCCATTGAACATAATGACCCAACACCATCTCCCAACTTTGAATTCCCTGTATTTGAGGCGGAGGAAGATAATGTTGAAGAGATTCCTGACGAGATTACCCGTCTACTTGAGCATGAGGAGAAGATCATTCAGCCGCATCTTGAGAATCTGGAAACAGTCAACTTGGGGTCTGAAGATTGTGTGCGAGAAGTGAAGATTGGGGCACTCCTGGAAGAATCTGTTAAGAAGGGGTTGATCGAGTTGCTACAAGAATATGTCGACGTCTTTGCCTGGTCGTATGAAGACATGCCTGGTCTGGATACAAATATCGTGCAACATTTCCTGCATTTGAAGCCTGAGTGCGTGCCTGTGAAGCAGAAGCTCAGAAGAACTCATCCCGATATGGCAGTAAAGATCAAGGAAGAAGTTCATAAGCAAATTGATGTGGGGTTTCTGGTGACTTCTACGTATCCTCAATGGGTGGCCAATATTGTGCTCGTGCCTAAGAAAGACGGAAAAGTCCGGATGTGTGTGGACTACAGAGACTTGAATAAAGCTAGTCCGAAAGATGATTTCCCTCTACTACATATTGATATGTTGGTAGATAATACAGCTAAATTCAATGTCTTCTCATTTATGGACGGATTTTCCGGATATAATCAGATCAAGATGGCACCTGAGGATATGGAGAAGACAACATTCATCACACTTTGGGGAACATTCTGTTATCGAGTGATGCCCTTCGATTTGAAGAACGCCGGAGCCACGTATCAACGAGCTATGACTACCTTGTTTCACGATATGATGCACAAGGAGATCGAGGTATATGTTGATGATATGATTGCTAAGTCGAGAATGGAAGTTGAACATATAGAGCACTTGTTGAAGCTTTTTTAGCGTTTGAGGAAGTATAAGCTTCGTCTGAATCCTAACAGGTGTACATTTGGAGTCCATTCCGGCAAGTTATTGGGTTTCGTTGTCAGCGAAAGAGGTATTGAGGTTGATCCTGCAGAGGTCAAAGCAATACAAGAGAGGCCTGCGCCCAAAACTGAGAAGCAAGTCAGAGGTTTTCTTGGCCGCTTGAATTATATTTCCAGATTTATATCCCACATGACTGCCACATGTGCACCGATATTCAAGCTTCTCCGGAAAGATCAATCTCATGGTTGGACCGAGGATTGCCAAAAAGCTTTTGACAGTATTAAAGAATATTTGTCTGAACCTCCGATTCTATCTCCGCCTGTGGACGGGAGACCATTGATTGTGTATCTGACAGTTCTTGAGGACTCTATGGGTTGTGTCCTTGGTCAATAAGACGAATCAGGAAAGAAAGAATATGATATATACTACCTGAGTAAGACGTTCACTGAGTGTGAGTCTCGATACTCAATGCTTGAGAAAATATGTTGTGCTTTGGCTTGGGCTGCTAAGCGCTTATGCCAGTATATGTTGAATCATACAACTTGGTTGATAACCAAAATGGATCTAATCAAGTATATCTTTGAGAAGCCTGCTTTAACTGGGAGGATTGCCCGTTGGCAGATGTTGTTATATGAGTATGATATTGAGTATCGAGCTCAGAAGGCTATTAAAGGTAGTATCTTGGATGACCACTTGGCACATTAACCAATCGAGGATTATCAGTCAGTTCAGTACGACTTCCCAGATGAGGAGATTCTGTATTTGAAAATGAAAGATTGCGATGAGCCTACGCTCGACGAAGGGCCAGAGCCTGGTTCCAAATGGATCATGGTGTTTGATGGCGATGCGAATCAATATGGAAATGGTATTGGGGCAGTGATTATTACCCCTCAGGACACACATTTTCCATTTACAGCAAGGCTAACTTTCAAATGCACGAATAATATGGTTGAGTATGAGGCTTGTATTATGGGACTGGAAGAGTGTATTGATCTTAGGATCAAGCATCTTGATGTTTTTGGTGATTCGGCCCTCGTTGTTAATCAAATTAAGGGTGAGTGGGAAACGAATCAGCCTGGCCTCATCCAATATAGAGATTATGCAAGGAGGATTTCAACTTTCTTCACTAAGGTGGACTTCCATCATATTCCTCGAGATGAGAGTCGGATGGCAGATGCTCTTGCTACACTTGCTTCGATGATTGTGGTTAGACTTTAAAATGAAGTTCCCAATATCACCGTGATGCGCTTGGATAGACCAGCTCATGTATTTGCAGTAGAGGAAGTGCAAGATGATAAGCCATGGTATTATGATATCAAGTACTTTCTTCAGAGCCAAATTTACCCACCTGGGGCATCTGTGAAAGATAGAAAGACTTTGAGGAGATTATTAGGCAGTTTCTATCTCAATGGCGATGTGCTTTATAAGAGAAACTTTGACATGGTTCTGCTCAGGTGCGTGGATAGACACGAAGCAAACCTGTTAATGACAGAGGTCCATGAGGGTTCATTTGGTACTCATTTGAATGAACATGCCATGGCTAGAAAGATGTTGAGAGCAGGTTACTATTGGCTGACAATGGAGTCTGACAGCTACAAATATGTGAAGAAATGCCATAAGTGTCAGATTTATGCGGATAAGATTCATATTTCTCCGACACCTCTGAATGTGATTTCATTACCATGGCCTTTCTCTATGTGGGGAATCGACATAATTGGCATGATAGAGCCAAAAGCGTCCAACGGTCACAGATTTATTCTCGTAGCAATTGATTACTTCACCAAATGGGTTGAAGCGGCATCATATGCAAATGTGACCAGGCAGGTGGTTGTGAAGTTTATCAAAAATCAACTCATATGCCGTTATGGTGTGCCAGATAAGATCATTACTGATAATGGATCTAACTTGAACAACAAGATGATGAAGGAGTTGTGTAGCGAGTTCAAGATAGCACATCATAATTCTTCTCCTTACAGACCCAAGATGAATGGAGTTGTTGAAGCTGCTAATAAGAATATCAAGAAGATTATCCAGAAGATGGTTGTCACGTACAAAGATTGGCATGAGATGCTGCCATTTTCTTTGTATGGATATCGTACGTCTGTCCGCACTTCAACAGGGGCAACCCCTTTCTCTCTTGTTTACGGCATGGAGGTTGTACTCCCAGTAGAGGTGGAGATCCTATCAATGAGAGTTTTGATGGAAGCCAAGTTGACTGATGCTGAATGGGTTCAGAGTCGTTATGACCAACCGAATTTAATTGAAGAGAAGAGATTGACTGCCATGTGCCATGGTCAATTATATCAGCAAAGGATGAAGAAAGCCTTTGATAAGAAGGTCAAGCCTCGTGTGTTCCGAGAAGGTGATCTTGTGCTCAAGAAAGTCTTGTCTTTCGCGCCCGATTCCAGGGGAAAGTGGACTCCAAACTACGAAGGTCCATACGTTGTTAAGAGAGCCTTTTCAGGCGGTGCTTTGATACTTACAACTATGGATGGGGAGGATTTCACTCGTCCTGTGAATTCATATGCAGTCAAGAAATACTTCGCCTAAAAATAAAAATAGAATAGCTCGCTAAGTTGAAAACTCGAAAGGGTGGCTTAGGCAAAAATGAGTGTCTCGGTGGATTGAAAACCCGAAAGGGCGATCCAGGAAAAAGTTAGAGACATAAAAAATGAATATGTATCCCGCTAGATTGAGTACCTCACCCTGGGGCAATCTAGGCAAAAATTAGGAATTTGGCAAGTAACTGCATCCTGACAAGACTTTGTTCTACAAACTGTCATCTGTCAGAGATTCTCGCTCAATCATCATCAACTAGAGCTTCAAATACACCGGATTCAGAACTGGTGGAGAAATGGTCATTATGTTCAATGTAGCCCTTTTTCCAATATATATCACCAGTTTCAAATTTGTAAAGATCTATGGAGTTTTGCCATTTGCAAACTACCATTCCATCAAATAAATTTGAGCCTTTATCCAATTATTTGCACTCTTATTTGTTTTCTTCATTCAACAAATATTTTGCATGTTTTAATTGAGAAATATCATTGTTTTAAATAATTAAATTTTTTCATAACTTGTTTTTAAACAAAGTGAACATTCACAATGACAAAAAGGATATTAGGGATGTCTTCAGTGCTCTCCCAAAGATGGTATGATTCTCAATAGGGTAAGACATTTGTTCATATTCTTGGCATGTTCGTATCCTCTTCCTGCAGAGTCTGTTTGTGGTTTTTCTCCCGAGCAGAGTGTTTGGTAAAGGTATTCAGCCCTCTTTCCTCTTCAGCGGATGTGATCTCGTGGTTAGGGTAGTATTTGGGTGATCTTTGGAAGTTTCTGATTGACGGTTGTTCACCAGAGATCCACCCCCTCCTATGATAATTTCCCCGGTGGAGTGGCTTCCCCAGCGGAGCTTATCTGTGTTGTGATCCTGTTCCCAGTTGGAATGGTTGATGTTCACTCCCCTGCAGAAGTCTTTGTTTCCTGGTACCCCTGATCCCCGGCAGATGGGATGTTCCCCACTAGGCCTGGCTTTCTCTCTTGAGATGTAGTACTGGATGGTTTTTTATCGTTCGTTGAGCCTATTCGTGTTAGATATGTCTGTTCTGTTAGCATTCATCATACATAAACCATGCATATATGCATAATTTTAACATTCAGATATTCATGTTGCATCCTTTGCCATATATCTTTGTTTATTATCTACTGTTAGTCGGTAATATATTCCCCAAGCAAAATGTTTGTGTCTGATCTCCCCATGAAGTCAGCCCCATAAGCAGAAAGTGTTTATCCTTTCTTCTACATTCCCCACCGAGTTATGTCCTCGTGGATGATGGTTGTTTCTTTTTCCTCCCAACACATATATTGGGATGGAATCCCCCATTGAGTTATAGCCTCATAGGGATGAGTCTTGTTTCATCGTGCATCTCTAGCTTGTTCCTAGATTTGGCTTCTGAAGATATCCTTGCATCTCCCCGTAGGTTGGATGAATGATTGCTCAGTAACCAGTAATTATCCATCTTTTCCACGACGGAGTCTGTGGTTTTCTACCCTCACACTAGTAGTTGTAAACCCTATTTTTTATCCCCTTACAAAGTTAACCGATGACGGTTACTTTTCCGTGGTTTTCTATCCAGTATCTGGTAGATGTAATCCCCTCCTTGACGGTTATCATTATCCAATATTCGGTATTGATAGTCCTTCACCCTTTTTGAGTATATCTCCCGGATCATTGCCTTTGTCAATGTACCCCTAGCATGTCATCTTTCATTTTCCGTTTGTCGGTAATGATCGTTTCTCCCTTCGATTTGGTCATCTTTATATACCTAGTATTTGGTATCTTGATGCCCCTTTTCTTTCGGACGATCTATCCTTTATTAACCCAGTAACCGGTTGGGGGTAATCTTCCATGCAAGTATGTTATCTACGTTCTAACGGTAATAGATAATATATCTCATGCACTCTTTGGTCGAAGTCTTTATTCTTCCCCAGTCGAGTAAGATTCGCTTTCCCTTTGTGGAAACGAATGTCCATCCTGTAGTCGAGTTTGCTTTTAGCCCTCTTTTGGATGATGAGTGTCTTGGGAATATTCCCCAATTCACACCTTGGTCGGTCACCTATTATATGCCCAGTAACCGGTATCCCTGGTGTTCCTTCCTCTTTGCTCCCTATTATGACCTTTGTCCCCTGTGGAGTCATATTTTCCTGAGTTGAAATATACCTTTTTAGGTTTTCCTCAGATGATTTCGGATGTTTGATATCTCTCACCCGTATGCCGGTCTTAGATATTCATTCTCCCCGAGCATGTTGTTCCCTCACCCTTATACCGGTGTTCGGACCACATGTCTCTTTGAGCTTATTACCCAGTAACCGGTAATACCTCATCCCGGTGTTTCCTCAGAGGAGTCCTGTTTGGATGTTCCCCAGCGAGATCCCTTAGTGGATTCTCCCCATCTGAGTCCGGATTTTTCATCCGAAGTATCCTTTATGGATAATCCCGCTATATTGGCATATTCCCTAATACATGCGCCTTTGAGTCAGCTCAGGTCCTTCCATTGATTTATTTTCATGGAATCTCTCTTATGTCTCAGCAAGTTCTAAGTTGTGACCGGCTCACGCAATTTATCTCCTTTTCTATCCCCATAAGAGTCCCAGAGTCTCTGTCCCATGGAGTAAATTACTCATATGGATTGTCAGTTTCTCCGGATTTCTTTTCTTCTTTGTGGACACATATCCCCACAGGGTATTACCTTTTGCATACATACATTTGCATCATGAGGTCTCTTAGGAACCAAAATTCGTCTCTTTGTTATTATTTAAGCCCATTCTACCCCGTCGAGACGAAGATTTTAACTTTCACTTCTCCGGCTAGAATGACCTTAAATAGGGGCATCTGTAAGACCCTAATTTTGGCCCTAAGATCCCTCACGGCATCATAACATTTCATTTACATTGCCTCAAGGATCATAAGCATCTTGGCTCATTCCCTTTGGGTAAGATCTCTCTTGTGAGTGGTTCGAGATCACCAAGCATGCTTTAATTGTATATCATTGCTTTTCTCATTTTATTTATTAACCAAAAGCACAAAAATATGTCACTAACATTTCTTGTTTGTAGCTTGAGCAATCACAAGGTCTAAAAGCTTCTAGGAGATCCTTTGTGCAATGATATGATCAAGAGAAGATGAAAGCAAGCATGGTAATGGTTCCCAAAGCTCTCATACATCAAATATTCCTCCCAAGTATCTCAATTCATCATTTTGGATCAAATCAAGTCAAGGGGTTTGAGGTTTGTTTCCCAAGGAAACCCTAATTCATCTGTTCATCAACTGTGCCTTGCTCTTGAAGCAACCTCAACCCATGGTCAAATACAATCAAGGGAAGTTCTATAGTTCATCATTTCATGCATATTTGAACTTATTTGAGTGCCCTCAATCATCAATTCATCAAGGTATGAGTTGTGGACTTGAGAAGTTGATCAGTCAATTCATCTGACTATCTTGAAATGCACTGAGACCTAACGTTTTATGTGTTGGTCAAATGGAGATGACCCCAAGGGAAACAATGTTCTTAAGGAAAAAATTAAAAACTTTCATGTTCATCAAAATTTGATTTGAAGCTTGGAAGGTCATCATCCATTCCAAGACATTATAGGTCATTTTGACTGAAACCCTAATTTTGGGTCAACTTCCCAAGGACATAACTCATTCATTTTTCATGATTTTTATGAGAGACTTAATGAATTGGAAATATTAAGATGTCTACTTCAAATGTTATGTTGGACAAAATTTCATAATACCAAAAGAAATACATGTGATAATGCAAAACATTATAGGTCACTTTGGACCAAATGCATTGAAATGTGAAAAAGTCCAACTTCGAGTGCTCATAACTTCTTCATCAAAAATCCAAATGATGCAAACTTTAAGTCCAAATTGATTGTATTAAAAAGATCTATAACCTTGATGTTGTAGGATTTTCCATTTGAAGCTTGCATCATCAAAACAGAAGGGCTTGAAGGTGGTTCATTTTGACAAAATTCTCAAAGGCATATTTTGTACATTGAACTTCATGGCCTGTTTTCATAAAATTCCACACTCCAAATGAGTTTTTGTCCAACATAACATTTGTTCCTTATGTCAAGACCTTTCCAACCATTACCCACATGCCTATTTTTCCATTTTGCAAAAAGGGATTTTCGAAGACTTGAAGTTTTGTGACCATTTATGCATTTCATGATGAATCTTCATGCACAAGCCAATGCCTTTCAATTTACACGTCCAAAGTTGATTCATTTGAGTTCAGCATGCAAAACCATTTGATTTTGGGCCTCACATGCACATTTACAGGCCCATGCATGGAGGACCCAATTCTCATGCACACGGTTTTCATCACACTCTCCTTGAGCTCCAGCTATAAATAGAACGCATTGCTTCACTTGAAAGGTAATCTGAAGGTGCCTGAAGTGCTGCAAGATTGAATCCCTAGCTATACCTAAAGGAAAAAACTCCATTTTTCTCCAAATTTTTAGATCTGAAATTCAATTGCATTTGGTTGAATTTTAAGATCTAAAGTTCCTTGACCTTCATCATTTGATCCATTGAAGCTTCTGTTTGCAAAAGGAACCAAAGAGAGTGACTCAATTCTTCACAATCCAAAGGTTTTGCTCGACTAAAATTTTCTTCAAATCTCATTATACTTTGCTCCATTTGCCTTGATCTTGTGTTGTCTGAAGTCCTCTCTATAGAGGCATCATTATTGTGCGTTTAATTGTAGGAATCGAGTAAGTTCAGTTGAACACCACCAAACTTCAATCTCTGATTTCTCTCTTAATAGGAATCTAGAGTGGAATTGAGTGACATAGGAGTGATGTACATCACTTCACCTTTCGAATGGTGCTTGGATCGTGCATTTTAGTTAACATTTGAAACTCTGTATTTTTTTGTCTCCACTGGAGCTCACCGAAGAAGACGGTGGCGTTGGCCACCATCTGTTTGCCAGATCCAATCTGAGCCACACCATGCATTTTCCAGATTTAATCTCCATGCTCCATTGTTATGACTTTTTCTTGGTATCCATGTGGTTGCATTGACTGTGGACTACACTAGGCGCGCGCTTGTGGATCCTTGGATCTGCCAGCTCAATTAATGAGCTCAGATCCAAGCGCTCGTGCTTTTTCTTTTTTTTTAATTGATTAAAAATAGTTTATGATTTTCAATTAGGATATTTTTCTTCATTTTTAATTGATTAAAAATAGTTTCTGATTTTTAAAAATGCTGAAATTTTTTGTCAAACTTTGTTTGACCTTGTTGAACTTGGGATAATTCACTTGGACTTTTCAAAGTTGATTTGAAGTGAATTTGAAGTTTGACCTTTCTTTAATATATTAATTCAAGTTTATTTTCAAATATTAAAAATGCCAAAAATGTTTTGTTTATTTCTTGACTTCCAATCTTCATCTCACTTCTGTTTTTTATGGTTTGACCTTGATCTTCTCTATCTTTGGTTAACATTTGTGGATTGGTACATTC
Source organism: Lathyrus oleraceus (assembly GCF_024323335.1). Taxonomy (NCBI): domain Eukaryota; kingdom Viridiplantae; phylum Streptophyta; class Magnoliopsida; order Fabales; family Fabaceae; genus Lathyrus; species Lathyrus oleraceus. Next base: position 242,327,106 of record NC_066581.1, read on the forward strand.
CATTTCACTTAATGCACTTTATTTTTCTTCATTTCCATTATCCATCTTTTTCTTTTCTTCTTTTCTTTTTTTTGATCAATGAGTTAAAGGTTGATGGTTAGCATTGATTAGGAAGGTTTAATCTTCCTTGATTCAAATCTAATTCATCTTGATCAATTGATCAAGTGAATGGCTTTGCATTAAGGATATATTGCTTTCTAAATCACGCAAAGGACTTAAACCAATACAAGATCATTTCTCGTCTTCTTTTTGGCATGGCAAGTTGTTGGAGTTTGATTCACTAATCAAGACCTCTAACTTGTGTTGTTGCCTACATTATTATTGACCGGCCTCAGATAGTTGTGACTTCTACATAAGTCCAATTACGATTGCTTAACATAGCGCTAAATTTGCCTTATGGCACACTAACTACTAATATTAACCATTAACCATTAACATTTAATTCTTGCACTTTACATTTATGCAATTTACTATTCTTGTCCATATTCTTCATTTGCTTTTCCCCCTTTGCTCACTTGAGCACATGTTTATGTTAATGCAATTTGCCTTTTGCTCACTTGAGCACATAATTGTGTATATATTATTGTGCTTGTGTTTTGTTTTGATTGTTGTGGACCAAATGCAAAGAAATGGACAAATGGACTTAGTTTCTAGGACTCTCCCTATGCAAATTGGAGTAAAAGGACCTTAATGTTGAAGAAGGATTAGAAGGACAAAAACCTCTAAACTCACTCTTGTCCATTCTTGATTTACTTCATGGAACTTTTGATGTGTGTGCTTTTGTGCTAGGGAATTCTATGAGAGCTCAAATTGAAGAACCATTGCCATGTTCATCTAAAGTGAAAGATACAAGATGCATTGAGGATCTCTTAAGAGGCTTGTTTGATTGTTGTTTGAGCTTACTATCATTATGCTTGCATATTCCAAAGGATGGGAGCTACTTGGATCATCGATATGATCTGAAGAGAGGAACTCCATTTGTGGTCTTGTTTCTTATCCCTTATCTCTTGTATGATTAGGACCTTAGCCATTCTTCTTTTTCCCTCCACTCTAACCCAAGCCAAAACTTTTGTGCAAACATTTAACACTTCTTTTCAAACATTAGAAACCTAAGCCTTATGCTTTTGATTTTCAAACTTTCTTTTCATAACACTTATTTTGAATTGAACTCCTAAGTCAACTTTGACCATATTTTGTACATACTTTTCATTGGTAAATGTAACTCATTCAAATACTTTTGTGGTTTCAATGGCCACTTTCTTAATCAAATTTTTCATAACCTTTAGCTATTAGGTTTGAGTTATCCTTGAGGTAGATGTAATTTTCACCTATATCCTTAGTGATGGACAATGAGTCTTCCATGCTTATTATAGGGTTAACCCCTCACTAGCATGTTGAAGCTATCCTCACATGGTGGATTTGTGATTTTGGGTTGAGTTTTCTCCCTTGGATAACAAAAGACCTTAAGGCTTTTGGACTAATCAATTCACCAACTTGTTTTTAGATTTTTACCCCGAACTACGAGGTTTTGATCCTAATCTTTTTTAAGATGGTACATAGGCAATGGGTTCATCCATCCAAACACAAAATATAAATAACTTGTATATTTTCTTCTCATCTCTTCAATCATGTTTGCACAAATAAATTTTCATAAAATACCAACCTTACAACAAGTATGAAAAGGGCTCCTTAGGAATACCTAGGATGTTTTGGGTGCTTAAAACCTTCCCATTGCATAACCAACCCCCTTACCCCGATCTCTGATATTTTTACTAGTTTTTGATTCGATAAAACTTTTAGGTTTTTGTTCGCTTTCTAACCATTCCTTTGGATAAATAGAAGTGCGGTGGCGACTCGACTTATATGGTTTACCTTGGATTTAGTCAATATCTCTAATGGTAACGAATACCCCGCTACAGTACTTTGAATCATGGATAGGTTTCCCTTATTTCTACCAACTTGGATCATTTGACATGTAGATGAAGCTTTGTGTTTGTTAACTTGTGATTTTGTATGATACAATGTCATTTCTTTTGATTATAATAACCCACTAACCTCTTATAATTACTTCTTTATATCATACATTAACCCTTATTACCTTGTTGATATTATACCTTGATCTTATAACTTTCTAACTTAATAACTTAATTAATCATTAAGCTTCCAACCTTGAGTTTTTCATAGTCTTCCTTTTGTCAATCTATTGATAGATGGACTCGGGGTTGTACAAATTTCATTTGTACAAATCTATGGTAAGTTGATTCATTTATCATCTTCAATAATTTGCATCAGTGATAAGTTATCCTCCGATGCACCATATTTTCAATTTATTGACCTAAGGATAGATAATCCTCAAGTGTTGGTCCATTGTTCATAACCCCAACTTAACCTAACTTTGATTATCACTAACCTTTTGTTATTGCTATTATCCTTGTTACTTTGTCCTTTACTTTTTGGTTATTTACTTTTATATCATTTACATTTAAGTACTCTTCATCATTATCATCATTGTATAAGACTTTATGATTTATCTTTACTCTATTGTTATCATTACATTTAAAAACAACAAAAATATGATAAAATTATAAGACCAAAAACAATCCATTTCACTTAATCCACTTGGACTTAGAGGATCTCATCCTAGGACCTTTGCTTTGAGGTCTTTTCCATTATCTTTGTGATACTTTATGAACTTTGGATTCCATCAGTACTTACATACCAGTTGTAAGAATAACATCATGGCACCACACTAGAGGGGCATGTTTGTAAGACCATTATCTTTTATTTAGCTTATGTCACTTATGCACACACAAGGATTTCTCTTGGGCTACCTTACAATGACACCCTTTATTTTCTTGTTGGTTATTTTGCATGCATGTTGCATTACCCAATTTCATAATCAAATAAAAGAAACCATTAATTCAACTTCAATTGGCATTTTTATAATCAAATTCAAAACACAATAAAACTTTGATTAGTATTGTGCGTCACGAGCCTTAAGTGGTGGAGAATGAATAATAATGGAGCATTCCTACTCATACTCTAATTATTTTGGATGCAAGACGCTTGACTTATTATCTAGAAGTTTCACCTCCACCCATAGACTTTAGTGCAATCTAATCACAAACTATTTTCATAAACCCTTTTTCAAGGTAAAATCAACACAATCCATCAAACCTTATTTTTGGGTCTTAGGACACCACTCCGAAAACCCTTTTCTCAAAGGTAAAATCAACCAATACACAAACATTTTCTACTCCGAACTACGGAGCTCTGATTCTTCATCACCTGATGAGTGATACGTAGGCACAAGGGCCACAATCCTTGGCGACCACAATAACAAAAAACCCCAGAGTATCATCACTCTTTTTACACACATTTTAAAAATAAAACAATAAATGAGATAAATACCCGCATACATAAACAACCCAAATGGCTACCATGGACGTGAGGGGTGCTAATATCTTCCACTTGCGTAACTGAGTTCCAAACTCAAGTCTCGATTGCGAGACCGATTCCTTATTCCTTTTTGCGCTACCAGTGCGCATCTCTTCTTTGAGGGTTTTATCGACTATTTTTTCTTTCCTTCTTATAGGAATAAATAAAACCCGGTGGCGGCTCTGTGTTTTGCTTTTTCTTTGTGAGAGGCTCATCTTCAGTCTCCGATTTCGTTATTGTGAAATCCCAATAGAGACAAACATATATTACTTCAGTTGGTTAAGTAGCCATAGTAATATTTTGTTATGAAAAATGTTTTGTTAGTAGTGCATGTGAATTTCAATAGTAAAAAGTATAGTGCAAAAAAGTTGTTCCATGACAGACATTTTCTTGTGTTTTAAATGTGTCACTATGAATGATTTAAGAGACTTTACATGGCCATGTGTGATTTTGACTTGTCTCTAATCCTTGTTTATATAACCTATTGCATCGTTATTCTAACACAAGAATGAAAATTTGCAAATCAATTTAATGAATAAGTATTATGCACAAAAATGAGTATGCAATGGTGAGCTACATCACCATAGTTGAAGATAATATAGATGTTGCAACTTTGTGAGTTACATCACCATAGCTCAAAATAAAAGAAAATGACAAAGATATCATATTCTTTCTCTCTTCTTGTTTCTTTTTAGATTATATAACATTGATGTGATTAAGCAATGAAATATTATATAACTTCACAAATGCATTTTGTAATTATAACATTGAGGTTATATAACATGATTTTGACAAATACATATAAACTATCAAGATATAACTTGACAAAGAGATGTAATTCATAACCGTTTTTGGTAGTTATATAACATTGATATGATTCATGAGCAATGAAACATGAATTTGACAAATTTAATAGATGTTGTCAAGAATATTATATTAGAAAGAAACATTTCTCATTATTGTTCTAGAGTTTGTATGAAAGTATGATCTTGGTTTGAAAATGACTTTCGAATTCATAATGTAGTTTTATCTAATTATACTAATTTTTTTGTACGTCACATGAATTTCTTTGAATTTCAAATGGTTCACTGAGTTTCTGAGCTCCTAAGAAAGAATGTGCGAGTTTCTGAGTTTCTAAGGAAGAATGTGTGAAGCTCCTTATCTCAGCTTCATGTTTGCAACATCATGAAAGTTAACACGTGAGTATTATGTCACTACTAATTTTTATTGGTTTTAAACATGATTTGGTTTTTATGTATTGAAATTCTACGTCGATTTTGTTATAAATAATTTTAATAGTTATAAATCTCACATACACAAAGACTCGTGTCTTAAGTGGGTTGAGAAGATAAATGCGCCTTAGGTCTAAAAAATTTAAAAAAAAATTATAAGAAAAAATATTTCTAAGAAATATAATTTAGATTATTAAATATTAATTTATTTTAAAATAAAGAATAAAAAATATAATAATATTATAAAACCGACTTAACGTCATGGTGTTAGTTTGACAGGATTAGATAAGAATGTGACATGTGCAAAATGAAGAGAGACTAATATATTTTTGCGTTTTAAAATGGTTGAATAAAAAAATTAAAAACTAATTTATTGTAAAAATAATTAAAAAATATAGTAATTTTATAAAGCTGATTTGGCGCCATGGTGTTAGTTCAACAATATTAAATGAGAATGTGAGATGTGCAAATATGAAAAGGGACTAACATATTTATGAGTTTTAAAATGAGAAAAAGAAACTTGAAAACTAATTATTTTAAAAAACTAAAAAATATAATAATATTATAAAGTTGACTTAACTCCATAATATTAGTTCGACATATCAGACGAGGATCTCACATGTTTAAAAATGAAAAAGGACTAACATATGTTTACATTTTAAAATTAATAAACCAAAAAATAAAAAAGCACTTACTTACATAAGGGACCAAAATATATTTAAGTCTTTAACTTTCTATTCTCATAACTTTGTTTTTAAATCTAAAACATAAATTAGAAAGAAAAAATATAATGGACAATATAACAACTTGATAATATACATTGATTTTTTTTGTTTGAAGGAGGCATGGGATTGCCGGTGATGGGACTTTAATTTTATCTAAATAATTTATTTTTAAATATTTATATATATTTTAGTTTTGACTAATAAATAATTTTTCAAATATTAATTCATCTATTACTCAAAAATAGTTCCTTTTATTTAATATTTTTAAATAAATAAAAACTAAAAATATAAATTTGATTGTTAAAAATGAAAATAAAAATTACACTAAGGATAATTAAGGGTTATATAATATGATATTAAAGAGGCCTTCAAAAATACTCGATTTAAAAATATATGTATTTAATGTATTAAAAATTAATAGATTAATTATTTTTATTTAAAATCCTTAAAGACTCAGAGTTCTGAGTATCATTAATGATTCTCCAATTGAACTTTTATTTTATTTTCTTTGTAATAAATTCATAAAGCTTAATTTTAATTTATATTTTAGTAACTTTTTTAACACGCCCAATATTTGTATTATTAGTTTCAATAATGAGAGTATGGATCAGACTTAACTCTATTTATTATCTCTCTCCATATCTACTAAGTTATCGTTATCATATCCTCAATTTGATAATCATTATTTTAACTTTAAATAAAAATAATTAAAACAACAATTGTTGCAACATCATTTTTTATTCAAAATAATAAATAGATAAATGAAAATTTGGTCAATTCACAAATATTTTAAAATATAAATATCTAATTTGATAGAAAAAGTTATCTATTTTAAATTAAAATACAAATTTTCTTTAAATAGTTTAATTTGAATTTCAATTCAACTTTCTCAAATAGAAAGTCAAACTGAAATTTTAGTAAAAGTAAAAAACTATTTGATGAGATGAGACCTTATTAATATTATTTGAGACTACACATACCAAATAAGGAACTTTTTAACGGCTATTTTCACAGTAAAAGGAAACTAGTTTTCTAGAAGATAAACATATTTGAGAGATTAAAAGATAATTAAAATTGTAGCATACTAATTCATATTTAATTTAGGAGTATATTAATAATTTTAAATAATGATTTACTATCTTTTACTTATCCCTGAATTGACTAACAAATTATTTCTAAAACATGTAAAAATTAAAAATATACAGTAGATCACAATCCAAATAAAAAATGCTTAGAAATGCAAAAGTAGCATCAGTAAATATGTTTTTATTGCATTGCACAAAGATCAAGTTTGTGTTATTGTTCACTGCTTCATTTACTCTAATAAACTTGATCCTAGCAAGAAATAAGAGGACACTTCTTTTATAATAGTAAAATTTATATATCTTTAGTTAATTTAAGATTATAGTTTTATTTTCTGTCTATTCTATAGAAAATGTTTTAGAAACTACCGGGTGCGTAGACTAATATAATTATTGAAAAAAAATTAAATTAACTTTGACAATAATTTTCTAATAATATAACATTCATTAAATATATATTTAGTATATAATATAATTCAAACGATAATATCTTTGTTAGATCGGATATTTTATTATGTCTCAAATTTGAATTCTATGTATTTCACTTATAAATTTACAATTTGATTTGTTATTTAGTTTATGGATCTAAAATAAATATATATCATATTTAAAAAAGAAAAAAAATTCAATGATGGTTCAAACTTGACCGTAATACATAATATATTTTCCTTAAAAGTTCTTTTTCTCGTTGACCATAGAATAAGTTAGTTTAATGGTTTTTTCTTGTATAAACATTCAAGTAGTTTATCCAAGGATAAATACTCTTTACTAGTAATTATCAAACCATGAAAACTTGTCTACTCACTAAAAAGTTCAAAATCTTTTATTTGGTGATTTTGAAAAAATGTTCGAAAGAATTTCTATCGGAAATACTAAAGACAAAAAGTTAAAGCGTAAAATGATTGTAGAATCAGAGGCATCACTAAGGAAAGAATCAAAGAATGTAATAACATTTTTTGAAGTTGATTTTGAGAAGGGCAAAATGGTAGAAGTGGCGGAGTCAAAAGTGAATAAAGAACCAAAGGTAATAACACCATCCTTTCAATCTAAAGATTTATTTACTCTAATACTTAGGAGAAACACTAAGCTAACTTCCAATCTCTTACAGAAAGATGAACATTCAAGTTCATCGCAAAATACTATTGCTGAACTTTTACCTAAACAAGAAGTGAAAGAATTTTCTTGTCTGTTTTGTAATAAGAAATTTTCAAATTCACAGGCTCTTGGGGGACACCAGAATGCTCATAAGCGTGAACTTGATTTCAAAAAAATTGAGCAGAAAAGAAAAGAGGAAGAAATGAATTTCACCATAAATCATAGATCTAGTTTTTCACACCCTTTTCCTTATTCGGACCCTATTCACTATCAAGGATATCCTTATTTTCGCGACAACTTGCAACACTCAGTTGACACTCAAATGAACAATGTCATGCCTTCTTTACTTGATTCTCCGTCCGGTGGTTATGGAGGGATGTATATGCCAAATACACATTTCTCGCCACCTCCATTTTTTATGGAAGTTCCAAAGCCACCACTCACACCACCATACATTGGGATGACTAGTTTTTTGAATAGAAATCAAACGCTTGCATTGTCAATTCCTCAAAGGCCAAACACTATAGAATTGATACTTTCTAGTCAAGTTAACCAAACTCCTCCATCTGGTGAGAATGCAAAAAGAAACTCAGATGCTAAATTTATTTCTCATTATCTTCCAATGAAAACTCGGGATTTTATTGGAGGAATTCAATTTCTAGCAGAGGCCAATGTATCTTCATCATTAACAACTAAATCATCATCGGAGGAACTCGACTTGGATCTCAAACTTTAAGATTTTGTGTCTATCTTAACAATATGCATCTGACACGTATTGTGACATCATGTTTTCATGATCACTTTATTGTTTGATTTATCTTTTGTTGCTTTGATTTATTTTCTTCTGTATCATAATGTATTTTGTTTCGTGAATGAATAAAATCTATGTTTTCTTTATTAATATTAATAGTTTTAATTATCAAATAGATCGATTATAATGACCTTGGTGTAGTGATTCATCACTTGTCCAAAAATCTGTGTGTGAATTTCGTAAATAAAGAATCAATTTTTTTCAATAAATTATACATTATTTTCACATGAAATATAATTTTAGGTCTAAGTTGCAAGGATCGTAGGAAGATGAAGGATCAAATTATGTAACTCTTGAATTATTTAAGTGAGTTGAGTTACTTTAGTTAATATTTTTTAGTCAAATACTTTGTTTATGAAATTAGTTGATAAATTCAAAGTTTATGATATATAAATTATCTAAGTAAAAAAACTATTTAAAAAATTAAATAATTTAATATATGTAATTGAGATGTATAAATATTGACACTATATAATATAACATCGTTTAAGATTTTAATTTTGATTATATTTTTTTAATAATATAGAGAATTAAAAGGTTATGGAAGTGATTTATCACTTAGCTAATAAATTTTGGAGTTCAATACACTTTAATCATATCAAATGATTATAGGTTTTCTTTTTTTACTCATAATGTTTTGTTTTTCTGATATATATATATATATATATATATATATATATATATATATATATATATATATATATATTATATATATATATATATATATATATATATATATAATTTGGTTGTAAATTTCAGAAAATCGAGTAAAATTATTCAACGGTTATACGAGTATAGTTTGTTTAATAAATGAAATATAAAAGTATTTTGTTGACACTTATAACATATAGTGTTTTCTTTGACTTTTGTGAAAAAAGAATAAAAGATAATTAATAATAAGATTTGAATTATTTAAATAATAAACATAATAAATATACAATGTGACTCTAAAAAGAAGCATTACGGACATCTTTATTAAAAATTTAAATTCTCTTATATTTAATTATTTCTATTTACTAATTTCAACGGAAAAACATGAAAACTTTTATTTATTCTTGTTAATTTTGTTAAAAATATAATTAATTTATATTTTGGATTTAATAATAATTTATTTTATATAATTTGTTTCCTCAATGTTTCAATTTCATAATTTACACGTTTTTCTTATGCTAAGAAAATTTATATTTAAAGGAAGTACTAGGGATATTTCAACCCAAATACAAAGGATTAACACGATTAAAACACAAGAGAGGAGTCTTGTTCCACTCGTAAAAGTTAGAACAACAACTAGACTTTAAGCATATAATATGTCACGACCAAGTAGCAATCTTTGAGTTTAACACAACTTCATCAATATATGTTATTTCCCCTAACAAAATATTATTTCGCTGAGACTAGATACTCCATCAAGCCGCAAATCAAATGACTAAAACATTTTCTATTGACACTCTCCCCCTTAATAATCTATAAAATAATTTTGCTAAGAAATAGTATCCGAAGGAAAAACAACCTCTAAATTTAACCAAGACAACATCGAATTCCATACTTTCAACGAGAATGAGCAAAAACAATAGCAAATGATTAAGATTTTCTATGGAATTAAACAATAAACTTCAAAATATCATCTTTCAACAAACCCTAAATTTTTTTGATGAACATAAAATTGTAACTGTCAGGGCCTGGACATTTTCCCCATTGCACCCCCACACCACTTCTTTAAGTTCCTCCAAAGTAAACTCCTCATCCAAAGAATCAATTTCCACCTCTTCTAACGCCTTGAAATAAATTCCCTCTAAAAATGATCTATTCCAACTAACCTCGGTGAATCTATCCTCAAAAAACCTCCTTACCTCCTCTTTAACTCCTTAAACACTTTCAATTTTACCCTCATTGGAGTTAGCACCGAAAAACTTGTTTTTTCTCAATCTAGATTTGAGCATAGCATGAAAATATCTTATATTAAGGTCACCTTCCTTAATCCAAGTTGCCACGACTTTTGTTGCAATAAACTTTCCTTGAGATGCACGTTGCTTCAAAACAAATTTGTGAATATTTTCTTATTTCTCAAAATCTCTCCCTCGATACTTTCAAGAAACCTATCCGCCTGATTTAAATCTTTGAATGCATTATCAATTTTCAAATCAATCCACCAAAAACCCTTTATATTCCACCTTCTTAATTTGTATCTTAACATTTTGAATTTACCTTCAACCACCATAGACTCCCACTCTTTCACAACAAAAAATGTAAAGTCTAACTGATTAAACCAACAATTTAGGTACCCAATTTTAAAAAAAAATAATCTTTCAACCGGATATGGAAGTGGTCGAAAATATCTCGATCACCTATCTTCTGACCAACAATACTCCATCTCTCAATCACACTATGGCTAAAAAGGAACCTATCTATTTTTGACATCGAGCTCTCGTCTCTACTAAACCATGTAATTCACTTTCCAACAGATGGAATGTCTACTAAGCTCATCAAATCAATAAAATCGTTGAACTCTATAGATTTATTTAGGCTAGAATCAACACTCATCCCTTTTCTTTCCTCCACTTTCTTAGTAACATTGAAGTCCCCATATACACCAATCCACATCTTCCTAAATGACTTTTAAATAAATTAATTTTTTCCAAAGTTGTCTCTTTTTAACAATACAACTAGAAAAATACATGTTTAACAAGTAGCAAACCTGATCTTTCCACAGTGCGCCCAGACCCAGATACCCATCACCAGATAAACTGAAGAAAGGAGACAAATATTATTATTTCAACAAGATTAACAATCCACATTCTGCTCCCATAGTAGACCAATTAGCATTGTTGTTTCCTCTAAAAATCATAGTGATTTCCTTATTCATAGATTTGATTTTCTAGTCTTGAATAAAACACACACATCAACTTTACCTTTCTGGATAAGATTCTGAATCCTTTTTCTCTTCAAGGAATCCCCCCATCTAATGTCGTAAGAGATGATATTCATTATTGATTACTTAAATGAACCTCCCTTCTTTTCATTCCTTCAAGATCACGAGACTTCATTCCATTAATTTCTTCCTCATGTATCGCATCCTTTTCTGCCCATACCACTGATGTGCTTCCCATGTGGTAGCTTATCCGCAAGTGCACCGACTTTATCAAAGTAATATAAAAGATATCGAACCCATAAAGACTTTTTAGTCAACTTAACCACTATCTACTGTTGCTAAGTAAATTTAAGGCTAATCAAATTTGTTTATTTTTAGAAGGAAATTTAAAACAAGAAAATAAAAGTTGGCTAGTAAGAATAATGATAAAAGCGAGACCGGAATGTAATTTTAGTCTTGCCTCTAGGACTCAATAAATTTTTTGGAGTTTATTTTGGTTCTTAAAATATTTTTCGGAAGAAAATATCAACTTAAAAACACTCCTCACTTTCATGCAACCTGGATTATGTTTCGAAACCATAATGCTTTGTTGCCCCTCACTCGGTTAACAATTTGGAAACAATTTTTGAAAACCAATGTGTCGCAACCTAAAAAATATAGAATGCGAAAAAGACAACCGCCGAGAAAAGGAAATGACAGAAGAGTCGTCACCGTGCGTTATTTATCCCAAAGGAGGGAAAGGAAACGCTCGAAGTAAACTTGGAGAAAAGGAAAGGAAAAGACAAGGTCTCGCAACCAAATCTTGGGTTCGGGAGTCGATTATGCGAAGGGAATGTATTAGCACCCCTACGCATCCGTAGTACTCTACGAGATCCGCTCTTGTTGTTCTTGTCTAAAGGGTGTGTGTTTATCTAATGTACTATTTACTAAAAGAAAGGGTCAAAAGAAAATGACTCGCACGGATGTCGCATCCACTGCATATGTATCTCATCTGAATATGAGAATCAGAGTCTTCGTAGCTCGGCTACCTATGGGTTAAGGAGATGTGTGCTCGCTAAGACATCGCGTCTTATGCCTACGTATCTCATCTGGAATGAGAATCAGAGCAAGACATAGTTCAACTAACTACAGGAACAAGTGTCTCGTTTGCATCTAGGGCAAGAGAAAGGGAAGGTCTCGATCGCAACGAGGGCGAGAGAAAAGAATCGCAACGAGGGCGAAAGCAAACAAGGATTAGTTGTTAGTTGTTAGTCAAACTCGGCAAGACATCGCATCTTGTGCCTACGTATCTCATCTGAACATGAGAATCAGAGTTGTCGTAGTTCGGCTACATAGGGATTGCCATCTGAACATGGACTTACAAAAGAGGACACCAGTTGTGTCAAAGGAGAGTGGGCAATGTGTTCACGTCCTAGCAGCAGGTGTCGTAGCTCGCTGAATCGAGTCTTAAGCAGTTACCTCTTTGCAATAGAACGGACTACATGCCACAAGATCGGAGACGCACGGAAGGTCTAAGAAATGGGGAAGCTCTGCCCTAGAGTTGTCATGCAATATGAACCTAAGTGTTAGGATTTACAAATGGGAACATCTACCTAATGTTAGCATGCAAAGAATGAGGGAATTCTACCTATGTTATCATACAAAAGAATAAGGGAATTCTACCTATGTTATCATACAAAGAATAAGGGAATTCTACCTATGTTATCATACAAAGGGTTCTACCTAAACGGAACAAGAATCGACGGATGGAGCAAGGAGAGAAGTGGGGTAAAGGGTGGATGGCGATGCACGAAGCAATCGACTTACAGGTAAATGGCGATGCATGAAGCAATCGACTTACAAGAGAAATGACGATGCATAATGTAACACCCTTCTAAAATACCCCAAATATTTAATTAAAATAACAACATATAAATCAGAGTAATCATGCAATTAAGGGTGTCACACATTTATTTCGCACCATTCGTCATACTATTTAGTCATGCTCATTATTTAACTCAAAACATAAAGTATTGCACAATACACAGCGGATAGAGATCAAATCGATCATTCAAAACATGTAACATACTACATGTAACTGGTTCAACAAACATCAACAACACAATTAAAATGTTCCCTCCCGATGTTACATCTATCAGAGCATGACCCACTAAGGAGACTACACTAGACTCCAAGCATTAGCTTCTACTCAATCACTGCTCGCTACCTGAAAAATAGTTGTAAGGGTGAGTTCCTCAATCGATATAATAAGCATTATAGAATATAATGTCATGTTAAGTAATTTAACACATTAATCACCCTAATCGTATCACACATTCAGTAACGGCACATCAACTCAAATATCATACTCAATATCAACACAATTCATACTCATGCTCAATGCCAGCACAACACACGTATAACATTGGAATACATCCATTCATATTATACACTACACATATATTATGCAATGAGACTCCATGCATGCGGTACCGACTATTCGTGAACATATAGTTCAACTTCACCGACCAAATCCAGGTACGGCTACCAAGCTCACTAGTCCCACTCATTTGAGACCTAGTGACTCACATCACTAATTCCTCACCATGGGAATTAGCTACCACCCCAAGGGCCATGCTATGCACGCTAATTCACCTAGCATGCAACATCAAAAACAGTCCAAATGACTAACATCACTAATTCCTCACCATGGGAATTAGCTACCACCATAAAGGCCACATTATGCACGCTAATCACCTAGCAATGCAACATCACAACAATAATCCACAATGGACCGATGCTCACTCTCTAAGCCATAAAAACAGTCCATTCACAACACATGCATAACATACACATTCACAACATTATGCATACCATCATACATTATCAACACATTATCAACACATCATATCATGTCAAATAATTAAACACAGTATTAGCACACTCTACTAATACCTATACTGCTCAAAACAGCGGGAAATAATCCCTACTATATCACACACCGATATAGGCAACCATCAATTAGGCACACAACATTTTAATTAACAATTTTCCCACTCTGCAACAGTGTTAACCGGTTAACGCCCTGGGTTAACCGGTTAACGCAACACAAACACACTTTCTGGCAAAACGCAACAGTGTTAACCGGTTAACGCCCTGGGTTAACCGGTTAACGCAGACAAAACAGCAGTTTTTCACAATTTATAACAGTGTTAACCGGTTAACGCCCTGGGTTAACCGGTTAACGCAAGACAGAAAGTTGTTCCTGCGCTAACACAAAGCAGAATGCAGAATTTTCCGCATTTTCCGCCGTTGGAGGACTTCCGGACCTCCGATTCCAATTCCGTAAAAAGCTATACGTTCGGAAATTCACAACTAACCCAAACACAGATTCAATTACAGCCTAAACACAGTTTATCCAACATAATTTTCCAGCATTCATAATCCCAATTAGGGTCAATTCAACGGCTTATCACTACCCATTACATGCTAACCCATAATACCCATTAAACGACGATAAACCCCCCTTACCTGAGTTAATCCGGCAATCTCTAAGCTCCAAGCTTTTCTCTTCTCCAACCTTTGCCCTTGCTCTTCCTCTTTGCCCTTTCTCCACTTTCCACTTTTCAGCCGCTTCTCTGTTTCACGTAAAACTCTTTTTACCAAATGGGATTCTTTTTCCTTACTTCACACTTATATATTTTCCAATAATTATTCCAAAATAATAATAATAATAATCCAATAATTCTAATTATTTAACTAAATTAATAAATATAATATTAATTTAAATCAAATAATTATCTTATTTTTATTGGGGTGTTACAACTCTCCCCCACTAAAAGAGTTTTCGTCCTCGAAAACATACCTCAAGTGAATAACTCCGGATAAGACTCCTTCATCTGACTCTCCAGTTCCCAAGTCACATTGCCACCTGCTGGTCCTCCCCAAGCTACCTTCACCAAGGCAATCTCTTTACCCCGCAACTGTTTCAACTCTCGATCCTCAATCCTCATAGGTGATGTTTCAACAGTCAGGTTATCTCTCACCTGTACATCATCTATTTGGACTACATGCGACGGATCATGAATGTACCTCCTCAACTGAGACACATGAAAAACCTCATGCAAATTCGCAAGTGACGGCGGTAAAGCGATACGATAAGCCACCTCCCCTATCCTCTCCAAAATCTGATAAGGACCAATAAATCGAGGTGTCAACTTCTTCGACTTCAAAGCTCGACCAACACCAGTTATCGGAGTGACACGAAGAAACACATGATCTCCCTCTTGAAACTCAAGTGACTTCCTCCTCTTGTCGTGATAACTCTTCTGACGACTCTGAGCAATTCTCATCTTCTCCTGAATCATCTTAATCTTTTCCGTGGTTTGTTGAACAATCTCCGGTCCAACCACAGCACTCTCACCGGACTCATACCAACATAAAGGTGTCCGACATCTCCTACCATACAAAGCTTCAAACGGTGCCATACCAATGCTCGAATGAAAACTATTGTTGTAGGTAAACTCAATCAAAGGTAAGTAACAATCCCAAGCACCTCCCTTTTCCAAAACACAAGCCCTCAAAAGATCCTCTAGTGACTGAATCGTCCTCTCAGTCTGACCATCAGTCTGCGGATGATATGCAGAACTCAATCTCAGCTTAGTTCCCAAAGCCTTCTGCAAACCTTCCCAGAACTTCGATGTAAATCTCGGGTCTCTGTCCGAAACAATACTCGACGGAATACCATGCAAACTTACAATCTTCTCAATATACAACTCGGCTAATCTCTCTAACGGATAATCCATTCTGATCGGAATGAAATGAGCCGACTTTGTCAATCTGTCAACAATCACCCAAATAGCTTCAAAATTCCTACTTGTCCTCGGTAAACCCGAAACAAAATCCATACTGATACTATCCCACTTCCACTCTAGAATAGTCAACGGTTGCATTAGCCCAGACGGCTTCTGATGCTCAATCTTTGACTTCTGACAAGTCAAACAGGAATAAACAAAACTCGCAATTTCTCTTTTCATTCCCGGCCACCAAAATAACTTTTTCAAATCATGATACATCTTCGTAGCTCCAGGATGAATACTCAGGCCACTACGATGTCCTTCTTCCAGAATACTCTTCTTAAGCTCGGTAACATCCGGAATGCACACCCGATTACCAAATTTCAAAACGTCATTCTCATCAACTCTGAATTCACCACCTTGACCTTGATTCACTAAAGTCAACTTATCAACCAAAAGCACATCGGATTTCTGACCCTCTCTAATCTCATCCAGAATACCACTCGTTAACTTCAACATTCCCAATTTAACACTATTGTGAGTACTCTCACACACCAAACTCAAGTCTCTAAACTGCTCAATTAAATCCAATTCTTTAACCATTAACATAGACATATGCAATGATTTCCGACTCAATGCATCAGCCACTATGTTTGCTTTACCCGGATGGTAATTCAAACCAAAGTCATAATCCTTCAGAAACTCTAACCATCTCCTCTGTCTCATATTCAACTCTTTCTGATCAAACAAATACTTTAAACTCTTATGGTCACTGAAAACCTCAAATCTTGACCCATACAAGTAATGCCTCCATAACTTCAGAACAAATACCACAGCTGCCAACTCTAAATCGTGTGTCGGATAGTTCCTCTCATGAACCCTCAGTTGTCTCGAAGCATAAGCTATAACCTGCTTATTCTGCATTAACACACCACCCAAACCCAACAATGAAGCATCACAGTAAACCTCAAATGGTTCCGACGGACTCGGTAATATCAGAATAGGAGCAGTAGTTAACCTTCTCTTTAACTCTTGGAAACCTTCTTCACATTTTGAGTCCCAAACAAACGCTTGCCCCTTTCTAGTCAACATCGTCAACGGTAACGCCAACTTAGAAAATCCCTCAATGAACTTCCTATAATAACCAGCCAATCCAAGGAAACTTCGAATCTCAGCAACAGACTTCGGAGCTTCCCACTTAGACACCGCTTCTATTTTAGAAGGATCAACAGCAACACCACCTCTTGAAATTACATGACCAAGAAAACTAACCTCTTCTAACCAAAATTCACACTTAGACAGTTTAGCAAATAACTTCTTTTCTCGGAGAACTTCTAAAACCACTTTCAAATGTCCAACATGCTCTTCTTCAGATTTCGAATACACCAAAATATCATCAATAAACACCACAACAAACTGATCTAGGTACGGATGGAAAATCCTATTCATATACTCCATAAATACTCCAGGCGCATTAGTCACACCAAAAGGCATTACAGAATACTTATAATGTCCATACCTTGTTCTGAAAGCAGTCTTCTGAATATCCTCAGTTTTCACACGTATCTGATGATACCCCGATCTCAAATCTATCTTGCTGAACACACTCGCACCAACCAATTTATCCATCAAATCATCAATCCTCGGCAAAGGATACCGATTCTTGATCGTCACTTTATTCAGTTGCCTGTAGTCCACACACAACCTCATAGTACCTTCTTTCTTCTTAACCAATAACACTGGTGCACCCCACGGTGACACACTCGGACGAATAAATTTCTTATCCAACAGATCTTCCAGCTGACTCTTCAATTCAGCTAACTCAACAGCAGACATACGGTACGGAGCCATCGATATCGGTCTAGTACCAGGTACCAAATCAATCGAGAATTCAACTTCACGCTCTGGCGGCAATTCATTCACTTCTTCAGGAAACACATCAGGAAAATCACACACCACGGCTAGGTCGCCAATCACCAGTTTATCTTTAGCCTCCAAAGTCGCTAACAGCATAAACAACTCTGCCCCACTTGCTACTTCCTCATTCACCTGCCTTGCTGATAGAAACAAATCCTTACCTTCCTCAATCTCAGGAAATATCACAGTCTTATCAAAACAGTTGATAGAAACTCGGTTAAACACCAACCAGTTCATACCCAGAATAACATCAATCTGCACTAGTGGAAGACACACTAGGTCCATCCCAAAGTCTCTACCAAAAATACTCAAAGGACAATTTAAACAAACTGAAGTAGTAGTCACTGAACCCTTCGCAGGAGTATCAATCACCATACTTCCATGCATCTCAGATATCTCTAACTTAAGTTTCACAGCACAGTCCAAAGATATAAAGGAATGAGTAGCACCGGTGTCAATAATAGCTACAAGAGGAAAGCCATTAATATAACACGTACCTCGGATCAAACGATCATCTGCAGAAGTCTCAGAACCCGATAAAGCAAAAACCTTGCCTCCCGACTGGTTCTCTTTCTTCGGCTTAGGACACTGTGGACTGATATGACCCACTTCTCCACAGTTGAAGCAAGTCAGAGCCTTCAACCGGCACTCTGCAGCCAAATGACCACCTTTACCACACTTGAAACACTTCTTCTCAGCACTGGTACACTCGTGGAAACGATGTCCTGCCTGACCACATCTGTAACACTTAGCAGGAGCACTAGAGTCCCCCCCACTAGGCCTCTTCATCCCACTCTGTCTCTGGAAACCTTTGCCAGCTGCATACGGTTTTCCACGATCATTCTGATTCTTGCCTTTCCTATCAACCCTCTGCTGATAGCTCTCCGCTCTGGCCTTGGTATCCTGTTCAAAAATCCTGCAACAGTCCACCAAATCAGAAAACACTCTAATCCGTTGGTATCCAATAGCCTGCTTGATCTCAGGACGTAACCCGTTCTCAAACTTCACACATTTTGAAAATTCTCCAGCAGCCTCATTATAGGGAGTGTAATACTTTCACAGCTCTGTGAACTTAGCAGCATACTCAGTAACAGACCTGTTACCCTGCTTCAATTCTAAGAACTCTATCTCTTTCTTTCCTCTGACATCCTCTGGAAAGTACTTCCTCAGGAATCTCTCTCTGAACACAGCCCAAGTGATCTCAGCATTCCCAGCGGTTTCCAACTCAGTGCGGGTAGCAACCCACCAATCATCAGCCTCTTCTGACAGCATATGCGTACCGAACCTGACCTTCTGGTTATCGGCACACTCAGTCACTCGGAAGATTCTCTCTATCTCCTTCAACCACTTCTGAGCGCCATCTGGATCGTATGCTCCCTTGAACATTGGAGGATTGTTCTTCTGGACTCACTCAGTTGACGAGCAGCTCCCATTCCCACAACATTCGGATTCCCTCCAAGTACTCCAGCTAGCATACCCAGAGCCTCAGCAATCGCAGCATCGTCTCTACCTCTTCCCGCCATCTCTATTCTGAAAACCCAACAAGCTAAAACAATAAGTACTGATAGGGTTACACAACACCTATCCCGTACAGGGGAAACAGAATAATTACGACTCGACTCGACCGACTATGCTCTGATACCACTAATGTAACACCCTTCTAAAATACCCCAAATATTTAATTAAAATAACAACATATAAATCAGAGTAATCATGCAATTAAGGGTGTCACACATTTATTTCGCACCATTCGTCATACTATTTAGTCATGCTCATTATTTAACTCAAAACATAAAGTATTGCACAATACGCAGCGGATAGAGATCAAATCGATCATTCAAAACATGTAACATACTACATGTAACTGGTTCAACAAACATCAACAACACAATTAAAATGTTCCCTCCCGATGTTACATCTATCAGAGCATGACCCACTAAGGAGACTACACTAGACTCCAAGCATTAGCTTCTACTCAATCACTGCTCGCTACCTGAAAAATAGTTGTAAGGGTGAGTTCCTCAATCGATATAATAAGCATTATAGAATATAATGTCATGTTAAGTAATTTAACACATTAATCACCCTAATCGTATCACACATTCAGTAACGGCACATCAACTCAAATATCATACTCAATATCAACACAATTCATACTCATGCTCAATGCCAGCACAACACACGTATAACATTGGAATACATCCATTCATATTATACACTACACATATATTATGCAATGAGACTCCATGCATGCGGTACCGACTATTCGTGAACATATAGTTCAACTTCACCGACCAAATCCAGGTACGGCTACCAAGCTCACTAGTCCCACTCATTTGAGACCTAGTGACTCACATCACTAATTCCTCACCATGGGAATTAGCTACCACCCCAAGGGCCATGCTATGCACGCTAATTCACCTAGCATGCAACATCAAAAACAGTCCAAACGACTAACATCACTAATTCCTCACCATGGGAATTAGCTACCACCATAAAGGCCACATTATGCACGCTAATCACCTAGCAATGCAACATCACAACAATAATCCACAATGGACCGATGCTCACTCTCTAAGCCATAAAAACAGTCCATTCACAACACATGCATAACATACACATTCACAACATTATGCATACCATCATACATTATCAACACATTATCAACACATCATATCATGTCAAATAATTAAACACAGTATTAGCACACTCTACTAATACCTATACTGCTCAAAACAGCGGGAAATAATCCCTACTATATCACACACCGATATAGGCAACCATCAATTAGGCACACAACATTTTAATTAACAATTTTCCCACTCTGCAACAGTGTTAACCGGTTAACGCCCTGGGTTAACCGGTTAACGCAGCACAAACACACTTTCTGGCAAAACGCAACAGTGTTAACCGGTTAACGCCCTGGGTTAACCGGTTAACGCAGACAAAACAGCAGTTTTTCACAATTTATAACAGTGTTAACCGGTTAACGCCCTGGGTTAACCGGTTAACGCAAGACAGAAAGTTGTTCCTGCGCTAACACAAAGCAGAATGCAGAATTCTCCGCATTTTCCGCCGTTGGAGGACTTCCGGACCTCCGATTCCAATTCCGTAAAAAGCTATACGTTCGGAAATTCACAACTAACCCAAACACAGATTCAATTACAGCCTAAACACAGTTTATCCAACATAATTTTCCAGCATTCATAATCCCAATTAGGGTCAATTCAACGGCTTATCACTACCCACTACATGCTAACCCATAATACCCATTAAACGACGATAAACCCCCCTTACCTGAGTTAATCCGGCAATCTCTAAGCTCCAAGCTTTTCTCTTCTCCAACCTTTGCCCTTGCTCTTCCTCTTTGCCCTTTCTCCACTTTCCACTTTTCAGCCGCTTCTCTGTTTCACGTAAAACTCTTTTTACCAAATGGGATTCTTTTTCCTTACTTCACACTTATATATTTTCCAATAATTATTCCAAAATAATAATAATAATAATCCAATAATTCTAATTATTTAACTAAATTAATAAATATAATATTAATTTAAATCAAATAATTATCTTATTTTTATTGGGGTGTTACAACTCTCCCCCACTAAAAGAGTTTTCGTCCTCGAAAACATACCTCAAGTGAATAACTCCGGATAAGACTCCTTCATCTGACTCTCCAGTTCCCAAGTCACATTGCCACCTGCTGGTCCTCCCCAAGCTACCTTCACCAAGGCAATCTCAATCATGGAAAAGTCAACTGTAAAGTCAAGTC
The DNA here is from genome assembly GCF_024323335.1 of Lathyrus oleraceus. Lineage (NCBI taxonomy): Eukaryota > Viridiplantae > Streptophyta > Magnoliopsida > Fabales > Fabaceae > Lathyrus > Lathyrus oleraceus. The sequence continues at coordinate 242,348,819 of NC_066581.1, forward strand.
AACTTAAAAAATATCAAATAAATGGTACATTAATCAAGAAAATTATGAAAAATTAAACTAAGTTAGGTGGGGTCAGGACATCATCATCCCTTAAAAAGATTTCAAAAATACTGAAAATTGGCATATAAATTAATTGAATCAAAACAAAGGTCAAACCAAAAGTCAAACAACAAGACTAGGTTAGAAATAAATCAAGAATAAATTGAAAATGGGAAATAAAATTCCAATAAAAGGTAAAGTTAACCATGAGACATTGGTCAACCCTCATCCCAAAAATCAGAAGTTAAAAATAATTTTAAGTCAAGAAAATAAAATTAATAAAAATATGTGTGTTAAAATGGACTATTTGAAACAAATAATTAAAATAAAATATTATCATTAAATAAAATATGAAAATAAAAATTAAATAAATTAAATAAAACATTAAGGAAAGTGAAAAGTATTTTTTGATATTTTTATGAATAAATAAAATGTTTTTAAGAATTAAAAAACAAAACAGAAAAAATAAAATGAATTGAAAAGGAAAATAAAATAAAATGGAATTGGGTTAGTGGGCCTTGAGTGGAGTGTGGATAGCAGGCGCTAAGCCCAGCCCAGGTGAACAGTTACGCGTGGCAAATAAATAAATGTAACATTTTAATAAACATGTGAACGTTGCCTCAATTGGTCCAGCTTTCACTTAAACACTAAATGACAAAATAAAAGTGGACGGACGAGATGAAGGGGGCGGACGTGTGATCCAGCGGTCGTTACACAGCCACGTATCCTCTCTTTCATGCAACCAATGGAAAACACTAACAGCCATGCAAATGAAAGAAAAACGCGACATACACAACCCATTCTTTCAATCTTTCAACCAACATATCTCATGCTACAGTGCTCCAAATGAGATGATACAAAAAGCAAAGTTCAAGTTCTAAATGAGTATAACACAATGGTACTTTGTTTCGATGAAAATAATGGCCTTAGCATGTAGAAAAGCGAACAACAAGGGGGCCTCATGCACATGGATACGGCAAAAATTTCACAACACAAACTCAAGCTCAATCACAATGCCTCTTGGTGAGGGCTTCATAGACAAACATAACGTATTATTTACATGGAAAATAAACATGAAACCAACATGGCATAATGGAAAAATAATCATGAAGTAAGCATGGTGAGCATGAAAAAAAAGTAATGAACAAGCATGATATTCATGGCCATGGAAGGTTCGGATAAGGAGGTTACCTAGTGGAGAACAGTCCACTGCTTCTTGATAGTGGAGAGGGTGGAAGGAAATGAGATGCTCTTTGCAACTTCAAGAACTTGTGGAAATGCAATGGAATGAAACTTGGTCTTTTCCTCTTGCCTTGCTTGCTTGAAAATACTGGCAGCCTCTGCCCTTCAGATTAGGGTTTGGATGTCTTAATTATGTTGGATTAAAGTGGTCTTAATGTGCTTAAATGTATGGTTTGGATTCATGAGCAAAAAGTGCAAAAAGTGGGGTGTGAAAGCAAGTTCTAAATATGGAAAAACTTAAGTGAGTGAACATAAAAGTACATGGCCAAATGAGGCAAAAAGTGTGTTGGTTGGTTTTGTGGTCTGACTTGGTTTGGCTTGTGCAGCACAAAAACAGTCCAACAGGGTGACTTTGAGGCTTTGTATCTTGATGAATATGTAACCAAATGGCAAGGCAACGCAAACAGTAGAAAGAGGGCATGGAGCTTAACATCTTTCATTTTGAACACAAATTGAAATTATGAGTGAAAAGAGGTGAAAATGGCCATAAAGTTTAGATTCCATAACTGCAAAATGGTTGGGCCAGTTTGGCCTAAATGCTGTCTAAAAATTCAGTCCATGATGCCAACTTTAGATGAGTGCATCTCCCAAACCAATGATCCAAATGGGATGATTCTAAAACGGTGTGAAATAGTACATGGCAAGGTAAAATTGTCATGAAGAAAGTAATTTCAAAAGATGCCTTGAAGTGCAAGAAAACTGGCCCATAAGTCTTGACAAATTTTACAAATTTTGGACTTAGAAAATTTTCTAAGTGTCCTAAAATAATGTCTCACTTTGACCAAGCATAATTTTCTCAATTTTAATCCAAATGAAACAAACTTTATATCTCTAGAAAGCTTCAGACAAGAGGAACAACTTTCTTGTTTGAGAAACTTTCAAATGGAGCTTCCATCTTGATGGAAAATGGGCTTAAAGTGGGTGCAAAAATCATAAAAACTTGCCCTAAATGGAAAGTCAACTATTTCCAAATTTAGTAACTTTTCCAACCCCTGATTAAATGATGAATCCATGATCCAACCTCGATCAAATTTCACATGTAGGCTACCTTAGGCATGAATTTTGAGTTTCTACTTTCAAAATGTCAGGAGTTGACTTTTCTGGCCCCACAATTGACTTTTCCCAAACTATCTGATTCCCGATTCCATTGATCAATTGAAGCACCTTTGGCTCAAATGAAGAGATGATTTTTTGTATGTAGACCCTTATAGACATATGGAGGGCCATGGAAAAGAGTTTCACCCAAGGAATCAGAAATAAACCGATTTTATACCAAACCCTAGTTTTAGGGCAAAATTGATCGGGAACTAATTGCACTGACTGCGAATGGATCTTTGTGAGAGAAATGTGGATCTTATTAGGCTAATATGCCTCTATAATCATGAAATGAATGAGCCCCCTTTACTTCCAACCAAACATTTCCTGTTGCAGATAGCCATGAAACCCTGATTTCCTGATTAAATCCAGATGCACACTATGAGAGCTCTGAATCTTCCACTGATGAACTGAGACACATGGAAGCCCTTGAGACCTTTGAGACTTATATACATAGAAAATGAAGTCCAAATCTCAATTTTGCTTTGTGTGGGCTCCTTCTGTTAAGGAGTGATCAATCAAACCCTGATTTCCCAAGTCACTAATGCAGTATGCAATGAGTATGACCTAGTATGATGCTAATGAAATGTAAGACACAATCCCATGCTTCCAGGAAAAAATGAAGGGTAAATTTTGGGGTATTACAGCTGCCCCTATTTAATCAACTAGAGACCCGAAAGGAAGATAGCAACGACTTTCGCACTTTCGAGGTATCAAGGGATTGAATACAATAAAAACCCGGAAATTTACACTTAAGTGAAATGAAGTAACAATGCCTGTCAGAATCGACAAAGAGGTAGTCTTGAAAAAAAGAATCCGTCTGGTACGGTGAGAGTCGGTCTGAACACCGAAAAAAGAGAATGTTAGTCTGAATACCAAAATAAATGGTCACAGAGAAATAACCCATGGCCGGAATGCCGCTCATCAGTCTGAATACTGGAAATGACTTTGATCTGAGCATCAGAAGATATGAGATTGTTAACATCAGTCTGAATACCGGGAAATTGGCCTGAATGCCACTTCGGTCTGAATACCGGAAAATTGGCCTGAATGCCACTTCGGTCTGAATACCGGAAAATTGGCCTGAATGCCACTTCGGTATGAATACCGGAAAAATTGGCCTGAATGCCACTTTGGTCTGAATACCGGAAAAACTGGCCTGAATGCCACAAGTTGCATCGACCTGAACGTCAGAAACTTCTTCGATCTGAATATCGGAAAATTGGCCTGAATGCCACTTCGGTCTGAATACCGGAAAAACTGGCCTGAATGCCACAAGTTGCATCGATCTGAATGTCGGAAACTTCTTCGATATGAACATCGGAAAATTGGCCTGAATGCCACTTCGCTCTGAATATCGGAAAAACTGGCCTGAATGCCACAAGTTGCATCGACCTGAACGTCGGAAACTTCTTCGATCTGAATATCGAAAAACTGGCCTGAATGCCACTCGGTCTGAATACCGGAAACTGGCCTGAATGCCACTTCGGTCTGAATATCGGAAACTTTCATGCCTGTCAGTATCGGCAGAAATAAGGAAAATAATAATTGAGGTGGCACGTGGGCCAACGACCTATGCTAGGGATAATACGTCATGAACAACCTTCAGTCTGAATACTGGAAACAAGCTTCTGGTTTATCACTTGGGATACCGAAGATGTTTTATGCTTCACATGCGTATGTTTGAATTTTTCAATGGCGTAATGCTCCATGACAATGGAAATGCTACGTGATTTGGGAGGATGCAACACAATATGATTCTACATGCAGGGATGCGAAACGCTGGGGAGAATGCCAAGCCGAGGCAAGGAATCCTGCAGGGGAAATGATTACAATCTTCTGGACCCTGGCACTACTGTTGGAGACGCACATCACAATGAACTTTGTGGGGGAACGACCGGCCACGCGGTGTTCAGGCAAAAACGAAAATACCGAGACTCTGACTGGGGAGAGAATGGAACTGAAAGCTTGCTGCTGAGGAAGGCGATGGTGGTTTTGGCAACCATAATCTGCGAGAGACGACTCAGCAAAGGGGAAGCAAACACCGATACGGTATCGAGATTCTGCTTCAAGGGAAAAGACCATTAATCTAGCATCGAGACCATCGATCTGGCAACGGACTCTGAGGAGCAGCTGCTTCTACTGGGAAGATACAGTCTGACACTATCAACTTCGCTGGGGATATACAGTCTGGAACTGTCAACTCCACTGGGGAGTGTATAGTCTGAAATAACCTCCTGGGGGAGCATAATAGTGAGAGACTGCTAGGGATTGAAGAATCCAATGCTTGGACCAGCTTTGCAGGGATAAGATACCAAACTCCAACTGTCGAAGCAAAACATCCGCGATCACCTGCTGGGAACCTTAAGGAAATGCCCCGAGTGTACCTGTTTTGAATAGACGATCCAAAGCACTTAAAATTTATAGAAATTTTAAATGTTTATTGAGCATGTACCTGTAGAGCTCTTATGTTTCATGATGCAATGTTTATCAAAAATTCGGACGACATTTTTTGCAAACAAAACAGTAAAATGAAAATGAACACAGAGGTATACTGAATAACATGATTTCATTGATTGAATGGCCTCTGAATAAGCATTTACATCAGGAAGCAATCCTTGGAAAGAGGTAATTGCACAAAAGATAAAAAACAGAAATTAATCTAATGGCAATGTGAAATGGATTTCTATCGGGTTCCAATTCTGCTATGACTCGCTCGTCTTCAAGATCCTCCAGATGATCATCTTTCTGAAAAGGGTGATTGGAATGTTTCATATCCTTCGGAAGTTTCTGGTTATTGACACGAGATGAGATTCAGAACTACTCAGAACGCAATCATTCGCTTAATCCCTAACTTTTGCCTGGATCGCCCTTTCGGGTTTTCAATCCACCGGGATACCCATTTTTGCCTAAGTTGCCTTTTCAGGTTTTCAACTTACCGGGTGTACAATCTTTTAATTTTTAATCCCTAACTTTTTCCCGAACCTTTTTCATTTTCTTGGTTCGCCGGGATGCTCACTTTTTCCTAGACTATTCCTTTTATTGTCCAGCGGGTCTATTTTATGTGAAGTATTTTTTAACTACGTCTGAGTTCATAGGGGAAGTGAAGTCTTCATCATCCATAGTTGCAAGCATTAAGGCCCCATCATCAAAAATCTTAGTGACAATATATGGTCCATCATAATTAGGAGTCCACTTGCTCCTGTGATCTGTCTGAGGAGGAAGGATCCTTTTCAACACTAAATCTCCGACTTGGAAACACCGAGGACGCACTTTCTGATCAAAGGCTCTCTTCATCCGACTCTGATACAACTGCCCATGACAAATGGCTGCCATTCGCTTCTCTTCGATAAGACTCAACTCATTGAACCTTGTTCGAATCCATTCAGCTTCGTCTAACTTGACATCCAACAAGACTCTTAGAGAAGGAATCTCCACTTCAACATGTAGGACTGCTTCCATACCATACACAAGGGAGTAAGGGGTTGCCCCGGTCGACGTACGTACTGAAGTACGGTACCCATGCAAGGCAAATGGTAGCATCTCATGCCAATCCCTGTATGTAACGACCATCTTCTGCACAATCTTCTTTATGTTTTTATTTGCCGCCTCAACAACACCGTTCATCTTAGGACGATAAGGGGAAGAATTGAGATGCTGAATGTTGAAGTTCTTGCACAACTCCTTCATCATTTTGTTATTGAGATTAGAACCATTGTGAGTAATGATTCTTTCGGGAATCCCATAACGACAAATGATTTCTTTCTTAATGAATCGGGAAACCACATGTCTGGTGACCTTCGAAAATGACGCTGCTTCGACCCACTTGGTGAAATAGTCGATGGCAACAAGGATGAAGTGATGTCCATTGGAAGCAGTCGGCTCAATCTTTCCAATCGTATCAATGCCCCACATAGCAAACGGCCACGGCGAAGACATCACATTCAAAGGATTTGGCGGCACATGCACCTTATCAGCATAAATCTGGCATTTATGGAACTTCCGAGCATATTTGAAACAATCAAATTCCATGGTCATCCAGTAATAACCCGCTCTCAACAATTTCTTAGCCATTGCATGTCCGCCGGCGTGAGTACCGAAGGAGCCTTCATGAACTTCCTGCATTAACATGTCTGCTTCGTGTCTATCCATGCATCTGAGCAAAACCATGTCGAAGTTCCTCTTATACAGCACATCGTCTTTGTTCAAGAAGAAACTGCCTGCCAATCTTCTCAAAGTCTTTCTGTCATTGTTGGATGCCCCTGCAGGGTACTCTTGATTCTTCAGAAAACACTTGATGTCGTGATACCAGGGCTTGTCATCAACTACCAGTTCAGCAGCAAACACATACGCGGCCCTATTAAGGCGCATGACATCGATCCTAGGGGCATGGTTCCACCGAATCACCTTGATCATGGAGGATAGAGTAGCAAGAGCATCTTCCATCTAGTTTTCGTCACGAGGTATATGATATAGCTTTACTGTTGTGAAGAAAGTCAACAATCTTCTCGTGTAATCTCTGCAGGGGACCAGAGTAGGCTGGAGAGTATTCTAATCACCATTCACTTGATTGATCACCAGATCTGAATCTCCGAAGATGTCCAAAGTCTTGATTCTCAAATCAATGGCTTGCTCAATACCCAAAATACAAGCCTCATACTCAACTTCATTATTGGTGCACTCGAAAGTCAGACGAGCGGTGAAAGGCATGTGGGCACCTTTCGGAGTGGTAAGAACAACACCAATTCCACTTCCTCTGGCATTGACGGCCCCATCAAACGTTAAAGTCCACTTCTCATCTGGATCAGGCCCCTCCTCAAAAACTGGCTCTTCACAGTCTTTCATCTTGAGGAACATGATGTCTTCGTCTGGAAAATCAAACTTCATCGGCTCATAGTCTTCAATCGGTTGTTGAGCAAGATAGTCTGACAGAATACTTCCCTTGATGGCTTTCCGGGATGTATACTGGATATCGTACTATGTCAGTACCATTTGCCAACGGGTGACCCTTCCGGTGAGAGTTGGTTTCTCGAATATATACTTGATTGGATCCATCTTGGAGATCAGTAAGGTTGTGAGAGTCAGCATGTATTGTCTCAATCGCTTAGCAGCCCATGCAAGTGCACAACATGTCTTTTCAAGCATCGAGTATCTCGACTCGCAATCTGTGAATTTTTTACTCAGGTAGTAGATGGCATGCTCTTTCCTACCTGTCTCATCGTGTTGACCGAGAATACAACCCATGGAATTGTCGAGTATTGTCAAGTACATAATCAGTGGTCTCCCTGGGACTGGAGGCATAAGGATAAGAGGATTCTGCAAGTACTCTTTTATCTTCTCGAAAGCCCTTTGACAGTCATCATTCCACCTGATAGCCTGATCTTTTCTTAGCAATTTGAATATTGGCTCACACGTGGCTGTTAGATGTGAGATGAACCTTGCAATGTAGTTCAACCTCCCTAAGAAACCACGAACTTGTTTCTCTTTTCTTGGCTCAAGCATTTCTTGGATTACTTTAACTTTGTCAAGATCCACCTCAATCCCTTTTCCACTAACAATAAAGCCCAGCAGTTTTCCAGATCTCACCCCGAAAGTACACTTGTTCGGATTAAGCCTCAGCTTGAATTTCCTCAAACGCTCAAACAGTTTCCGCAGATTCACCAAATGTTCTTCTTCTATCTGAGATTTGGCAATCATATCATCCACATAAACCTCGATTTCATGATGAATCATATCATGGAAAAGAGTCACCATAGCTCGTTGATATGTTGCCCCAGCATTCTTCAGGCCAAACAGCATCACCTTGTAGCAGAAGGTGCCCCATGGGGTTATGAAAGTTGTCTTCTCCATGTCTTCTGGTGCCATCTTGATTTGATTATAGCCAGAAAAGCCATCCATGAAGGAGAATACCGAGAACTGAGCCGTGTTATCCACCAAAACGTCGATGTGAGGTAATGGGAAATCATCTTTAGGACTAGCTCTGTTCAGATCACGGTAGTCAACACACATCCGCACCTTTCCATCCTTCTTAGGTACTGGAACGATGTTTGCAACCCACGGTAGTCTTCATCACCTTCTTCTTCAGCTTGAAAGATTGGATTTTCGAAGTCGAAGCGAGCCATAGCAGAATTGTTATCAATAGGATCCGGTGATGTGCATCTGCATGAGTGATGGTATGTGCTTATAAGTGTGAACAATGAGTGAAAACTAAACAAAACATTGCCAAATATTTTTTGATTTTTTTGGTTTTTGAAAACTGCAAAAATAGAAAGACAATGAACAAAATATTTGAATGCAAAAAGACGTCCTTTGTTTATGACAAAAATGCAGGTAAACACATAGATGAGCCCTACAATGAGTCATTATGCCCTGGGCGAAACGTAAGACTTGGACATGCATGAACAAACAAGAAAAATTAATCTTCAAGAAGAGTAACTTGGACAATCTCTTCAGAAGACCAATTGTTGATGACTTCACCTGGGATCCTCGGACGCACCCAATTGTCGATGTCACAATCACTATCCCCATCTTCTTCGTTGATTGCAGAAATCTGGCCATACTGAATGATGCCAGCGCTGGAGAAGGTAATCGGCCCCTGACGAGTCTGAGGCGTTGAAGTTGTAGAAGTTAATGCTGGCTGTTACCCAATCCCGAACTTGTCTTCTTTCATCGGTAACTCCAACAGATGTCCCCAACCGGAGGTAACACCTGAATTCACCACAGCTTGTGCCTGCTTAAAGGACGAGGTAGAGGAACCTGCTTTAACCTCTTCCACCGGAGCTGCATCCTTGACCTGAACTGCCTCAAAGGCCTGACATAGGGTATCATGAAATTCACCTTCTACCTCTACATACTTGAATGTAAACAGGTTACTGACCAGAATGTCCTCCTCACCACAGACGGTGATAATTCTTCCATTGGCTGGGAATTTGATCTTCTGATGTAAAGTTGAGGAGACTGCCCCAGCATTGTGGATCCAAGGATAACCCAGCAGGCAGCTATACGAGGGACTGATATCCATCACATAGAAGATGGTGTTGAAGGTTTGTGATCCAATCTGAATTGGCAATTCTACCTCTCCGAACACCGACCTCTTAGAACCATCGAAGGCTCTCACAATGAGGTCGGAAGGCTTTAAGACCAAACCTTCTACTTCTAACCTTGACAGGGCTCTCTTGGGTAGCACATTGAGAGAGGAGCCTGTATCCACCAGAACATGTGATAACACGGTGTCTTTGCATTCCATCGAGATGTGCAAAGCTTTGTTATGATTGCGTCCAACCGGTGTCAAGTCAGAATCAGTAAAACCCAACCCGTTGCTTGCATGAACATTTGCAACGATCCCTTCTAGATGGTTCACTGAGATCTCCTGAGGCACATATGCAACATTTAGGACTTTCAGAAGTGCCTCTCTGTGTGCCTCTGAGCAGAACAAGAGTGAGAGAATAGATATCTTGGACGACGTCTGAATCAACTAGTCAACTACCTTGTAGTCGCTTTTCTTTATAATTCTCAGAAGCTCATCCACATCCTTCGCAAAAGTAGGCTCAGAACCAGCCTGGGGTGCAGAGGTACCCTCATTCACAGCTTGTTTGCCTTTGGCTTTCGCCGCGGCATCAACATTATCAGCATGGGTAACTAGTGGTGAGAACAGTCTACCACTCCTGGTGAATCGCCCGATTCCACCAACATTGTCCACTGCGGGATCTTTTATTTCCACTTCAGATTCAGGCTTCTGATTCTGTACCTCCTCTGTTTTCAGTGGCTGTTCCACTCCATGATCGTGCGTGTACACACTTCCCCCATAATGCCACAGAATGACCCTTTCGCTGGTGAAAGGTAAAGGACCAGGGATCGTGATGGTCTTAGTGGATGGTCACACTGGTGGCACCGGTTGCGCTTCTGGCACACTGATCTGAGCAGTTGGGTAGAAAATTGTGATAGTAGCAACATCACAGTCGTACTCAGAAATCTCATTCATTAAAACATAAACGTCCGAAACATCGGAATCAAGTTTAATAGATACATCAGAATTAACCACATTGTTTGGGATATCAGTAACAACAATAGGAAAATTAAATACATCATTATGAATTATAGAATCAGCAGGAACAACATATGTGAATTCATCGGCATCATCTTCAAACACCTTTTCCACAACCCCTTCAACAGACTCTTTGACAGACAAGTCTTCAACTTGGAGGGTACCATTGTCAAGCAAGGCCTGGATACCCTGCTGCAGCTTCAAACAACCTTTGCTCTGTGTTGCACAGTCCAAACAACCATTCCCACAACCGGGGAAAACATCGGCCTTCAGCAAGTGTTCTTTAACCTCCAACAGCGGAGTCTTCAATTTCAACACATCCTTGATGGACTTGGCTTCTCCTTCCACCATATTAACATTTGCACCACCATGCTGTGGCATGGGATTGTTGACGACATTAGGAGCCGACGCAAAGTTGATGGCCTTCGAGTCTATGAGGTCCTGAACTACGTGCTTAAAAGCTTTGCAGTTCTCAATGTTATGGCCAGGTGCCCCAGAGTGGAAGTTACACCTAGCATTGGCGTCATATCCCGCTGGAAGTCTGCCAATAGGAGGAGCCAGAGTGCGTAGCTGCACGAGTTTCAATTGTTAAAGACTAGAAAGCAACTGAGCGTACAACATTGGAAGAGTGTCGAAACGCCTATCCATCATCTTTTGCCTCTGTTGATAGGTGGGTCTGTTACCCTGTTGCTGTTGTTGGTATTGATTCTGTTGACACTGTGGTTGTTGTTGTTGTTGTACTGGTGCTGTAGTCGGAATGGTCACAGCTGCGACATACGGCTGTTGATGATAACTTTGAAAATTGTTCCTCCGGATACCCCTGCTCTGATATGAAGACACAAAATTAACATCCCCCTCTCTCTGCTTCTGTCCCTGAATGAAAGGCTGCTTCACCCCCGACGATGATCCAACTCCATTATGGATCTTACATGTCTTCAAGTAGTTCTCCACCCTCTCACCGGTAGAGACTACATCAGCAAAGTTGGAAGCGTTACAACCCACCAGGCTCTCCAAGTAAGATCCGGGCAAAGTGTTCATGAACATGTTGGCCATTTCTTTCTCCAACATCGGAGGCTGAACACGGGAAGCTGTCTCTCTCCAGTGTTGAGCATATTCCCTGAAGCATTCATTGCTTTTGAGAGACAGATTCTGGAGTTGGGTTCTGTCAGGCGCCATATCAGCATTGTACTGATCCTACTTTATAAAGGCCTCAGCCAGGTCTCTCCAGCAACGGATGAGGGCTCTATCCAGCCTCATGTACCATTCCAGGGATGCCCCAGCTAGGCTGTCCTGAAAGAAGTACATAAGCAGCTTCTCAACATCGGAGTATGCAACCATCTTGCGGAAGTAGGCTTGCACATGAGTCTTTGGGCAAGAGTTGCCATTGTATTTGTCAAAGACTAGGACTTTGAATTTTGGTGGCACCCTCACACCTGGGACCAGCCCCAAGTCAACAACATCTACCCCCAGAGTATTCTGTCCTTCCACCGCCTTCAATCTCTCCTCCAATCTTCTAAACATGGGGTCCATGCCATGGCCCATGCCTAAGTCCTCCTGCATCAAGGTGAACTGATCCTCCTGATCATCATGAATGGGTTGTTGATCAGGGTTAGCACGTGGGATCGGGATAGGCCCTAGTCCGTTAACTTCTCCAACTGGAGGATCAGTTACCGTCTCTGGTTGATTAGTCGCGGAATTCCTCTGCATCATCTGTCTGAGCTCTTGCTGTCCTTGAGCCACCCCTTGAACCACATCCATGAATTGGTTCATGCGAATTCTCATCTCGGCAAGTTCTGCTTGTAGGCCCTCCATTGCTCTCTGTTGGTTTCTGCGGGTACCGTACCGGTGAATTCCTGAGTCAGCTATCCTGCTAGTGGAACACCAAACAACATGAGAACCATTGCGGCGGTACCTGTTATGCAAGATGTGCAAATGAATATGTAAATGCAATGACATGTTTATCAATTCCAGAGGATATTCTACCCCCTTGATTCCAGTCTCACATCAGATAAAAGTGCAAGAAGATCGAGTCGTGGATAAGCTTCTGAGATCAAGATGCAATAGAGAGAAAACTATCATACACATGAGTTCAAAGAGAAAGGCCTTAGCCAACAGTGCATCAAGAGAGGATCTCCATAACAAGCCTGTGGATCATCACTACAAAGCAATAAAGAAGACACAACAAGTAAAGAGAGGAATAGAAACCAGGAATCAGCCTCCTGTATACAACCCATAAGGACTGTTCCTCACTTCAGCCAGCAATGCCACCGTGTCGGGATGATCTAGAGATTCTGTCAAACGTCAGATAAGCAAATTCCTCTTGTGAATAACCCTATCCAGTTCGTTGATGTGTTATATGTAGTAATTCCAATTATCCTCCCCGAATACCTCTTCAAGTTTAGACTTCTTCAAACCAGCCAGCACCTTGAGTTCTTCAATCTGTTCTTGAGCCTTCTCGAGTTGATTTGTGATGTAACCATTGGTTGAAAGGGCACACAGGAGCTCATTGTTCTTCTCCTTCAGCAGAATCTTCAACTTCTCCATCTGATCAGTCAATTGAGCCACCATTTCCTCCTCTTTTGCTTTCTAAGAAGCTGAAAATGCATCCCACTGCTCTTGCCACCCAGCTAACTTACCACGGGCATCTGTTAACTGCTGCTTGACTCGCCTCAACTCAGAATTGAATGACCCCAAGGATTTGTCAGTCTTCCTGAAGAAGTTCACCTCCACAGCCAATTTCTTCTCTGCTTCCTCTTGTAATCTGACGGCTTTCCCCTTCTGATATTCCGCGTCATGGTACAGATGTATACAGTCTTGCAATCTCCCACCCAACTCCGAGTTTTCAGTTTGAAGTTCCTCCATGGCATTCTTCCATTTGTCATACTCCCTTCGGCTCACCATTGTTGACTGCTCAGGAGTAGGTGGATACAAAGGTTCTTCAATAGGAAACGGCAGACCAAACTCTTCAACTCTTCTCTGAAGCCAATCTTCATACTGAGGATAGGTCCTGCAATCTCCTTTTCCAAGCACAGTCCTTCCTCTCTTGATCACCTTGAGCCAGGCCTCAGCTGCCTTGCGGGATACAGTCAAATCAGATGAAGAATGGAAAAACAGAGATTCTTCCACGTCCTTTTCCAAAGGCGGAGTTCTTAAAGCATATCCAAACTGTCTGACTGCTAGAGAAGGATTATAGTTGATACCTCCTCTTCTTCCTACCAATGGTACATTCGGGAAGTTCCCACAACTGTGAACAATATCCGCCCGAAGCAAGTTCTGGTCTGACCACCAAGAAATATCTTTAGCTCTTATCCCCACCAGTCTCTTCGACCAACTCAATGAGCCCTTGAGGTCAACGAACGCTCCTGACTTGGGTAGGTGGTAACTGAACCACTTATAAAACAAGGGCGCACAACAATTCACCAATCCTCCTTTTCTGTTCTCATTCCTGTGATGCACCGAATGAAAGAAATCTCCCAACAAGGTCGGCACCGGGTTTTCCAACACAAAGAGGCGTATTGCGTCTACGTCCACGAATTTTGCAACATTAGGGAACAAGACAATCCCGTCTACGCAAAGAGCCAACACAACATTGAAACCTCTCTGATCACCATCTTCAAGCTTCTTCTTGGCTTCTCCCACTAAGAAACTCAAATGAAAACCACTGACTTCTCCCTTTTGACACATATTAGACTTCAAGACTGATTTCCCCAAATATGTGGCTGAAGCAACCATGCTGAGATCGGGCAGAAACTCGGAACTGTAGAATAGCAATTGCGGCTTGATAGGAACTCTGAGAAAACTGGCAATCTCCTCCAAAGTAGGGACCAAGATATAATCCGGGAATGTGAAACATCTCAATGGAGGGTCATAGAACTGCAGCAGTGTAAAGAGGGCATCGTGTTGGTCTTTGGAGAGAACCGTAACGAAGCTTAGAATCAAACCGTAATCCTTATGGAACCTTTCTAGAGAATCGTGATCCATTAACTTCATCAACTGTTGAATAGGCTCCAAACAAACCACAGGAAACTTGTAGGCAACATGTCTCTTTCTGCCAATATCCATCTTAGGAGAACCAGAAAACCCCGACCGGAATCAAGAAGAAGATGTAAACCCTTAGATATAGATACACATGTATTAAATGATATGAATGCAAAATGATGTGATGCAATGCAGTGACATGGAAATCAGGATTGCTGTATCTGCTTGACCCACTGTCAGGTTGCACCGTCTGAAGAGAAACCCACTGAGGAATATAATACAAGATCAAAGCTCTACTCTAGAAAACCGGGTTAGTTGAAGGTTAAGGCTTCCTGAATTTAGCCCGCCCCTCAATGGTAGGTTCTAAGAACAGAAGTTTGTCAACTTCAGCCCTTCAATCGAGAATAATACGTTTACCACTGAAGGTTTGGCATTATTACGGGATAAAAGACCTCCACTGACTCCCTTCAATAGGACATCCTAAAGCAAGTTCCCAGCCTCGGGGTCCTCGGGTTGAGAAGCGAGAATGCGCCCACCAGAGCTAACATAAACGCTTCTCGGAGGAGACGCCTCGACTGAGTTCTCGGGAAATGGTAACCAGAGTCGACGATTTCTAAAGGAACATCTGTCGTTATGGAACACCCATAAGACAAAATATATCCAAAAGAAACCTCGTTTGGGTGTGGGTCTTCATGAACGACTTAACGTAGCAACATACTACGCAAGCCTCATGACTATCCACTCTAACACCTGTGTGTACACTCAAGCCTGGGTAGTGGGCTTATCTCTCATAAAACATCCTACCCCAACAAACAAACAAAACACAGAACCCACAGATACATCAAACATATGTACATGAATGCAATAAGGTAAAGCAGGTAAATAAATAACTGTACAAAAGAATAAACACCAAACAAACAAGAAACCTACAAAATCTAGGAGGGACTCGCTTAGGGAAACCGGGTCCCCAGCAGAGTCGCCAGCTGTCGCAACCTAAAAAATATAGAATGCGAAAAAGACAACCGGCGAGAAAAGGAAATGACAGAAGAGTCGCCACCGTGCGTTATTTATCCCAAAGGAGGGAAAGGAAACGCTCGAAGTAAACCTGGAGAAAAGGAAAGGAAAAGACAAGGTCTCGTAACCAAATCTTGGGTTCGGGAGTCGATTATGCGAAGGGAAGGTATTAGCAGCTCTACGCATCCGTAGTACTCTACGGGATCCACTCTCGTTGTTCTTGTCTAAAGGGTGTGTGTTTATCTAATGTACTATTTACTAAAAGAAAGGGTCAAAAGAAAATGACTCGCACGGATGTCGCATCCACTGCATACGTATCTCATCTGAATATGAGAATTAGAGTCTTCGTAGCTCGGCTACCTATGGGTTAAGGAGATGTGTGCTCGCTAAGACATCGCGTCTTATGCCTATGTATCTCATCTGGAATGACAATCAGAGCAAGACGTAATTCAGCTAACTACGGGAACAAGGGTCTCGTTTGCAACTAGGGCAAGAGAAAAGGAAGGTCTCGATCGCAACGAGGGCGAGAGAAAAGAATCCCAACGAGGGCGAAAGCAAACAAGGATTAGTTGTTAGTTGTCAGTCAAACTCGGTAAGACATCGCATCTTGTGCCTACGTATCTCATCTGAACATGAGAATCAGAGTTGCCGTAGTTCGGCTACATAAGGATTGCCATCTGAACATGGACTTACAAAAGAGGACACCAGTTGTGTCAAAGGAGAGTGGGCAATGTGTTCATGTCCTAGCAGCAGGTGTCGCAGCTCGCTGAATCGAGTCTTAGGCAGTTACCTCTTTGCAATAGAATGGACTACATGCCACAAGATCGGAGACGCACGGAAGGTCTAAGAAATGGGGAAGCTCTGCCCTAGAGTTGTCATGCAATATGGACCTAAGTGTTAGGATTTACAAATGGGAACATCTACCTAATGTTAGCATGCAAAGAATGAGGGAATTCTACCTATGTTATCATACAAAATAATAAGGGAATTCTACCTATGTTATCATATAAAGAATAAGGGAATTCTACCTATGTTATCATACAAAGGGTTCTACCTAATGGGTTCTACCTAAACGGAACAAGAATCGACGAATGGAGCAAGGAGAGAAGTGGGGTAAAGGGTGGATGGCGATGCACGAAGCAATCGACTTACAGGTAGATGGCAATGCATGAAGCAATCGACTTACAAGAGAAATGGAGATGCATGAAGAAATCGAGTTACAAAAGGATGGATGAATACATGCTGGTTCTGTTAAGTTTTGAAAATGATTACTCGACGTTGGATCGAGGTTTTGCTCTTATTTTGAAATGGTCATCGGATGTTCGTTTTAACTCTTGTATTAACAGATGAATAAAGAATGAAAGAATAAACATTATACACTTCATGGGAGAGGGGTACATTTGTTATGAATGGGGGTTGTTCATGGCAATCAAACAATAAAAATATATGCCTCATACACCATACAAGTAGGCAACATTTATCAATCAATAAGATATATAAACAAGTATATGATCAAGTCAAATAATCAAAAAATGAAATAATGAAGCATTAAACAATGCATGAAAAGTATAAACATGTTAAGCAATCAAACAATAGAAGCATGGATGAAAGAAACAAGTATAAAAAATATCAGATGAATCAGACAGGTGAAACTATGCACACAAAGGATCACTGAATAATTTAATCGGAAATGATGCAAGGATCAAAAATTAAGATGAAAGGCCTCTAATACATGGCATATGAGATGAACAATAGAGGATCAAAAGATCTCTTCAATTTCCCTAATCAATCCCTAAGTCAAACATCAATCATGGAAAAGTCCACTATAAAGTCAAGTCAACTTAAAAAATATCAAATAAATAGTAAATTAATAAAGAAAATTATGAAAAATTAAACTAAGTTAGTTGGGGTCAGGACATCATCATCCCCCAAAAAGATTTCAAAAATAATGAAAATTGGCGTATAAATTAATTGAATCAAAACAAAGGTCAAACCGAAAGTCAAACAACAAGACTAGGTTAGAAATAAATCAAGAATAAATTGAAAATGGGAAATAAATTTCCAATAAAAGGTCAAGTTGACCATGAGACATTGGTCAACCCTCATCCCAAAAATCAGAAATTAAAAATAATTTTAAGTCAAGAAAATAAAATTAATAAAAATATGTATGTTAAAATAGACTATTTGAAACAAATAATTAAAATAAAATATGAAAATAAAAATTAAATATATTAAATAAAACATTAAGGAAAGTGAAAAGTATTTTTTTTATATTTTTATGAATAAATAAAATGTTTTTAAGAATTAAAAAACAAAACAGGAAAAATAAAATGAATTGAAAAGGAAAATAAAATGAAATGGAATTGGGTTAGTGGGCCTTGAGTGGAGTGTGGATAGCAGGCGCTAAGCCCAGTCCAGGTGAACAGTTACGCGTGACAAATAAATAAATGTAACATTTTAATAAACATGTGACCTCAATTGGTCCAGCTTTCACTTAAACACTAAATGACAAAATAAAAGTGGACGGACGAGATGAAGGGGGCGGACGTGTGATCCAGCGGTCGTTACACAGCCATGTATCCTCTCTTTCATGCAACCAATGGAAAACACTAACAGCCATGCAAATGAAAGAAAAACGCGACATACACAGCCCGTTCTTTCAATCTTTCAACCAACATATCTCATGCTACAGTGCTCCAAATGAGATGATACAAAAAGCAAAGTTCAAGTTCTAAATGAGTAGAACACAATGGTACTTTGTTTCGATGAAAATAATGGCCTTAGCATGTAGAAAAGCGAACAACAAGGGCGCCTCATGCACATGGATACGGCAAAAATTTCACAACACAAACTCAAGCTCAATCACAATGCCTCTTGGTGAGGGCTTCATAGACAAACATGACGTATTATTTACATGGAAAATAAACATGAAACCAGCATGGCATAATAGAAAAATAATCATGAAGTAAGCATGGTGAACATGAAAAAAAAGTAATGAACAAGCATGATATTCATGGCCATGGAAGGTTGGGATAAGGAGGTTACCTAGTGGAGAACAGTTCACTGCTTCTTGATAGTGGAGAGGGTGGAAGAAAATGAGATGCTCTTTGTAACTTCAAGAACTTGTGGAAATGCAATGGAATGAAACTTGGTCTTTTCCTCTTGCCTTGCTTGCTTGAAAATAGTGGCAGCCTCTGCCCTTCAGATTAGGGTTTGGATGTCTTAAATATGTTGGATTAAAGTGGTCTTAATGGGCTTAAATATATGGTTTGGATTCATGAGCAAAAAGTGAAAAAAGTGGGGTGTGAAAGCAAGTTTTAAATATGGCAAAACTTATGTGAGTGAACATAAAAGTACATGGCCAAATGA
The DNA here is from genome assembly GCF_024323335.1 of Lathyrus oleraceus. NCBI lineage: Eukaryota > Viridiplantae > Streptophyta > Magnoliopsida > Fabales > Fabaceae > Lathyrus > Lathyrus oleraceus. The sequence continues at coordinate 242,367,600 of NC_066581.1, forward strand.
GGTAAAAAGTGTGTTGGTTGGTTTTGTGGTCTGACTTGGTTTGGCTTGTGCAACACAAAAACAGTCCAACAGGGTGACTTTGAGGCTTTGTAGCTTGATGAATATGTAACCAAATGGCAAGGCAATGCAAACAGTAGAAAGAGGGCATGGACCTTAACATATTTCATGTTGAACACAAATTGAAATGATGAGTGGAAAGAGGTGAAAAATGGCCATAAAGTTCAGGTTCCATAACTGCAAAATGGTTGGGCCAGTTTGGCCTAAATGCTGTCTAAAAATTCAGTCCATGATGCCAACTTTAGATGAGTGCATCTCCCAAAACAATGATCCAAATGGGATGATTCCAAAAAGGTGTGAAAGAGGAAATGGCAAGGTACAATTCTCATGAAGAAAGTAATTTCAAAAGATGCCTTGAAGTGCAAGAAAACTGGCCCATAAGTCTTGACAAATTTTGCAAATTTTGGAATTAGAAAAGTTTCTAAGTGTCCTTAAATAATGTCTCACTTTGACCAAGCATAACTTTCTCAATTTTAATCCAAATGAAACAAACTTTATATCTCTAGAAAGATTGTGACAAGAGGAATAACTTTCATGTTGGAGAAACTTTCAAATGGAGCTCGCATCTTTATGGAAAATGGGCTTAAAGTGAGTGCAAAAATCATAAAAACTTGCCCTAAATGGAAAGTCAACTATTTCCAAATTTAGTAACTTTTCCAACCCCTGATTAAATGATGAATCCATGATCCAACCTTGATCAAATTTCACATGTAGGCTCCCTTAGGCATGAATTTTGAGATTCTACTTTCAAAATGTCAGGAGTTGACTTTTCTGGCCCCACAGTTGACTTTTCCCAAACTGTCTGATTCCTGATTCCATTGATCAATTGAAGCACCTCTGGCTCAAATGAAGAGCTGTTTTTTTGTATGTAGACCCTTGTGGACACATGGAGGGCCATGGAAAAGAGTTTCACCAAAGGAATCAGAAATAAACTGATTTTATACCAAACCCTAGTTTTAGGGCAAAATTGATCGGGAACTAATTGCACTGATTGCCAATGGATCTTTGTGAGACAAATGTGGATCTTCTTAGGCCAAGATGCCTCTATAATCATGACATGAATGATCCCCCTTTACTTCCAACCAAACATTGCCTGTTGCAGATAGCCATGAAACCCTGATTTCCTGATTAAATCCAGATGCACACTCTGAGAGCTCTGAATCTTCCACTGATGAACTATGACACATGGAAGCCCTTGAGACCTTTGAGACTTGTATACGTAGAAAATGAAGTCCAAATCTCAATTTTGCTTTGTGTGGGCTCCTTCTGTTAAGGAGTGATCAATCAAACCCTGATTTCCCAAGTCACTGATGCAGTATGCAATGAGTATGACCTAGTATGATGCTAATGAAATGTAAGACACAATCCCATGCTTCCAGGAAAAATAAAGGGTAAATTTTGGGGTATTACACAATGAATCCTAATTAATCACTAAAGCGTTGTCTCTGTTTTTAGAAAATTAAATCCAATTTTTACATTTGAGCATGGGTCTCACACTGTCGCGTTGTTGACCAGTACCTGAGTGTTTTCTCTTTCGTGCAAAACCTTTTGATTTTAAAACTACAAAAAGAACCAGAAAAATAAATTAATATTGAAATTATACACCAAACTAATTTACCGAGTCCCGTCGGAACGACGGTCCTTACATCTGGATTCTATGAATTTAGTCGGACATGGTTACAGAAGTAAACATGCAATTATAAATGTTCAACTCAAATAGAGACATGATAAATACTTTAAAATAAATGATAGAAATGGTTGCAGATGAATTAACACAAGAACTCAGAACAATACCAATGGAAATAAAATATTAAAGCAGAGCAATATCAATTGAAATAAAACGATAACGCAGGAACTGTAAAATACTTAAAATAAAAGTTGAAAAGTAAAGCAATTATAATTTAAATGAATCTGAAACATAACACTGTAAATAAATTGCATTAAACTTCAAATGACGGGAAGATTGTTTAATCCAAGCATACAATAAAAGTCTAAAAACACTAAGGTGTAATAGTTCTTCAATGTGAGAAAGCTACTACTTTACAATGGTGAATTTCTGATTAAAACTAAAAATTGAACTTGCACAATACTCTGATATAATTGGGATACTTGGATGCCAAAACAATCTAATAGAACTACCTATTTATAGTGTTATATATGCAGAAAGCGAGATCCAATCGTGGGGAAGTCGTTGGATGAAAATAAGGTGGAATGGGGGAGATTGGGCATTTTCTATTGCTATTTTTTAGTACGCGGACTGCATGGCGGGCACCATGCACAATGGCAATCGCCACAAGTGGAATTTGGAGATCGTGGCTAGTTGGCAATGTGTGGTGGGCGCCATGGCCTTTGAATCTGTCTCTTTTGCTCCTTTTCTCTCTCTGGTGGACCTCATGACTTCCTAGTCATGGCTAGTACCATGGCAAGCGCCACCGAGTATACCACTAATGTATTTTTGCCATATTTTCTCCGTTGTGTGTCATTTTTGTCTGATTTCTTCGGGCATTAACTTCCATATGTAAAGTACCTGAAACATACACAAATTACCCGCATACACTACAAAATATGGTATAATGACCCTAAAATGTATGCAAATCGAGTCAAAATGAACTATGTATTTTAGTGTTATCAAACTCCCCCATACTTAAATATTTGCTTGTCCTCAAGCAAACTTCTACACATATGAAAAAGACTTTGAAAATTTTGCAGCAAATAGTATAAAGACTTATGAACAAAATAACAAATAATAGTATACAGATACTATTCTAGGCTAAGACTCCACTTCGGCTAAGATTTATGTTGATAGGTTATTGCTTCCACGCTAAGGATATCGTAAGAACACAATTCCGCAATTATGCGGTCACAAACCTCCCTCCTATATAAACCAATCTGAATCATGTTATCATGCCTAAGCCTAGCTCATTCATCCCCTTTCCATCCTCTTCCATTCTAGAGCAATCACATTAAGCTCGTTATCCTTACACACTCATAGTAGGATAGCCTATTAGTGACTATGATCTCATCATCATAATTTTTTTCCTTCTTTTTCTTGCACATTGGCTTAAGTGTCAACAAACAAAAGAATTTTCACCGTTGGTCTAAATGATTGGGTGAGGATCACCTAACTTAGAATGAACACTCCTTTTTATTCATTTTTCTTCTTTTAAAACTTGATATCATTCACTTATTTGCATCATCTTCCTACGTAGTGTGTGCTTAGGATGGTACTGGCTACTAAATAAACTACTTAAGGACTATTAAGGGGTGAAAATTCAAGGCTATGACATAAAAAGTACTCAAATTGGTCTCCATAATTGGGCGACTTAAGGTGTTGGAACAATATCGATATTGTGGAATTTTCCCAAGTCTCCACAACCTAACCTTGATTTCATCTGTAGCCTAAAACTTTAAAAACATGCACTGTGTTTCTAAGTCAAAATTTTCAAATTGTCTTTATGGCTCAGGAAAATGGGAGAATTAATTAACAACATAAAACCACGCAAAAAGACTCGACAACACATACAATGACTCAAAAAATAAGAATTAAACCAAAAACAAATAAAATTCTACAACATGGAATAAACTAAAAGGAACGGTAAAAAATTAACTAGAAAGCGATAAAATGAGAGCGGTGGAGTTCGTCCCCCACACTTAAACCAAACATTGTCCTTAATGTTTTGATAACATGTGGAAAAAGGAAAAATAGAACATGTAAAAATGCTATTGTGTTTCACCACGGCCAACACCCCTCTGATCATGCTTTTGTTGCTCATGTATTCGTTGACCACTTCTGCTACGGCGTCTGATATTTTGAGATATCTACATTTGTTGAAGCTGGTCTTGCATGGTGCGCATGTTCCTGAGCATGGTTATTTTGTTTGCTTGCACAAGGTTGAAGTTGTTCATCATGTATTGATGTTATGCTGCTTGTTAGAGCTTCATCTGCAATGCCATGTTTGATTGGGTTGCTCGCATTTCTTGTATATGAATATTCATTTGAGCTTGTGATGGTTGCATATGTTCCATGTAGCCCATCATCTCTTGTTTTTGTTGATACATGGCATAAAATAGGCTATCATGTTCGTCATCATGAGATCTTCAACTGCGTAACTCCTGAAAAAGCTCTTCATACTGCCCGCTTCCGGAGGAAGTACCTGCAAAAGTGTTAGAAAAATATGGTGCAGTGTGTGTATGTGGTATATGACCATGTGAAGAAAGAGGAGGGGTGAGTTACAGACGGGAGAGATGTGCTCTCTCCAATCATACTCATCATCGGTGTCACCACCAGCAGCGATATTCGTAGGAATGTCCCTAGGCACTGACTCAACTCCAGGATTGGCATCCAGGTCATAAAACCAATTATCCCCATTTTGCACATCGATGTGGTTGGGGCATAGTAAAATAATCTTTGGAACAATAGCATTATTAATTGTTATATCAAATCTCCTGTCACGTTTGATTCTTACAAGGTGCATATGTCTAACGGCGGTGAGATCAAGGGATCATGGTGGGAAAGGCTCTAGTGTGACGAGCTCTGCGTTGAGCCATATGGCACGAGCTATGGAGGTTATTAATCCTACAAAAGAAATGGGCTCTCTCTTGGTGGTGTTAACTGCATGCATGAGGGAAAACATGAATCTGGCCGAGTTAACTCGCTCAGGTGCGAATACAACAAATAGGTAAAAGAACTCCCTAGCATTGACCTTGTTGGAATTTTCCTGGCCAAAAATAGTGCATGCCAACAGTTGGAGAAAGTAATGCATGATCGTGTTATGCATCAAAGAGGTGAGGTTACCCTTAAAACTATCAGTAGTATGCCCTATTAATGCCTCATAGAACATACTAATACCTCGTGACCAATCATCTTCTAACAGTGTTTCAAAAACTACACCTTCCCTATGAGGTAAGTTCGACAAGTTAGCAACCTGATTAAAATATATTGGTACTCACGATTGAACGTTCGAAAACAAACTATGCTCGAGGTGCTATCAGTGTTAAGAGAGGGGCTATAAATCAAAGAACTAAGGAATTCTAAGGCCAGACTAACATATGTAGTGTCTCTACACGCAAGAAAATATATTAAACCTACCCTATCTAGCATCCAATAAACACTATCAAATAATCCTAAATCACGTAGACAAGTGTCATCAACATACCTTGTTGAGACAATTTCTCAATTTTCCAGGGCTTCATATTTCTTCCTTTTCCTCTGAATAACTCTGCCTTCTCGAAAGATCACTCCATCAAAATCGGCTCCTCCTCCTTGGGCCATTATTAGAAATATAGAGAAAGTTTAGTGTCAATGAAGGTTTGATAAGTTTGAAAGTGGTGAAGATGGGGAAGGTAAGGTTGGGTTTAAATAGAATGGAAGTGAAAGGTGAAAGAATTGAAGGAATAATGATAGGTTGTTGGGAAGGTGGAAGAATTAAAGTGAGTGATTGTATTTGAATTATGAAGGAGTAAATGAGGTATTTAGGGTTGAGAAGTTGAAATAATGGAGGCTGTAAAACCCATTTTTTCGGTTTTCAACTGCATGGCGGGCGCCATGCAGCTTGTGGCCAGTGCCACGAAGGCAAAATCTATTTTTACACTTATTTTTGTGATTTTTGGTGTTGGGATTGATCTTTTGGGCTTCTCAACATTCTCTTTTGGCCTGCATTATGGTTAGTGGTGTATGAATTTTTGGCAAATATGAAAAAAATCAACGTTGGATAATAAGAATTTTAAATGAAATGCATAAAAAAACAAAAAAAATTGTGGGTTACCTCCCACACAACGTTTTGTTTAACGTCGATAGCTCGACAAGTGAAATAGAAATATTGATTCAATAAGAATTAAATAACCGAAAAATGAAAATTAATGAGAACAAAGTAAACTAGATAAAAAATCGCTGAAACAAAAAAATATTAAGCAAAATGGGAAATGTTTTTTCGCCTCCCCCACACTAAAAATCAACATTGGCTTTAATATTTCTATCTAAGCGGGAGGAAGAACTGGCTACATTAGGTCACAACTGATGTGTCTGTATGTCTGACTGGATTCCCCAATTCTCTCCTACAAGAGTGTATTTCCTGGAATAAATGGTCCATCTGCTCAGCCCATCTATCTGATTGATCTTGAATGGCGAGACAGAATCTGATAACTTCTCTTTATAGCATGATGAGCTCATAGTCAGCATTACATCTCTTAGTAGGATCTGCAGAAGAGGATAATAAAGATGTATATGAAGGAGGAGTAGAGTGATATTCAGGAGCTGGAGGAGTTTCTGGTGGTGTTAGAGTCTCCTCATGATCCTCTAGTAAGTAACGACAGTTTTATTAATTGTGTACACTCATCTTTTTTGGATTAGGAAGGGTGAATTGGTGAAAAACTTTGCTTAGAATTACTATCTTGAACTATTTAGTTCCCTCACGCCTTACTAAGCCTCTATTAAGGCAGTGGTCTATATCTAGCAAGTTGAATCCACGCAAAGGGGTCAAGTGAGATACTTGGTTACGTAGGCCTAAAGCTAAGGCTATATCGGTAACTGTGCCGCCTACATAAATATTCTCAATTGTCTGGTGAGCAACTCTATCAAGACCGGCAAGCAAGAAGGCATCATAATTTATAGGGAGATACTGAAAGATACTGAACATAAAGAATAATTCTTCTCTACTGACTGGTCCAATGTTCTCAACTTTCCCAAAGAATGTATGGGCTACAACCAACACCTAATGATGGGTTATGGATCTGGTCATCATTCATTCTCTCATAACCGGGTGGAAAATATAGTGTGATCTTACCCCCAAAAAAATCTAATTCATCCTGCATGTCATCATCATCAATGGATACCTCAGAGTGAACATGTTGGCCATGTTGAAATGCTAAAAGTTGGGCCAAATCTCTATGGAAAACTTGGTAGTCTCAGCCAAAACGTCTAAATGAAGTTGTGGCTCTAGCTAGTCCTAGTCCTATGTGAGGGTAGTAATGAAAAGAGCTTAGGAACTCCAAAGTTAGGTTTTATAAGTTGAATGTTTCGAGACTTAGAATCTATCCGAACTGATATGGCTAAACATGTACCTGGCGCTATCTCCGAGTCCTAAGGCTATTAGGCATGGGAAGTCAGGATACTAGGTAGGTGATATGGTCCTCTCAGCTAAGACTTCATAACGCCTTCTATGCGCATCATTCTTGAAAATGATCCACATGTTACCCACGTGTTGCATTCTCAAATAATGTTAGTGAAAATTTCGGTAAGGAGAATGTAGTGGGCCTGAAAAGAAAAACACATGAAAAGAGTTAGTGAATAATTAATAAATTCTAAATTTCTCTGTTTATTTATTTGGATATGAAGAAAAACGAAAAGAAATTCCATGGTTTTCCTCCCACGCAACGCTTTTATTTTACGTCGTTAGCTCGTCGTACTTGGTGAAATCATTCTTTGGGTGGACTACCAGATGGCTCACTCAGGTTCCAGTTGGGATAAATGTATATCATTTCATCATTGTGATAATGTTTAAACCTCTGTCTGTTTACTATAAATGTCCCAGTGAATTTACCCCATATTTCTACCACTCCATACTACATAACCTTTATTACTTCAAATGGTCCCGACCATTGAGAACGAAGTTTTCCTGGGAACAATCTTAGTTTGGAGTTAAATAGGAGTACTAGTTCTCATATATAAATTTTCTTCTAGTAATACTCTTATCATTACATCTTTCTGTTCTCTCTTTGTAAATTTGGGAATTTTCATAAGCGTCTAACCTTAGTTCGTTTAACTCGTGAATATCTAATATCCTCTTCCCGCACGTAGCTTCGTAATTCATGTTTAGGGTGTTTATGGCCTAATACGCTTTGTGTTCTAGATCGACCGGTAGGTGACACGATTTTTTGTACACGAGTTTGAATGGTGTTGTCCCTATGGGCATCTTATATGTTGTCCTATATGCCCGCAATGCTTCATTTAGCTTAGATGGCCAATCTTTTCTAGAGGTCGTAATAGTCTTGTCAAGAATCTGTTTAATTTCTCTATTGGAAACCTCTACCTGCCCACTTGTCTAGGGGTGATAAGGTGTAGCAATTAGGTGTCGCACCCCATACTTTTGTAAGAGCTTTTCGAATATCCTGGATATAAAATGTGATCCTCCATCATTTATGACTAACCTTAGCACTCCAAACCTTGGGAAGATATATTTTTTGAACATTACAATTACAACTCGTGCATTATTTGTGGGAGAAGCAATGACTTCTATCCATTTAGATACATAATCCACATCTATGAGTATGTATTTATTTCCCATTAAGGATGGAAAAGGACCCATGAAATCGATTCCCCGCATGTTAAATACCTCTACCTCTAATATATTGCTTAAAGGCATTTCATCTCGTCAAGAAATGTTTCCAGCGTGTTGGCACCGGTCACAATTCACAATCATAGCATGAACATCGCGCCACATGTTAGGCCAATAGAGGCCAGTTTGAAGAATCTTAGTGCATGTTTTATAAGTACTTGTGTGTCCTCCATAAGGAGATGAGTGATAATGTTTAATAATGCTCTCGATTTCCTCCTCAAGGACGTAACGACGAAAAGGCCATCAGAACCTCTCTTGAAGAGAAGGGGTTCATCCCAATAAAAATGTTTCAAATCATGGAATTTTTTTTCTTTTGTTGATAGGTCATATCAAGAGGTAGAATTTTAGCTGCTAGGTAGTTTACGTAATCAATCTACCATGGGACACTCTTGTGTACTAAGGAAACTTCCTCTTTAGGTTTACTATCGAAATTTGAGTATCTTTATTTGAGATAATAATGATAATAATTAGAATTCATTCCTTCAATGTCTACTGATGTGACTAGCCTATCATAAGTAAAGTTACCATTTATAGGTATATGTTATGGCTCTAGATTCTCTAGTCTTGAGAGGTGGTCAACTACCACATTCTCGGTCCCTTTTTGTCTCAAATTTCCAAATAGAATTCTTGTAACAACAGGATCCATCAAAGTAATCTTAGTTTCGTGTCCTTCTTGGTTAACAAGTATCTTATGGCAGCATGATATGTGTATATAAATATCTTGGCTCCTACCAAGTAAAAACATAATTTGTGTATTGCGAACACTACAGCTAAAAGTTCTTTCTCGATGGTGGCATAATTCATTTGAGAAGCATATAAGGTTCTGTTCGCATAGTATATAACATGAAGTTTCTTATCTTTACGTTGGCCTAAGCCATAACCTACAACATAGTCACTAGCGTCGCACGTAATCTCAAATGGTTGACCCAAATCAGGAGGTTGCATGATAGGTGCAGAGATTAGTGCTTGCTTAAGGAGATTAAACGATTCTAGGATTTTTTATCGAATATGAAATCGGCTTCTTTCATCAGAAGACCGGTTAATGGTATAATAATCTTAGAGAAGTCTTTTATAAAGGTTGGTAGAAACTGACGCGTCAAAGAAAACTTCTGACTTCTCTAACCGTTTTAGGTGGTTGGAGATTTTTAATGACCTCAATTTTTGCTTTATCAACCTCAATTCCTCTTTCCAACACTATGTGTCCAAGGACTATGCCTTCCCTCACCATGAAAGGGAATTTCTCCCAATTAAGTACTAGGTTGACTTTAGCGCACATTTCCAACACATTTTCTAAGTTAGTTAGGCACCCTTCAAAAGTGGATATGCATACGAAGAAATCATCCATAAAGACTTCCATGATATCATCTAGGAAGTCTGTGAATATTTCTATCATACATTGTTGGAAGGTTGCAAAAACGTTGCATAGTCCAAATGGCATTCATCAGTAGGCGAAAGTTCCATAGGGACATGTGAAAGTAGTTTTCTTTTGGTCATCTGTATGAATTGGAATTTGGAAACAACCTCAATAACTGTCTAAATAACAAAAATAAGAGTGTCTAGCTAAACGTTCAAGCATTTGATCAATGAATAAAAGGGGAAAATGATCTTTCTGAATTGCTTTGTTTAGCTTCCTATAGTCTATACACATATGCCATCCAGTCTCTAGTCATTTGGGTACAGACTCTCCTTTTTCATTCTTAATAATCATTAGCCCTCCTTTTTTAGGTATGACGTGCATTGGGATAACCCACTGACTGTCGGAAATCAGATAGATTATTCCAGCATTGAGTAATTTAAGTACTTCTTTCCTAACCACACCGCTCATAATAGGGTTAATCCTCCTCTGCTGTTCTCTAGAGGTTTTTGAATCCTCTTCGAGCATAATTTTGTGCATGAACATATAGGGGATTATTCCCTTTAGATCATAAATGTTGTATCCTAAGGCTACGGGATATTTCTTCAATACATGAAGAATTTTTTCGTTTCCTTTCTATTAAGATTAGGGCCAACTATGATCAGGCAATCAAGTTGTTTATCAAGAAACTCGTATCTTAGGTTTTTAGGTAATACTTTAAGTTCTATTGATGGGTGTTTAGGGCTTGGCATATGATTTAGTGTAAGTGCTAAATACTCCCTAAGACTGGCATCTTGATAGGGTCTAAGGAACACATCATCTTCTAATATATGTGGTGCTGGAGTCGTTTTGAATTCAGTACTCTGAGGTGTTTCCTACTTTAGTTCTTTCAAACATTCATCAATAATATCCATAAAATAGCATGTATCGTCTATTGTTGGGGCCTTAGGAAATTAGGAAAGAATAAACTAAATTTTCTCTTCTCCTACCTCAAATGTAAACTTCCCCCATTTGACGTCTATTATCACACCAGTTGAGGCTAAGAAAGGTCATCCTAAGATGATGTGTATATTAGAATCTTCCTTTATATCCATTACTATAAAGTCAGTAGGGATATAAAATTGACCAATTCGAACTAGAATATTTTCCAGCATTCCCACAGGGTATTTAACTGAACGATCTGCCAATTGAAGTGACATTCTAGTAGGTCTCAAGTCTCCTAACTTAAGTTTTGCACAAATGGAAAGAGGCATTAGACTGACACTAGCTCCGAGATTGCATAATTCCTTGTCGATGAAAAACTTTCCTATGACACAAGGAATAGAAAAAATTCCAGGGCCTTTCAATTTAGGTGGCATGTTGTTTTGGATAATGGCATTGTGTAGCGGTGTATTCGTCACTTTATGATTTATTGATTAAATCATAAGCAAAGCATACAAAGAAATCGAGTCGCCACCGCACTTTTATTTATCCTAAGGAATGGCTAAAAAGCGAACAAAAGCCTAAGAAGTTTTACACATAGAAAACTAATGAAAAGATCAGAGAATCTGGGTAAGGGGTTAATTACGCAATGGGAAGGTGTTAGGCACCCAAAACGTCCTAGGTACTCCTAGGGAGCCCTTTTCACACTTGTTGTATAAAAAAAAGTTTATTTGTTTATGACATATTGTGCAAACATGATTGGGAAGATGAGGAAAAAATATACAATTTTTATTGTTTTTGTGTTTGAACGGATGAACCCGTTGCCTACGTACCTTCCATGAAAGGTAAGGATCAAAACGCCGTAGTTCGGCTAAAAGATTTCCAAAAATTAGTGAATTCATTTTAAAACAAGAGCACTAAGGCTTTTCATTATCAACGGGAGAAAACTCAACCAAGACCAACAATCCACCGTGCAAGGATGGCTTCAACATACTAGTGAGGGGTTAACCCTATAATAAGTATGGAAGACTTACAATCAACTCACTAAGGATGTGGTGAGATTTACATCAACCACTATGAGAATTGAAACCTATGGCTAATGTATGAAAACATATCAACAATGGACAAAGCCACAAAACAATTGAATGGGTGAAGTTAATTGATTATGAGTATTCACAAAATATGGTCAATGTATGATTAAGATTCAATTCAGAAAGAAGTATTATCAAAAGTGAAGTTTGAAAAATCAAGGACTTAAGGTCCAGGTTTCTAATTTGAAAAGACATGAAAATGTTTGCACAATAGTTCAAAGTTTTTGAATTAACAATGTGAAAAGGGAGTTTTGGAGACAAAAGGGTGTGGATGGAGGAGTGTAAAACTTCTCAGAAGTTCACCTCTTGAAATAATATGGAAGATGATTCAAGTGTGTCCTTAGGAATAAGCAATGAGCAATAACAAATAAGCAAAACAAATGATATCGGATGCCAATTGCTGGACTTACACCAATCTCACAAACAAAGGCGGATACCGGATACCAATCAATGGATTTACACCAGTCTCCTAAAACAAACAGGGATGTCAGATGCCAATAAATGGACTTATTCCAACCTCCTAAAGCAAAACAAAATAAGGATATCAGATGCCAATAAATGGACTTATTCCAATCTCCTAAAGTAAAACAAAACATGGATGTCAGATGCCAATCTATCTGGGCTTACTCTAATCTCCAATAGATGATCATGGGAAAACAAATGCCAACAATATGGACTTACAATTGCATCCTAACATATAACAAACAAACAAAAGCACGAAGCAAAGAGGACATAAGTGGCCAATGAAATGGTCTTACACTCAATCCCTTCCAAATCATAGGAACAATGGCCAATTAATGGACTTACAGTTGATTCCTCAATGGGCAAACCAAAGATGGTCACAAAGATATGAAATGATGATCATGCAATAATGAACAATTAATGATGATAAATGCACTAAGGCAAACAAGCAAACAGGTACAGATGAACCAATAAGCAATCAATGATTCAGTTAGCACACACTATATACAAGCAATTAGGCTAAAGAAAGGGTTAGACTTTACAGTCAACTGGAATGGGGTAAGTGGTGCTCTTAACCTTAACATTGAGAGTTAAGGTGAAGCAGATGAAATGGAAATGAGGGGTGTGCCTCATGGCTTCTATCCCTGGTCAGGGAGAGCTTTGAATATCAGAAGGTGTGGGAGTTCAGAAAGTTGGAACTCTCTCCACAAGTGAATGACTCTATAGATCTTGGGTTAATATCCACAATGCTACAACATGTAATGTGAGCAAAGGAATGGCACACAGACTAGTAGGAGACGGACTACACATCTCTTTTATCTACCAATTGCCTTATCAAAAGGACTTTTCCTGCTTGGGGACAAAGATAAACAATCACAAACATTGCCTCTTAAGGAGGACTTCAGACAGGTGCCTGGCCAAGTAACAAGCCAGGTCTTCCAGACTACATGAAGAAGAGAGATTATACCTAATTGGTTAAGCAACCAAGCAAAAGCAAGTTCAAATTGAACTTAAGCAACTAATGTACCTGAAAACAATCCAACTCAATCAGTACTCGATTTAAAAAGTCAAACAGATAATCCAACAATCAACAGACAATGCAATCAAACAAGTAATGCAACAATGTGCAAGGCACAAGCTCAACTCAAATGAGCTAAGAGCATCCTATAAAACAAGTCAAGGTTAGTCAATAACAATCAAATAACCCAACTCAAGCAATTTGAATTAATCTCCTTAAGGCCATGCACTTCTTAACCTGAAAACAAACTCAAACATGAGAAGCAAACCACTAGGACAAGGCCTAGGGTCAAAGAAGGAGAAATAATCCAAAACAGAACATGAAAATTGACAAGAATCAAGATTAATGAAATTAGAACAATATCCAAGTGGTGTCATGTCAAAAGCATCAACCAAACTCATTTCATAAAGCAATCATGTCAAAGTAGGCAAGTTGAAAGCTCAATGAGGCAAACAGAATGAACAAAGGCATATTAATTCCAAAATAGCTCAATAAATCTCAAGAAAAATCATGGCTAAACATAACATATCCAATGATCAACACACCAAAAATCAAGGCATTTGGACAAGTATAAGCATGTCAAAGAAATTCATCAAGTCAAGGTAAGCATAAACAAGCTCAAAGGAGGCACAAATTGATACATCAACTTAAGGCAATCCTAAAACAGAAATGACAAGTGATAAATGATTCAAACCAAAGCCAAGATAAACTTCAAGGTGTCTATAAGCAATGTGTAAAATTTCAAGTTCATATGATAAACATCAAGCATTTCACAAATCATCTAAGTTCAACACTCTTCAAAAGTCCAAACATGACCAACCAGCAAAGAAAATCTCAAACAAATGGGAAATGGATCCAAAAATTCCACAAAAATTCATGATCAAACTTAACATCCAGAAGTAGCATCATGCAAAAATGCACATCATTTGGCATTTAATTGGCATGGTAAATAAAATCAGCAAATCAAGCAAGCAAGGGTATGACACACATTGTCACACCTACATTAATCATGTCATATATCAACAATCAGAAATGAGAAAAATACAAACTCTATACCAAAATGACCATTAGGATGTCTAGTTTAAGCATGTCAATTTTCACATTCATTGGATCAACCATCATTATTTCACAAAGAAAATGGCAAGCAAGGTGCAAGATAGCATATGCATGAACAAACCCTAGGCTAAAACATTATTCAACCGTGCACAAATTCTGAAAAATCATCAAAAAAAAGTAGACATCATGAGGAGAGCAATGGAAAAAACCACACATTAATTGGATGCATATTTATGGAGTTATGATATTTTTGAGTAAAGAGAAAAATAAAAAAACACATGAGGACATAGCATGAACATGGATGAAGGCAAGAAAATAAATCAGCAAGGCATTTTGGAAAAGTGATGGAGCGGGGAATCGAAGCCAGGCCATATTTGAACTGGAAAGCGCGCCAACGACCAAAACACGGTCGTTTTGCCTCAAACCCTAGGCGCATGCACAGCCATAATCCGCAGGTAATGCGGATGAACACGCGGGTAAATCCGCAGGAATTGGTATGAAGGCCATGGAAAAATCCGTAGGTAATCTCCAGCGAACATGAACACGATGAAGATCCTCATGATCTTCATCATCACTTTTCCAGAAATTTTCAACATGCACAGAAACACAAATTGAGCATATAATCACGTAGCTTACACATCATACATCATAAATCAAACAATCAACAAGCATATAATAACATAAAACGCACAGATCGAGCAAAATAAAATTTCATGTCAAAACTTTAAATCTTCGAAACTTCATGGATAATGCATGGAATCAAGTGATTTTTAGCTCAGAATCACCACACAAACAAGCTCTACAAATATCACATGATGAATTTAAGAAAAGAGAGGATCGAACTCACACCTCTTGTAGAGCAGCTTTCGATTTCAAGTGTTCCAGGTCCTGGCAATGCTCCAATCGTATCCTAGCAACCTTGTATGAGTGAATGGAAGGATTTTTGATGCTTAATTGGCTTTGAATCCACGGATTTGAGGTTTCACCATTGATGCTCTTCGAACTCAAACTGCTTCAAATGGCACGGATTCACCTGGATCTTGCTCGCAGCTTACTCTATGATGATGTTAGATGAAGAATCAAGCAAGAATTATGCAATTGCTATGAAGAAATGAGAGAAAAAAATGAGAGAAAAAACTGAGAGAAAATTGAGAGAAAAAATTCTAGAGCTGAATTTGTGAAGTGTGGTTACTGAATTTCTGTTAGGATTTGGCTTAAATACCCCCTACTAATCACCCTCTAAACATGTTTAATTAATTGGTTAAGTGAATTAGCAAAAAGAGGTGTTTTGGCCAAAATTGCATTTCACCCCTATGCATGTGCATGGTGCATGAACAGTGCACGAATTTAGTCCAAATTCACTTAAAATGATATTTTGGAGCTATTGGTAATTGGGAAATGTTCAAATGAATTACCAATTTCAAATTGTGAAAATTCCCTCCAAAAATCCAAAATTTTGCAAATGTTCATGAAATGAGAAATGATGCAATGTCATGCAAGATTTGGATAGTAGAGTTCAAGATAGGAATTCGGCAAAAAGAACCACTTCAATTGGCCTTTTGGTTCAAAAGTTATGCAAGCTTGAAGTTCAAAATTTCTTGGCAATGATTGATCCATAATTTCTTAACCACACATGAGAATTTCATGTTCTTGGACTTTTTGGAAAGGTGAGAGCAAGATCTTCAACTTTCATGTTGGACAAAATCTCATTTGAAGCTTTATTTAGGATGTAAACTTGAGAAGAAGACCTTTCCATTTTTGGTAGTTTGAAATTATAGGTCACTTACTATTTTTGGAAACTTTTCATCTGACCTCAAATTCTCCATTGTTGATGTTTGAAATGTCAAAGGGGACTTGTATGTACATGAATGAGGTCTCTCTAACCATCTCCCACCTTCAAAGCCGTGATTGAATGCACAGTTGACTTGTGTTGACTTTTCTAGGGTTTCAGTTGACCTGGCTATGCTCAGATGAAGTTCAAGCCTCTACCACTTGAGATCTTGATTCAAAATGATATCATGGTTCATATGAACTCTTGTGAATGATCATGGTGCCCAAATTCTTCAGAATGGCCACCATATACTAGCTCAATGCTTGCCTTTGACTGTCTTGACCTAGTGTTGCTTCTTCTGCAAGTAACAAGGTTAGATGACATATTTTTGTACTTTTGGTTAGTAAACAAATGAAAAGCAATGATATACAAATGCAAAACATGCTTGGTGATCAATAACCACTCTCAAAAGATAACCCACCCACAGGGGGAGGAAACAAAGGTGCACAATGATCCTTGAGGCAATGCTATGATATGACATGATGCCATGAGGGATCTTAGGGACAAAATTGGGGTCTTACAGATGCCCCTATTTAAGGTCATTCTAGCCAGAGAAATGAAGTTTAGAAATATTCATCTCGACGCGGTAGAATGGGCTTAAATAACAGTAATGAGACAAATTTTGGTCCCTAAGAGACCTCATGATGCAGATGTATGCATGTAAAAGAAAACAAACTCTGTGGGGATATGGTTCACACAGAAGAGACAATCCATCGGAGTAATACACTCACCAGGAACAGAGACTCTAACAGGACTCTTGTGGGGATAATAAAAGGAAAAAGAAATGCGTGAGCAGGACACGACTCTGAATTAGGGGACAAAACTCACACTGCGTGAACAAGACACGACTGGTCCGGAAACCTCATTGGGGAGAAAGGACTCACACTGGGGAAAAGAAGAATTCCAAAGGAACAAGTCCAATGGAAGGACTCAAGCTGACTCAAATTATCCACAAAGGATACTTCGGATGAAAATTCGGACTCGGACCAAGGAACGATTCACATAGAACCTCCCTGCCAGGAAAAAAATGCATATAGTGGGGAAAACGCCAATACCTCAAAGGGGTAAAATCACCATAGGAAATTCCACCGGGATAAGGTCTAACAAAAAGACTCCTGGGGAAAAGCAACAAGATGAGGTGTTACCGGTATAAGGGTAACAAACTCAGGAAGAATGAATATCTAAGACCGGTATAAGGGTGAGAGATATCAATCAACCAAACATCTGAGAAAGACCTGAAAAAGGTACGTCAACTCAGGAAAATCTGACTCCACAGGGGACCAAGGTCATAATAGGGAGCAGAAAGGAGGGAACACCAGGGATACCGATTAGGTATATAATAGGTGGCCGACCAAAGCGTGAATTGGTATATATGCCAAAACACTCATCATCCGAAAGGAGGGCTTGAAAAAGCAAATCGACTTACAGGATGGACATTCGAATCCACAACGGGAAAACGAATCTTACTCAGCTGGGGACACAAACCCAAAGAGCACATGAGATACAATATCCATCACCGTCAGAACGTGGATAGAATACTCGCATGAGATATATTATCTATTACCGTCAGAACGTAGACAATACACTCGCATGGAAGGAAACACCAGGGATACCGAGGTATATAATAGGTGACCAACCGACAACGTGAATTGGTATATATGCCAAAACACTCATCATCCAAAACACAAACTTGTTAAAGGATGGATATTCGATTCTACAAAGAATACGAATCTTACTCTACTGGGGAAGGTCAACAAAGGACTCCAACCAAAGAGCGAAAGAGATATATTATTCATTACCGTCAGAACGTGAATAATATACTCGAAAAGGAAGAGACACCAGAGATACCGGTTAGGGCATATAATAGGTGATCAACCAAAAAGAGAGACAATCGTTACCAAGCATACGGGTAAACGAAAGACAACTCAATAGGGATAAATTGCAAGCATCCGACAATTATCCAAGAAACAACAAATATTCGATAACGAATCTTACTCAACTAGGGAAATACAACAGGCTTCGACTGAAGAGTGCATGAGATATATTATCCATTACCGTCAGAACGTGGATAACAAACTCGCATGGAAGATTATCCGCAACCGGTTACTGGGTTAACAAAGGATAAATCGACCGAAAAGAAAGGCATCGGGATACCAAAACCAGGTATATAATGATGACCAATCAAAGGAGCAACAAACATTACCGAGAAAACGGGTAAATGAAAGAAGACTCACTGGGGATACATTGATACAAAATCAATGACCCGGGGATGAATTGTATAAACAACAATTATCCACAAGGACTTCAAAGGGATAACATTGCAAGCATACGGAAATGATCCAGAAGACTTGCTGGGGATGCAATTGCTAGCAACAGGCAATTATCCACAAGCAAAGAGGGAATATCAACATCCAATATTGAATGAAGATAACCACAAAGAGTAACCATCATCGGTTAGGATGAACAACAAGGTTAACTCTGCAACGGGGAGAAATTAGGGTTTACAACTACCAAATACGGGGTAGAATACCAAAACTCTGGCTGGGATAAAATTGCTAGCAACCGGAAATTATCCACAAAAAGCACAGACTCCGTTGGGAATAAAACCACAACAGCACAAAATCCACCATCAACCAGAACGAACCACAAAGGTTACCTCTGCTAAGGGGAAAAGAGATAGGACTTACAACTACCGAATACGGGGTAGTAGCCAAAAACTCTGATGAGGATAAAAGAATTAGGGTTTACATCTACCGAATACGGGGTAGAAAACCAACAACTCCACGTGGGGAATGCAAGAAACACAAATCCGCACAGGAACAAAATAGGGTTTATAACAAACCACCCACTCTTGTCGAGGAATAAAAGGTATATAACCACAAATTCCGCCAAGAAGAGGGAACATAGGACTTACAACTACCGGTTACTGGGTAGAGGCCCAAAAATATTCCGTTGGGGATAAAAGAATTAATGCCGGTTACTGGGCAATCCATTCATTTATTTCCACAGGGAAGCATGAGAAACAGTTGACAAATAGCCAATTCGGGATCAAACCGAAAAGACAGACTGAATCAGAACTCGTCCTAATGAGGATATAACTCAAATAGGAAAATCCATCCCAATATATATGTTGGGAGGAAACGGAAGAAACCGTCATCCACGAGGACACATCTCAGTGGGGAACTGCAGAAGGAAAGACAGACACTTTCTGCTTATGGGGCTGACTCTATATGGAGAGATTTAAAACACCCGACATCTACTTGGGAAGATCTATTGAGGAGATCTATGAAACCCATAGCAGGAGACAACAAACAAAAGATATATGGCGAAAATGCAACATGACTATCTGAATATTTATGAGTATGCAATGAATATGCGTGATTTATGTTTGATGAATGCTGACAAAACAGACGTTTCTAACACAAACAGGCCCAGGGAACAAACGCCCGGTACTATACTTCCAGGGGAAAAATCAACTGGAAAGCCAATCTGCTGAAGATCTTCAATGCTGAAAAGCAAAGATCTGCGGGGAGGCAAAAGATCAGAGATATCAAGGAAAATCACAAAATCTCTGAGTGATGGATCAACAAATCAACCCAACTGGAGTACAGAAAGTCACAACAGGCAACAACAGCCACAAAGACGAATCTGTTGGGGAGAAAGAGAAATCCCGAGATATCTGCAGGGGAACAAGAGCTCACTGCACAAGCAAGAATTGCCATGAAAGCAACTCCAAATAACTCCACTAGGGAACAACCCACTGAGGGAGAACAAATCATCCATGTAGAATCTGTTGCACAAGCAACTCTACCTGGGGAGAACACAAGTAATCATTCCATTAGGGATAAACCCACTGAGGAAGGATAGATCACACAAGTAGATTCTACAACAAGCCACTCTACTGGGGATCAAAAGCAATCAGGAAGTCAACCAAATCTCTGGATGATAGGCTACCAACCGACCCTACTGGGGAAACAAAGATTTCAACAAGCAGAAACTGCCACAAGTAACTCTGTCGAGGATACCAGCTCTGACGGAAACTCTAAGGGGATACCCACTCTTTTGGGGATTTTGCATAAGTACAATCCACCAAACCACAAACCTACTGACGGCTCCACTGGGGAACTCACTGAGGAACCCACTGGGGATATGGAAGAGAGCTAGGGATCAACCACCAAATGCTGACTCTTCTGAGGAGAACACCCACAACTGCTGAGGAGGAACACAATCACTACTCCGCTGAAGGGATAAGCGCACTGATGGGGAGATATAGCAACTCCGCTGGCGACTTGGCCGGGGAAGAGGGTACTGTTGGAGAAAAAACAACGTCTTCCACAAGCGTTCTACTTTGGGGATATATCACAGATCCCACTAGCGATTGTGCTGAGGAAAGAAGCAACAACTCATCTGGCGACAGTGCTGAGGAAGGAAGCAACGACTCCTCCGGCGACTGCACTGGGGAGAGTGACGGGGTACCGGGGTCTCAAACCACCCACTATCGAAACTTCCAACGGAAAACACCCATGCTGGGGAGAGGAAACTGCTGGAGAAGAAAACGAAGTCTTCAACAATACTCTACTTAGGGGAACAACCCCAACAACAACTCTGCTTGGGGAACAACCCCAATAACAATGCAGGAGAAAGAGGATACAACCAATGCCAGGAATATGAACAAATGTCTTACCTGTCGAAAATCATGCCACGGTTGGGAGAGCACTGAGAAATTCTTGAGTATCGTTTCATCATTGTGAATGTTCACTTTGTTTAAAACAACAATTTGAAAAAAATTTATTTGTTTAAAACAATGACATTTTATCAATTAAAACATGCAAAACATTTGTTGAATTGAAACAAATAAGAGTGCAAATAATTGGATAAAAAGCTCAAATTGATTTGATGGAATGGTAGCCTGCAAATGGCAAGACTCCATAGATCTGTACAAATTTGAAATCAGTGATATATATTGGAAGAGGGCTACACTGAACATAATGATCCTTTCTCTACCAATTTGCATCTCGATGTATTCGAAGCTTCAGTTGACGACGAACCGAGAACCTCTAACGAAAAGACAACTGCGGAACAGAAAGTCTTGTCAGGATGCAGTTACTTGCCGAATCCCTAATTTTTGCCTAGATTGCCCCAGGGTGAGGTACTCAATCTAGCGGGATGCAACTATTCTTTTTCAATGTCTCTAATTTTTTCCTGGATCACCCTTGCGGATTCTCCACCGAGACGCTCATTTTTGCCTAAGCCGCCCTTTCGGGTTTTCAACTTAGCGAGCTATTCTGTTTTTCATTTGCATATACTTTTTTTTAGGCAAAGTATTTCTTGACTGCATCTGAATTCACAAGACGAGTGAAATCCTCCCCATCCATTGTTGTAAGCATCAAAGCTCCACCTGAAAAGGCTCTCTTGACAACATATGGACCTTCATAGTTTGGAGTCCACTTGCCCCTGGAATCGGGCGCGAAAAACAAAACTTTCTTGAGCACGAGGTCACCTTCTCGGAACACACGAGGCTTGACCTTCTTATCGAATGCTTTCTTCATTCTCTGCTGATATAACTGACCATGGCACATGGCAGTCAATCGCTTCTCTTCAATCAGATTCAACTAGTCATAACGACTCTGAATCCATTCAGCATCAGTCAACTTGGCTTCCATCAAGACTCTCATTGATGGGATCTCCACCTCTACTGGGAGAACAGCCTCCATGCCGTAAACAAGAGAGAAAGGGGTTGCCCCTGTTGAAGTGCGGACAGATGTACGATAACCATGCAAAGCAAATGGCAGCATCTCATGCCAATCTTTGTACGTAACTGTCATCTTCTGGATAATCTTCTTGATGTTTTTGTTAGCAGCTTCAACAACCCCATTCATCTTATGTCTGTAAGGAGAGGAGTTATGGTGTGCAATCTTGAACTCAGCGCACAACTCATCCATCATCTTGTTATTCAGATTAAATCCATTATTAGTAATGATCTTATCTGGCACACCATAACGGAAAATCAGCTGGTTCTTGATAAACTTCACGACCACCTGCCTGGTCACATTCGCATATGAAGCGGCTTCAACCCATTTGGTGAAGTAATCAATTGCTACGAGAATAAACCTGTGCCCATTGGACGCCTTCGGTTCAATCATGCCGATCATGTCAATTCCCCACATAGAGAAAGGCCATGGTGATGAAATCACATTCAGAAGTGTCAGAGGGATATGAATCTTATCCGCGTAAATCTGACACTTGTGGCATTTCTTCACATATTTGCAGCAGTCAGACTCCATTGTCAGCCAATAGTAGCCTGCTTTCAACATCTTTCTAGCCATGGCATGTCCATTGGAATGAGTACCAAATGAACCCTCATGGACCTCAGTCATCAACAGGTTTGCTTCGTGTCTATCCACGCATCTGAGCAAAACCATGTCAAAATTTCTCTTGTACAGCACTTCACTAGTGAGGTAGAAACTGCCTGACAACCTTCTCAAAGTTTTCCTGTCTTTCACAGATGCCCCAGGCGGGTAGACCTGGTTCTGGAGGAAATTCTTAATATCAAAATACCAAGGCTTGTCATCATTCACTTCTTCTACTGCAAACACGTGAGCTGGTCTATCCAAGCGCATCACGACAATGTTGGGAACTTCATTCCAATACTTGACAACAATCATTGTAGCAAGCGTAGCAAGCGCATCTGCCATCCGATTATCCTCTCGAGGAATATGATGAAAATCAACTTCAGTAAAGAAAGTTGAAATCCTTCTCGCATAATCTCTATATGGAATGAGACCTGGTTGATTCGTCTCCCATTCACCCTTTATCTGATTAACAACCAGGGCCGAATCACCATACACATCAAGATGCTTGATTCTCAAATCAATGCATTCTTCCAGTCCCATAATACAGACCTCATACTCAGCCATATTATTCGTGCATTTGAAAAGTTAGCCTTGCTGTAAGCGGAATATGCGTGCCATGAGGAGTAATGATTACTGCCCCAATTCCATTTCCGTACTGATTTACAGCGCCATCAAACACCATCGTCCATCTGGAACCAGGTTCCGGACCTTCATCAAGTGTAGGCTCATCACAATCTTTCATTTTCAAATACAGAATCTCCTCATCAGGGAAGTCGTACTGAACAGACTGATGATCTTCAATTGGCTGGTGTGCTAGGTGGTCAGCCAAGATACTACCTTTGATAGCTTTCTGAGCTCGATACTCGATATCATACTCAGACAACAACATCTGCCAACGGGAAATCCTCCCAGTTAAAGCAGGCTTCTCGAAAATATACTTGATCGGATCCATTCTGGATATCAACCAAGTTATATGATTTATCATGTACTGGCGCAAACTGTAACACCCTTCTAAATACCCCAAATATTTAATTAAAACAACAGCATATAAATCAATATCAGAGTAATCATGCACCAAGGGTGTCACATAATACTTCACATAATTCACCGTAAAAATCAGTCATGCTCATTATTTAATCCAACATAAACACTTCTTTAAAAATTCGCAGCGGATAGAAACATTCAACATCTGTAATATCTTAAAATTAACATTTATTCAACAATTAAAACATCCCGTCCCGATGTTACATCTATCAGAGCATGACCCACTAAAACCACTCTAGACTTCAAGCACTAGCTTCTACTCAACTCACTGCTCGTTACCTGAAAAATATAACTGTAAGGGTGAGTTCCTCAATCGATATAACAAATATTATAAATCATCATGTTATGTTAAGTAACTTTACACGTTAATCACCCACATCATATCATGCATTCGGTAGCAGCATATTCAACTCAACATCATATTCAAACACAACGTAAATGCAACTCAAATGAGACTCGACTCTTCATGCATGTGGTACCATTTGGAGTAAAACTCCCAACTTAAAATCATTGCCAGTTTAGTGGGCATCAAGGCATAAGCCTTCAACTTTCAACTTAAAATTTTTGCCAATCCAGGCCAACGTGGTGTGAGCAAAAGCCCCATAATTTTTGCCAATCCAGGCCAACGTGGTGTGAGCAAAAGCCCCGACTTAATGCATATGAATGTATATGGCATGTACGACTTGAAAGTTCAACAACATAATAACAACGACAACATAACAGCTTTTTCAGCAACAACAACTTAAAAATCAACTTTGGCTCATCAGCCTACAACTCAGCATTTTCAACAAAACAACTTATATTCAACTTTGGCTCATCAGCCTACAACTTAATATTTTCCACAAAAACAACTTATCAACATATTTGCATCAACATTTCGCAACATAGACTCCACGAATTTATTTATCACAATTGGATACAATAGGCCAATCACCAATTACACTTACATCATAAAAATCAACCATTTTTACATACTGCAACAGTGTTAACCGGTTAACGCTATAGGTTAACCGGTTAACGCAGGAAAATTACACTTCCAGGCAAAACGCAACAGTGTTAACCGGTTAACGCTATAGGTTAACCGGTTAACGCAGGCAAAACTCAACATTTTTCACAATTTATAACAGTGTTAACCGGTTAACACCCTGGGTTAACCGGTTAACGCAGGCGAAACAGCAGTTCCTGCGCTAACACAAGGCAGAATGCAGAGTTTCCGCATTTTCCGCCGTTGGAGGACTTCCGGACCTCCGATTCAACTTCCGTAAAAAGCTATACGCTCAGAAATTCACAATACACTCAAACACAAATTCAATTTCAGCTTTAATACAACTTATTCAACATAATTTCTCAGCATTCTAAATCCCAATTAGGGTCAATCGACGGCTTATCACTACCCATTACATGTTAATCGATAATACCCATTAAACGACGATAAACTCCCCTTACCTTAACAATCCGGCAACTCTTCGAGCTTCAAGCTTTTCCGTTCTCCAACCTTTGCTCTACAGCTCTTTGCCCTTTTCCTCTTCTCTGCAGCTTCTTGGTTTTCACGTAAAAACCTTTTCCAAAAATGAAAACCTTTTCTCTTATTCCACTTATATATTTTCCAATAATAATTATTATTCCAAAATAATAATAATAATCCAATAATTCAATTTATTTAATTAAATTATTAAATATATTATTAACTTAATTAAATAATTCTTTTACTTTATTTGGGGTGTTACAACTCTCCCCCACTAAAAGAGTTTTCGTCCTCGAAAACATACCTCAAACAAATAACTCTGGATAGGATTCCTTCATCTGACTCTCCAGTTCCCAAGTCACATTGCCACCTGCTGGTCCTCCCCAAGCTACCTTCACTAAGGCAATCTCTTTACCCCGCAACTGCTTCAACTCTCGATCCTCGATCCTCATAGGCGATGTTTCAACAGTCAGGTTATCTCTCACCTGTACATCATCCACTTGGACTACATGCGACGGATCATGAATGTACCTCCTCAACTGAGACACATGAAAAACCTCATGCAAATTCGCAAGTGACGGCGGTAAAGCGATACGATAGGCTACCTCTCCTATCCTCTCTAAAATCTGATAAGGACCAATAAATCGAGGTGTCAACTTCTTCGACTTCAAAGCCCGACCAACACCTGTTATCGGAGTAACACGAAGAAACACATGATCTCCCTCTTGAAACTCAAGTGACTTCCTCCTCTTATCATGATAACTCTTCTGACGACTCTGAGCAATTCTCATCTTCTCCTGAATCATCTTAATCTTTTCCGTAGTTTGTTGAACAATTTCCGGTCCGACCACAGCACTCTCACCGGACTCACACCAACATAACGGTGTCCGACATCTCCTACCATACAAAGCTTCAAACGGCGCCATACCAATGCTCGAATGAAAACTATTGTTGTAGGTAAACTCAATCAACGGTAAATAACAATCCCAACCACCTCCTTTTTCCAAAACACAAGCTCTCAAAAGATCTTCTAATGACTGAATCGTCCTCTCAGTCTGACCGTCAGTCTGCGGATGATATGCAGAACTCAATCTCAGCTTAGTTCCCAAAGCTCTCTGCAAACCTTCCCAGAACTTCGATGTAAATCTAGGATCTCTGTCCGAAACAATACTCGACGGAATACCATGCAAACTTACAATCTTCTCAATATACAACTCAGCCAATTTTTCTAACGGATAATCCATTCTAATCGGAATGAAATGAGCCGACTTTGTTAATCTGTCAACAATCACCCAAATAGCTTCAAAATTCTTACTTGTCCTCGGTAAACCAGAAACAAAATCCATACTGATACTATCCCACTTCCACTCTGGAATAGCCAACGGTTGCATTAGCCCAGACGGCTTCTGATGCTCAATCTTTGACTTCTGACAAGTCAAACAGGAATAAACAAAACTCGCAATTTCTCTTTTCATTCCCGGCCACCAAAATAACTTCTTCAAATCATGATACATCTTCGTAGCTCCAGGATGAATACTCAGACCACTACGATGTCCTTCCTCAAGAATACTCTTCTTAAGCTCGGTAACATCCGGAATACACACCCGACTACCAAACTTCAAAATACCATTCTCATCAACTCTGAATTCGCCACCTTGACCTTGATTCACTAGAGTCAACTTATCAACCAAAAGCATATCAGATTTCTGACCCTCTCTGATCTCATCCAGAATACCACTTGTCAACTTCAACATTCCCAATTTAACACTATTGTGAGTACTCTCACACACCAAACTCAAGTCTCTAAACTGTTCAATTAAATCCAATTCCTTAACCATTAACATAGACATATGTAATGATTTCCGACTCAATGCATCAGCCACTACGTTTGCTTTACCCGGATGGTAATTCAACCCAAAGTCATAATCCTTCAGAAACTCTAACCATCTTCTCTGCCTCATATTCAGCTCTTTCTGATCAAACAAATACTTTAAACTTTTGTGGTCACTGAAAACCTCAAATCTTGACCCGTACAAGTAATGTCTCCATAACTTCAGAACAAACACCACAGCTGCCAACTCTAAATCGTGCGTCGGATAGTTCCTCTCATGAACCCTCAGCTGTCTTGAAGCATAAGCTATAACCTGCTTATTCTGCATCAACACGCCACCCAAACCCAACAATGAAGCATCGCAATAAACTTTAAATGATTCCGACGAACTCGGTAATATCAGAATAGGAGCAGTAGTCAACCTTCTCTTTAGCTCTTGGAAACCTTCTTCATATTTTGAGTCCCAAACAAACGCTTTCCCCTTTCTAGTCAACATCGTCAACGGTAACGCCAACTTAGAAAATCCCTCAATGAACTTCCTATAATAACCAGCCAAACCAAGAAAACTTCGAATCTCAGCAACAAACTTCGGAGCTTCCCACTTAGATACCGCTTATATCTTAGAAGGATCAACAGCCACACCATCTCTTGAAATCACATGACCAAGAAAACTTACCTCTCCTAACCAAAATTCGCACTTGGACAATTTAGCAAATAACTTCTTTTCTCGTAGGACTTCTAAAACCACTCTCAAATGTTCAGCATGCTCTTCTTCAGATTTCGAATACACCAAAATATCATCAATAAACACCACAACAAACTTGTCTAGGTACGGATGGAAAATCCTATTCATATACTCCATAAATACTCCAGGTGCATTAGTCACACCAAAAGGCATTACAGAATACTCATAATGTCCATACCTTGTTCTGAAAGCAGTCTTCTGAATATCCTCTGTTTTCACACGGATCTGATGATACCCAGATCTCAAATCTATTTTACTGAACACACTTGCACCAACCAACTGATCCATCAAATCATCAATCCTCGGCAAAGGATACCGATTCTTGATCGTCACTTTATTCAGTTGCCTGTAGTCCACACACAACCTCATAGTACCTTCTTTCTTCTTAACCAATAGCACTGGTGCACCCCACGGTGACACACTCGGACGAATAAATTTCTTATCCAATAGATCTTCCAACTGACTCTTTAATTCAGTTAACTCAACAGCAGACATACGGTACGGAGCCATCGATATCGGCCTAGTACCAGGTACCAAGTCAATAGAGAACTCCACTTCACGCTCTGGCGGCAATTCATTCACTTCTTCCAGAAACACATCAGGAAAATCACACACCACAGCTAGATCGCAAATCATCAGTTTATCTTTAGCCTCCAAAGTCGCTAACAGCATAAACAACTCTGCCCCATCAGCTACTTCCTCATCCACTTGTCTCGCTGATAGAAACAAACTCTTTCCTTCCTCACTCTCAGGAAATATCACAGTCTTATCAAAACAATTGATAGAAACTCGGTTAAACACCAACCAGTTCATACCCAGAATAACATCAATCTGCACTAGTGGAAGACACACTAGGTCCATCCCAAAGTCCCTACTAAAAATACTCAAAGGACAATTTAAACAAACCGAAGTAGTAGTCACTGAACCCTTCGCAGGAGTATCAATTACCATACTACCAAACATCTTAGATATCTCTAACTTAAGTTTCACAGCACAATCCAAAGATATAAAGGAATGAGTCGCACCTGTGTCAATAATAGCTACAAGAGGAAAGCCATTAATATAACACGTACCTCGGATCAAACGATCATCTGCAGAAGTCTCAGAACCCGATAAAGCAAAGACCTTGCCTCCTGACTGATTCCCTTTCTTCGGCTTCTGACACTGACTTCCAATATGCCCTTCTTCTCCGCAATTAAAACAACTCACTTCCTTGTGCTTGCAATCAGCTATTGCATGGCCAATCTTACCACAGCGAAAACACCTCTTTACTTCAGCAGTGCATACATTACTCTTATGACCAGCCTGACCACACTTGAAGCAAACTATACCAGTAGGAGCACCTCCCCCACTAGCTCTCTGAGCCGGAGCAGCTCTTTGTCTCCCTTTTCCAGCTGGAACATCATACGGCTTGCCACGGTTTTGATGTTGCTTGCCTCTGCGGTCACTGACAATCTTGTAATGAGCATTATTGTCTTCTTCAAATATCCTGCAGCTATCAACCAAATCAGTAAAAATGCGTATCTTCTGATACCCAACAGCCTTCTTAATTTCAGAGCGCAATCCGTTCTCAAACTTGATGCACTTCGAAAATTCAGCACCACCACCAGTGTAATGAGGATAAAATTTGGACAACTCCACAAATTTCGCAGCATAATCAGTGACAGACATGTTTCCTTGCTTCAGCTCAAGGAATTCAATTTCCTTCTTACCACGGACATCTTCCGGATAATACTTCCTCAGAAATTCCCTACGGAATACATCCCAAGTAATGAATTCACCTGCCACGGTCAACCTCTCGTGAGTCTCTAGCCACCAGTCATCAGCTTCGACTGCTAGCATGTGAGTACCATACCGAACCTTCTGAGCTGGAGTGCAATCCATAACACGGAAGATTCTCTCAATCTCTTTCAACCATCCCAAGGCTGCATCTGGATCATGCTTCCCTTTAA
Source organism: Lathyrus oleraceus (assembly GCF_024323335.1). Taxonomy (NCBI): domain Eukaryota; kingdom Viridiplantae; phylum Streptophyta; class Magnoliopsida; order Fabales; family Fabaceae; genus Lathyrus; species Lathyrus oleraceus. The sequence goes on from NC_066581.1 coordinate 242,397,113, forward strand.
ACACCGGCGGATTCTCTCTCTGAAAAGTCGCCAAGCTACGTGACCCAGCATCACCACCAGCATTTGGCAAGTTCTGCACCGCTTGTGCCATTGCTTGCATTGCGGCAGCCATTGCAGCGTCATTCCTTCCAGCCATTTCAACTTATCAATACAACACAACTTAACGTTAGATTAATAACAATTACACAATTGTTAGACAGTAACGACACGACAACTGGCCGGACAGACCGACCTGCTCTGATACCACTAATGTAACACCCTTCTAAATACCCCAAATATTTAATTAAAACAACAGCATATAAATCAATATCAGAGTAATCATGCACCAAGGGTGTCACATAATACTTCACATAATTCACCGTAAAAATCAGTCATGCTCATTATTTAATCCAACATAAACACTTCTTTAAAAATTCGCAGCGGATAGAAACATTCAACATCTGTAATATCTTAAAATTAACATTTATTCAACAATTAAAACATCCCGTCCCGATGTTACATCTATCAGAGCATGACCCACTAAAACCACTCTAGACTTCAAGCACTAGCTTCTACTCAACTCACTGCTCGTTACCTGAAAAATATAACTGTAAGGGTGAGTTCCTCAATCGATATAACAAATATTATAAATCATCATGTTATGTTAAGTAACTTTACACGTTAATCACCCACATCATATCATGCATTCGGTAGCAGCATATTCAACTCAACATCATATTCAAACACAACGTAAATGCAACTCAAATGAGACTCGACTCTTCATGCATGTGGTACCATTTGGAGTAAAACTCCCAACTTAAAATCATTGCCAGTTTAGTGGGCATCAAGGCATAAGCCTTCAACTTTCAACTTAAAATTTTTGCCAATCCAGGCCAACGTGGTGTGAGCAAAAGCCCCATAATTTTTGCCAATCCAGGCCAACGTGGTGTGAGCAAAAGCCCCGACTTAATGCATATGAATGTATATGGCATGTACGACTTGAAAGTTCAACAACATAATAACAACGACAACATAACAGCTTTTTCAGCAACAACAACTTAAAAATCAACTTTGGCTCATCAGCCTACAACTCAGCATTTTCAACAAAACAACTTATATTCAACTTTGGCTCATCAGCCTACAACTTAATATTTTCCACAAAAACAACTTATCAACATATTTGCATCAACATTTCGCAACATAGACTCCACGAATTTATTTATCACAATTGGATACAATAGGCCAATCACCAATTACACTTACATCATAAAAATCAACCATTTTTACATACTGCAACAGTGTTAACCGGTTAACGCTATAGGTTAACCGGTTAACGCAGGAAAATTACACTTCCAGGCAAAACGCAACAGTGTTAACCGGTTAACGCTATAGGTTAACCGGTTAACGCAGGCAAAACTCAACATTTTTCACAATTTATAACAGTGTTAACCGGTTAACACCCTGGGTTAACCGGTTAACGCAGGCGAAACAGCAGTTCCTGCGCTAACACAAGGCAGAATGCAGAGTTTCCGCATTTTCCGCCGTTGGAGGACTTCCGGACCTCCGATTCAACTTCCGTAAAAAGCTATACGCTCAGAAATTCACAATACACTCAAACACAAATTCAATTTCAGCTTTAATACAACTTATTTAACATAATTTCTCAGCATTCTAAATCCCAATTAGGGTCAATCGACGGCTTATCACTACCCATTACATGTTAATCGATAATACCCATTAAACGACGATAAACTCCCCTTACCTTAACAATCCGGCAACTCTTCGAGCTTCAAGCTTTTCCGTTCTCCAACCTTTGCTCTACAGCTCTTTGCCCTTTTCCTCTTCTCTGCAGCTTCTCGGTTTTCACGTAAAAACCTTTTCCAAAAATGAAAACCTTTTCTCTTATTCCACTTATATATTTTCCAATAATAATTATTATTCCAAAATAATAATAATAATCCAATAATTCAATTTATTTAATTAAATTATTAAATATATTATTAACTTAATTAAATAATTCTTTTACTTTATTTGGGGTGTTACACAAACGCTTAGCAGCCCAAGCCAAAGCACAGCACGACTTCTCAAGCATTGAGTACCGAGACTCACAATCAGTAAACTTCTTACTGAGGTAGTAGATAACAAATTCTTTCTTCCCTGATTCATCTTGTTGACCGAGTACACAACCCATCGAGTCTTCAAGCACAGTCAGATACATAATCAGAGGTCTTCCTTCTACAGGAGGAGACAAGATTGGAGGTTCAGACAGATACTCTTTGATACTGTCGAAAGCTTTCTGGCAATCCTCGGTCCAATCATGAGACTGATCTTTCCGAAGGAGCTTGAATATCGGCGCACATGTGGCAGTCATGTGAGATATAAATCTGGAAATGTAGTTCAAGCGGCCAAGAAAACCTCGGACTTGCTTCTCAGTTTTGGGTGCAGGCATCTCTTGTATTGCTTTGACCTTTGCAGGATCAACTTCAATACCTCTCTCGCTGACAACAAAACCCAACAACTTGCCGGAACGGACTCTAAATGTACATTTGTTCGGATTCAAGCGAAGTCTAAACTTCCTCAGACGCTGAAAAAGCTTCAACAAATGCTAAACATGCTCAACTTCCGTTCGGGACTTAGCAATCATATCATCGACATAAACCTCTATCTCCTTGTGCATCATGCCATGAAACAAGGTAGTCATTGCTCGTTGATACGTGGCTCCGACGTTCTTCAAACCGAAGGGCATCACTCGATAACAGAATGTTCCCCAAGGTGTGATGAATGTTGTCTTCTCCATATCTTCGGGTGCCATCTTGATTTGATTATAACCGAAAAATCCGTCCATAAAGGAAAATACTTTGAATTTAGCTGTATTGTCTACCAACATGTCAATGTGTGGTAGAGGAAAATCATCTTTAGGACTAGCTTTATTCAAATCTCTGTAATCAACACACATACGGACTTTTCCGTCCTTCTTAGGCACAGGCACAATGTTGGCCACCCATTGAGGATATGTAGAAGTCACCAGAAACCCCGCATCAATTTGCTTCTGAACTTCCTCTTTGATCTTCACTGCCATATCTGGATGAGTTCTTCTGAGCTTCTGCTTCACAGGCACGCACTCAGGCTTCAAAGGCAGGAAATGTTGCACAATATCCGTATCTAGACCCGGCATTTCTTCATATGACCAAGCAAAGATATCTGAATATTCTCGTAGTAACTCAATCAACCCCTTCTTGACGGACTCTTCAAGAAGTGCCCCAATCTTCACCATACGAACACAATCCTCAAACCCCAAGTTGACTGTTTCCAGATCTTCAAGGTGCGGCTGAATGATCTTCTTCTCGTGCTCAAGGAGACGGGTAATCTCATCAGGAATCCCTTCAACATCATCTTCCTCTGCCTCGAATACAGGGAATTCAAAATTGGGAGATGGCGTTGGATCATTATGTTCAACGGGTTTCAGAATCAACCTGCATAATGATTTTGGTTAATAAAAACTTTAGAATTTAAACAAGCAAATCATTATGCAGATGAAAAAGATTGCTTTTATTCTTGTTTTTATGGGTTTTTTGTGATCACTAATTTCATGCAAAAGCAAAAAGTGAAAATAAATGGAAAAACAAATGTTTAACAATGCATTAATTGAATGAAACATCATTGTATTAAATGCTGCCAACAATGTCATCGCTTCTCCTTTTGGCATGGGAGAAGGGTTTTGAACAAAGTGAACAATTACTCTGATCTATGGATGACTGTAGGAACATCTACAGCGACCCAATTGTGGCAGACACCACCAGGTATGATGAAGTTGTTCAGATCCTCTGCGTCCTCTTCCAAGATAGCAGCAGCTTCTTCAGGTTGATCAGCATGGATGAATCCCCTACTCTTGAACAAACCTTGCTCATTGAATTCCCCAGACGAATAGCCAATGCCAGCCCAGGATCTGTTGTCTTCAAGCTCAATCATCTTTCCTAAACCAGCAACTGCACCACATTCAATGGCCAGTTTCGCATCACGATAGGAAGTAAATGAAGGAGACTTCTTCTTAATTGGTTCAACAATAGATAAAGCTTGGAACGGAGTTCCAACTTCATCCTCAGCATCAATATACGAGAAAGAAGACAGGTGGCTAACCAGGAGAGCCTTTTCTCCCCCTACCACAACCAGTTTCTTATTCTTAACAAATTTCAGCTTCTGGTGTAGGGTGGATGTGACGGCGCCAGCCTCGTGAATCCATGGTCTACCAAGGAGACAGCTATATGATGGGTGGATCTCCATAACCTGGAAGGTAACTTGGAAATCACTGGGTCCAATCTTGATTGGGAGATCAACTTCCCCAATCACAGTCTTACGCGACCCATCAAAAGCCTTCACAACAACACCACTCTGCCTCATGGGAGGCCCCTGATATGACAATCGAGAGAGTGTGGTCTTTGGCAATACATTCAAAGATGATCCAGTGTCCACTAGCACGTTGGACATGGCACAGACTTGCAGTTCATAGAGATGTGTAAAGCCATGTTGTGGTCTCTTCCCTCCTCAGGGAGATCAGCGTCACAGAAACTCAAAGTGTTGCAAGCAGTGATGTTTGCAACTATACTGTCAAATTGTTCTATGGTGACATCGTGATCAACATAAGCCAGATCCAAAACTTTCTGCAGAGCCTCCCTATGGGGTTCTGAATTCAGCAACAAAGATAGAACGGAGATTTTGGATGGCGTTTGTAGAAGCTGATCTACAACGTTGTACTCACTCTTCTTGATGAGCCTCAACATCTCATCACATTCTTCATTCACAATGCCACTCGGGCCAACTGAAGAAACAGGAGTCTTTTGTACAGAGGAGGGTTTGGCAACAGCAAGTGCCGAATTCTGAACATTCACAACCGTCCCAACCGGGCGCTCAGCAGTATCAGAAACAACATGATGCTTAGGGGGTGCAGAGAACACACGACTACTAGGGGCAATCCGCTCACGTCAGCAATATTGGTGACAGAGGTTGAAGGCAACGACACTTCCCTCCCATCTTCCACAGCAACGGGATTGTATCTGAAAGGAACCGCTCTATCAGATGATTAAGGCACAGGGCCTACGGGCTTGATTATCAGTGAAGGAGAGACCTTCGGCTTGCCGCCATCATAACGGATGACAACAGGCTCAGGCAGCTTGAACACAGGAGAAATAACTTTGACTTCTGGTTCATCTTCATCAACATTACGGTTCTGAAGAATCTCTATGGTACCTTCATCTAATAGCTCTTGAAGCTCTCTTCGCACTTGGCGACACCCCAGACGGTTAACAGAACAGATGCGGCATCTGTCATGGTCATGCTCCATATGGCTGTACTGACACAGCAAACGATGTAATTCGACCAAAGACTGTCGAATATGGCTGACATATTTGACTTTATATTTCCCAGGGCATCCCTGGACCATGTTCACTGATTTCCCATGCTCGGGCAATGGGTTCTTTGTAACATTTGGGCCGGAGTCCTCGAAGCTCAGAATACCGCATCTCATAAGGTCTTGAACCTTAGTCTTCAACGGATAGCAATTCTCAATGTTATGTCCCGGAGCACCGGAGTGATACACACAGTGTTGGTCTGACTTATACCACCATTGCGGATTCGCAAGCACAGCTGGAGGATCCCTGGGAGTAACCGGCTTCCTTTCCAACAAGGAAGGATATAATTCAGCGTATGACATAGGAATGGGATCGAAGCTGATCTTCTTCCTATCATAATTCAAGTTAGCTTGATTACTAGTGCTGCCACGAGGCTGGTAAGCCTGTTGCTGTGGACGATGTTGCTGTTGATACTGAGGTTGCTGATGCTGATTAGGCTGCTGATACTGAGCATTATCCCTGAAAATAGGTGCTATATGAGCCACCTGATGCTGATTGCTAGTACGACGTACCGGCTTCCTCTGAACAGAGGGTCTTCTTGGTTTAGCATGGGACTGCACAACATGTGCCTCCCCATCTTTCTTCTTAAACGCCCCATACCGTTTGTAGCACCTCAAATTTGCACCTCCCACTTTGTACATTCATTTTCATGTTTAGGTCATTAACATTACATTGTCCACTGCATAGCATTGCATTGTCCATTGCCTAGTGCAAGTCATCAGTCAGACTAGTCAGGAGATCCAGTTGTGCAAGCAAGCAAGTGCAATTCCTATTGAAGCAAAGCCCTAGGGTTGGTCCATTGAGTTCATGTGACCTCGGGATCATTTTAAAGTGGTTTGGCCAAAGATTGGATGCTCAAGACTCATCAGTCAATGATCAATTCATCTGAAACCCTAGAAAGTCAACCAAAGTCAACTGTGCATGAAATCATGGATTTGAAGGTGGGAGATGGTTGGAAAGGCCTCATTCATGTCCATACAAGACTCATTTGACATTGCAAACATCAACATTGAAGAATTTGAGGTCAGATGAAAAGTTTCCAAAAATAGTAAGGGACCTGTAATTTCAACTTGCCAAAAATGGAAAGGTCTTCTCCTCAAGTTTACATTATCAAGGAAGCTTCAAATGAAATTTTGTCCAACATGAAAGTTGAATATCTTGCTCTCACCTTTCCAAAAAGTTCAAGAACATGAATTTCCCATGTGTGGTTGAGAAATTATGGATCAATCATTGCCAAGTCAATTTGAAGTTCAAAAGGGGATAACTTTCACACCACAAGGCCAATTGATGTGGGATATTTGTTAACATTCTTGTTTTAACATGAGCTATCCAAATCATGCATCACATTTCATCATTTCTCATCACAAAAATATTGGATTTTTCATTTGAATTAAATTTGAATTTTGGAGGGAAAAGTCTAGTTTGAAAAATAAGCATTATCCATGCATTCCAACATTGGCATTTGGATCCAAATGAAATTTCAAGGTGAATTAAGCATGAACTCGTGTACTGAAGCAATCATTCCATACACATAAGGTGAATTGACCAAATTTGCATTACACTTGCATTTTACTTAATTCCAATTGCATTTGGTTAATTATGATTAAGAACTTCATTAGTGCATCATATATAAGGATAATCCTAACAGAAAATGCCATTAACATTCCATTTGGTTCAGATCTAGATCAAAATTGCAAATTTCACAAACTTTTTCTCTCCACTTTTCTGCAAATTTCTTCATAGACCTTGCATTGTTCTTCATTGATCCAGCATCCACAAGCATTTTTGGACAGGATTGAAGCTAGAATTCATCATTTTCGTGCACCTCAGTTGAGATTTCTGGAGGAATCAAGCACTGTTGAGCTACGATCTTTCCTTCATTCACCTATCCAAGCATTGTAGAGCACCTGTTTCACCTTGCCAAGGCCTGAATCGCACGATCCCACTACTGCTACTTCTTGAAGGTCAGAATTCAATGTTCTTAATTCATAAAATTGATGCATGATTCTTGTAGATCTTTGAACGTAGGTTATAATGAGCTTTAAATCGTGGAATTTCATCGAGTATTGAAATAGTTATGCTGATTTTAAGATTGATGTACAAAACTTCTTTGGCTCGATCCGTGCATGTTGTTGAGAATTAGGATAAATTGATGTTAGATTAGTGATGTGCTTGGAAAGATGAAGCTAATGATATAGGTTTTGTGCATTTTGGTGATAATCTGTTCTTGACCTGGGATTTGTGATGAACACGCATGAACACTTAGGGTTTTAGCTGGAAAGAACGTGTTTGATCCTTCAGCATCTGTTTTGCATGCGATTCCATGTTTATGTGCATGTACTGGTACAGCGTGTCCATGGCGTGGCACTTTGATTGGTTCAACGCGCCTCACAATGCCACATCACTTTAATGAAACGCAGAGTTTCATGGTGAAGGCGCGCTAGTTCAAATAATCCACTCCCTTCGATTCCAGCTGAGGGACATTCCACATTTGGCTTTTGGCATTTTGGTTCATTATTTCAACCATGTTCTATATGCTTGCTTCACATGTTTTTTTAATTTTTTCTCCATTTCAAAAATCCATATCTTCATGAATAATTGTCCAATTGAGATGAGATTTTTTGCATGATGTTCCTCATGATCTCTAATATTTTTTGATGATTTTTCCAGAAATTGTGCACGCATGGATTTTAATTTTGGCTAGGGAATGTTTACACATGTGTTTTCTTGATATGCTTTGCCATTTTTGTTGTGAAATGATGAGTTTTAATCCAACATTCTTGAAATTTTGCATGCTTAAAATAGACATCCTTAGGGACATTTTGGTATAGAGTTTGCATTTTTCCCATTCCTGGTTGATGAGATATGATCTGTTGAATGTAGGTGTGACAATTTGTGTCACACCTTTGCTTGCTTGACTTGTTGATTTTCATTACCATGCCAATTCAGTGCCAGTTGATATGATTTTTTGCATGATGCTACTTCTGGATGTTAGGATTTCTTGTGAATTTTTGTAGAATTGTTGAATGCATTTCCAATTTGTTTGAGATTTTCTTTGCTGGTTGGTCATGTTTGGACTTTTGGATAGTCATGAATTTAGATGATTTGTGAAATGCTTGATGTTTATCATATGAACTTGGAATTTTGTACATGTGTTCTAGACACTTTGAAGTTTGCCATGGCTTTGGTTTGAATCATTTATCATGTGTAGATTCTGTTTTATGCTTGTGTGAAGTTGATGTATGAAATTGTGCTTCCTTTGAGCTTGTTTTGCCTTGCCTTGCCTTAGGGAATTTAGTTGACATGCTTCCACTTGTCCAAATGACTTGAATTTTGGTATGATGATCATGTGATGAATGCTGTTTAGCCATGATTTTTGTTGGAATTTATTGAATCCTTTTTGAGTTGATGTGGATTGGTTCATTCTGGTTGCTTCTATGAGCTTTGAAATGCATGCCTTGCCATGTTTGCCTTATGAAATGAAATTGGTTGATGCTGTTGATATGAGACCACTTGGATATTGTTCTTGATTGGTTTAAATTGATTCTTGCCAATTTTCATGTTCTGTTTTGAATTATTTCTCCCTCTTTGACCCTAGGCCATGTCCTAGTGGTTAGTGCTTATGTTTGAGTTGTGTTTTCAGGACAAGAAGCATATGGCCTTGAGGAGTTTGATTCATTTGCTCAATTGGAGTGATATTTGGTTGATGTTGATTAACATTAAGTTGTTTTGTAGGTGGATTAGCTCCTTTGAGTTGAGCTTGTGCTTTGCTTGATGCATTGCTTGTTGTCTGTTTGTACAGTTAACTGTTGACTTTTAGTCTGTCTGTTTAACTTTTTGAGTTGAATACTGACTGAGTTAGATTGTTTTCAGGTACATTAGTTGCTTAAGTTCTTTTGAACTTGCTTTTGATGTTGCTTGGTTGCTTAACCAATTTGAGGTATAACTCACTGACTCCATGTAGTCTGGAAGACCTGGCCTGTTACTTGGTCAGGCACCTGTCTGAAGCCCTCCTTAAGAGGCAATGCTTGTGTATATTTATTTTTGTGCCAAGCAGGAAAAGACCTTTGATAAGGCAATTGGCAGATACAAGAGATGTGCAATCCATCTCCTGCTATTCAGTTGAGTCATCCCTTTGCTCACATTACATGTTGATGCAGTGTGGATATTAACCCAAGATCCTTGTACAGTTGTGTCAGTCATATGTGTAGAAGGGTTCCAACTTTCTGAACCCACACTTTCATTTGTCTAAAGCTCTCCCAGGCCAGGGATAAGAGCTGTGAGGCACACTCCTCAGTTCCTATTTCATCTGCTTCACCCTAACTCTCAATGTTAGGATTAAGAGCTAACATCACCCGATTCCAGATGGCTTGTGTTTCACAGCCTAACCCTTGTGTGAGCCAGCTTTGTGTGTATATAGTGTGTGCTATTTGCGTGATAGTTTGCTTTGCCTGTGCTGTTTAGGATAGCTTGCTCCCTGTGAAAGTTAGATAGCAACCTTAACTTAGGGATGATATGCATGATAACATCTAGGCTCGAGTCGTAGTCTCCCTAGTTGTGTCTCCCTTGGTATCTGGTTAGGCTAGTCCTTTGTCCCTGCGTAGGGGAACTACGTCGCCCTGATCCTCATACCAGATGAGGTACGTAGGCAGGAGATGAGCTGATCTCTCCGGGCGCCCTTTTCGTTTTGTCTTGTGTGTGTTAGGAGATGGATGTAAGACCAGCGATTGGCATTCCGTATCCTATTGTTGTGTGCTTGGAGTCCGATATAAGTCCAGCGATTGGCATTTGGTTTCCAGTGTGTGTTTGTTGGTTCGGAGTCTGATGTAAGTCCAGCGATCGGCATTCGGTTTCCATGTTTGCCTGTGTTTGTGTGGAGTTTGACGTAAGTCCAGCGATTGGCAGTCGATTTCCTGGGTGGTTTTGTCTTGCGTGCTTTAGCCGAGCTACGAGTGCTCTGATTCTTCTTTAGTCCGAGAAGATACGTATGCATAGGATGCGACATCCTAGCGAGCACGTTTCCCCTGTCCGAACTACGTCAACTCTGATGTCTATGTTTGACAGACTACGTAGGCCTAGGATGCGATATCCTGCCGAGTCAGTTTCTTTTGTTTTCTTGTGTCTCTTTCAGCCAGTGTTTGATGTTGGTGAGCAGTGTTTTAGCAACCATTTTCCTTCCTTTTGTGCGTGGATCCCGTCGAGTACGACGGATGCGTAAGGGTGCTAATACCTTCCCTTCGCATAACCGACTCCCGATCCCATTCTCTTTGGTCGCGAGACCATGTCGTTTCCAGGTTTACTTCGAGCGTTTCCTTTCCCTCTTTTGGGATAAATAACGCACGGTGGCGGCTCTGTTGTTTTGTTTTCCCGCCGGTTTTTCGCGTAATGCGATAGCTGGCGACTCTGCTGGGGACCTGAGAAGTTGACCTCTTGCTGGTCCATCTTCCCTAAGCGAGTCTCTCCTAGCGCTCTCTAGGTTAGGGTTTTGGTTGCTGTTTGCTGCTTTATTTATTGCATTCATTTATTTATTATTTGCATTTATGTGTGCATTAATGTTTGCATTCATTCATATTCATCTGTGCTGGCTGTGCTGTGTTTCTCTGTTTGGGGTGGGAGTTACTCGAGGTAAAAGGCCCAATACCCAGGCTATGAGTGAAATCTAGGAAACCTAAGAATAGAGTGATTCATGGGAAGTGGGTGGTATGCGCCACTTAGCGGAACATTTATATCACGAGCAGTTCAGACCCTGGTGGGATATTATCGTTACATACGTCGGGTGTGTATATGATGATATTCTGTGAAAGGTTATTTATGCTTCGTTTCTCTTGACCTTACCCTGGCCTAGATGACACCCGTGAGTGGGGAGGGAATGATCATTATTACAGGTACAGTTGGTGACTTGTCGGTGACTTGTTGGTGACTTGGTTCCTCAGATTGGGTTCAAATGACAGTTTATCAGATGACTTTGGGTTTCAGATGAATTGTGGTTCCGAGTTCGAGCCGAAGCTTCGATCCTGTGTTCAGAGATGCACAACCTGCCAGTCTTGTCTGCATCATTTGCATCATAACATGTTTATTTTCAAAAGAAATGCAATAAAAAAGAATTGAAAAAAAGAAAAGAAAAAAGAAAAAAACTAATCCCTGCATGCATATCATTTCTCAGGTACATTCCAGAGTCTATTCACTGATAGAGATGGCAACAGTCCCAGAGATGAAGCGGAAGACTTGTTCCTATAGCTTTCACCGTGAGCCTTTGACGTCTCTGATAGAGTTGAGCAACCTTGTGACCAGTGGTAATCTGAAGGGGTTTGTCAATCAGTATGGGGATATTCTGACACTGTTGAAGATGGTAGTTGATCCAGTGCCATTACAGACTCTTCTTCAGTTCTACGACCCGGAGCTTCGTTGCTTCACCTTTCAGGACTATCAGTTGGCGCCTACTCTCGAGGAGTACTCTATTCTGTTGAATGTTCCTATCCAGCATCAGGTTCCTTTCTTGGATGTTCCGAAGGAGGTTGATTTCAGAGTTGTCTCCAGAGCTCTCCATTTGGGTATCAAAGAAGTCGGTGATAGTTGGAAGTCCAGTGGGGATGTTGTGGGTTGGCCTTTGAAGTTTCTGTTGAGGATTGCTAGAGGAGAAGCAGAGAAGGGGAATTGGGAAGCTTTTCATGCTCAGTTAGCCATTATGATTTATGGGATCGTCTTGTTCCCGAGTATGCCCAACTTTGTGGACTATGCTGCAGTCATCATTTTTTTTTGGAGGAAACCCGGTTCCTACTCTGTTAGCTGACACTTACTATGCTATCCACAGTAGGCATGGTAAGGGTGGAGCTATCAGATGTTGCCTGCCACTATTGCTCAGATGGTTCTTGTCTCTCCTGCCAGTTAGTGGACCTTTTGTGGATGCTTAGAGCACTCATAGGTGGACTCAGAGGGTTATGTCTCTTACTTCATATGATATCAGATGGCAATCTTACTGGATGGACTGCAGGATGTTATTATGAGTTGTGGAGAATTCCGGAATGTGCCACTTGTAGGGACTAAGGGTTGCATCAATTACAACTCGGTTCTTTCTCTTCGCCAGTTGGGGTTTGTGATGAGTGGAAGACCACTTGATGCTGAGATAGCTGAGAGTGTGTATTTTGAGAAGCGAAGCGATACTGCTAGATTGGAGCAGATAGGAAGAGCTTGGAAGTCTATTGGTGTCCAGGATGGATCTGTCTTAGGGAAGAAGTTTGCCATTGCTATGCCTGATTACATTGATTGGGTCAAGAAGAGAGTGGAAACTTTGTTGTTGCCCTATGATAGGATGAACCCGTTGCAAGTGCAACCACCTTTGATCCTTGCCGAGAGTGTACCTGCTAAGCAGTACAAGCAAGCCCTGATGGAGAATCGCCGATTGAAGGAGAAAGAGCAAGATGCCCAGATGGAGTTGTATCAAGCCAAAGCTGATAGATTGAACCTGACTCATCAACTTAGAGATGTCCAGAGTGTAGATGTTGGTGGAGTAAGGAGCAAGAAGAGATCTTATGCAGAGATGGAGAACTTGCTGAATGCAGAGCACAGAGAGTGTTTGAGATTGCAGAGAGCTGAGGCCAGTTATCAGAAGAAGATCAGAGACTTGGAGAAGCAACTCAGAGACAAAGATATCCAATTGAAGAAGGAAGTCGACCAGAGACTTGCATCAGAGAACCAACTTAGAGCAGAAGTTGTAGAGCTTAGAAGACAGTTGGAGGAGAAGATTACTCCCTTGCCAGAATGTTCAGGGTGTGAATTGTTGATAGACCAGTGTCACTACTTGAAGACGCTCATTCCTGGAAGTCATTTGTCTTAGCTCGTATTCCTGATGTTTATGTTTGTGAATCACCCCCAGGCTTGTTGGGTGGGATTCATTGTTGTACTTTGATGTACCTGGATCTTTGTTGACTTTGTTGTATGATCCTGTTGCTTATCTATAGATGAGGTTGTTGGTTTCACTTTGTGCTTATCACTCTTGTGTATGTTGTTCCTGTGCTGCTGTGTTGATTCTTGTTGCAGGTTGCCATCTTTTGAAGATGAATCAGGCTCTTTGAATGCCTGAGAAATGATCATATCATGTGCATCATATGCATTAGCATCATACTCATATCATATTGCATAACAGGTGTTCTTGCTCGTGACTTCTCACTCTGATTCCTGTGTCAGGCAGGATAGCTGATCGAAGACCGCACCGGTATTCAACCAGACTCAATCAACAAAGAAGTATGGATCAAGTTCAGACCGAGTTGGATGAGATGAGGGCGAACATGGCCCAGTTTATGACGATGATGCAAGGGGTTGCGCAAGGTCAGGAGGAGCTTCGGGCCCTGGTTCAGAGACAAGAGACCGTGATTCAGACGTCCAACCGTGCTTCACCTGTTGTTGCACCTGCTCATGAGAATGTTAATGCTGCTGCTCCCGCCAATGACTATGCCGTGGGGGATGAACTCAGAGGAATAAGAATTAATGGACAGCCTCTTGCTGCATAGATTGTCAATGTCAGAGCTACCCGGGCTCCGGTTCGTCATCCAACTCCGATTGTTGACAGACAAGAGGACATGTTCACACTGCTGAGTGAAGATGATGAAGTTGCTGGAAGAGTTGAGGATAGGGATCGGAAGGTTGATGCCCTTGCTGAGAAGATTAGAGCCATGGAATGTCAGAATTCTTTGGGATTTGACGTTACAAATATGGGTCTAGTGGAAGGGTTAAGGATCCCTTATAAATTCAAGGCACCCTCTTTCGATAAGTATAACGGTACTTCTTGCCCTCGCACCCATGTGCAGGCGTATTATAGGAAAATCTCTGCTTATACCGATGACGAAAAGATGTGGATGTATTTTTTCCAAGATAGTCTATCTGGGGCTTCTTTGGACTGGTACATGGAACTGAAGAGAGATTCTATCCGATGCTGGAGGGATTTGGGAGAGGCCTTCTTGAGGCAATACAAGCACAACATGGACATGGCGCCGAGCCGGACTCAGCTGCAAAGTCTCTGTCAGAAGTCAGAAGAAAGCTTCAAGGAGTACGCCCAGAGGTGGCGTGAATTGGCTGCGAGAGTTCAACCCCCTATGCTGGAAAGGGAGTTGACAAATATGTTTATCGGTACTCTTCAGGGTGTGTTTATGGACCGGATGGGAAGCTGCCCATTCGGTAGTTTTTCCAATGTGGTTATCTGCGGAGAGAGGACTGAGAGCTTGATCAAGGCTGGTAAGATTCAAGATGTGGGGTCCTCGTCTTCCAAGAAACCTTTTGCTGGGGCACCTCGCCGGAGAGAAGGTGAGACTAATGTTGTTCAACACCGCAGAAATCAGAACAGAAGTCAGTACCGTCAGGTTGCTGCAGTAACAATTCCTGCACCTCAACAACGTCAACAACCGCAACAACAGAGAGTTCAACAACAAATGCCACAACAACAACAACAACAACGTCCGTATCAGCCGAGGCAGAGGATGCCTGATCGACGTTTTGACCCATTGCCGATGACCTATGCCGAGTTGCTACCTGAGTTGCTCAGACTAGGGTTTGTTGAACTGAGGACTATGGCGCCGTTGACAAAAATACCACCTGGGTATGATGCCAATGTGCGTTGTGACTTTCATTCTGGTGCACCGGGACACCACATAGAAAACTGCAGGGCTTTCCATCATAAAGTCCAGGACCTGATTGATGCGAAAACTATCAATTTCGCTCCTGTGCCGAATGTTGTTAATAACCCTATGCCGCCGCATGGTGCTCACCGGGTGAACTGCATTGAAGGGGTAGAAGCTGAGGATTTGGTTGTCAGTGTGGACGATGTTCAGACTTCTCTGTCAGTTGTCAAGGGTCGTTTGTTGAATGGGGGTGTCTACCCGGGTTGTGATAAAGACTGTATTGACTGTGCTGAGTCAGATGATGGTTGTGACCAGTTGAGGGCTGGTATTCAGGGTTTGATGAACGAGGGCTGTCTGCAATTCAGTCGGGCTGTCAGAGATCATGGGGCAGTGTCAACTGTCACTATATATTTCAAACCGTCTAAAGGACGTGGGCAAAGAGTTGTTAGTGCGCCTACAACCAGTGGTAATCCAGTTACCATCTCTGCACCAGTTACTGCCAGTAGTCCGACAACCATCGTCGCTCCGGTCAGAAGGGTTGTTGATAGCCGGGTTGTTCCCTGGAAATACGACAATGCCTATCGTAGCAACAGAAGGGATGAGAATCGGGTCATGCCATCGAATCAAGCGCCCGTGACAATTGGTGTGCCAGTCAGTAAAACTCCTGTGGTTGTGAGTCCCGTTGTGGACAATGTCGGTGGACCAGGAGGCTTTACTCGCAACGGACGACTGTTTGCTCCTCAACCGTTGAGGGACGCTAATGCTGAGGCTTTTGCTAAGTCAAAGGGCAAACAGGTTGTTGTTGATGAGGAACCGGCTCAGAAGGAGGTGCCTGAGGATTCGTTCGAGAAGGACGTGGAGGAGTTCATGAGGATCATTAAGAAAAGTGACTACAAGATTGTAGATCAGCTTAACCAGACTCCGTCCAAGATTTCAATTCTCTCTTTGCTGCTGTGCTCTGAGGCACATCGTAACACCTTGTTGAAGATGTTGAACATGGCGTATGTACCTCAAGAGATTTCCGTCAACCAACTAGAGGGTGTAATTGCCAACGTGAGCACCAGGCATGGTTTAGGGTTCACTGACCTAGACTTAACGCCTGAGGGTCGTAATCATAATAAGGCCTTGCACATCACCATGGAGTGCATGGGGCCAGTGTTATCTCACGTGTTGGTGGACACCGGCTCGTCGCTGAATGTGTTGCCTAAACAAATTCTGAAGAAGATATCAGTTGAAGGGGTTGTGCTTACTCCTAGTGACCTGATAGTTCGTGCAATTGACGGATCCAAGCGTTTTGTGTTTGGTGAAGTTACCTTGCCTGTGAAGATAGGTCCAGAGGTGTTTGATATCATCTTCTATGTGATGGACATTCAGCCCGCTTACAGTTGTTTGTTGGGACGTCCGTGGATCCATGCAGTAGGGGCAGTCTCGTCGACTCTCCATCAAAAGCTCAAGTATGTCTGGAACGGTCAGATTGTGACCGTGTGCGGCGAAGAAGATATTCTGGTGAGTCACCTATCCTCTTTCAAGTATGTAGAGGTGGATGGCGAGATCCACGAAACTTTATGCCAGGCATTCGAGACTGTTGCTCTCGAGAAGGTGGCATTTGCTGATCAGAGAAAGCCAGGTGCTTCGATTGCTTCGTACAAGCAGGCCAAGGAGGTTGTTGACTCTGGCAAAGCTGAAGGCTGGGGCAAGATGGTGGATTTGCCTGTCAAAGAGGATAAGTTTGGAATTGGCTATCAACCTATGCGAGCGGAGCAGGGTGTGCCGGCAGGTCCGAGTACCTTTACCAGCGCTGGGCTGATGAATCACGGTGATGTCTTTGCGGCCAGTAGCGAAGATGGTGACAGTGATTATGATCTCGACGACTGGGTTCGCCCGTGTGCACCAGGGGAAGTGATCAGCAATTGGACAACAGAAGATGTGGTCCAAGTTACTCTTCAAACAAAGTAATTTTCTTTTGTTTTTTCATTCTGCACAAAACCCTACGTTCTGCCTAAGACGTAGTGGTTCATTGTAGGGCCTCATCATGTTTTTTCAATGATTATCATTAATAAAGGACGTTTTGCAAACAATTTTGTGATCCCTGTCTTTCTATTTTTGTTTTCATTTTTCAAAAAAATAAAAAATGGCAATGTTTTTGTTTTTGTGACTTTATTGAGCTCTTTTTCTAAAACAAAGCATTAAACATGCAGAAGTGATCTCACGGCATCTACTATGAACAATTCTGTTATGGCTCAGTATGATTTCAATAATCCCATTTACCAAGCTGAAGAGGAGAGTGAGGAAGACTGTGAACTCCCGAAAGAATTGGTTAGATTGCTGAAGCAAGAGGAAAGGGTCATCCAACCTCATCAGGAGGAGTTGGAGATTGTTAATCTTGGTACTGAGGACGCCAGAAGAGATATTAAGATCGGGGCTGCTTTGAAGACAGAGGTCAAGAGCAGGTTGATTGAGATGCTGAGAGAGTATGTGGAGATATTCGCCTGGTCTTATCAAGATATGCCTGGGCTGGATACTGATATTGTGGTGCATAGACTACCTCTCAGAGAAGAGTGTCCTTCGGTCAAGCAGAAGCTCCGCAGAACGAGTCCTGATATGGCAGTGAAGATCAAGGAAGAGGTTCAGAAGCAGTTCGATGCGGGTTTCTTGTCAGTGACGACGTATCCCCCGTGGGTGGCCAACATCGTTCCCGTGCCAAAGAAGGATGGCAAAGTCAGAATGTGTGTTGATTACCGGGATTTGAACAGAGCGAGTCCGAAAGATGATTTCCCATTACCTCACATTGATGTATTGGTGGATAACACGGCTCAATCCTCGGTATTCTCTTTCATGGATGGTTTCTCTGGGTATAATCAGATTAAGATGGCGCTAGAGGACATGGAAAAGGCGACATTCATTACACCTTGGGGCACGTTCTGCTATAAGGTGATGCCATTTGGGCTGAAGAATGCCGGTGCTACCTATCAGAGGGCTATGACGACTCTCTTTCATGACATGATGCACAAAGAGATTGAAGTGTACGTAGATGATATGATTGCGAAGTCGCAGACAGAAGAGGAGCACTTGGTAAATTTGCAGAAGTTGTTTGATAGACTGAGAAAGTTCAAGCTGAGGCTGAATCCGAACAAGTGTACGTTTGGTGTGAGATCTGGGAAGCTGTTAGGCTTCATTGTCAGTGAGAAAGGGATTGAGGTTGATCCAGCAAAAGTCAAAGCTATTCAAGAAATGCCTGAACCAAAAACAGAAAAGCAGGTTCGTGGCTTTTTAGGGAGATTGAACTACATTGCAAGGTTTGTATCTCACCTAACTGCCACGTGTGAACCGATATTCAAATTGCTAAGAAAGAATCAAGCAATCAGGTGGAATGATGATTGTCAGAAAGCTTTTGACAAAATAAAAGAGTATTTACAGAAACCTCCAATCCTTATTCCTCCAGTACCTGGGAGACCTCTGATAATGTACCTATCAGTGACTGAGAACTCGATGGGGTGTGTATTGGGACAGCATGACGAGTCTGGTCGAAAAGAGCATGCCATATACTACCTTAGCAAAAAGTTTACCGACTGTGAAATCAAATATTCACAGCTTGAGAAAACTTGCTGTGCTTTGGCCTGGGCTGCTCGCCGACTGAGGCAGTATATGTTGAACCATACTACCTTGTTGATTTCTAAGATGGATCCAGTGAAATACATCTTTGAGAAGTCGGCTCTCACCGGACGTGTTGCCCGTTGGCAGATGATCTTGACAGAGTATGATATCCAGTACACGTCGCAGAAGGCTATCAAAGGTAGTATTTTGTCAGACTATCTCGCCGAACAACCGATTGATGACTATCAGCCTATGATGTTTGAATTCCCTGATGAAGACATCATGTATCTTAAGATGAAAGATTGTGAAGAGCCTCTTGTCGAGGAAGGACCGGATCCTGACGACAAGTGGACATTGATGTTCGATGGGGCTGTGAATGTGAACGGTAATGGTGTTGGTGCAGTGCTGATCAATCCTAAAGGGGCTCATATACCTTTCTCTGCCAGGCTGACTTTCGATGTCACCAATAATGAAGCTGAGTATGAGGCTTGTATCATGGGGATAGAAGAAGCCATTGATTTGAGAATCAAAACGCTTGATATATTTGGAGATTCCGCTCTAGTGATCAATCAGGTCAATGGAGATTGGAACACCAACCAGCCGCATTTGATTCCGTACAGAGATTACACCAGAAGAATACTGACGTTCTTCAAGAAGGTGAAGTTGTATCATGTCCCCCGGGATGAGAATCAGATGGCTGATGCCTTGGCTACTTTGTCTTCTATGATCAAAGTTCATTGGTGGAATCATGTGCCACATGTTGCGGTGAATCGACTCGAGAGGCCTGCGTATGTGTTTGCAGCCGAGTCTGTAGTGGTTGATGAGAAGCCGTGGTACTTTGATATCAATAACTTCCTCAAGAGCCAGGAGTATCCTGAAGGTGCGTCAAAGAATGACAAGAAAACCCTGAGAAGGCTAGCTGGAAGCTTTTATCTGAATCAGGACGACGTGATGTATAAGAGGAACTTTGACATGGTCTTGCTCAGATGCGTGGATAGACACGAAGCAGACATGTTGATGCAAGAAGTGCACGAGGGTTCGTTTGGTACCCATGCTGGTGGTCATGCAATGTCGAAGAAACTGTTGAGAGCCGGTTATTACTGGATGACTATGGAATCTGATTGTTTCAAGTACGCTCGGAAGTGCCATAAGTGTCAAATCTATGCTGATAATGTGCATGTGCCACCAAGCCCTCTGAATGTCCTGAATTCGCCTTGGCCGTTTGCGATGTGGGGCATTGACATGATTGGGAAGATTGAGCCTACTGCTTCGAATGGACATCGCTTCATCTTGGTTGCGATCGATTACTTCACCAAGTGGGTGGAAGCAGCTTCCTATGCTAATGTTACCAAACAAGTGGTTGCCCGGTTCATTAAGAAAGAAATCATCTGTCGTTATGGAGTTCCTGAGCGAATCATCACTGACAATGGTTCGAAATTTCAATAACAAGATGATGAAAGAGCTTTGCAAAGATTTCAAGATTGAACATCACAATTCTTCTCCTTACAGACCAAAAATGAATGGTACTGTAGAGGCGGCAAACAAGAATATCAAGAAGATTGTGCAGAAGATGGTCGTTACGTACAAGGATTGGCATGAGATGTTGCCTTTCGCTTTGCATGGGTACCGTACCTCAGTGCGTACGTCGACCGGGGCAACCCCGTACTCCCTTGTGTATGGTATGGAAGCAGTCCTACTTGTTGAAGTGGAGATCCCTTCTCTGAGGGTTTTGCTAGATGTCAAGCTGGACGAAGCCGAGTGGATTCGAACAAGGTTTAATGAGTTAAGCCTTATCGAAGAGAGACGGCTAGCAGCTGTGTGCCATGGGCAGTTGTATCAGAGAAGGATGAAGCGAGCCTTTGATCAGAAAGTGCGTCCTCGGAGCTATCAAACTGGTGATCTAGTTTTGAAGAGGATCCTTCCTCCCGGTACAGATAACAGGGGCAAGTGGAATCCTAATTACGAAGGTCCATATGTTGTGAAGAAGGTTTTCTCCGGTGGAGCCTTGATGCTTACAACTATGGATGGTGAAGATTTCCCGTCCCCTGTTAACTCAGATGTAGTCAAAAAATACTTCGCATAAATTGACCCGCTGGACAAAAAGAATAAAAGAGTCCAGGCAAAAAAGGGCATCCCGGCGAACCAAAAAACAGAAAGAAAAGGTTCGGGCAAAAATTAGGGATAAAATGAAAAGAATTTGTACACCCGGTAAGTCGAAAACCCGCAAGGGCGGCTTAGGCAAAAATGGGTATCCCGGTGGATTGAAAACCCGAAAGGGCGATCCAGCCAAAAGAGGGATTAAAGCGAAGACTACAGTCTGAGTTATCTGTACTTCATCGCGCTTCGTCGTCTACCATCTCGAAAGATGTGATCGGTCCAGTCATTCTTCTCAGAAAGCAAGGAGTTGGGAGAAAAGCTGATGATCTGTCAGTTATAACATAATTGGGAAATAGTGAATGCCGTGTTCACATTGCCATTAGGATAGATTTTTCCTTTTGTGCGCAATTACCTCTTTCTAGGAATTGCTTCCCGATGTATTCGCCTTTTCAGGCCCATTTTCAATCAACAAAAGTCGTTATTCAGATAAATAGCTCTCTTGTTTTTATTTTACTGTTTTGTTTGCAAAAACGTCCGAATTTTTGATAAACATTGCATATAAAAACATGAAGGCTAAACAATAACTTGCAGAAAGATACAACATTTGAAAATCATTTTGAATGTTGAGGACACTTGAGCGTATCTTGTCCATGTAAACCCCTGGGGGCATATGTTGTGCTGTTTTGCAGGTCGATCCCACAGCAGATGTTTCCCAAGCAAGTATGAGAGCTGTCAGAGCTATGTTCCCCTGTAGAGACGCCTTTGGATATTGTCTTCTATCCCCAGCAGAGTCGCCGGTTTTTCGCGTAATGCGACACCGTTTAGAAGAGCTCTCATCTTTACTCAACCGTCCTTCACGGATACCTTCCTCCAGACGCATCCCCATGTTCACCATTTCGGTGAAATCAGAGGGAGCGCTCGCAACCATCCGCTCATAATAGAATGAGCTAAGCGTCTTCAAGAAGATCTTAGTCATTTCTTTTTCTTCTAGCGGAGGAGTGATTTGAGCAGCCAACTCTCGCCACCTCTGGGCGTACTCCTTAAATGTCCCTTTATCCTTCTGAGACATGGCCCTGAGTTGATCACGGTCAGGCGCCATATCAACATTATACTTGTATTGCTTGACGAAGGCTTCGCCAAGATCGTTGAAAGATCGGATGTTTGCACTATCAAGGCTCATATACCAGCGAAGAGCCGCACCGGACAAACTATCCTGGAAGTAATGAATCAAAAGCTGATCATTATCGGTTTGCGTAGACATTTTCCTAGCATACATGACCAGGTGAGCAAGAGGGCAGGTGTTCCCCTTATATTTTTCAAAGTCAGGAACTTTGAATTTGATCGGAATCTTAACACCGAGAACAAGGCAAAGTTCAGCAGCAGACTTGCCAAACAGATCTTTTCCTCGGAGGGTCTTCAATTCCTTTCGCAGCTCAAGGAATTGATCATTCATCGCGTCCATCTTCTCATTGACATCTGGGCCCTCAGACGGCTCAGAATGATAGATGGTGTCGTCTACCCTGGGAATGGTATGCACGACAGGAGGAGCAGCAGCAAGGACCGGGCTAGATGCCGGCATAGAAGCAAAATTTGGTGCTGGAATATCTGGCATGAAACCCGGAGGCATTCCCCAAGGAAACCCGGCTGGCATGGCATGAGGCACAAAGTGAGCACTAGTAGCTGGCACAGTCGGAGCGACGACTTCTGATATAACCGTCCTCTGGGGAGGAGTTGCAGGAGGTGGAGAAGGTTGGTTCTGAGTAGACAGAAACTGCTCCATCAAAGCACTCAGACGAGCGACCTCTTCTTTCAGTTCTTTGTTCTCTTGCTCAAGTTGATCCATTACTCTGGCAGAATTGGCTCTGGTATAGTACTGGTGAGTCAGCTTGTCTTCAAAATAAATGAAGAGCACAGAGTTAGGCCACAGACAAGAAGACCAAGAACGACACCTGCTTATGCAAACATGATGCATGAAATGCTCGTGCATATGCTTTGTTTATTTTCAAGGAACCCTTAGGGTATTATTTGTGAATTTTTGAATATTTAAGCATTTAATAGCATATGGAGAATATCTCATCAAATATATTTTGAAACAAAGAAGTACAACATTTTTGACTATTACAAGGGAAAAGGAAAATAAGCATCCTATGGATCCCTAGAAGCTCGGGATGCTGGAAGACGAGATGCACACAGCTTCTTGATCTCTCTCTCATAGGCTGCTTCCATATCCGCTTTCTCCTTCGCGAGTCGATCATACTTCCTCTTCCAGAATTTGGAAGACTGAGGAAGCAGAGAAGTCCAAGTATCATTCGGATCATCGATCACCTGATGCTCGAGGAACTCAATCAAAGCGTCCTTCTCCTTGATCTGCTGAAGCAACTCTTCTCTTTCACGGATCCAAGCACGTGAAAGGTCTTCTTCTCTCAACTCCTCTACATCTTGGTTAGGGAGGGTTGAAGGCCCAGCCACATCCAATGGTGTAGGTCTCGGATGATCATATGGCATCAGATATTCGACAGCTCTCTGTCTGACCCAAGAAGTGTATGGCTCCAAAGCAATGCAGTTCTTCGGACCCAACTCATTCCTGGTCTTCTTGCAGATCTTGCGGCAAGCGCGGACAAATCTGGCTTTCAGGCCTTGGGGATCTTTACCCTCCTGAAAGAACACACCTTCTAACAGAATGTTATGAGGTTTATCCTTTAGGGGGAACCCAAGCTGACGACGTGCTAGAATACGATTGTAGCTGATCCCACCACATGTACCAAGAAGAGGCACATTAGGGAATTCACCACAATAATCAATAATCTGCACAGTATCATACACGCGATCATACCAAGAGATATCGTCATTAGTGAGAGACATAAGTCTCTGAGACCACCGTAGACATCCCTTGTTCTCCTTGAAAGCAAGCGTCTGCGGCAAGTGAGAAATAAACCACTTATACAGCAGAGGTAGACAGCACACAATAACTCCTCCACCCTTTGCATTCCTCAGGTGCAAAGAGAAATAGGCATCACCCAACAGAGTCGGAACGGGATTAAGAACTGAGAAGATCCTAATGGCGTTCACATCCACAAATTTGTCGATGTTGGGGAATAATACCAATCCATAGATGAGCAGCACAAACAAAGCCTCAAAGGCATCCTCACTCATGGCCTTCCCATAAACAGTAGCTTGAGCAATGAGGAAATCGGACGGAAGACCCTGAATTCCACCTTTAGTAGTCAGATTAGCTTTAATCAAGGCTTCATCTATGTGCAACAAGTCTGCAATCTCTCGAGAAGTAGGAATACTCTCTAAGCCACTGAACGACACCTGATCCAGAATCGGGATCCCAATAAGATGAGCGTACTCCTCCAAGGTAGGCAACAACTGGAAGTCCGGGAAAGAGAAGCAGTGATACAGAGGATCATAGAACTGAGCCAGAGTACTCATCGAACCCTCATCAACCTGAGTAGTCAACAGAGGCAGAAGCTTCCCATAGCGAACTTTGAAACCCAAGGGATATAATACATAGGATGTCAGATTCCTTAACTCTTTCACACCAGGTTGTCTAAAGCTGTACTTCTTTGTATGCCTTTTCGGTCTTTCCATGTCTGAAAATTTTGCAAATAAACCCTTTAAGTTCCTTGAATATTTTCTCATTTTTCTGATGACATGAATGCAGATGAATGCATGGATGCATGAATGCAACAATCACACTCAAGGATCAAGCAAATCACACCAGACAAAGGTCATGGGAAAGCTCATTGTATCCTTAATATCAATCATCCATTTTGGTGGATTGTGGTTTTCACCTTATCAACACCCAAGTTCCATTGATATTAACGGTACATGAACCGGCTCAATCATCCTTAATATCAATCATCCATTTTGGTGGATTGTGGTTTTCACCTTATCAACACCCAAGTTCCATTGATATTAAGGTTGTCTGAACGACTCAACCACGAATCACGGGTTTGCTGAGAGTCACGAGCATGGAGTCCTGGTTAAGAACCACCCAAAGGGAGTGTACTAGGGTTTAAACCTGCCAGACATGTTCTACCAGAGGTTCCCATAATCATCGTCCCATCTCTCGGATATTATCGGAGGAACGAATACTCGTATTCCAAAAATATTCTCAAGAGAGACTCTTATGAGTGTAGTATCGCGTAACAATCGCATCAGAACTGACATCTGAACGACCTCTGCACTACGTCCTAAAAAATAGGCCAAGATGGGCTTGGTAAACTAAGGTCCTTGGCTTCTAAGGCACATGATTGAAAGAATAATGCCTAACCACAAATAACTTGTGTGACATTATTAATCCAACATGACCTCCACCAAGTGAATGGACTCGCAAGTCAACTGGCTAAGGAATACTCCACACCAGTCGACAAGACTACGCCATTCTCCTATCCTAAGGTGCACTCGAGTTCGGGTGTAGAACTCATCTCACAGAGATCACCAAAGCAAACAACAATTGTATATCAAGCAATTCAAACATTACAATCAATACAGTTATCCCAAATTGTACAAAAATATGTCAAATAACAAATGAACAAATATCATACAACAAGGGTGAAAAGTAGGCAATACCACCAAGGAAGGTCTAATGTGTTCCCCAGTGGAGTCGCCACTTTTCTGTAGCGGTATATTCGTCACTTTATGATTTATTGATTAAATCATAAGCAAAGAATACAAAGAAATCGAGTCGCCACCGCACTTTTATTTATCCTAAGGAATGGCTAAAAAGCGAACAAAAGCCTAAGAAGTTTTACACATGGAAAACTAATAAAAAGATCAGAGAATCTGGGTAAGGGGTTAATTACGCAATGGGAAGGTGTTAGGCACCCAAAACGTCCTAGGTACTCCTAGGGAGCCCTTTTCACACTTGTTGTATAAAAAAAAGTTTATTTGTTTATGACATATTGTGCAAACATGATTGGGAAGATGAGGAAAAAATATACAATTTTTATTGTTTTTGTGTTTGAACGGATGAACCCGTTGCCTACGTACCTTCCATGAAAGGTAAGGATCAAAACGCCGTAGTTCGGCTAAAAGATTTCCAAAAATTAGTGAATTCATTTTAAAACAAGAGCACTAAGGCTTTTCATTATCAACGGGAGAAAACTCAACCAAGACCAACAATCCACCATGCAAGGATGGCTTCAACATACTAGTGAGGGGTTAACCCTATAATAAGTATGGAAGACTTACAATCAACTCACTAAGGATGTGGTGAGATTTACATCAACCACTATGAGAATTGAAACCTATGGCTAATGTATGAAAACATATCAACAATGGACAAAGTCACAAAACAATTGAATGGGTGAAGTTAATTGATTATGAGTATTCACAAAATATGGTCAATGTATGATTAAGATTCAATTCAGAAAGAAGTATTATCAAAAGTGAAGTTTGAAAAATCAAGGACTTAAGGTCCAGGTTTCTAATTTGAAAAGACATGAAAATGTTTGCACAATAATTCAAAGTTTTTGAATTAACAATGTGAAAAGGGAGTTTTGGAGACAAAAGGGTGTGGATGGAGGAGTGTAAAACTTCTCAGAAGTTCACCTCTTGAAATAATATGGAAGATGATTCAAGTGTGTCCTTAGGAATAAGCAATGAGCAATAACAAATAAGCAAAACAAATGATATCGGATGCCAATTGTTGGACTTACACCAATCTCACAAACAAAGGCGGATACCGGATACCAATCAATGGATTTACACCAGTCTCCTAAAACAAACAGGGATGTCAGATGCCAATAAATGGACTTATTCCAACCTCCTAAAGAAAAACAAAACATGGATATCAGATGCCAATAAATGGACTTATTCCAATCTCCTAAAGTAAAACAAAACATGGATGTCAGATGCCAATCTATCTGGGCTTACTCTAATCTCCAATAGATGATCATGGGAAAACAAATGCCAACGACATGGACTTACAATTGCATCCTCACATATAACAAACAAACAAAAGCACGAAGCAAAGAGGACATAAGTGGCCAATGAAATGGTCTTACACTCAATCCCTTCCAAATCATAGGAACAATGGCCAATTAATGGACTTACAGTTGATTCCTCAATGGGCAAACCAAAGATGGTCACAAAGATATGAAATGATGATCATGCAATAATGAACAATTAATGATGATAAATGCACTAAGGCAAACAAGCAAACAGGTACAGATGAACCAATAAGCAATCAATGATTCAGTTAGCACACACTATATACAAGCAATTAGGCTCAAGCAAGGGTTAGACTTTACAGTCAACTGGAATGGGGTAAGTGGTGCTCTTAACCTTAACATTGAGAGTTAAGGTGAAGCAGATGAAATGGAAATGAGGGGTTTGCCTCATGGCTTCTATCCCTGGTCAGGGAGAGCTTTGAATATCAGAAGGTGTGGGAGTTCAGAAAGTTGGAACTCTCTCCACAAGTGAATGACTCTATAGATCTTGGGTTAATATCCACAATGCTACAACATGTAATGTGAGCAAAGGAATGACACACAGAATAGTAGGAGATGGACTACACATCTCTTTTATCTACCAATTGCCTTATCAAAAGGACTTTTCCTGCTTGGGGACAAAGATAAACAATCACAAACATTGCCTCTTAAGGAGGACTTCAGACAGGTGCCTGGCCAAGTAACAAGCCAGGTCTTCCAGACTACATGAAGAAGAGAGATTATACCTAATTGGTTAAGCAACCAAGCAAAAGCAAGTTCAAATTGAACTTAAGCAACTAATGTACCTGAAAACAATCCAACTCAATCAGTACTCAATTCAAAAAGTCAAACAGATAATCCAACAATCAACAGACAATGCAATCAAACAAGTAATGCAACAATGTGCAAGGCACAAGCTCAACTCAAATGAGCTAAGAGCATCCTACAAAACAAGTCAAGGTTAGTCAATAACAATCAAATAACCCAACTCAAGCAATGTGAATTAATCTCCTTAAGGCCATGCACTTCTTAACCTGAAAACAAACTCAAACATGAGAAGCAAACCACTAGGACAAGGCCTAGGATCAAAGAAGGAGAAATAATCCAAAACAGAACATGAAAATTGACAAGAATCAAGATTAATCAAATTAGAACAATATCCAATTGGTCTCATGTCAAAAGCATCAACCAAACTCATTTCATAAATCAATCATGTCAAAGTAGGCAAGTTGAAAGCTCAATGAGGCAAACAGAATGAACAAAGGCATATTAATTCCAAAATAGCTCAATAACTCTCAAGAAAAATCATGGCTAAACAGAACATATCCAATGATCAACACACCAGAAATCAAGGCATTTGGACAAGTATAAGCATGTCAAAGAAATTCATCAAGTCAAGGTAAGCATAAACAAGCTCAAAGGAGGAACAAATTGATACATCAACTTAAGGCAATCCTAAAACAGAAATGACAAGTGATAAATGACTCAAACCAAAGCCAAGATAAACTTAGAGATGTCTAGAAGCAATGTGTAAAATTTCAAGTTCATATTATAAACATCAAGCATTTCACAAATCATTTAAGTTCAACACTCTTCAAAAGTCCAAACATGACCAACCAGCAAAGAAAATTTCAAACAAATGGGAAATGGATCCAAAAATTCCACAAAATTCATGATCAAACTTAACATCCATAAGTAGCATTATGCAAAAATTCACATCATTTGGCATTTAATTGGCATGGTAAATAAAATCAGCAAATCAAGCAAGCAAAGGTGTGACACACATTGTCACACCTACATTAATCATGTCATATCTCAACAATCAGAAATCAGAAAAATACAAACTCTATACCAAAATGACCATTAGGATGTCTAGTTTAAGCATGTCAATTTTCAAATTCATTGGATCAACCATCATTATTTCACAAAGAAAATGGAAAGCAAGGTGCAAGATAGCATATGCATGAACAAACCCTAGGCTAAAACATTATTCAGCCGTGCACAAATTCTGGAAAAATCATCAAAAAAAAGTAGACATCATGAGGAGAAAAATGGAAAAAACCACACATTAATTGGATGCATATTTATGGAGTTATGATTTTTTTGAGTAAAGAGAAAAATAAAAAAACACATGATGACATAGCATGAACATGGATGAAGGCAAGAAAATAAATCAGCAAGGCATTTTGGAAAAGTGATGGAGCGGGGAATCGAAGCCAGGCCATATTTAAACTGGAAAGCGCGCCAACAACCAAAACACAGTCGTTTTTCCTCAAACCCTAGGCGCATGCACAGCCATAATCCGCAGGTAATGCGGATGAACACGCGGGTAAATCCGCAGGAATTGGTATGAAGGCCATGGAAAAATCCGTAGGTAATCTCCAGGGAACATGAACACGATGAAGATCCTCATGATCTTCATCATCACTTTTCCAGAAATTTTCAACATGCACAGAAACACAAATTGATCATATAATCACGTAGCTTACACATCATACATCATAAATCAAACAATCAACAAGCATATAACAACATAAAACGCACAGATCGAGCAAAATAAAATTTCATGTCAAAACTTTAAATCTTCGAAACTTCATGGATAATGCATGGAATCAAGTGATTTTTAGCTCAGAATCACCACACAAACAAGCTCTACAAATATCACATGATGAATTTAAGAAAAGAGAGGATCGAATTCACACCTCTTGTAGAGCAGCTTTCGATATCAAGTGTTCCAGGTCCTGGCAATGCTCCAATCGTATCCTAGCAACCTTGTATGAGTGAATGGAAGGATCTTTGATACTTAATTGGCTTTGAATCCACGGATTTGAGGTTTCACCATTGATGCTCTTCGAACTCAAACTGCTTAAAATGGCACGGATTCACCTGGATCTTGCTCGCAGCTTACTCTATGATGATGTTAGATGAAGAATCAAGCAAGAATTATGCAATTGCTATGAAGAAATGAGAGAAAAAAATGAGAGAAAATTGAGAGCAAAAATTCTAGATATGAATTTGTGAAGTGTGGTTACTGAATTTCTGTTAGGATTTGGCTTAAATACCCCCTACTAATCACCCTCTAAACATGTTTAATTAATTGGTTAAGTGAATTAGCAAAAAGAGGTGTTTTGGCCAAAATTGCATTTCACCCCTATGCATGTGCATGGTGCATGAACAGTGCACGAATTTAGTCCAAATTCACTTAAAATGATATTTTGGAGCTATTGGTAATTGGGAAATGTTCAAATGAATTACCAATTTCAAATTGTGAAAATTCCCTCCAAAAATCCAAAATTTTGAAAATGTTCATGAAATGAGAAATGATGCAATGTCATGCAAGATTTGGATAGTAGAGTTCAAGAGAGGAATTTGGCAAAAAGAACCACTTCAATTGGCCTTTTGGTTCAAAAGTTATGCAAGCTTGAAGTTCAAAATTTCTTGGCAATGATTGATCCATAATTTCTTAACCACACATGAGAATTTCATGTTCTTGGACTTTTTGGAAAGGTGAGAGCAAGATCTTCAACTTTCATGTTGGACAAAATCTCATTTGAAGCTTGCTTGAGGATGTAAACTTGAGGAGAAGACCTTTCCATTTTTGGCAGTTTGAAATTATAGGTCACTTACTATTTTTGGAAACTTTTCATCTGACCTCAAATTCTCCATTGTTGATGTTTGAAATGTCAAAGGGGACTTGTATGGACATGAATGAGGTCTCTCTAACCATCTCCCACCTTCAAAGCCGTGATTGAATGCACAGTTGACTTGTGTTGACTTTTCTAGGGTTTCAGTTGACCTGGCTATGCTCAGATGAAGTTCAAGCCTCTACCACTTGAGATCTTGATTCAAAATGATATCATGGTTCATATGAACTCTTGTGATTGATCATGGTGCCCAAATTCTTCAGAATGGCCACCATATACTAGCTCAATGCTTGCCTTTGACTGTCTTGACCTAGTGTTGCTTCTTCTGCAAGTAACAAGGTTAGATGACATATTTTTGTACTTTTGGTTAGTAAACAAATGAAAAGCAATGATATACAAATGCAAAACATTCTTGGTGATCAAGAACCACTCTCAAAAGATAACCCACCCACAAGGGGAGGAAACAAAGTTGCACAATGATCCTTGAGGCAATGCTATGATATGACATGATGCCATGAGGGATCTTAGGGACAAAATTGGGGTCTTACACATTGTATTCTGTAGTGAGTGCCACAATCTCCTCATCTATAAGTTTCTTTTTATTTGATAGGATCTCTTTCAGGAACTTAGCATACGAAGGCATTTGAGTAATGACCTCAGTGAAAGGTATAGTGACATATATTTATTTTAGGAGCTCGATAAATTTCTTAAACTGAACCTTATTCTTGGCTTTGGCTAGTCTTTGAGGGTGTGATATTTTTTATTTATAGGGAGGTAGAGGTACATAAGGTTTCTCTTTCTCAACATCCTCCTCAATAGTAGGTGTAGCCTCCTCATCAATTGTTTTTCTCACTTGATCTCCCTCAATGACCTTTTCAGGTTCCTCATATACTCTCTTATACATCATAGGGTTTTCAACTCTTGGATCTACGGGTCCATCCAACTATGTTCCACTTAGTAGTGTGATAAAATTTGCATGGCCTTTAGGGTTTGGTTAAGGTTTTCCTGGAAACGTTCCAGCAAGAGCAACAATGACCGCTTTATGCTGAGCTACTTGAGTTATTTTAGTTTCAAGAATCTTGTTATGAGTAGCCATGGAATCAATCTTGGTTGTGAACTGTTTCACAAGCTCATTGGTATGAATGTTTTTGTTCATGAATTCTTTGTTCTACTAGGTATGGGATGTAATAAAGTTTTCCATCATTAGTTCTATATTTGATTTTCCAGGAGCAAGAGGAGCATGAGGGGCTCCTTTTTGGAAATTTTGAGAGTTAGAAGGTGGGGGACTGGGTGCAAACAATGCATTATTGTTCCTGTAGGATAAATTAAGATGGTTCCTCTAGCCAAGATTATAGGTATTGGAATAAGGATTTCCTTGTGCATAATTGACTTGGTCTGGTGTAGTTTCACTCAATATTTGACAATCAATGGCCATATGTCCTTGGACTCGACAAATCTCGCAGTTTGGGGCTACAACACTACAATGGCTGGAGTAGTTATAGTTAAATTATTGTTCTTTTGGGTAATTGAATTGACTTTAGCATTTATGTGATTAAATCCATTAACTTTGAATATTCCTCCTTTATGTTGGGTTTTCTCGACTTGAACTCTTTCAGCTCCCCATTGGTAATGACTCTGAGCCATGTTTTTGATAAGTTGGTAAGATTCCCCGAAGGGTTTGTTCACTAAGGCTCCGCTAACATCAACATCTATGGTCATTTTGGTGTTGTATAACAGACCATTGTAGAAAGTATGAATGATAAACCATTGTTCTAATCCATGATGAGGATAAAGTATTATCATATCTTTATATCTTTCTCAGGCATCAAAGAGTGATTCTCCTTCGGTCTGTCTAAACGTAGTTATATGATTTCTTAACACTTTCGTTTTTCTTGGTGGAAAATATTTGGCTAAGAATACCCTATTGAATTCATTCCAAGTGGTAATTGAGTTCGCGGGTAGAGACTGTAGCCACACTCTGGCTTTATCTCTTAGGGAAAATGGAAATAAACGTAGTCTATTGGTGCATACTGTACAAACACTGATAAATAAAGATTTGGGTCCTCTGTGGTGTAGCGGGGTATTCGTTACCATTAGAGATATTGACTAAATCCAAGGTAAATCATACAAGTCGAGTCGCCACCACACTTCTATTTATCCAAAGGAATGGTTAGAAAGCGAACAAAAACCTAATAGTTTTAACAAAAACTAGTAAAAGAAACAGAGATCTGAGTAAGGGGGTTGGTTATGTAATGGGAAGGTGTTAGGCACCAAAAACATCCTAGGTACTCCAAGGGAGCCCTTTTCATACTTGTTGTGAAGGTTGTTGTTTTGTGAAAAAATGTTTGTGCAAACATGATTGAAGAGATGAGAAGAGAATGTACAAGTTGTTTACATTTTGGTGTTTGGATGGATAAACCCATTGCCTACGTACCATCTTATAAAAAGATTAGGATCAAAACCTCGTAGTTCGGGATAAAAATCTCAAAAATGAGTTGGTGAATTGATTGATCGAAAAGCCTTAAGGTCTTTTGTTATCCAAGGGAGAAAACTCAACCAAACCACAAATCCACCATGTGAGGATAGCTTCAACATGCTAGTGAGGGGTTAACCCTATAATAAGTATGGAAGGCTCATTGTCCATCACTAAGGATATAGGTGAGTATTATATCTACCACAAGGATAACTCAAACCTAATAGCTAATGGTTATGAAAGATTTTGATTAAGAAAGTGGCTATTGGAACCATAAAAGACACTTGAATGGGTTATATTTACCAATTAGAAGTATATACAAAATAGTCAAAGTTGACTTAAATATTCAATTCAAAATAAGTGTTATGAAAAGAAAGTTTGAAAATCAAAAGCATAAGGCTTAGGTTTCTAATGTTTGAAAACAATAGTTAAATGTTTGCACAAAACGTTTTGGCTTGGGTTAGAGTGGAGAGAAGAAGAAGAATGGCTAAGTCCTAAGCACAACAAAAAGAGAAAGGATGAAGAAGCAAAACCACAATGGAGTCCATCTCTTGAGATCATATAGATGATCCAAGTAGCTCCCATCCTTTGGAATAAGCAATCACAAAAATAGTAAGCTCAAGCAATCAAACAAGTCTCTTAAGAGATCCTAAATGTATCTTGTGTCTTTCACTTTGGATGAGAATGGCAATGGTCCTTCAATTAAGCTCCAGTTGGAACTCCTAGCACAAGGAAACACACATCAAAAGGTTCTATAACACAATCAAAGAATGGACAAGAGGGAGTTTAGAATATGGTCCTTTCAATCCATCTTCATCATTAAGATCCCTTTACTCTAATTTTTGCATAAGGAAGGTCCTAGAATCTAAGTCCAATTCTCAATTCTTTGCATAGGGAAAATCCTAGAAACTAAGTCTATTTCTTTGCCTTTGGTCCACAACAATCAAAACAAAAACACAAGCACAAAAGTATATACACAATTATACACCCAATGGGCAAAAGGCAAATGGCATTAACATAAACAAGGGCTCAAGTGAGCAAATAGAAAAACAAATGGATAATATGTGCAAGAATAGTAAATTGCATAAAAGTAAAGTGCGTAAAGGTAAATGTTAATTGTCAATAGTTAGTGTTAGTAGTTAGTGTGCCATAAGGCAAATTTAGCGCCATGTTAAGCAATCGTAATTGGACTTATGTAGAAGTCACAACTATCTGAGGCCGGTCAATAATAATGTAGGCAACAACACAAGTTATAAGTCTTGATTAGTGAATCAAGTTCCAACAACTTGCCATGCCAAAAAGAAAAAAGAGAATTGATCTTGTATTGGTTTAAGCCTTTTGCATGATTTAGAAAACAACCTATCCTTAATGTAAAACCATTCACTTGATCAATTGATCAAGATGAATTAGATTTGGATCAAGGAAGATTAAGCCTTCCTAATCAATGCTAACTTATCAACCTTCAACTCATTGATCAAGAAAGAAAGGAGAAGAAGAAGAAGATGGAGAATGGATAATGAAAAGGATAAGGAAATGGAAAGATCCAAATGCATTCAATGAAATAAGATGTACCAATCCATATGTATTGACCAAATGACATTGAAAGTCAAAGTCAAACAATAAGAAATCAGAAATGAGATGAAGATTGGAGATCCAGTAAGGAGCATAATATTTTTTGGCATTTTCAATATTAAAATAAACTTGAATAAAAAATAAAAGAAAGGTCAAACTTCAAAATCACTTCAAATCAACCTTGAAAGGTCTAAGTAATTTATCCCAAGTTCAACAAAGTCAAACAAAATTTGACAAAAAAATTCAGCATTTATAAAAGTCAGAAACTATTTTTAATCAATTAAAAATGAATAAAATCTCAAATAAATCTCAAATCAATTTAAAAATTGATGAGAATATTTTTCATAGATCCATCATCATTCAAATAGGTTAGGAAAATATTTTTGTATTTTTTGAATATCAAAAACTATTTAAAATGAATTAAAAATAACCAGAAAAGAGAAAATTCATAAAAAATATCAAATGACAAAATAAAAAATATTAAAAATCAGAAATAGAAACTAGAATTTATTTGGAGACTAATGCAATTGGTCCCATAATTTTTGGATTAAAAATGAGAGAGATATTGATTTTTGAAATAAAAGGGAATAAACAAAATAAAAATCAGAAATTAGAAAATGTGGAAAATCCTGGCGCGTTAGATCTCCTTTCATTAAATGACGTGGACGATCTGAAGGCAATGGCATGCGGGCGCATCATAGGACCAAGTCAATTCAACCACGCACAGATTAAATAAAAGTCATAACAATCAAAGGCCAAGATCAAATCTGGAAAATGAATCCAAGGGTCCACAATGCATCTGGCAATAGGGCAGCCACCGGAGCCACCGTCTTCTCCGGTGAGCTTAGGTTTTCCGGCCAAAATTGTAGAGATCCAAACCTTAATGAAAATGCACGATCTATACATCTTTAGAAAGCTGGGATGATGTACATCATCCCTGTGCCACTCAATTCCACTCTAGATCTCTATATTGAGAGAAATCAGAGATGGGAGTTCTGTGGTGTTCATCATG
Organism: Lathyrus oleraceus; assembly: GCF_024323335.1. Taxonomy (NCBI): domain Eukaryota; kingdom Viridiplantae; phylum Streptophyta; class Magnoliopsida; order Fabales; family Fabaceae; genus Lathyrus; species Lathyrus oleraceus. The sequence goes on from NC_066581.1 coordinate 242,432,439, forward strand.
AACTCAATGGATTTCAAAAATTAAATGCATAATCATGATGCCTCTATTGAGAGGCCTTCAGCCAACACAAGATCCAAGCAAATAGGTCAATGGATGATGAGATTCGAAGAAAATACCAGTTGAAGAGTAAGCTTGAATTCTGGAAACTTGAGCTCGATTTCTTGCTTGCTTTGCCAAAACAGAAGATCAATGAACTGAATGATGAAGGTTTGGAAGCTTTAGATCCAAAGATTCAACCAGATGTAGTTGAATTTTGGATCTGAAAAATTTGAAGAAAATGAAAATAGCTTCTTTGGTGAGGTTGGGGAATCACTTCAGCAGGATTTCAGGCGCCTTTAGGTTCTGTTTGAATGAAGCTGAGCACTTCTATTTATAGCAAAACAAACTGCAAGCAAGGTGAATTCTCATGTGCATGGAATTTGGAATTCTCATGCATGGGCCTGTACAGGCGCGTGCAAAGCCCAAAAATGGATGGAAATGCAAGCTGAACTCAGATGCCAATGATTTAGACGTGTAATTAGAGCTGCATTGGCTTGTGCATGAGGTTATGATGTGAATTCCATAATTGTGCCTAAATGTTCACCTCTTCGAAAATACCAATTTCCAAATCCAAACATGATCATGTGAGTAATGGTTGGAAAGGTTTTGATGTAAGGAACAATTGTTATGTTGGGCAAAAATCCATTTGAAGTGTGGAAATTTATGAAATTTGAGTTTAAAGTGCAAGGTGCATGACATGTGAAGGCAAGGTTTCTAAATTTGGCCAATGTTCAAGCCCTTCTGTTTTGATGATGCAAGCCTCAAATGAAAACATCTCCAACATCAAAGTTGTATACCTGTTCAAGAAAATCAAAGTGGACTTAAATGTTGCATCATTTGGATTTTTGATGAAGAAGTTATGGGCACTTGAAGTTGGACTTTTTTGCCTTTTAATGCATTTGACCTAAAAGGACCTATAATGTCTTGCATTATCAAAGGTATTTCCTTTGAGATTTTGAAATATTGTCCAACATAACATTTTAAGTAGACATCTTAAGCTTTCCAATTCATTTGATCCCACCTCAAAATCATAAAAAATGAATGAGTTATGTCCTTGGGAAGTTGACCCAAAATTAGGGTTTCAGTCAAAATGACCTATAATGTATTGGAATGGGAGATGGCCTTCCAAGCTTCAAATCAATTTTTGATGAACACGAAAGTTGTTAATATTGTCCTTAAGAACATTTTTGATTTTGGAACCATCTCCATTTGACCAACACATAAAAAGTTAGGTCTTAGTGCATTTCAAAATAGTCAGATGAATTGACTGATCAACTTCTCAAGTCCATGACTCATACCTTGATGAATTGATGATTGAGGATACTCAAATAAGTTCAAATATGCATGAAATGATGAATTAAAGAACTTCCCTTGATTTTATTTGATCATGGGCTGAGGTTGCTTCAGGAGCAAGGCATGTGGTGCACAGATGAATTAGGGTTTCTTTAAGGAACCAACCTCAAAACCTTTGACTTTCTTTGATCAAAATGATGAATTGAGATGCTAGGGAGGCATATTTGATGGATGAGAGCTTTGGGAACCATTACCATGCTTGCTATCATCTCCTCTTGACCTTACCATTGCATAAGTGATCTCTTTGAAGCTCTTGACCTTGTGATTGCTCAAGCTACAAACGAAAGATGTTAGTGACATATTTTTGTGCTTTTGGTTAGTGAACAAAATAAGAAAAGCAATGATATACAATTCAAGTATGCTTGGTGATCTCAAACCACTCTCAAGAAATCCCACCCAGAGGCAAAGGGAACCGAGATGCTAAGGATCCTTGAGGCAATGCACATGCAATGTTATGATGCCATGAGGGATCTATGGGACAAAATTAAGGTCTTACAGATGCCCCTATTTAAGGTCATTCTAGCCGGAGAAGTGAAGGTTAAAATCTTTGTCTCGACGGGGTAGAATGGGCTTAAATAATAACAAAGAGACGAATTTTGGTCCCTAAGAGACCTCATGATGCGGATGTATGCATGCAAAAAAATGGTAAAACTCTGTGGGGATATGCGTCCACAAAAGAAAAAGAAATCCGGAGAAACTAGAAATCCCAAAGGAGTAATACACTCACTAGGGAGACAGAGACTCTACCGGGGAGTAAAGGGCTGAAAATGCATGAGCAGGTCACGACTTGAGACTTTCTGAGAGACACAGAGAGAATCCATGAAATAAATCAATGGAAGAACTCGAGCCGACTCGAAAATGCATGTATTGGGGAATATGCCCATACAGCCAAAAATTATCCGCAATGGATACTTCAGATGAAAATCCGGACTCAGGTGGGGATGTCCCCTAAGGACTCAACTGAGGAAGATCTCAATAGAAAATCTCCTAGGGAAGCAACGGGATGAGGTATTACCGGTTACCGGGTAATAAGCTCAAGGAGACGTGTGATCTGAACACCGGTATAAGGGTGAGAGAACAACATGCCCCGGAAGAATGAATATCTAAGACCGGTATAAGGGTTAGAGAAATCAATCAACCAAATCATTTGAGGAAAACCTAAAAAGGTATATTTCAACTCAGGAAAATCTGATTCCACAGGGGACAAAAAGTCATAATAGGGAGCAGAAGGAAGGAACACCAGGGATGCCGGTTACTGGGCCTATAATAGGTGACCAACCAAAGTGTGAATTGGGGAATATTCCCAAAACACTCATCATCCGAAAAGAGGGAAAAAAGCAAACTCAATTATGGGATGGACATTCGATTCCAAAACAGGGATACGAATCTTACTCAACTAGGGAAGAACAAAAAGCTTCGACCAAAGAGTGCATGAGATATATTATCTATTACCGTCAGAACGTAGATAATACACTCGCATGGAAGATTATCCACAACCGGTTACTGGGTTAATAAAGGATAGATCGACCGAAAAAGAAAGGCATCGGGATACCGAAACTGGGTATATAATGATGACCATTCAAGGGGAGCAACCAACATTACCGACAACCGGTAAATGAAAGATGACTTGCTGGGGATAAAATTGCCTAATCAGAGCAATTATCCAAAAGAATGAGGGAATATCACCACCGAATATTGGATAATGATAACCGTCAAGGAGGGGATTACATCTACCGGATACTGGGTAGAAAAACCACGGAAGAGTAATCGTCATCGATTAGGATGAATAAGAAGGTTAACTCTGCAAAGGGGAGAAAATAGGGTTTACAGCTACCGGTATAAGGGTAGAAAACCACAGACTCCGCTGAGGATAAGATGAATGATTACTAATTACTGAGCAATTATTCATTTATACCACAGGGAACCAAGAGAAACAATCTCAAGAGGCCAATTTATGATCAAACCAAAGAGGCAAACTGAATCAAAACTCATCCTAGTGAGGATATAACTCAATAGGGGAACCCATCCCAATATATGTGTTGGGAGGAAGCGAAAACAACTGTTGTCCACGAGGATATAACTCAGTGGGGAATGCGGAAGGAAAGATAAACACTTTCTGCTTAGTGGGCTGACTCTACATTGAGGGATCAGACACCAACATCTGCTTGGGGAATGTATTACCAACTAACAGAGGAATATCAAACAAAGACATATGGCAAAAATGTAATATGAATATCCGAATGTTTGAAAATTATATGCACACATGCATGATTTATGTATGATGAATGCTGATAGACAGACATTTCTAACACAAACAGCTTCAAGGAGTACAAACATCCGGTACTACATCTCAAGAGAGAAAGCCAAATTCACCAGAGAGTATCCAATCTGCCGGGGATCAGAGATACCAGGAAGAAACAAAATCTCTGCAGGGGATGAATCATCGATCAATCCGGCTGGGGACAGGAGTTTATTGCATAGATGAAATTTGTCGCATAAGCAACTCTACTGGGGAATCTATCCGAGGAGGTAAAGGGATTCTGGGGATCAAACACCAAGTACCGTACCCACCAAGGAGATCACATCTGCTGAGGAGAAAAGATTTCTACTCCGCTAAAAGGGAGAGTGATGAATATCTCAACAAGCATTCACTCAGTAGGATAAACCACAAAAGGCTCCAGAGGAAGAAGATACAGTCATGCCAGGAATATGAACAAATGTCTTACCCTGTTAGAGATCATACCATCCTTGGGAGAGCGCTGAGGATCTCCTAAGTATTCTTTTGTCATTGTGAATGTTCATTTTGTTTAAAAAACAAATTATGAAAAATTCATTTCTTCAAAACAATGACATTTTCTCAATTTAAAACATGCAAAACATTTGTTGAATAGAAACAAATAAGAGTGCAAACAATTGGATAAAAGGCTCAAATTTATTTGATGGAATGGTAGTCTGCAAATGGCAAGACTCCATAGATCTATACAAGTTTGAAATTGGTGATATATATTGGAAAAGGGATACATTGAACATAATGACCATTTCTCCACCAATTCTGAATTCGATGTATTCGAAGCTTCGGTTGATGACGAATGAGCAAGAATCTCCGACGGATGACAGTTGTAGAACAAAGTCTTGTCAGGATACAGTTACTTGCCAAACCCCTAATTTTTGCCTAGATTGCCCCAGGATGAGGTACTCAATCTAGCGGGATACATATATTCCTCTTTTTTCATGTCTCTAACTTTTGCCTGGACCGCCCTTTCGGGTTTTCAATCCACCGAGACGCTCATTTTTGCCTAAGCCGCCCTTTCGGGTTTTCAACTTAGCGAGCTATTCTGTTTTTATTTCTAGGCAAAGTATTTCTTGACTGCATATGAATTCACAGGACGAGTGAAATCCTCCCCATCCATAGTTGTAAGCATCAAAGCACCGCCTGAAAAGGCCCTCTTAACAACATATGGACCTTCGTAGTTTGGAGTCCACTTGCCCCTGGAATCGGGCGCGAAAGACAAGACTTTCTTGAGCACAAGTTCACCTTCTCGGAACACACGAGGCTTGACCTTCTTATCAAAAGCTTTCTTCATTCTCTATTGATATAACTGACCATGGCACATGGCAGTCAATCTCTTTTCTTCTATCAAATTCAGCTGGTCATAACGACTCTGAACCCATTCAGCATCAGTCAACTTGGCCTCCATCAAGACTCTCATTGATGGGATCTCCACCTCTACTGGGAGTACAACCTTCATGCCATAAACAAGAGAGAAAGGGGTTGCCCCTGTTGAAGTGCGGACAGACGTACGATATCCATGTAAAGTAAATGGAAACATCTCATGCCAATCTTTATACGTGACAACCATCTTCTGGATAATCTTCTTGATATTCTTATTAGCAGCTTCAACAGCTCCATTCATCTTGGGTCTGTAAGGAGAAGAATTATGATGGTCGATCTTGGACTCACCACACAGCTCTTTCATCATTTTGTTGTTCAAGTTAGATCCATTATCAGTAATGATCTTATCTGGCACACCATAACGGCATATGAGTTGATTCTTGATAAACTTCACGACCACCTGCCTGGTCACGTTTGCATACGATGCCGCTTCAACCCACTTGGTGAAGTAATCAATTGCTACGAGAATAAATCTGTGTCCGTTGGACGCTTTTGGCTCTATCATGCCAATCATGTCAATTCCCCACATAGAGAAAGGCCATGGTGATGAAATCACATTCAGAAGTGTCGGAGGAATATGAATCTTATCCGCGTAAATATGACACTTGTAGCATTTCTTCACATATTTGCAGCAGTCAGACTCCATTGTCAGCCAATAGTAGCCTGCTCTTAACATCTTTATAGCCATGGCATGTCCGTTGGAATGAGTACCAAACGAACCCTCATGGACCTCAGTCATTAACAGGTCTGCTTCGTGTCTATCCACGCATCTGAGCAGAACCATGTCAAAATTCCTCTTATAAAGCACATTGCCATTGAGATAGAAACTGCCTGACAATCTCCTCAAAGTCTTTCTATACAGATGCTCCAGGCGGATAAACCTGGTTCTGAAGGAAGCATTTGATATCATGATACCATGGCTTATCATCTTTCACCTCTTCTACCGCAAACACATGGGCTGGTCTGCCCAAGCGCATTACAGTGATATTGGGGACTTCATTCCAAAGTTTAACCACAATCATCGAAGCAAGTGTAGCAAGAGCATCTTCCATCCGATTCTCATCTCGAGGAATATGATGGAAGTCAACCTCAGTAAAGAACGTTGAAATCCTCCTCGCATAATCCCTATATGGGATGAGACCAGGCTGATTCGTTTCCCATTCACCTTTAATCTGATTGACAACGAGGGCCGAATCACCATAAACATCAAGATGCTTGATCCTTAGATCAATGCATTCCTCCAATCCCATAATGCAGGCCTCATACTCAGCCATATTATTCGTGCATTTGAAAGTTAGCCTTGTTGTAAAAGGAATATGTGTTCCTTGAGGAGTAATAATCACTGCCCCAATATCATTTCCATACTGATTCACAGTGCCATCAAATACCATACTCCATCTGGAACCAGGCTCTGGCCCTTCATCGAGTGTAGGCTCATCACAATCTTTCATTTTCAAATACAGAATCTCCTCATCTGGGAAGTCATACTGAACTGATTGATAATCCTCGATCGGTTGATGTGCCAAGTGGTCAGCCAAGATACTACCTTTAATAGCCTTCTGAGCTCGATACTCAATATCATACTCAGATAACAACATTTGCCAACGGGCAATTCTCCCTGTTAAAGCAGGTTTCTCGAAGATATACTTAATTGGATCCATTCTGGATATCAACCAAGTCGTATGATTTATCATATACTGGCGTAAGCGCTTAGCGGCCTAAGCCAAAGCACATCATGTCTTCTCAAGCATCGAGTATCAAGACTCACAATCAGTGAACTTCTTGCTCAGGTAGTAAATAACATATTCTTTCTTCCCTACCTCGTCTTGCTGACCAAGGACACAACCCATTGAGTCTTCAAGAATAGTCAGATACATAATCAAAGGTCTTCCTTCCACGGGCGGAGACAGGATCGGAGGCTTAGACAGATACTCTTTAATATTGTCAAAAGCTTTCTGGAAATCCTCGGTCTAATAATGGGACTTATCTTTCTGGAGGAGCTTGAATATCGGTGCACACGTGACAGTCATGTGGGATATGAATCTGGAAATATAATTCAAGCGGCCAAGAAAACCTCAGACTTGCTTCTCAGTTTTAGGTGCAGGCATCTCTTGTATTGCTTTGACCTTTGCAGGATCAACCTCAATACCTCTTTCACTGACAATAAAACCCAATAACTTACCGGAACGGACTCCAAATGTACACTTGTTGGGATTCAGACGAAGCTTATACTTTCTCAAACGCTGAAAAAGCTTCAACAAATGCTCTACATGTTCAACTTCCGTTCTTTACTTAGCAATCATATCATCAACATACACCTCAATCTCCTTGTGCATCATATCATGAAACAAGGTGGTTATAGCTCTTTGATACGTGGCTCCGGCGTTCTTCAAACCGAAGGGCATCACTCGATAACAGAATGTTCCCCAAGGTGTGATGAATGTTGTCTTTTCCATATCCTCGGGTGCCATTTTGATCTGATTATATCCGGAAAATCCGTCCATAAATGAGAAGACAATTTGCTTCTGAACCTCCTCTTTGATCTTTACTGCCATATCAGGATGAGTTCTTCTGAGCTTCTGCTTCACAGGTACGCACTCAGGCTTCAAGGGTAAGAAATGTTGCACAATATCAGTATCTAGACCTGGCATGTCTTCATATGACCAAGCAAAGACGTCGGCATATTCTCGTAGCAATTCAATCAACCCCTTCTTAACAGATTCTTCCAGGAGTGCCCCAATCTTCACTTCTCGCACACAATCCTCAGACCCCAAGTTGACCGTTTCCAGATTCTCGAGATGCGACTGAATGATCTTCTCCTCATGCTCAAGTAAACGAGTAATCTCATCAGGAATCTCTTCAATATCATCTTCTTCCGCCTCAAATACAGGGAATTCAAAGTTGGGAGATGGTGTTAGGTCATTATGTTTAATGGGTTTGATTAACCTACATAATGATTTTGGATATGAAAAGCTTTAGAATTCAAACAAGGCAATCATTATGCAGATGAAAAGATTGATTTTATTCTATTTTTTAGGTTTTATGTGATCACCAATTTCATGCAAAAAAGCGAAAAGGGAAAATAATTGGAAAAACAAACATTTAACATGAATTTATTGAATGAAAATATCATTGTATTAATGCGCTAACAATGTCATCACTTCTCCTTTTGGCATGGGAGAAGGGTTTTCTAAACACAATGAACATTACTTTGACTTATGGATGACTGTTGGAATATCCACAGCGACCCAATTATTGCAGATTCCCCCAGGGATGACGAAGTTGCCAGAATCCTCTTCGTCCTCTTCCAGAATGGCAGCAGCTTCCTCGCCTTGACTGGTGTGGATGAACCCTCCACTCTTGAACAGCCCTTGCATGTTGAAAACCCCAGACGAATCACCTATGCCAGCCAAAGACTTGTTGTCTTCTAGCTCAATCATCATCTTCCCTAAACCAGTAGTTGCACCACACTCAATGGCCAATTTTGCATCTTTATAGGAAGAAAATGAAGGAGTTTTCTTCTCAATAGGCTTAGCAATAGACAAAGCTTGGAAAGGAGTTCCAACTTCATCCTCAGCATCTATATATGAGAAGGAAGACAAATGGCTAACCAGGAGAGCCCTTTCTCCCCTTACCACCACTAGCTTCTTATTCTTCACAAATTTCAGTTTCTGGTGTAGGGTGGATGTCACGGCGCCCGCCTCGTGAATCCATGGTCGGCCTAAGAGACAGCTATACGATGGGTGAATATCCATAACCTGGAAGGTAATCTGGAAATCACTCAGTCCGATTTTGACTGGGAGATCAACTTCCCCAATCACAATTTTGCAAGACCCATCGAAAGCCTTCACAACTACTCCACTCTGCCTCATGGGAGGCCCTTGATATGATAGTTTTGAGAGAGTGGATTTTGGAAATACGTTCAGTGATGACCCAGTGTCCACCAGCACATTGGACATGGCGTCGTCTTTGCAATTCATAGATATATGTAATGCCAAGTTGTGGTCTCTTCCCTCCTCGGGGAGATCAGAGTCACAGAAACTCAGGTTGTTACAAGCGGTAATGTTTGCAACAATGCTATCAAATTGTTCTATCGTGACATCATGATCTACATATGCTACATCCAAAACCTTCTGCAGAGCCTCTCGGTGTGGTTCTGAATTCAAAAGTAATGATAACACCGATATTTTGGATGGCGTTTGTAGAAGCTGGTCTACAAGATTGTACTCGTTTCTCTTGATGAGTTTTAACATCTCATCACAGTCTTCTTTCATATTGCCACTTGGGCCAATAGAAGCAGGAGTTCCCGATGTAGAGGAGGGCTTAACAACAGGTGCCGGATTCGGAGTGCTTACTGCGTTCCTCATCGGGCGTTCAACAGAATCAGCATTAGCCTAGGGCTTTGAAGGTGCTGAAAATACTCGACCGCTGCGGGTCAAACCACTAACATCCGCGATGTTAACAACAAAGGAAGATGGAAAGGACACTTCTCTCCCATTTTCTACCGCAATAGCATTGTAGCGATAGGGAATTGCTTTCTCAGAAGAGTATGGCATTGGTCCGGCTGGCTTGATGGTCAAGGCAGGAGAAACCTTCTGCTTGCTACCATCATATTTAATGATAACGGGCTCGGGGATTCGGAATACTGGAGAAATTACGTTGACCTCGGGCTCATCCTCGTCAACATTTCTGTTTTGAAGGATCTCAATAACTCCTTCATCCAGCATTTCCTGAACATCCTTGCGTACTTGGCGACAACCCCTCTGGTTGACAGAACAGATTCGGCATCTGTTGTGGTCATGCTCATAATGACTATACTCACATAGCAAACGATGCATCTCGACCAGAGACTGTCGAATATGACTGACATATTTGACTTTGTACTTGCTAAGGCAGCCCTGAACCATGTTGACAGATTTCCCATGCTCGGGCAATGGGTTCTTCTTCACATTAGGACCTACGTCCTCGAAACACAGAATGCCACACTTCATAAGGTCTTGAACCTCGGCCTTCAAAGGGTAACAATTCTCCACGTCATGGACGAGAGCACCAGAATGGTAAACACAGTGTAACTCGGGCTTATACCACCACTGAGGGTTAGCAGGTATAGCCGGTGGGTCTCTCGGAGTAATTAACTTCCTCTCTATCAAAGAGGGATATAATTCTGCATACGTCATCGGAATAGGATCGAAAGTGACCCTTTTCCTCTCGTACCTCGTACTGGTTTGATTACTGTTTCGAGGCTGGGAAGCCTGCTGTTGCGGACGGTGCTGTTGATGTTGATATTGCGGATGTGGTTGCTGATTGGTATTATGTTGCTGGTACTGCTGATTATCTCTGAAAACAGGTGCTATATGAGCCACCTGGTGTTGGTTACTGGCAGGAAGCACGGTCTTCCTCCTCACAGAGGGGCTTCTTGGTTTTACATGGGAGGTCACAACATGTGCCTCTCCATCTTTCTTCTTCGCAAACGCCCCATATCGTTTGGCAGAAGAGCCTTCTTCTCTGGTTAGACGTCCTTCTCTAACCCCTTCTTCTAGACGCATCCCCATATTCACCATCTCGGTGAAGTCAGAAGGAGCGCTAGCAATCATTCGCTCATAATAAAAAGAACTTAAGGTCTTCAAAAAGATCTTAGTCATTTCTTTCTCTTCTAGCGGAGGCACGATCTGTGCTGCTAACTCTCGCCACCTCTGGGCGTATTCTTTAAACGTTTCCTTGTCCTTCTGGGACATGACTCTCAATTGATCCCTATCGGGAGCCATATCCACATTGTACTTGTATTGCTTGACGAAGGCCTCGCCAAGATCGTTGAAGGATCGGATGTTCGCACTGTCTAAACCCATGTACCAACGTAGAGCGGCACCAGACAGACTATCCTGAAAGTAGTGGATGAGTGTCGCTCCCCGGATTTCCCGAATCCAAGTACAAACGAGAAAAGAGGTGGCGAGGAAAAAGAGTAGAGTCTCCAGCTATGCACTTTTATCCCAAGAGGAGGGAAAGGTAGTACTGCATAACCAAGAGGGAATGGATAAAACAAAGTCTCGAACCAAAGAAAACTGAGTAAGGGGGCCGGTTACATGAAAGGAAGGTTATCGCACCCCTTCACGTCTGTGGTACTCCACAGTATCCACGATTGCTATTTATGTCTAAAGTGTCTGTATAAAAAGTCCTATATGCGATGCGAAAGAGAGAAAATCAATGTAGGGAAAATAAAGAGTTATTGCTCGCACATGCCCTACCCTGCTGCATACGTATCTCAAGAAGGATTGAGAATCAGAGCACCGTAGCTCGGCTAACCTATTTGTTTGTCTTTTGTGATGAATGACGTTACTACACAATCTACCGGAAGCTCGACCTTTGGAGACTTACTCACCTGTAGTAGAAGGAGTTAACGTGTTCTTAGGAGAAGAAAAATCAATGAGCTTATTTGTTTTAGGAATGCTCATGCAAAAAGGAAGTCCTAGACGAAGGAACCGTGCTACCTTAATTGACATGCAAACGAGAGACTATACGAAGCCTAGCAATCCTATGGGGAGACGATCACACCATACAAAACAAACATGCATAAAGTAAACACGCCAACAAGGGGGCTCAAACATACGTGGGTAGGGCTTTAGTCAAGAGGGGTCATATCAACCTCAACAAAACAAGCCATGGAAAGGTAATCAAATGGGCTCTTAACCACTGACATTGAACGTCAGGGTGAGAAGATCAAACGGGTAATGAGGATAAGACCTCATAGCTCTTAACCCTGGACAGGGTGAGCTCACGACAAAAAGTGGGGATTCAGAAAGGTGGAACCCTCTCCACTGACTGACCGGACAAAATATCTTGGGCTTTTGTTCTGAAGCATTGACGCGTAGTGTGATCTTAAAGAACGACACACTGAATAACGGGGGATTGACTACTAATCCCTTTTATCCGTCAATTGCCTCTTCATGGAGGTCTTTAGCACTGATGCCTCCTCTTGGGGGTCTTTGGGCACAAAAGTAAACACACAAAAACATTGCCTCCTATCGAGGTCTTCCAGCTAAGAAAGCGGTAAAATACGGGAAAAGATGTAAAAGGGATCAAGAGATCTACCACACGGATAAAGATCCGAAGTAACAGCAACTAAAGAAATAAGAAACCCAGAGATCTTTCAGGCTAGCACCGTCAAAGAAAACAAGTCAGCAAAGCAATCAGAATAAATCTCCAAATGGTATCCCACAAATAAAGTGGAATACCAAGCAAGCTATCTCTTTAAGAGTCATGTGAGCCCTCACAAAAAAAACTCAACAAACAGGTTAGAGAAACAAGATGGGGTGCAATCAAGAGTTGCACCAAATAAGAGAATCACATGAATCATGCCATTAAAGTTCACAAAAAGCTCACAAAAAGCAACAAGGGATAGGAGGCCTAAACCTCTTGTCAAACAAATGCATTAAAAAGGTATCAAAACTCAAAGTCAGGGGTAAGGAGCCACACATCAAGACATGACATACCTACTGATTGGAGAGATCGATTGAAATTGAATTGCACCGTTGGCTTTGCAGAATAGTCTTAGGGTTTATATGAGAGGGAATTGGTTCTTTGCAAATGAGTTCCCTTCAGTCTCTGGAGGTTGCTCTGAATTAGTTAGAATCTCTCTCTAGGGTTTTGTTCCATGGAAACCTCAGAGTGTTTTCAGCTTTCACCAATTCTCCTCCTCCTCTTTTTTTACTGAAATTTCATAATTTATAACTTGATTGTGGGCTCAAATGAGAGAGGTCCAAGTCCAAGATTTTTCTATTAAATTTTATTTATTTATTTCGTTTATTTTTTTTCGTTTATTTTTTTATTTATTTATCGTTTTTTCTTCGTTTTTTTTTTAATTTTTAATTTTTTTAAAACGCGTGGGCTTCGCCTAGCGAGCATGATAGTTCAGGAAATTCCTCTGAGCGTAGGTGATTCTGGTGGCTTCTCTTGGGACTCGCTAGGCGACCCATTCTGCTCGCCTAGCGAGCATGACAGCTCATGAACAAACTTTTGCTCCTTTGAATGATGAATAGACCCTATTTGAACATGTTGGAAGTAACTCAAGTCATTGCCTGGCCATTTCACCTTCAGTTGACCAATAGTTGACTAGAGGTCGAACCCCAATTCAGACGAACTTTGCTGAAATGCAATATGAAATGTTAAATGACCTAAAAATGAATGCATGAATGAGGAGGGAAACTTTGAGGTGCTACAGCTGCCCCTATTCAATCAACTGTGAACTTGAACGGATGAAGGCAGCGGCTAACAGACTTTCAAGGTAAACAAGGATTGAATACCCAAAGAACCAGAGAATTTGCCCTCTATAGGTGACGAAGCGAGGAAAGCGAGACCATTTACCGATGGCGGCTTCAAAATAGATTTGATATTTACCGATATCAAGGAAAGCGAGGCCGTTTACCGATGGCGGCTTCAAAATAAATTTGATATTTACCGATATCAAGGAAAGCGAGGCCATTTACCGATGGCGGCTTCAAAATAAATTGATATTTACCGATATCAAGGAAAGCGAGGCCATTTACCGATGGCGGCTTCAAAATAAAATTTGATATTTACCGATATCAAGGAAAGCGAGGCCATTTACCGATGGCGGCTTCAAAATAAAATTTGATATTTACCGATATCAAGGAAAGCGAGGCCATTTACCGATGGCGACTTCACTGAGGAGGAACAAGATGAAACAAGACCAGACATTTACCGATGACTGGGACGGAACTCGATGTTTACCGACATCGAACAAGGATGTTTATAAGTGAAACAAGACCAGACATTTACCGATATCAAGGAAAGCGAGGCCATTTACCGATGGCGGCTTCAAAATAAAATTTGATATTTACCGATATTAAGGAAAGCGAGGCCATTTACCGATGGCGGCTTCACTGGGGAGGAACAAGATGAAACAAGACCAGACATTTACCGATGACTGGGACGGAACTCGATGTTTACCGACATCGAACAAGGATGTTTATAAGTGAAACAAGACCAGACATTTACCGATGTCAAAGAAAGCGCTACACGACCAGACATTTACCGATGACTAGGAAGGAACTCGATGATTACCGACATCGAACAAGGATGTTTATAAGTGAAACAAGACCAGACATTTACCGATGACTGGAAGGAACTCGATGTTTACTGACATCGAACAAGGATGTTTATAAGTGAAACAAGACTAGACATTTACCGATGACTGGGAAGGAACTCGATGTTTACCGACATCGAACAATGATGTCTACCGACACCAAAGAAAGAATACACTTATGAAACGAAACCATTTACCGATGACGAAAATGAAACACTCGATATTTACGGATAGCGAATCTGCTGGGGAATCTTAAACGACCAAACCATTTACCGATGGTTAACAAGCGATTGATGTTTACTGACATCGAATCAATGATGTTTACTGACACCAAAAAGGGAAAGGACACACACGAGTGTTGACAGAACGATTTTTTGTAGACACCGTGAGAGACATGCCATTTACTGATGGCCAACGATTGGAATTCGACGTTTACCGACATCGAAAGATGATGTTTACCGACATCAAAGAAAAACACAGACATTTACGGGGATCAACACGACACTTACCGGTATCGCAAGGATGATATTTACATATGTCAAAGTAAGGCAGACACTTACTGGTGACTAGATCAGAAGAGAATCAAGCTTTCCTTTCACGGACTGGTGAGAAAATAAATCTCACGGGGATTATCGATTCTGAATGTTGCCAAGAGCAACTGCTGCAAATGTGCTACACTGATTTTGAAAAATGATCCGTCTCTTCCGGAGATATGATCCAATCTGGTTTAATACATGTATGCATATGTTTGAGTTTTCTATGGCGTAATGCTCCACACTGAACGGAAATGCTACGCGATTTGAGAATGCGAATGCAAATGATGATTATTACATGCAAGATGCAAAGGGAGGAAAACTCCTGCTGGGAAAGCGAATGATCACTTTAATGAGCACACAGTTCCTGATTCAATCTTCCAACTCTGTGGGGAGATACAATAATTCTACTAAGGATAACATTCTCGGAACGGTAGAGAAACCAACTCAACTTGGGAGTCACTTGTTGGGAAAACACCAACCTCTCGACCACGCTGGGGAAACAAATTCTGAACTCGACTTAGACGACCCAACTTCTTACACGACTGGACAGTGTTGAAACGACAGGGTCTTCCTTCGAACAAACTTTGGCTCATCTGCTTTACCCATCAACCAAAGATAGTAACCTGCAAAACGGCAAGACATACATGCCCCAGGGGATCGTATGGACAAAAATATACTCAAGTGTACTCAACATTCAAAATGATTTTCAGATGCTTTATCTTTTCGCACGTCATTGTCTAGCCTTCATGTTTTTAGATGCAATGTTTATCAAAAATTCGGACGTTTTTTGCAAACAAAACAGTAAAAATAAAAACAAGAGAGCGATTTGACTGAATAACGACTTTTATTGATTGAAAATGGCCTATAAAGGCAAATACATCAAGAAGCAATTCCTAGGAAGAGGTAGTTGCGCCAAAAGAGAAAAATAAACTATCCTATTGGCAATGTGAACACGGCATTCCACTATTTTCCAATTCTGTTATGACTCATAGATCTTCACTTTCCTCCAAATTCTTTTCTTTCTGAGAAGAGTGATTGGACCGATCATATCCTTCAAGATGGTAGACACTGAAACGCGATGAAGTACAGATGACTCAGACTATAGTCTTCGCTCTAATCCCTCTGTTTCCTGGACCTCCTTTTCAGGTTTTCAATCCACCGGGATACCCATTTTTGCCTAAGCCGCCTTTGCAGGTTTTCGACTTACCGGGTGTACATATTATTTTTATTCTTTATCCCTAACTTTTGCCCGAACCTTTTTCTTTTCTTTTATTCTTGGTTTGCCGGGATGCCCTTTTTTGCCTGGATTTTCTTTCTTTGTCCAGCGGGTTAGTTTATGCGAAGTATTTTTTGACTACATCTGAGTTCACAGGAGACAGAAAATCTTCACCATCCATAGTTGTAAGCATCAAGGCTCCACCAGAAAAGACCTTCTTAACAACATATGGACCTTCATAATTCGGAGTCCACTTGCCCCTATTATCTGTACCGGGAGGAAGGATCCTCTTCAAAACTAAGTCACCTATCTGATAGCTTCGAGGATGCACTTTCTGATAAAAGGCCTTCTTCATCCTTCTCTGATATAGTTGTCCATGGCACACAGCTGCTAATCGCTTTTCCTCAATTAAATTTAACTCATCAAACCTGGCTTGGACCCACTCAGCCTCGTCAAGTTTTACATCCATCATCACCCTTAAAGAAGGGATTTCAACTTCTACTGGCAAGACTGCCTCCATGCCGTACACAAGTGAAAACGAAGTTGCCCTGGTTGACGTACGCACTGAGGTACGATACCCATGCAAAGCGAAAGGCAACATCTCGTGCCAATCCTTGTACGTCACAACCATCTTTTGCACGATCTTCTTAATGTTCTTGTTTGCCACCTCTACAGCACCATTCATCTTTGGTATGTACGGAGAAGAATTGTGGTGTTCGATCTTAAAGTCTTTGCAAAGCTCTTTCATCATCTTGTTATTGAGATTCGAACCATTATCAGTGATGATTCTCTCAGGAACCCCATAACGATAGATAATTTCTTTCTTAATGAATCGAGCAACCACTTGTCTGGTAACATTGGCATAGGAAGCTACTTCCACCCACTTGGTAAAGTAATCAATCGCGACTAGGATGAAGCGATGTCCATTAGAAGCAGTAGGTTTAATCTTTCCAATCATATCGATGCCCCACATCGCGAATGGCCAAGGAGAATTCATAATATTCAGAGGGTTTGGTGGTACATGCACTTTATCTGCATAGATCTGACATTTGTGGCACTTCCGAGCGTATTTGAAACAATCAGATTCCATGGTTATCCAGTAAAAACCGGCTCTTAACAACTTCTTGGCCATTGCATGACCACCAACATGGGTACCGAAAGATCCCTCGTGTACTTCCTGCATTAACATGTCTGCTTCGTGTCTAACCACCCATCTGAGCAGAACCATGTCAAAGTTTCTCTTGTACAACACATCATCCTTGTTCAAGTAAAAGCTGCCAGCTAGCCTTCTCAATGTCTTCTTGTCATTCTTTGACGCTCCTTCAGGATACTCTTGGCTTTTGAGGAAATTCTTAATATCATAAAACCACGGCTTCTCATCAATAACAGACTCGGCTGCAAACACATACGCAGGCCTCTCGAGTCGATTCACAGCAACATGTGGCACATGATTCTGCCAATGGACTTTAATCATGGAAGACAATGTGGCTAAGACATCAGCCATTTGATTTTCATCTCGGGGTACATGATACAACTTTACTGTCTTGAAGAAAGTCAGGATCCTTTTGGTGTAATCTCTATAAGGAATCAAATGCGGATGATGAGTATTCCAGTCTCCATTGACTTGGTTAATCACTAGAGCAGAATCTCCATAAATGTCCATAGTTTTGATCCTTAGATCGATGGCTTCCTCAATCCCCATGATACAGGCCTCGTACTCAGCTTCGTTGTTGGTTACTTCAAAAGTCAATCTGATGGAAAAAGGTATGTGTGCACCTTTAGGATTAATGAGTACTTCCCCAACACCGTTTCCATTCACATTTACTGCCCCATCAAACATCAGTGTCCACTTGTCATCGGGATCCGGTCCTTCCTCGACAAGAGGCTCTTCACAATCTTTCATTTTTAAGTACATGATATCTTCAATGGGGAATTCAAACATCATCGGCTGATAGTCATCAATTGGTTGCTCGACAAGGCAATCAGACAGAATACTACCCTTGATGGCCTTTTGCGACGTGTACTAGATATCATACTCTGTCAAAATCATCTGCCAACGAGCCACTCGTCCGGTAAGAGCCGGATTTTCAAAGATATACTTTACTGGGTCCATCTTAGAAATCAACAAGGTAGTATGGTTCAACATATACTGTCTTAGTCGGCGAGCAGCCCATGCCAAAGCGCATCAAGTTTTCTCGAGCAGCGAATATCTTGTTTCTAAGTCGGTAAACTTTTTGCGAAGGTAGTATATTGCATGCTCTTTTCGACCAGACTCGTCATGCTGTCCCAATACACACCCCATCGAATTCTCTGTTACTGAAAGGTACATTATCAGGGGCCTCCCAGGAACTGGAGGTATAAGAATTGGAGGTTTCTGCAAATATTCTTTTATCTTATCAAAAGCTTTTTGACAATCATTGTTCCACCTGATTGCTTGATCTTTTCTTAGCAATTTAAATATCGGTTCGCACGTAGCTGTTAGGTGAGATATGAACCGTGCAATGTAATTCAGCCTCCCTAAAAACCCACGAACCTGCTTTTCTGTTCTTGGTTCAGGCATTTCTTGAATAGCTTTTACTTTCGCTGGATCAACTTCAATCCCTTTCTCACTGACAATGAAACCTAACAGCTTTCCAGATCTCACTCCAAATGTACACTTGTTTGGATTCAACCTCAGTTTGAACTTTCTCAATCTTTCAAACAACTTTTGCAAGTTTACCAAGTGCTCCTCTTCTGTCTGAGACTTCGCAATCATATCATCCACGTACACTTCAATTTCTTTGTGCATCATGTCATGAAAGAGAGTCGTCATAGCTCTTTGGTAGGTAGCACCGGCGTTCTTCAACCCAAATGGCATTACCTTATAACAGAACGTGCCCCAAGGTGTAATGAATGTCGTCTTCTTCATGTCTTCTGGCGCCATCTTGATCTGATTATAGCCAGAAAATCCATCCATGAAAGAGAAAACCGAGGACTGAGCAGTGTTGTTGACCAATACATCAATGTGAGATAATGGGAAGTCATCTTTTAGACTGGCTCTGTTTAAATCTCGGTAATCGACACACATCCTGACTTTACCATCCTTCTTCGGCACGGGTACAATGTTGGCCACCCAAGGGGGATAATTGGTAACTGCTAGAAAACGTGCATCCAACTGTTTCTGAACCTCCTCTTTGATCTTGACAGCCATATCATGACTAGTTCTGCGAAGCTTCTGCTTTACCGAAGGACAATCTTCTCTGAGAGGTAGCATGTGCACCACAATATCTGTATCCAAACCAGGCATATCTTGATACGACCATGCAAAGACATCGACGTATTCTCGCAGCATTTCAATCAGCCCTCTCTTGACCTTTTCCTCTAAAGCAGCCCCTATCTTGATCTCTTTCTTTGCGTCCTTAGTACCAAGGTTAATGACTTCCAACTCTTCCCGATGAGGTTGAATGACCCTTTCCTCCTGTTTCAATAGTCTGGCCAATTCTTCGGGGAGTTCACAATCTTCTTCACTCCCCTTTTCGGCTTGGTAAATGGGATTATCAAAGTCATACTGAGCCATAACATAACTATTTTTAATGGAATCCGCAAGATCAATTCTGCACGAACGATGTTTCATGCTTTATTTTAGAAAAGAGTTCAAGAAAGTCACAAAAAACAAAAAAAACATTGCCATTTTTATTGTTTTGAAATTGAAAGTAAAAATAGAAAGACAGTGAGCACATATTTGATTGCAAAACGTCGTTTATTAATGATAACCATTGAAAATTCAAAACATGATGTGGCCCTACAATGAACCACTACGCCTTGGGCAGAGCGTAGGGCTTTCATGCAAAATGCAAAACAAAAGAAAATTACTCTATCTGAAGAGTAACTTGGATTATTTCTTCAGCAGCCCAGTTGTTGATCTTCTCCCCTGGAGCACATGGGCGCACCCAATTATCCATATCATAATCACTGTCACCGTCTTCATTGCCTGTTGCAAAGACATCCCCGTGACTTATCAATCCAGCACTAGTGAAAGTACACGGCCCTTTCTGATCAAACTGTAAACAACCTTCGTTCATCAATTCCTGGATACCTTCTTTCAATTTCACACAACCGTTTTCATGATTACCACAATCTGAACAATTCTTGTCACATCCCGGGAATACTCCCCCTCTAAGCAGACGTTCCTTCACTACAAACAACGAAGTCTGGACATCATTAACATTGACTACCAAGTTCAAATTTTCCCCATCTTCCACACTATTTACTCTGGGGCCTCCATGTTGAGGCATAGGATTATTCACCATATTTGGAGTAGGAGCAAAGTTAATCGTCTTGGCATCGATCAAGTCTTGGACTTTATGGTGAAAAGCCCGACAATTCTCGATGTGGTGCCCTGGCGCACCAGAATTAAAATCACAACGGACATTAGCATCATAACCAGCGGGAATCCTTGTTAATGGAGCCATAGTGCGAAGTTCAACAAACTTTAACCTGAGCAGTTCAGGGAGTAATTCAGCATAAGTCATTGGAAGCGGATCAAAATGACGATCTGTCATTCTTTGTCTTGGTTGGAATTGGCGTTGCTGTTGTTGTGGTTGTCCTCTTTGTGGTTGTTGAGGTTGGGTTGCTGGAATAGTCACAGCAGCAACTTGACGGTATTGTTGTCCTCTATTTCCATTTCTCTGATTATATATAGCATTTGTCTCATCCTCTCTCCTTCTGGGTGCCCCTGAAAATGGTTTCTTAGCACTTGAAGAGCTTGAAGAACCAGGGTCTTGGATTTTTCCCGCTTTGATAAGACTTTCAGTTCTTTCTCCGCAAATCTCAACATCCTAAAACTACCAAATGGGCAACTTCCCATACGATCCATGAATACACCTTGCAGGGTTCCAATGAACATATCAGTCAATTCTCTCTCCAACATCGGAGGTTGTACACTCACAACTAGTTCACGCCACCTTTGGGCATATTCCTTGAAACTCTCACCGGTCTTTTGAAACAAACTCTGCAACTGGGTTCTGCTCGGAGCCATGTCCATGTTATGCCTGTACTACCTCAGAAAAGCTTCACCTAACTCTCTCCAGCTTCTGACAGATTCTTTTCTCAAGTCCACGTACCAATCTAAAGATGCTCCAGACAAGTTGTCTTGTAAAAAGTACATCCACATTTTTTCATCATTAGTATAAGCGGATATCTTCCAGTAGTAAGCTTGCACATGAGTTCGGGGACAAGAAGTGCCATTGTACTTGTCGAAAGATGGCGCCTTGAACTTGTACGGGATCCTCAACCCATCAACTAAACCCATATTAGAAAGATCAAAACCCAAAGAATTCTGACACTCCATGGCGTGAATCTTTTCAGCAAGGGCGTCGACCTTTCTATCTCTCTCTTCCGCCTTTCCAAATTCATCATCATCACTGGGAATAGTGAACATATCTTCTTGCTTGTCAACCAAATGAGAAGGATGGTGAACTGGAGCACGTGCCGCTCGAACATTAACAACCTCTGTAATGATGGGTTGTCCATTGATTCTAATACCACACAATTCGTCACCATCAGCATGGTTGTTGACAGGGTTGGTAACAACAGCATCATCGACAGGGGTCCCTTCTGGCGGATTCTAACCGACAGGGGGAATCACAGTTTCTTGTCTCTGGACCAAGGCTCGGAGTTGCTCTTGCCCTTGCACTACCCCTTGCATCATATTCATGAACTGGGCCATGTTGGTCCTCATCTCTGCTAGTTCTGCTTGAACTTGATCCATGATCTTTTGTTGATTCTGCCTTGTTGCGTAACGGTGCGGACGATGCTCAGCAATCCTGCCTGAAACAGGAACCATAATGAGAAATCCTCTTCCAGAACACATGTAATGATGTAAGAATGATATGTGTATGATGCGTATGATGCGTATGCTATGTTTTATCATTTCTCAGGTATTCAAGAGTCTCGTCCACCTTTGAAAAATGGCAACCTGTACTCATAAGCGGAACATAAACAACAAAGAAGCAACATACACTAGACGGCAAGCAAAAGTGAGACATCAATAATCTCATCCATAGGCATAAGAAATAAGATTCATACAAACATGGTTCAAGCAAAGATTCAGTTCATCAGTGTAGAACAAGGAATCCCATCCAACAATCCTGGAGGTGATCTTCAAAATAAACAACAAGAAAAACTAGGGAAGTCGTCCTTCAGGAATGTGAGTCTTCAAATACTGGCACTGGTCCATCAATCGGTCACACTCTGAACACTCAGGTAGAGGGGTGAGCTTCTCTTTTAGTTGCACCCTGAGTTCAATAACTTCCTCTAGGAAATGAGATGCACAGATGTCACTTCCTCGGAGCTGGCTCTCTGCTGCATGCCTCAGATCTACCTCTTTCTTCAAGTTAGTATCTTTGTCCTTAAGCTGTCTTTCCAAGTCTCGTATCTTCTTTTTGTAATTGGATTTCTCTTTCTGTAATCTCAAGCGTTCATGGTGTTCTTCATCCAACATTGTTTCTATCTCATCATAAGACCTCTTTTTGTTTCCTGGTCTACTAGCACTTTCACCTTGCACTCCTTTGAGTTTATGAGCCAAATTTAGCCTATCAGCTTTTGCTTTGTAAAGCTCCATTTGGATCTCTTGTTCATTTTCTTTCAACTGGCGATTCTCCTTTAAGACTTGTTTGTAATACTCAGTAGGCACATTCTCAGAAAGGATCAAAGGCGGTTTCTCCTGTAATGGTTCCATCCGGTCATATGGTAGCAACAAAGTTCCAACTCTTTCCTTGACCCACTCAGTGTAAGCAGGCATAGCAATTGCAAACTTCCTCCCTAAAACAGATCCATCTTTTATACCAATCTTCTCCCAAGCTCTTCCCACTTGCTCCAATCTTGCCGGATCGCTCTGTTTCTCAAAGTACACACTTTCGGCAGTCTCGACATCTTGCGGCCTTTCGTTCATGACAAAACCCAACTAACGGAGAGAAAGAATCGGGTTGTAGTTGATGCAACCCCTAGTTCCTATGAGTGGAACATTGCGAAACTCTCCACAACTCATAATGACGTTGTGCACGTTAATCCTATAAGCTTGCCACTTGATATCATAAGATGTAAGCGACATGATCCTCTGAGTCCATTTGTGAGTATTCTGAGTATCCACAAACGGTCCATTGGTTGGTAGAAATAACAAGAACCACTTGAGTAGCAACGGGAGACAACACCTGATAGCTCCACACTTACCATGCCTGCTGTGTATCGCATAATAGGTGTCATCTAACAAGGTAGGCATCGGGTTTCCTCCAATGAAAATAGTGATTGCTGCCAGGTCCACGAAACTAGGCATACTAGGGAACAGAATAACTCCATAAATCATGACAGCCAACTGAGCGTTGAAAGCTACCTAATTTCCTTTCTTTGCTTCTTCCTTAGCCATTCTTACCAAGGACTTCAAGGATAAGCCCACAACATCACCGCTTGGTTCCCAATTATCGCTCACTTCCTTGATGCTCAAGTAAAGAGCCTTAGCGACAACTTTGAAATCCACCTCCTTTGGCACATCCAGGAAAGGTACTCGGTTTTTGATCCGGACATTCATAAGGATGGAATACTCTTCAAGAGTGGGAGCTAGCTGGTAGTCCTGAAAAGTAAAGCAACGAAGCTCCGAATCATAGAACTGTAAGAGAGTCTGCAGAGGTACCAGATCAACCACCATCTTCAACAATGCTAAGATACCCCCATACTGATCATCAAAAACTTTCCGATTACGGTCGGTCACGCGATTACCCAATTCTTCCAAAGATGTCAACGACTCACGGTAGAAGTTGTAGGTGCAAGTCTTCCTCTTCAACTCTGGAATGGCAGCCATCTCTCGGTGTGAACAGACTCCTGAATAAACCTAAAAAATGATATGCATATGCGGGTTAACTTTTTTTCTTTTTTATGCATTATTATTTTTGAAAGTAAACATGCTATAATGCAAAATGATGAAACAATGGATGGTTGGCTGTGTATCTCAAGGAACAGGATCAGAACTTCAACATGAATTCGGAACCGGGAACCATAGAACATGGTCATCAACTTAGAACCCAGACTTCAGAACCAACGGTCACCAACAAGAACCAAACAAAAGTCACCACCAGAACGCATCACCATCAGTACCTGTAAATGATTCATTCCCGCCCCACTCACGGGTGTAATCTAGGCCAAGGTAAGGTCAAGATAAACGCAGGATAAACAATTCTTTCAAGAATATCACCATATGCACACCAGGTGTATGCAGCGATAATACCCCATCAGAATCTGAACTGCTCGTGATACCATGTTCCGCTAAGTGGTGCCATACCACCCACTTCCCATGAATCACTTTATTCCTAGGTGTCCTAAAGTTCACTCATAGCCTGTGTATTGGGCCTTTTACCTCTTGTGACTCCCACCCAACAGCAAAACAAATACACAGCCAGCACCGTATGCATGAAACAATAAAGCGCACATAGGATGCAATGCAAACAGATAAGTATGCAAAGCAATAAATAAATAACATAAAATAGACAATAAACAAACAAACGCTAGGAAAGGCCCAATAGGGAAAATAAGTCCCCAGCAGAGTCGCCAACTGTCGCTCCCTGGATTTCCCGAATCCAAGTACAAACGCGAAAAGAGGTGGCGAGGAAAAAGCGTAGAGTCGCCAGCTATGCACTTTTATTCTAAGAGGAGGGAAAGGTAGTACTGCATAACCAAGAGGGAACAGATAAAACAAAGTCTCGAACCAAAGAAAACAGAGTAAGGGGGCCAGTTACGTGAAGGGAAGGTTTTCGCACCCCTTCACGTCTGTGGTACTCCACAGGATCAACGATTGCTATTTATGTCTAAAGTGTGTGTATAAAAAGTCCTATATGCGATGCGAAAGAGAGAAAATCAATGTAGGGAAAAAAAGAGTTATTGCTCGCACAGGCCCTACCCTGCTGCATACGTATCTCAAGAAGGATTGAGAATCAGAGCACCGTAGCTCGGCTAACCTATTTGTTTGTTTTTTATGATGAATGACGTTACTACACAATCTACCGGATGCTCGACCTTTGGAGACTTACTCACCTGTAGTAGAAGGAGTTAACGTGTTCTTAGGAGAAGAAAAATCAATGAGTTTATTTGTTTTAGGAATGCTCATGCAAAAAGGAAGTCCTAGACGAAGGAACCGTGCTACCTTAATTGACATGCAAACGAGAGACTATACGAAGCCTAGCAATCCTATGGGGAGACGATCACACCATACAAAACAAACATGCATAAAGTAAACACGCCAATAAGGGGGCTCAAACATACGTGGGTAGGGCTTTAGTCAAGAGGGGTCATATCAACCTCGACAAAACAAGCCATGGAAAGGTAATCAAATGGGCTCTTAACCACTGACATTGAACGTCAGTGTGAGCATATCAAAAGGGTAATGAGGATAAGACCTCATAGCTCTTAACCCTGGACAGGGTGAGCTCACGACAAAAAGTGGGGATTCAGAAAGGTGGAACCCTCTCCACTGACTGACCGGACAAAAGATCTTGGGCTTTTGTTCTGAAGCATCGACACGTAGTGTGATCTTAAAGAACGACACACTGAATAATGGGGGATTGACTACTAATCCCTTTTATCCGTCAATTGCCTCTTCATGGAGGTCTTTAGCACTGGTGCCTCCTCTTGGAGGTCTTTGGGAACAAAAGTAAACACACAAAAACATTGCCTCCTATCGAGGTCTTCCAGCTAAGAAAGCGGTAAAATACGGGAAAAGATGTAAAAGGGATCAAGATATCTACCACACGGATAAAGATCCGAAGTAACAGCAACTAAAGAAATAAGAAACCCAGAGATCTTTCAGGCTAGCACCGTCAAAGAAAACAAGTCAGCAAAGCAATCAGAATAAATCTCCAAATGGTATCCCACAAATAAAGTGGAATACCAAGCAAGCTATCTCTTTAAGAGTCATGTGAGCCCTCACAAAAAAACTCAACAAACAGGTTAGAGAAACAAGATGGGGTGCAATCAAGAGTTGCACCAAATAAGAGAATCACATGAATCATGCCATTAAAGTTCACAAAAAGCAACCAAGGATAGGAGGCCTAAACCTCTTGTCAAACAAATGTATTAAAAGGGTATCAAAACTCAAAGTCAGGGGTAAGGAGCCACACATCAAGACATGACATACCTACTGATTGGAGAGATCGATTAAAATTGAATTGCACCGTTGGCTTTGCAGAATAATCTTAGGGTTTATATGAGAGGGAATTGGTTCTTTGCAGATGAGTTCCCTTCAGTCTCTGGAGGTTGCTCTGAATTAGTTAGAATCTCTCTCTAGGGTTTTGTTCCAAGGAAACCTCAGAGTGTTTTCAGCTTTCACCAATTCTCCTCCTCGTCTTTCGTTACTGAAATTTCAGAATTTATAACTTGATTGTGGGCTCAAATGAGAGAGGTCCAAGTCCAAGATTTTTCTGTTATAATTTATTTATTTATTTATTTATTTTCGTTTTTTTTCTTCGTTTTTTTGTTATTTTTATTTTTACTTTTTTTTATTATTTTTTTTTCAAAACGCGTGGGCTTCGCCTAGCGAGCATGACAGTTCAGGAAATTCCTCTGAGCGCAGGTGATTCTGGTGGCTTTTCTTGGACTCGCTAGGCGACCCATTCTGCTCGCCTAGCGAGCATGACAGCTCATGAACAAACTTTTGCTCCTTTGAATGATGAATAGACCCTATTTGAACATGTTGGAAGTAACTCAAGTCATTCCCTGGCCATTTCACCTTCAGTTGACCAATAGTTGACTAGAGGTCGAACTCCAATTCAGACGAACTTTGCTGAAATGCAATATGAAATGTTAAATGACCTAAAAATGAATGCATGAATGAGGAGGGAAAATTTGAGGTGCTACAATGAGCAATTGGTCGTTGTCGGTCTGAGTCGACATCTTCCTGGCATACATGACCAAGTGCGTGAGAGGGCAGGTATTTCCCTTGTATTTTTCAAAGTCAGTGACCTTGAATTTCACAGGAATCTTCACATCGGGAACCAAGTAGAGTTTGACAGCAGACATGCCGAAAATATCCTTTCCTCTGAGAGTTTTCAATTCCTTGCGAAGCTCAAGAAATTGATCATTCATAGCGTCCATCTTCTCATAGACATCTGGGCCTTCAGATGGCTCAGAATGATAGATGGTGTCGTCTACTCTGGGCAAAGTATGCACGACAGGAGGAGGAACAAAAAGGACCGGGCTAGATGCCGACATAGAAGTGTAAGACCCCAATTTTGTCCCTATGATCCCTCATGGCATCATGTCATATCATAGCATTGCCTCAAGGATCATTGTGCACCTTTGTTTCCTCCCCCTGTGGGTGGGTTATATTTTGAGAGTGGTTCTTGATCACCAAGCATGGTTTGCATTTGTATATCATTGCTTTTCATTTGTTTACTAACCAAAAGTACAAAAATATGTCATCTAACCTTGTTACTTGCAGAAGAAGCAACACTAGGTCAAGACAGTCAAAGGCAAGCATTGAGCCAGTATATGGTGGCCATTCTGAAGAATTTGGGCACCATGATCATTCACAAGAGTTCATATGAACCATGATATCATTTTGAATCAAGATCTCAAGTGGTAGAGGCTTGAACTTCATCTGAGCATAGCCAGGTCAACTGAAACCCTAGAAAAGTCAACACAAGTCAACTGTGCATTCAATCACGGCTTTGAAGGTGGGAGATGGTTAGAGAGACCTCATTCATGTCCATACAAGTCCCCTTTGACATTTCAAACATCAACAATGGAGAATTTGAGGTCGGATGAAAAGTTTCCAAAAATAGTAAGTGACCTATAATTTCAAACTGCCAAAAATGGAAAGGTCTTCTCCTCAAGTTTACATCCTCAAGCAAGCTTCAAATGAGATTTTGTCCAACATGAAAGTTGAAGATCTTGCTCTCACCTTTCCAAAAAGTCCAAGAACATGAAATTCTCATGTGTGGTTAAGAAATTATGGATCAATCATTGCCAAGAAATTTTGAACTTCAAGCTTGCATAACTTTTGAACCAAAAGGCCAATTGAAGTGGTTCTTTTTGCCAAATTCCTCTCTTGAACTCTACTATCCAAATCTTGCATGACATTGCATCATTTCTCATTTCATGAACATTTGCAAAATTTTGGATTTTTGGAGGGAATTTTCACAATTTGAAATTGGTAATTCATTTGAATATTTCCCAATTACCAATAGCTCCAAAATATCATTTTAAGTGAATTTGGACTAAATTCGTGCACTGTTCATGCACCATGCACATGCATAGGGGTGAAATGCAATTTTGGCCAAAATACCTCTTTTTGCTAATTCACTTAACCAATTAATTAAACATGTTTAGAGGGTGATTACTAGGGGGTATTTAAGCCAAATCCTAACAGAAATTCAGTAACCACACTTCACAAATTCAGATCTAGAATTTTTGCTCTCAATTTTCTCTCATTTTTTTCTCTCATTTCTTCATAGCAATTGCATAATTCTTGCTTGATTCTTCATCTAACATCATCATAGAGTAAGCTGCGAGCAAGATCCAGGTGAATCCGTGCCATTTGAAGCAGTTTGAGTTCGAAGAGCATCAATGGTGAAACCTCAAATCCGTGGATTCAAAGCCAATTAAGCATCAAAGATCCTTCCATTCACTCATACAAGGTTGCTAGGATACGATTGGAGCATTGCCAGGACCTGGAACACTTGAAATCGAAAGCTGCTCTACAAGAGGTGTAAATTCGATCCTCTCTTTTCTTAAATTCATCATGTGATATTTGTAGAGCTTGTTTGTGTGGTGATTCTGAGCTAAAAATCACTTGATTCCATGCATTATCCATGAAGTTTCGAAGATTTAAAGTTTTGACATGAAATTTTATTTTGCTCGATCTGTGCGTTTTATGTTGTTATATGCTTGTTGATTGTTTGATTTATGATGTATGATGTGTAAGCTACGTGATTATATGCTCAATTTGTGTTTCTGTGCATGTTGAAAATTTCTGGAAAAGTGATGATGAAGATCATGAGGATCTTCATCGTGTTCATGTTCGCTGGAGATTACCTACGGATTTTTCCATGGCCTTCATACCAATTCCTGCGGATTTACCCGCGTGTTCATCCGCATTACCTGCGGATTATGGCTGTGCATGCGCCTATGGTTTAAGGCAAAACGACCGTGTTTTGGTTGTTGGCGCGCTTTCCAGTTCAAATATGGCCTGGCTTCGATTCCCCGCTCCATCACTTTTCCAAAATGCCTTGCTGATTTATTTTCTTGCCTTCATCCATGTTCATGCTATGTCCTCATGTGTTTTTTTATTTTTCTCTTTACTCAAAAAAATCATAACTCCATAAATATGCATCCAATTAATGTGTGGTTTTTTCCATTGCTCTCCTCATGATGTCTACTTTTTTTTGATGATTTTTCAGAATTTGTGCACAGTTGAATAATGTTTTAGCCTAGGGTTTGTTCATGCATATGCTATCTTGCACCTTGCTTTCCATTTTCTTTGTGAAATAATGATGGTTGATCCAATGAATGTGAAAATTGACATGCTTAAACTAGACATCCTAATGGTCATTTTGGTATAGAGTTTGTATTTTTCTCATTTCTGATTGTTGAGATATGACATGATTAATGTAGGTGTCACAATGTGTGTCACACCCTTGCTTGCTTGATTTGCTGATTTTATTTACCATGCCAATTAAATGCCAAATGATGTTCATTTTTTCGTGATGCTACTTCTGGATGTTAAGTTTGATCATGAATTTTTGTGGAATTTTTGGATCCATTTCCCATTTCTTTGAGATTTTCTTTGCTGGTTGGTCATGTTTGGACTTTTGAAGAGTGTTGAACTTAGATGATTTGTGAAATGCTTGATGTTTATCATATGAACTTGAAATTTTACACATTTCTTCCAGACACCTTGAAGTTTATCTTGGCTTTGGTTTGAGTCATTTATCACTTGTCATTTCTGTTTTAGGATTGCCTTAAGTTGATGTATCAATTTGTGCCTCCTTTGAGCTTGTTTATGCTTACCTTGACTTGATGAATTTCTTTGACATGCTTATACTTGTCCAAATGCCTTGATTTTTGGTGTGTTGATCATTTGATATGTTCTGTTTAGCCATAATTTTTCTTGAGATTTATTGAGCTATTTTGGAATTAATATGCCTTTGTTCATTCTGTTTGCCTCATTGAGCTTTCAACTTGCCTACTTTGACATGATTGCTTGATGAAATGAGTTTGGTTGATGCTTTTGACATGAGACCACTTGGATATTGTTCTAATTTGATTAATCTTGATTCTTGTCAATTTTCATGTTCTGTTTTGGATTATTTCTCCTTCTTTGACCCTAGGCCTTGTCCTAGTGGTTTGCTTCTCATGTTTGAGTTTGTTTTCAGGTTAAGAAGTGCATGGCCTTAAGGAGATTAATTCACATTGCTTGAGTTGGGTTATTTGATTGTTATTGACTAACCTTGACTTATTTTGTAGGATGCTCTTAGCTCATTTGAGTTGAGCTTGTGCCTTACACATTGTTGCATTACTTGTTTGATTGCATTGTCTGTTGATTGTTGGATTATCTGTTTGACTTTTTGAATTGAGTACTGATTGAGTTGGATTGTTTTCAGGTACATTAGTTGCTTAAGTTCATTTTGAACTTGCTTGGTTGCTTAACCAATTAGGTATAACTTCTCTTCTTCATGTAGTCTGGAAGACCTGGCCTGTTACTTGGCCAGGCACCTGTCTGAAGTCCTCCTTAAGAGGCAATATTTGTGATTGTTTATCTTTGTCCCCAAGCAGGAAAAGTCCTTTCGATAAGGCAATTGGTAGATAGAAGAGATGTGTAGTCCATCTCCTACTATTCTATGTGTCATCCCTTTGCTCACATTACATGTGGTAGCATTGTGGATCTTAACCCAAGATCTATAGAGTCATTAACTTGTGGAGAGAGTTCCAACTTTCTGAACTCCGACACCTTCTATCATTCAAAGTTCTCCCTGGCCAGGGATAAGAGCAATGAGGCACACCCCTCATATCCTTTCATCTGCTTCACCTTAGCTCTCAATGTTAAGGTTAAGAGCCACACTTACCCCATTCCAGTTGACTGTAAAGTCTAACCCTTGCTTTAGCCTAATTGCTTGGATATAGTGTGTGCTAAATGACTTTGTTTGATTGATTGCTTGGTTCATCTGCACATGTTTGCTTGTCTGCCTTTGTGCATTTATCATCACTAATTGTTCATTATTGCATGATCATCATTTCATATCTTTGTGACCATCTTTGGTTTGCCCATTGAGGAATCAACTGGAAGTCCATTCATTGGCCATTGTTCCTATGATTTGGAAGGGATTGAGTGTAAGACCATTTCATTGGCCACTTATGTCCTCTTTTCTTAGTGCTTTTGTTTGTTTGTTATATGTGAGGATGCAATTGTAAGTCCATGTTGTTGGCATTTGTTTTCCCATGATCATCTGTTGGAGATTAGAGTAAGCCCAGATAGATTGGCATCTGACATCCATGTTTTGTTTTACTTTAGGAGATTGGAATAAGTCCATTTATTGGCATCTGATATCCATGTTTTGTTTTGCTTTAGGAGGTTGGAATAAGTCCATTTATTGGCATCTGACATCCCTGTTTGTTTTAGGAGACTGGTGTAAATCCATTGATTGGTATCCGGTATCCGCCTTTGTTTGTGAGATTGGTGTAAGTCCAGCAATTGGCATCCGGTATCATTCATTTTGCTTATTTGTTATTGCTCATTGCTTATTCCTAAGGACACACTTGAATCATCTTCCATATGATTTCAAGAGGTGAACTTCTGAGAAGTTTTACACTCCTCCATCCACACCCTTTTGTTTCCAAAACTCCCTTTTCACATTGTTAATTCAAAAACTTTGAACTATTGTGCAAACATTTTCATGTCTTTTCAAATTAGAAACCTGGACCTTAAGTCCTTGATTTTTCAAACTTCACTTTTGATAATACTTCTTTCTGAATTGAATCTTAATCATACATTGACCATATTTTGTGAATACTCATAATCAATTAACTTCACCCATTCAATTGTTTTGTGGCTTTGTCCATTGTTGATATGTTTTCATACATTAGCCATAGGTTTCAATTCTCATAGTGGTTGATGTAAATCTCACCACATCCTTAGTGAGTTGATTGGAAGTCTTCCATACTTATTATAGGGTTAACCCCTCACTAGTATGTTGAAGCCATCCTTGCATGGTGGATTGTTGGTCTTGGTTGAGTTTTCTCCAGTTGATAATGAAAAGCCTTAGTGCTCTTGTTTTAAAATGAATTCACTAATTTTTGGAAATCTTTTAGCCGAACTATGGCGTTTTGATCCTTACCTTTCATGGAAGGTACGTAGGCAACGGGTTCATCCGTTCAAACACAAAAACAATAAAAATTGTATATTTTTTCCTCATCTTCCCAATCATGTTTGCACAATATGTCATAAACAAATAAACTTTTTTTTTATACAACAAGTGTGAAAAGGGCTCCCTAGGAGTACCTAGGACGTTTTGGGTGCCTAACACCCTCCCATTGCGTAATTAACCCCTTACCCAGATTCTCTGATCTTTTCATTAGTTTTCTATGTGTAAAACTTCTTAGGCTTTTGTTCGCTTTTTAGCCATTCCTTAGGATAAATAAAAGTGCGGTGGCGACTCGATTTCTTTGTATGCTTTGCTTATGATTTAATCAATAAATCATAAAGTGACGAATACACCGCTACAGAAAAGTGGCGACTCCACTGGGGAACACATTAGACCTTCCTTGGTGGTATTGCCTACTTTTCACCCTTGTTGTATGATATTTGTTCATCTGTTATTTGACATATTTTTGTACAATTTGGGATAACTGTATTGATTGTAATGTTTGAATTGCTTGATATACAATTGTTGTTTGCTTTGGTGATCTCTGTGAGATGAGTTCTACACCCGAACTCGAGTGCACCTTAGGATAGGAGAATGGCGTAGTCTTGTCGACTGGTGTGGAGTATTCCTTAGCCAGTTGACTTGCGAGTCCATTCACTTGGTGGAGGTCATGTTGGATTAATAATGTCACACAAGTTATTTGTGGTTAGGCATTATTCTTTCAATCACGTGCCTTAGAAGCCAAGGACCTTAGTTTACCAAGCCCATCTTGGCCTATTTTTTAGGACGTAGTGCGGAGGTCGTTCAGATGTCAGTTCTGATGCGATGGTTACGCGATACTACACTCATAAGAGTCTCTATTGAGAATATTTTTGGAATACGAGTATTCGTTCCTCCGATAATATCCGAGAGATGGGACGATGATTATGGGAACCTCTGGTAGAACATGTCTGGCAGGTTTAAACCCTAGTACACTCCCTTTGGGTGGTTCTTAACCAGGACTCCATGCTCGTGACTCTCAGCAAACCCGTGATTCGTGGTTGAGTCGTTCAGACAACCTTAATATCAATGGAACTTGGGTGTTGATAAGGTGAAAACCACAATCCACCAAAATGGATGATTGATATTAAGGATGATTGAGCCGGTTCATGTACCGTTAATATCAATGGAACTTGGGTGTTGATAAGGTGAAAACCAAAATCCACCAAAATGGATGATTGATATTAAGGATACAATGAGCTTTCCCATGACCTTTGTCTGGTGTGATTTGCTTGATCCTTGAGTGTGATTGTTGCATTCATGCATCCATGCATTCATCTGCATTCATGTCATCAGAAAAATGAGAAAAATTTCAAGGAACTTAAAGGGTTTATTTGCAAAATTTTTAGACATGGAAAGACCGAAAAGGCATACAAAGAAGTACAACTTTAGACAACCTGATGTGAAAGAGTTAAGGAATCTGACATCCTATGTATTAGATCCCTTGGGTTTCAAAGCTCGCTATGGGAAGCTTCTGCCTCTGTTGACTACTCAGGTTGATGAGGGTTTGATGAGTACTCTGGCTCAGTTCTATGATCCTCTATATCACTGCTTCTCTTTCCCGGACTTCCAGTTGTTGCCTACCTTGGAGGAGTACGCTCATCTTATTGGGATCCCGATTCTGGATCAGGTGTCGTTCAGTGGCTTAGAGAGTATTCCTACTTCTCGAGAGATTGCAGACTTGTTGCACATAGATGAAGCCTTGATTAAAGCTAATCTGACTACCAAAGGTGGAATTCAGGGTCTTCCGTCCGATTTCCTCATTGCTCAAGCTACTGTTTATGGGAAGGCCATGAGTGAGGATGCCTTTGAGGCTTTGTTTGTGCTGCTCATCTATGGATTGGTATTATTCCCCAACATCGACAAATTTGTGGATGTGAACGCCATTAGGATCTTCTCAGTTCTTAATCCCGTTCCGACTCTGTTGGGTGATGCCTATTTCTCTTTGCACCTGAGGAATGCAAAGGGTGGAGGAGTTATTGTGTGCTGTCTGCCTCTGCTGTATAAGTGGTTTATTTCTCACTTGCCGCAGACGCTTGCTTTCAAGGAGAACAAGGGATGTCTACGGTGGTCTCAGAGACTTATGTCTCTCACTAATGACGATATCTCTTGGTATGATCGCATGTATGATACTGTGCAGATTATTGATTATTGTGGTGAATTCCCTAATGTGCCTCTTCTTAGTACATGTGGTGGGATCATCTACAATCCTATTCTAGCACGTCGTCAGCTTGGGTTCCCCCTAAAGGATAAACCTTATAACATTCTGTTAGAAGGTGTGTTCTTTCAGGAGGGTAAAGATCCCCAAGGCCTGAAAGCCAGATTTGTCCGCGCTTGGCGCAAGATCTGCAAGAAGACCAGGAATGAGTTGGGTCCGAAGAACTGCATTGCTTTGGAGCCATACACTTCTTGGGTCAGACAGAGAGCTGCCGAATATCTGATGCCATATGATCATCCGAGACCTACACCATTGGATGTGGCTGGGCCTTCAACCCTCCCTAACCAAAATGTAGAGGAGTTGAGAGAAGAAGACCTTTCACATGCTTGGATCCGTGAAAGAGAAGAGTTGCTTCAGCAGATCAAGGAGAAGGACGCTTTGATTGAGTTCCTCGACCATCAGGTGATCGATGATCCGAATGATACTTGGACTTCTCTGCTTCCTCAGTCTTCCAAATTCTGGAAGAGGAAGTATGATCGACTCGCGAAGGAGAAAGCGGATATGGAAGCAGCCTATGAGAGAGAGATCAAGAAGCTGTGTGCATCTCGTCTTCCAGCATCCCGAGCTTCTAGGGATCCATAGGATGCTTATTTTCCTTTTCCCTTGTAATAGTCAAAAATGTTGTACTTCTTTGTTTCAAAATATATTTGATGAGATATTCTCCATATGCTATTAAATGCTTAAATATTCAAAAATTCGCAAATAATACCCTAAGGGTTCCTTGAAAATAAACAAAGCATATGCACGAGCATTTCATGCATCATGTTTGAAGACAAGCTGACTCACCGGTACTATACTAGAGCCAATTTTGCCAGAGTAATGGATCAACTTGAGCAAGAGAACAGAGAACTGAAAGAAGAGGTCGCTCGTCTGAGTGCTTTGATGGAGCAGTTTCTGTCTGCTCAGAACCAACCTTCTCCACCCCCTGCAACTCCTCCCCAGAGGACGGTTATATCAGAAGTCGTCGCTCCGACTGTGCCAGCTACTAGTGCTCACTTTGTGCCTCATGCCATGCCAGCCGGGTTTCCTTGGGGAATGCCTCCGGGTTTCATGCCAGATATTCCAGCACCAACTTTTGCTTCTATGCCGACATCTAGCCCGGTCCTTGCTGCTGCTCCTCCTGTCGTGCATACCATTCCCAGGGTAGACGACACCATCTATCATTCTGAGCCGTCTGAGGGCCCAGATGTCAATGAGAAGATGGACGCGATGAATGATCAATTCCTTGAGCTGCGAAAGGAATTGAAGACCCTCCGAGGAAAAGATCAGTTTGGCAAGTCTGTTGCTGAACTTTGCCTTGTTCCCGGTGTTAAGATTCCGATCAAATTCAAAGTTCCTGACTTTGAAAAATATAAGGGGAACACCTGCCCTCTTGCTCACCTGGTCATGTACGCCAGGAAAATGTCTACGCAAACAGATAATGATCAGCTTCTGATTCACTACTTCCAGGATAGTTTGTCCGGTGCGGCTCTTCGCTGGTATATGAGCATTGATAGTGCAAACATCCGATCCTTCAACGATCTTGGCGAAGCCTTCGTCAAGCAATACAAGTATAATGTTGATATGGCGCCTGACCGTGATCAACTCAGGGCCATGTCTCAGAAGGATAAAGAGACATTTAAGGAGTACGCCCAGAGGTGGCGAGAGTTGGCTGCTCAAATCACTCCTCCGCTAGAAGAAAAAGAAATGACTAAGATCTTCTTGAAGACGCTTAGCTCATTCTATTATGAGCGGATGGTTGCGAGCGCTCCCTCTGATTTCACCGAAATGGTGAACATGGGGATGCGTCTGGAGGAAGGTGTCCGTGAAGGACGGTTGAGTAAAGATGAGAGCTCTTCTAAACGGTATAGGGCGTTTAAGAAGAAAGATGGGGAGGCACATGCTGTGCAGTCCCATGCTAAACCAAGAAGACCCTCTGTTCAGAGGAAGCCGGTACGTCGTACTAGCAATCAGCATCAGGTGGCTCATATAGCACCTATTTTCAGGGATAATGCTCAGTATCAGCAGCCTAATCAGCATCAGCATCAGCATCAGCAACCTCAGTATCAACGGCAACATCGTCCACAGCAACAGGCTTACCAGCCTCGTGGCAGCACTAGTAATCAAGCTAACTTGAATTATGATAGGAAGAAGATCAGCTTCGATCCCATTCCTATGTCATACGCTGAATTATATCCTTCCTTGTTGGAAAGGAAGTTGGTTACTCCCAGGGATCCTCCAGCTGTGCCTGCGAATCCGCAATGGTGGTATAAGCCAGACCAACACTGTGTGTATCACTCCGGTGCTCCGGAACATAACATTGAGAATTGCTATCCGTTGAAGACTAAGGTTCAAGACCTTATGAGATGCGGTATTCTGAGCTTCGAGGACTCCGGCCCAAATGTTACAAAGAACCCATTGCCCGAGCATGGGAAATCAGTGAACATGGTCCAGGGATGCCCTGGGAAATATAAAGTCAAATATGTCAGCCATATTCGACAGTATTTGGTCGAATTACATCGTTTGTTGTGTCAGTACAGCCATATGGAGCATGACCATGACAGATGCCGCATCTGTTCTGTTAACCGTATGGGGTGTCGCCAAGTGCGAAGAGAGCTTCAAGAGCTATTAGATGAAGGTACCATAGAGATTCTTCAAAACCGTAATGTTGATGAAGATGAACCAGAAGTCAATGTTATTTCTCCTGTGTTCAAGCTGCCTGAGACTGTTGTCATCCGTTATGATGGCAGCAAGCCGAAGGTCTCTCCTTCACTGATAATCAAGCCCGCAGGCCCTGTGCCTTATTCATCTGATAGAGCGGTTCCTTTCAGATACAATCCCGTTGCTGTGGAAGATGGGAGGGAAGTGTCGTTGCCTTCAACCTCTGTCACCAATATTGCTGACGTGAGCGGATTGACCCGTAGTGGTCGTGTGTTCTCTGCACCCCCTAAGCATCATGTTGTTTCTGATACTGCTGAGCGCCCGGTTGGGACGACTGTGAATGTTCAGAATCCGGCACTTGTTGTTGCCAAACCCTCCTCTGTACAAAAGACTCTTGTTTCTTCAGTTGGCCCGAGTGGCATTGTGAATGAAGAATGTGATGAGATGCTGAGGCTCATCAAGAAGAGTGAGTACAACGTTGTAGATCAGCTTCTACAAACGCCATCCAAAATCTCTGTTCTATCTTTGCTGCTGAATTCAGAACCCCATAGGGAGGCTCTGCAGAAAGTTTTGGATCTGGCTTATGTTGATCATGATGTCACCATAGAACAATTTGACAGTATAGTTGCAAACATCACTGCTTGCAACACTTTGAGTTTCTGTGACGCTGATCTCCCTGAGGAGGGAAGAGACCACATCATGGCTTTACATATCTCTATGA
The DNA here is from genome assembly GCF_024323335.1 of Lathyrus oleraceus. Classification (NCBI taxonomy): domain Eukaryota; kingdom Viridiplantae; phylum Streptophyta; class Magnoliopsida; order Fabales; family Fabaceae; genus Lathyrus; species Lathyrus oleraceus. The sequence goes on from NC_066581.1 coordinate 242,470,356, forward strand.
ACTGCAAGTCTGATGCCATGTCCAACGTGCTAGTGGACACTGGATCATCTTTGAATGTATTGTCAAAGACCACACTCTCTCGATTGTCATATCAGGGGCCTCCCATGAGGCAGAGTGGTGTTGTTGTGAAGGCTTTTGATGGGTCGCGTAAGACTGTGATTGGGGAAGTTGATCTCCCAATCAAGATTGGACCCAGTGATTTCCAAGTTACCTTCCAGGTTATGGAGATCCACCCATCATATAGCTATCTCCTTGGTAGACCATGGATTCACGAGGCTGGCGCCGTGAGATCCACCCTACACCAGAAGCTGAAATTTGTCAAGAACAAGAAACTGGTCGTGGTAGGGGGAGAAAAGGCTCTCCTGGTTAGCCACTTGTCTTCTTTCTCGTATATTGATGCTGGGGATGAAGTTGGAACTCCGTTCCAAGCTTTATCTATTGCTGAGCCAATTGAGAAGAAGTCTCCTTCATTTGCTTCCTACCGTGATGCGAAACTGGCCATTGAGTGTGGTGCAGTTGCTGGTTTGGGGAAGATGATTGAGCTTGAAGACAATAGATCCCGGGATGGCATTGGCTATTGTTCTGGGGCATTCAATGAGCAAGGTTTGTTCAAGAGTGGAGGTTTCATCCATGCTGATCAACCTGAAGAAGCTGCTGCTATCTTGGAAGAGGATGCAGAGGATTTAAGCAACTTCATCATACCTGGTGGTGTCTGCCACAATTGGGTCGCTGTAGATGTTCCTACAGTCATTCATAGATCAAAGTAATGGTTCACTTTGTTCAAAACCCTTCTCCCATGCCAAAAGGAGAAGTGATGACATTGTTGGCAGCATTTATACAATGATATTTCATTCAATTAATGCATTGTTAAACATTTGTTTTTCCATTTATTTTCACTTTTTGCTTTTGCATGAAATCAGTGATCACAAAAAACCCATAAAAACAAGAATAAAAGCAATCTTTTTCATCTGCATAATGATTTGCTTGTTTAAATTCTAAAGTTTTTTCTTAACCAAAATCATTATGCAGGTTGATTCTAAAACCCATTGAACATAATGATCCAACGCCATCTCCCAATTTTGAATTCCCTGTATTCGAGGCAGAGGAAGACGATGTTGAAGGGATTCCTGATGAGATTACCCGTCTCCTTGAGCACGAGAAGAAGATCATTCAGCCGCACCTTGAAGATTTGGAAACAGTCAACTTGGGGTCTGAAGATTGTGTTCGTATGGTGAAGATTGGGGCACTTCTTGAAGAGTCCGTCAAGAAGGGGTTGATTGAGTTGCTACGAGAATATTCAGATATCTTTGCTGGGTCATATGAAGACATGCCGGGTCTAGATACGAATATTGTGCAACATTTCCTGCCTTTGAAGCCTGAGTGCGTGCCTGTGAAGCAGAAGCTCAGAAGAACTCATCCAGATATGGCAGTGAAGATCAAAGAGGAAGTTCAGAAGCAAATTGATGCGGGGTTTCTGGTGACTTCTACATATCCTCAATGGGTGGCCAACATTGTGCTTGTGCCTAAGAAGGACGGAAAAGTCCGTATGTGTGTTGATTACAGAGATTTGAATAAAGCTAGTCCTAAAGATGATTTTCCTCTACCACACATTGACATGTTGGTAGACAATACAGCTAAATTCAAAGTATTTTCCTTTATGGACGGATTTTCCGGTTATAATCAAATCAAGATGGCACCCGAAGATATGGAGAAGACAACATTCATCACACCTTGGGGAACATTCTGTTATCGAGTGATGCCCTTCAGTTTGAAGAACACCGGAGCCACGTATCAACGAGCAATGACTACCTTGTTTCATGACATGATGCACAAGGAGATAGAGGTCTATGTCGATGATATGATTGCTAAGTCCCGAACGGAAGTTGAGCATGTTGAGCATTTGTTGAAGCTTTTTCAGCGTCTGAGGAAGTTTAGACTTCGCTTGAATCCGAACAAATGTACATTTGGAGTCCGTTCCGGCAAGTTGTTGGGTTTTGTTGTCAGCGAGAGAGGTATTGAAGTTGATCCTGCAAAGGTCAAAGCAATACAAGAGATGCCTGCACCCAAAACTGAGAAGCAAGTCCGAGGTTTTCTTGGCCGCTTGAACTACATTTCCAGATTTATATCCCACATGACTGCCACATGTGCGCCGATATTCAAGCTCCTTCGGAAAGATCAGTCTCATGATTGGGCCAAGGATTGCCAGAAATCTTTCGACAGTATCAAAGAGTATCTGTCTGAACCTCCGATCTTGTCTCCTCCTGTAGAAGGAAGACCTCTGATTATGTATCTGACTGTGCTTGAAGACTCGATGGGTTGTGTACTCAGTCAACAAGATGAATCAGGGAAGAAAGAATCTGATATCTACTACCTCAGTAAGAAGTTTACTGATTGTGAGTCTCGGTACTCAATGCTTGAGAAGACGTGTTGTGCTTTGGCTTGGGCTGCTAAGCGTTTGCGCCAGTACATGATAAATCATACAACTTGGTTGATATCCAGAATGGATCCGATCAAGTATATTTTCGAGAAGCCTGCTTTAACTGGGAGGATTGCCCGTTGGCAGATGTTGTTGTCTGAGTATGATATCGAGTATCGAGCTCAAAAAGCTATCAAAGGTAGTATCTTGGCTGACCATCTAGCGCACCAGCCAATTGAAGATCATCAGTCTGTTCAGTACGACTTCCCTGATGAGGAGATTCTGTATTTGAAAATGAAAGATTGTGATGAGCCTACACTTGATGAAGGTCCGAAACCTGGTTCCAGATGGACGATGGTGTTTGATGGCGCTGTAAATCAGTACGGAAATGGAATTGGGGCAGTAATCATTACTCCTCATGGCACGCATATTCCGCTTACAACAAGGCTAACTTTTCAAATGCACGAATAATATGGCTGAGTATGAGGCCTGTATTATGGGACTGGAAGAATGCATTGATTTGAGAATCAAGCATCTTGATGTGTATGGTGATTCGACCCTGGTTGTTAATCAGATAAAGGGTGAATGGGAGACGAATCAACCAGGTCTCATTCCATATAGAGATTATGCGAGAAGGATTTCAACTTTCTTTACTGAAGTTGATTTTCATCATATTCCTCGAGAGGATAATCGGATGGCAGATGCGATTGCTACGCTTGCTTCAATGATTGTTGTCAAGTATTGGAATGAAGTTCCCAACATTGCCGTGATGCGCTTGGATAGACCAGCTCACGTGTTTGCAGTAGAAGAAGTGAATGATGACAAGCCTTGGTATTTTGATATTAAGAATTTCCTCCAGAACCAGGTCTACCCGCCTGGGGCATCTGTGAAAGACAGGAAAACTTTGAGAAGGTTGTCAGGCAGTTTCTACCTCAGTGGTGAAGTGTTGTACAAGAGAAATTTTGACATGGTTTTGCTCAGATGCGTGTATAGACACGAAGCAAACCTGTTGATGACTGAGGTCCATGAGGGTTCATTTGGTACTCATTCCAATGGACATGCCATGGCTAGAAAGATGTTGAGAGCAGGCTACTATTGGCTGACAATTGAGTCTGACTGCTGCAAATATGTGAAGAAATGCCACAAGTGTCAGATTTACGCGGATAAGATTCATATCCCTCCGACACTTCTGAATGTGATTTCATCACCATGGCCTTTCTCTATGTGGCGAATTGACATGATCGGCATGATTGAACCGAAGGCGTCCAATGGGCACAAGTTTATTCTCGTAGCAATTGATTACTTCACCAAATGGGTTGAAGCCGCTTCATATGCGAATGTGACCAGGCAGGTGGTCGTGAAGTTTATCAAGAACCAGCTGATTTGCCATTATGGTGTGCCAGATAAGATCATTACTGATAATGGATCTAATCTGAATAACAAGATGATGGATGAGTTGTGCGTTGAGTTCAAGATTGCACACCATAACTCCTCTCCTTACAGACCTAAGATGAATGAGGCTGTTGAAGCTGCTAACAAAAACATCAAGAAGATTGTCCAGAAGATGACAGTTACGTACAAAGATTGGCATGAGATGTTGCCATTTGCTTTGCACGGTTATCGTACATCTATCCACACTTCAACAGGGGCAACCCCTTTCTCTCTTGTTTACGGCATGGAGGTTGTTCTCCCAGTAGAGGTGGAGATCCCATCAATGAGAGTCTTGATGGAAGCCAAGTTGACTGATGCTGAATGGATTCAGAGTCGTTATGACCAGTTGAATCTGATTGAAGAGAAGCGATTGACTGCCATGTGCCATGGTCAGTTATATCAGTAGAGAATGAAGAAAGCATTCGATAAGAAGGTCAAGCCTCGTGTGTTCCGAGAAGGTGACCTCGTGCTCAAGAAAGTTTTGTTTTTCGTGCCCGATTCCAGGGGCAAGTGGACTCCAAACTATGAAGGTCCATATGTTGTCAAGAGAGCCTTTTCAGGTGGAGCTTTGATGCTTACAACAATGGATGGGGAGGATTTCACTCGTCCTGTGAATTCAGATGCAGTCAAGAAATACTTTGCCTAAAAAAAAAGTATATGCAAATGAAAAACAGAATAGCTCGCTAAGTTGAAAACCCGAAAGGGCGGCTTAGGCAAAAATGAGCGTCTCGGTGGAGAATCCGCAAGGGTGATCCAGGAAAAAATTAGAGACATTGAAAAAGAATAGTTGCATCCCGCTAGATTGAGTACCTCACCCTGGGGCAATCTAGGCAAAAATTAGGGATTCGGAAAGTAACTGCATCCTGACAAGACTTTCTGTTCCGCAACTGTCTTTTCGTCAGAGGTTCTCGGTTCGTCGTCAACTGAAGCTTCGAATACATCGAGATGCAAATTGGTAGAGAAAGGATCATTATGTTCAGTGTAGCCCTCTTCCAATATATATCACTGATTTCAAATTTGTACAGATCTATGGAGTCTTGCCATTTGCAGGCTACCATTCCATCAAATCAATTTGAGCTTTTTATCCAATTATTTGCACTCTTATTTGTTTCAATTCAACAAATGTTTTGCATGTTTTAATTGATAAAATGTCATTGTTTTAAACAAATAAATTTTTTTCAAATTGTTGTTTTAAACAAAGTGAACATTCACAATGATGAAAGGATACTCAAGAATTTCTCAGTGCTCTCCCAAGGGTGGCATGATTTCCGACAGGTAAGACATTTGTTCATATTCCTGGCATTGGTTATATCCTCTTTCTCCTGCATTGTTATTGGGGTTGTTCCCCAAGCAGAGTTGTTGTTGGGGTTGTTCCCCTAAGTAGAGTATTGTTGAAGACTTCGTTTTCTTCTCCAGCAGTTTCCTCTCCCCAGCATGGGTGTTTTCCGTTGGAAGTTTCGGTAGTGGATGGTTTGAGACCCCGGTACCCCGTCACTCTCCCTAGTGCAATCGTCGGAGGAGTCGTTGCTTCCTTCCTCAGCACTGTCGCTAGATGAGTTGTTGCTTCTTTCCTCAGCACAGTCGCTAGTGGGATCTGTGATATATCCCCAAAGTAGAACGCTTGTGGAAGGCGTCGTTTTTTCTCCAACAGTACCCTCTTCCCCGGCCAAGTCGCCAGCGGAGTTGCTATATCTCCCCATCAGTGCGCTTATCCCTTCAGCGGAGTAGTGATTGTGTTCCTCCTCAGCAGTTGTGGGTGTTCTCCTTAGAAGAGTCAGCATTTGGTGGTTGATCACTAGCTCTCTTCCATATCCCCAGTGGGTTCCTCAGTGAGTTCCCCAGTGGAGCCGTCAGTAGGTTTGTGGTTTGGTGGATTGTACTATTGCAAAATCCCCAAAAGAGTGGGTATCCCCCCAGAGTTTCCGTCAGAGCTGGTATCCTCGACAGAGTTACTTGTGGCAGTTTCTGCTTGTTGAAATCTCTGTTTCCCCAGTAGGGTCGGTTGGTAGCCTATCATCCAGAGATTTGGTTGACTTCCTGATTGCTTTTGATCCCCAGTAGAGTGGCTTGTTGCAGAATCTACTTGTGTGATCTATCCTTCCTCAGTGGGTTTATCCCTAATGGAATGATTACTTGTGTTCTCCCCAGGTAGAGTTGCTTGTGCAACAGATTCTACATGGATGATCTGTTCTCCCTCAGTGGGTTGTTCCCTAGTGGAGTTATTTGGAGTTGCTTTCATGGCAATTCTTGCTTGTGCAGTGAGCTCTTGTTCCCCTGCAGATATCTCGGGATTTCTCTTTCTCCCCAACAGATTCGTCTTTGTGGCCGTTGTTGCCTGTTGTGACTTTCTGTACTCCAGTTGGGTTGATTTGTTGATCCATCACTCAGAGATTTTGTGATTTTCCTTGATATCTCTGATCTTTTGCCTCCCCGCATATCTTTGCTTTTCAGCATTGAAGATCTTCAGCAGATTGGCTTTCCAGTTGGTTTTTCCCTTGGAAGTATAGTACCGGGCGTTTGTTCCCTGGGCCTGTTTGTGTTAGAAATGTTTGTTTTGTCAGCATTCATCAAACATAAATCACGCATATTCATTGCATACTCATAAATATTCAGATAGTCATGTTGCATTTTCGCCATATATCTTTTGTTTGTTGTCTCTTGCTATGGGTTTCATAGATCTCCCCAATAGATCTTCCCAAGCAGATGTCAGGTGTTTTAAATCTCTCCATATAGAGTCAGCCCCATAAGCAGAAAGTGTCTGTCTTTCCTTCTGTAGTTCCCCACTGAGATGTGTCCTCGTGGATGACGGTTTCTTCCGTTTCCTCCCAACATATATATTGGGATGGATTTTCCTATTTGAGTTATATCCTCATTAGGACGAGTTCTGATTCAGTCTGTCTTTTCGGTTTGATCCCGAATTGGCTATTTGTTGTAGCACCTCAAATTTGCACCTACCTTTTGTACATACATTCTCATATTAGGTCATAACATAACATGGTCCACTGCATAGCATTGCATTGTCCCTTTTGCCCAAGTGCAAGTTCAGTTGACCAATTGGGTCAAACTGATCAGGAGGATCAGTCAGTCAAGCAAGCAAGTGCATTTCTCAAGGAGCCAAGGCCCTAGGGTTGGTCCAACATGTTCACATGACTTGGGGATCCATTTGAAGTGTTTTGGTCAAGGATTGGATGTTCAGAAGCCATCAGTCAATGCACAATTTGCCAGAAACCCTAAAAAGTCAAACTTGGTCAACTGTGATTGATTTTATGGTTTTGATGGATGGATTTGGTTTGAGAGAGCTTATTCATGTCCAAATAGGCCTCATATATCATGTCAAACACCATCATGGAAGAATTTGAAGCCAGATCAGAAATTTCCAAAAATAGAAACTGGACCTGTAATTGAAACCTGCCAAAAATGGAAAGTCTTGATCCTCAAACTTACATCATGATACAAGCTTCAAATGAATTTTTGCCCAACATGAAAGTTGAAGATCTTGTTCTCCCATTTCCAAAAAGTCCAAGAACACTCAATTCCCATGTATGGTTGGCAAGTTATGATCAAATCATTTTCAGAAATTCTTGAACTTCAAAAGGCCATATCTCTCAAACCATTTGGCCAATTTGGGTGGGGTTTTTTCCTACAAGTCACATTTGATCCCCTCTTTCCAAATATGTAACCCTCATGCACCAAAACCTCATGGATCAAAATGGCATTTTTTGACTTACTTGAATTAATTTCAAGTGAAGTGAAATTTTGACCTTTTAAAATAACCATTTGTAATCACTTTGGCCATTGGAATATGTTCAGAAATGACATTTGAGACTTGTTGGAAGCCCATTTTCGTGCAGTACACACACCCATCACCTACTTGCTTGAAAATTGGCCAAAAGTACATTTTTCACCAACTCCATCCCACCTTTTCATGGACTGTGATTTGTACCCTTAAACAGAGTATTTAAACATCATTTTTCTGCTAAATGAAACCCTAGCTGCCTCCAAACACAGAAATTTCACTCACTCTCTAAAATTCATTTTCTTACCATTTCCAAAAATCTGTCAAAAACTCTCAAAGACCACGAGCAAGCTTTGTTTGTTTCATCATCCAAGCATCATTTTAGGCTCATTGCAACCACTATTCCACATCTGTAAGAGGGTTTTGCTGGACTGTTTTTCAGAACCTCATCCATGGCAGAAATCGTGTACCTCCATGCCAAGCTTCATTGAGCCAAAGTAACTTCACCATTCACCTTGTAGAGGCTAAATCTTCATCTGTTAGAGCTCATACTAGCCAAATAGCAACTGTTTCACAACTTTCTTCGAAAACAAGTAAGAAATCGATCTCTCTATTTCTCAAATCCATGCCATGCTTAGTGTAGATCTTAATGTGCTGATTCTAATGAGCTTTACATCATGAAAAATGGTTGCATATTCGTGAAGTTATACTGAAATGAAGTTTGATGTTGATTTGCATTCTTGCTCGATTCATGATGTGTACTGCGTTTTAATGGAAATTAATGCTGGATTCATGTTAGTGGTTGTTTGATGATCATTTCTGTGTATTTAATTGCCATTTCTGGAAATTTTTGAGAAAAGCTCGATTTGGGGATGATGAACATTGTTACTGTGCCCAGAAACCCTAGAATACATTCAAAGCCTTGCCCAGAAATCGTTTTGTACGTGTGCATGGTCACTGTTCCTGCATGGACCAATTAGAACATTTCCTTGGCCGTGCCTAAACGGCACCGTTTTGATAAGTGAGTTCCAATATTACAGAAATGCCATCCGGTCATTAATTATTTCAAATTAATTCATTTAATTTCATATTTTATTTCATTTGGCATGGCTCACTTGCAAAATTCATAAATCATCCATTTCAAATCCAAATTTAGTGGGAATTTTTGCATCATCTTCATCATGATCCCTAATTTTTTATCATGATTTTTGCTGATTTTTTGGATGAGTGAACTTTAATTGGCACTAGGGTTTGTAGAATGTGACCAAATTTTGTACATCTTGCCAAATCTATTGTGAAATGATGATGATATATCCAATGGCCCTGAAACTTTTTGAGCACAAACTAGACACACCCATGTTTATTTTGATGTAAAGATCATGAATTTATCTTATGTGGTTTGAGAGTTGTGATTTTTTGAAGTAGGGTGTGACAACTTGTGTCACGCCATGGATGTGCAAATTGCTGATTTTTGTATCCATGCTTCTTGACCTCCAATTGATCTAAAATTTTACATGAACCTACTATTGTATGTCTAGTTTGAACATGATTTTTTGTGGAATTATTTGTGCCATTTTCCATTTGTTTGAGATTTTCTCCCCTGTTTGACCAAAATGTTGACCCTATGTGATGCATGTTACCATTTCATTTGTGAAATTCTCATACTTTATTAGATGGACATGAAATTTGACATGAGATAACTAGACATCTTAAGCTTTGCCATGGTTTTGATCCCATTCATTTCTCATATGCTATCACTGATTTATGATTTTTTCAAGTTGATGTATGTTTGGTTGACTTCTTTGAGCATGTTCAAAATTGCCTTGCCTTTCTGATTTTTATTGACTACCTTCCACTTGTCCAAATGAGATGAAATTTGACATGCTTACCATTCTGTGGGTTGTGATTGATCACGATTTATTTGGTGATTTTTGGAAATGTTTGAGATTGGTTTTGATGCAAGTCTTGCTGTTGACTTCTATGAGCTTCTAAGTGCCATGCCTTGACCTAAGTCGTTCATGAAATGATGATGATGCATGATATAAACATGAAACCAATTGGGTTTGCTTCTTGATTGTTTGAACATGATTTTGGATGCTTGCCCTTTGCTGTTTTGACTTTTTCATTCCCTTTTGAACCTAGGCTTGCCCTAGTGGTCTTGTTACTCACCTTTGAGTTCATGTTTTCAGGTTGACCAACAAATGACCAATGAGACCAGTTCTTTTTGATTGAGCTTGCTTGAATATCATTGTTTAACTTGTTTGTTTTGTAGGTGGCTTGGCTCACATGCCCTAAGCCTTGTTCCTTGCACATCCATTTGCCTCTAATTAACTGTTGATGTCTGTTTCTTTTTGCTTTGTTTGAAGTTGTATACTAATGTCTGCTTGACTATTTCAGGTGCTTTTAGTTGCTCAGTTCCTTGTGAACTTTTTCTTTGCTTTGCTTATTAAGCAATTTGCATTGAGTTATACCTTTCTATCTTCATGTAGTCTGGAAGACCTAGCCTGTTACTTGGTCAGGCAACTGTCTGAAGTCCTCCTTAAGAGGCAATGTTTGTGACTGTTTACATTTGTCCTTGTATAGAGTCAAAGACCTCCTAAGTGAAGAGGCAATTGGCAGAACCCAAGGGATATGCGACCTATCCCCTGCTATTCTGTGTGTCATCTGCTTTGCTCACATCGCTGTGTTGATGCATTGCAGATACAAACCCAAGATCTTGTACAATTGTACATTTGAGTCAGTTTTAAATGTGTAGAAGGGTTCCCACTTTCTGAACCCACACATTCTTGTCAAATGCTTTCCCTGGCCAGGGATAAGAGCAATGAGGCACACCCCTCATCTCCTTTCATCTGCTTCACCTTAGCCCCTCAATGGCAAGGTTAAGAGCGACATCTACCCAGTTCCAGAGGTTTGTTTGTTGAGGTTGATATGACCCCTCGACTAAAACCTAACCCTTCTGTGAGCCCTTGTTTGTATATAGTGCGTGCTACCTGTGCTAGTATGTTTGTTTGACTTGCTTCCTGTGCAAGTTAGGGTTAGTTTAGACTTGCTTCCTGTGCAAGTTAGCTAGAAACCTTAACTTAGGGATGATTTTGCATGATAACATCTAGGCTCGAGTCGTAGTCTCCCTAGTTGTGTCTCCCTCTGTTATCTGGTTAGGCTAGTCCTGTATCCCTCCGTAGGGGAACTACGTCGCCCTGATCCTCATACCAGATGAGGTACGTAGGCAGGAGATGAGCAGATCTCTCCGGGCGCCTGTGTCTTTGTTTTGTGTTGTCGTGTGCTTGGAAGCTGATGTAAGTCCATCGAGTGGCATTCGGGTTCTAGTGTGAGTTTGTCTGGTTCGGATGCTGATGTAAGCCCAGTGATTGGCAGTCAGGCTCCACGTTTGCCTCTTTGTGTGTGTTTTGGTTCGGATGCTGATGTAAGTCCAGTGATTGGCATTCAGGCTCCACGTTTGCCTTTGCCTGTGTTTGTTTGTGTGCGTGTTAGCTGAGCTATGGATGCTCTGATTCTCCTTCGTCCAAAGGAGATACGTATGCATAGGATGCGACATCCTAGCGAGCATGTGTCGTTTCCCCTGTCCGAACTACTTTGACTCTGATGTCTATGCCTGATAGACTAAGTAGGCCCAGGATGCGGTATCCTGCCGAGTCAGTCTTGTTTGTTTTCTTGTGTCTCTTTCAGCCAGTTTATGTGTGTGTGAGCAGTGTTTTAGCAACCATTTCCCTTCCTATTGTGCGTGGATCCCGTCGAGTACGACGGATGCGTAGGGGTGCTAATACCTTCCCTTCGCATAACCGACTCCCGATCCCATTCTCTTTGGTCGCGAGACCATGCTTTTTCCAGGTTTACTCTGAGCGTTTCCTTTCCCTCTTTTGGGATAAATAACGCGCGGTGGCGGCTCTGTTGTTCTTATTTTCCCGCCGGTTTTTCGCGTAATGCGACAGCTGGCGACTCTGCTGGGGAAAATAGAGAAGTTGACCTGTGCTGGTCCATCTTCCCTAAGCGAGTCTCTCCTAGCGCTCTCTAGGTTAGGGTTTTGGTTGCTGTTTGCTGTTGTATTTATTGCATTCATTTGTATATATTTGCATTTACTGTTTGCATTTATTGTTTGCATTAATGTTTGCATTCATTCATTGTTTACCTGGCTGGCTGGTTGTCTGTTTCTCTCTGTTGGGGTGGGAGTTACATGAGGTAAAAGGCCCAATACCCAGGCTATGAGTGAAATCTAGGATACTTAGGAATAGAGTGATTCATGGGAAGCGGGTGGTATTGCGCCACTTAGCGGAACATTGATATCACGAGCAGTTCAGACCCTGGTGGGATATTATCGTTACATACTTCGGGTGTGTATATGATGATGTTCTGCGAAAGGTTATTTATGCTGCGTTTCTCTCGACCTTACCCTGGCCTAGATGACACCCGTGAGTGGGGAGGGAATGATCATTATTACAGGTACAGTTGGTGACTTGTTGGTGACTTGTTGGTGAGTTGTTGGTGACTTGTGATCCTGTTGGTGACTATTGGTCTAGAAGTTTGGGGTCTCAGATGACTTTGGGTTTCAGATGAATATGTGGTTCCGAGTTCAAGCCGAAGTTTTGATCCTGTGTTCTGAGAGACACAGCCAACCAGTCTTGTCTGCATCATTTGCATCATAACATGTTTATTTTCAAAAAAAATACGCAAAAAAAAAAGAAAAAAAGAGAAAAGGAAAGAAGAAAAAAAGGGCTAATCCCTGCATGCATATCATTTCTCAGGTACATTCTAGAGCTTGTTCACTGATAGAGATGGCAACAGTCCCAGAGTTGAAGCGGAAGACTTGTTCCTACAGCTTTCACCGTGAACCTTTGACGTCTCTGATTGAGTTGAGCAACCTTATGACCAGTGGTAACCAGAAGGGGTTTGTTGACCAGTATGGAGATATTCTGACCCTGTTGAAGATGGTAGTCGATCCGGTGCCGTTGCAGACTCTTCTACAGTTCTACGACCCAGAGCTTCATTGTTTCACCTTTCAAGATTATCAGTTGGCGCCTACTCTTGAGGAGTACTCCATTCTGCTGAGTGTCCCGGTCCGGTATCAGGTTCCTTTCTTGGATGTGCCCAAGGAGGTTGATTTCAGAGTTGTTGCCAGAGCTCTCCATTTGGGTATCAAGGAAGTCAGTGATAGTTGGAAGTCCAGTGGGGATGTTGTAGGATTGCCTTTGAAGTTTCTGTTGAGGGTAGCTAGAGAAGAAGCAGAGAAGGGAAGTTGGGAAGCCTTTCATGCTCAGTTGGCCGTCATGATCTATGGGATCGTCCTGTTTCCGAGTATGCCCAATTTTGTTGACTATGTTGCAGTCAGTATTTTCATTGGAGGAAATCCAGTTCCTACTCTATTAGCTGACACTTACTATGCTGTTCACAGTAGGCATGGTAAGGGTGGGGCTATCAGGTGTTGTCTCCTGCTTTTGCTCAGATGGTTCTTGTCTCTTCTGCCAGTCAGTGGACCTTTTGTGGATGCTCAGAGCACGCATAAGTGGACTCAGAGGGTTATGTCTCTTACTTCCTATGATATCATATGGCAATCTTACCGGATGGATGTGCGTAACGTCATTATGAGCTGTGGAGGATTCCGTAATGTGCCACTCATAGGGACTAGGGGTTGCATCAATTACAACCCGGTTCTTTCTCTTCGCCAGTTGGGGTTTGTGATGAAGGGAAGACCACTTGAGGCTGAGGTAGCTGAAAGTGTGTATTTTGAGAAGCAGAGTGACCCGGCCAGATTGGAGCAGATAGGGAGAGCTTGGAAGTCTATTGGTGTGAAGGATGGATCTGTCTTAGGGAAGAAGTTTGCCGTTGCTATGCCTGATTACACTGATTGGGTCAAGGAGAGAGTAGAAACTTTGTTGTTACCCTACGATAGGATGGAGCCGTTGCAGGAGCAACCATCTTTGATCCTTGCTGAGAGTGTGCCGGCGGAGCACTACAAGCAAGCCCTGATGGAGAATCGCCGTTTGAGAGGGAAGGAGCAAGATACCCGATTGGAGTTGTACAAAGCCAAAGCTGATAGGTTGAATTTGGCTCATCAACTCAGAGGAGTGCGAGAAGAGGATGCTAGCAGACTGAGAAGCAAGAAGAGATCCTACGAGGAGGTGGAGAGCATGTTAGATGCAGAACACCGGGAGTGCTTGAGGCTGCAGAGAGCTGAGGCCAGCTATCAGAAGAAGATCAGAGACTTGGAGAAGCAACTCAGAGATAAGGACATCCAGTTGAAGAAGGAAGTAGACTTGAGACAGGCATCAGAGAACCACCTTGGAGGAGAAGTGGTAGAGCTTAGACGACAACTGAAGGAGAAGATCACTCTTTTGCCAGAATGTTCAGAATGTGACCTGTTGATAGACCAGTGTCAGTACTTGAAGACTCTCATTCCGGGAGGCCGTTTGTCTTAGCTTGTATCTTTGATATGTATGTTGAGAATCACCTCCAGGCTTGTTGGATGGGATTCATTGTTGTACTCCGATTGTTTGGACTTTCTTTGTCGACTTTGTTGTATGATCCTGTTACTCATATAGATGAGGTTGTTGGTTTCACCTTGTACTCATCACTCTTGTGTATGTTGTTTCTGTGCTTCTATGTTGTTCTTGCTGCAGGTTGCCATCTTTTGAGGATGACTCAGGCTCTTTGAATGCCTGAGGAATGAACATATCATGTGCATCATACGCATCATTAGCACCATACCCATATCATTTTGCATAACAGGTGTTCTTGGTCGTGACTTCTCACTCTTGGTTCCTGTTCAGGCAGGATAGCTGATCAACGTCCGCACCGCTACTCAACAAGACTGAATCAACAGAGAGGTATGGATCAAGTTCAAGCTGAGCTGGCTGAGATGAAGGCTAACATGGCCCAGTTCATGAATATGATGCAAGGGGTTGCACAAGGCCAAGAAGAACTTCGAGCCATGGTTCAGAGACAAGAGGCTGCAATTCCACCGGTCAACCATGCTCCGCCAGAGGGAGGCCCAATCAATGATAACAATGTTGCTGCTGTTGTACCCATCAACAACTATGCTGTAGGTGATGAGTTGGGGGGTATTCGAATCAACGGTCAACCTATTGCTCCAGATGCCGCTAATGCCAGAGCAGTCCGTGCCCCGGCCCGTAATCCTGCTCCGATTGTTGACAGACAAGAGGATATGTTCACTCTGCTTAGTGAAGACGAAGACGTTCTGGGAAGGGTTGATGAGAGGGATCGTAAAGTTGATGCCCTTGCTGAGAAAATTAGAGCTATGGAATGTCAGAATTCTCTCGGTTTCGATGTTACCAATATGGGGTTGGTGGAAGGTTTGAGAATCCCTTACAAGTTCAAAGCACCGTCCTTTGATAAATACAACGGTACTTCTTGCCCTCGCACCCATGTGCAGGCTTATTATCGAAAAATCTCTGCGTATACCGATGATGAAAAGATGTGGATGTATTTTTTCCAAGATAGTCTATCTGGGGCTTCTTTGGACTGGTACATGGAATTAAAGAGAGATTCGATCCGATGCTGGAGGGATCTGGGTGAGGCCTTCTTGAGGCAATATAAACATAACATGGACATGGCGCCTAGCCGGACTCAGCTGCAGAGTCTATGTCAGAAATACGGGGAGAGCTTCAAGGAGTACGCCCAGAGGTGGCGTGAACTGGCTGCTAGAGTTCAACCCCCTATGCTGGAGAGGGAGTTGACAAATATGTTTATCGGCACTCTTCAGGGTGTGTTTATGGACCGGATGGGGAGCTGCCCATTCGGTAGTTTTTCTGATGTTGTCATTTATGGAGAGAGGACTGAGAGCTTGATTAAAACTGGGAAGATCCAAGATGCTGGTTCCTCTTCTTCTAAGAAGCCGTTTGCTGGGGCACCTCGTCGAAGAGAGGGTGAAACTAATGCTGTTCAATACCGCAGAGATCAGAACAGAAGTCAACGCTGTCAGGTTGCTGCAGTGACCATTCCGGCACCTCAACCTCGTCAACAACAACAACAAAGAGTTCAACAACCGCAACAACAACAACAGCAACGTCCGTATCAGCCCAGACAAAGGATGCCTGATCGACGTTTTGATTCGCTACCCATGTCGTACGCCGAACTGCTGCCCGAACTACTCAGGTTGGGGTTGGTTGAGTTGCGTACAATGGCTCCGCCTACAGTATTGCCTCCTGGGTACGACGCCAACGTCCGTTGTGACTTTCACTCTGGGGTACCAGGGCATCATACTGAGAAGTGTCGGGCTCTCCAGCACAAGGTCCAAGATTTGATCGATGCCAAGGCGATCAACTTCGCTCCAGTGCCTAACATCGTAAACAACCCTATGCCTCAGCATGGTGGGCATAGAGTGAACAATCTTGAGGGGAAGGAAGCTGAAGATCTAGTTGTTAATGTTGATGATGTTCAGACTTCTCTGCTAGTTGTGAAGGGCCGTCTGCTGAATGGGGGTGTCTACTCGGGATGTGATGAGGATTGTTTGGGCTGTGCAGAATCTGAGAATGGTTGCGACCAGTTAAGGGCCGGTATCCAGGGTATGATGGATGAGGGTTGTTTGCAATTCAGTAGGGCTGTAAAAGATCGTGGAACAGTGTCAACTATCACCATTTACTTTAAACCGTCTGAAGAACGTGGACAAAGGGTCGTTAGTGCACCTGCAACGAATGGTACCCCAGTTACCATTTCCGTGCCTGTAACCATCAGTGCTCCAACTACTATCGCCGCGTCTGGAAGGAGGGCTGTTGAGAATAGTAGAGTCGTGCCGTGGAAGTATGATAATGCTTACCGCAGTAACAGAAGGGCTGAAAGTCAGACGAGACCAGTGAATCAAACTCCAGTGACCATTGGTTTACCGAATAGAGTTCCTGCAACTGTTGGTCCGGCTGTGGATAATGTAGGGGGTCCAGGAGGTTTTACCAGAAGCGGTCGTCTGTTCGCACCGCAACCTTTGAGGGACAATAATGCTGAGGCTCTCGCCAAAGCAAAGGGTAAGCAAGCTGTGGTTGAGGAAGAACCTGTTCAGAAAGAGGCGCCCGAGGGCTCATTTGAGAAGGACGTGGAGGAGTTTATGAAAATAATCAAGAAGAGTGACTACAAGATTGTAGATCAGTTGAATCAAACTCCGTCCAAGATTTCTATACTTTCACTATTGTTGTGCTCTGAGGCACACCGTAATGCCTTGCTGAAGATGTTGAATCTGGCTTACGTGCCTCAGGAGATTTCTGTCAATCAACTGGAGGGCGTGATGGCCAATGTGAGCACCAGGCATGGTGTAGGATTCACCAACCTGGACTTACCGCCTGAAGGGCGGAACCATAACAAAGCCTTGCACATCACCATGGAGTGCAAGGGGGCAGTGTTGTCTCACGTATTGGTAGACACCGGGTCGTCGCTGAATGTGCTGCCTAAGCAGATTCTGAAGAAGATTGATGTGGAAGGGTTTGTGCTTACTCCCAGTGACCTGATCGTTCGTGCTTTCGACGGATCCAAACGTTCTGTGTGTGGGGAAGTTACCTTGCCTGTGAAGATAGGTCCTGAGGTATTCGATATCATCTTCTATGTTATGGACATCCAGCCCGCCTATAGTTGTTTATTGGGGCGTCCATGGATTCATGCAGCAGGGGCAGTCTCGTCGACTCTCCATCAAAAACTCAAGTATGTCTGGAACGGTCAGATTGTGACTGTGTGCGGTGAAGAAGAGATTCTGGTGAGTCATCTATCCTCGTTCAAGTATGTTGAGGTGGATGGCGAGATCCACGAAACCTTATGCCAGGCGTTTGAGACTGTGGCTCTTGAGAAAGTGGCGTACGCTGAGCAGAGGAAGCCAGGTGCTTCAATTACTTCTTACAAGCAGGCTAAGGAGGTTGTTGATTCTGGCAAAGCTGAAGGCTGGGGCAAGATGGTGGACTTGCCTGTCAAAGAAGACAAATTTGGCGTTGGTTATGAGCCTCTCCAAGCAGAGCAGAATGGTCAAGCGGGTCCGAGTACCTTTACCAGCGCTGGGCTGATGAATCATGGCGACGTCTCTGCAACCGGTAGTGAAGACTGTGACAGTGATTGTGATCTGGACAACTGGGTTCGCCCGTGTGCACCAGGGGGGTCTATCAACAACTGGACGGCTGAAGAATTGGTCCAAGTTACTCTTCTGACAGAGTAATTTTCTGTTGTTTTTGTCATTTTGCATGAAAATCCTACGATCTGCCCAAGGCGTAGTGATTCATTGTAGGGCCTCATCATGTTTTAATGATTATCATTAATGAAGGACATTTTTTGCAATCAAACTTTGTGATCCCTGTCTTTCTATTTTTTTTTTGTTTTCATTTTTTTCAAAACAATAAAAATGGCAATGTTTTTGTTTTTTGTGACTTTATTGAACTCTTTTTCTAAAACAAAGCATTAAACATGCAGAAGCGATCTTATGGCATTCACTATGAACAATTCTGTTATGGCTCAGTATGATTTCGACAATCCCATCTACCAAGCTGAAGAGGAGAGTGAGGAAGACTGTGAACTCCCTGCAGAATTGGTCAGATTGCTGAGGCAGGAGGAAAGGGTCATCCAACCTCATCAGGAGGAGTTGGAGGTTGTTAATTTGGGTACTGAGGACGCCAAAAGAGAAATCAAGATTGGGGCTGCTTTAGAGGATTCTGTCAAGAGGAGGCTGATTGAGATGCTGAGAGAATATGTGGAGATATTCGCCTGGTCATATCAAGATATGCCTGGGTTAGATACAGACATTGTGGTGCATCGATTACCTCTTAGAGAAGGATGTCCTTAGGTCAAGCAGAAGCTTCATAGAACGAGTCCTGATATGGCAGCTAAGATCAAGGAAGAGGTTCAGAAGCAATGGGATGCAGGTTTTTTGGCTGTTACGAGTTATCCCCCATGGGTGGCCAACATCGTTCCTGTGCCGAAGAAGGATGGTAAAGTCAGAATGTGTGTCGATTACCGGGATTTGAATAGAGCGAGTCCGAAAGATGATTTCCCATTACCTCACATTGATGTATTGGTTGATAATACGGCTCAATCCTCGGTATTCTCTTTCATGGATGGTTTCTCTGGATATAATCAGATCAAGATGGCGCCAGAGGACATGGAAAAAACGACATTCATTACACCTTGGGGCACGTTCTGCTATAAGGTGATGCCATTTGGGCTAAAGAATGCTGGTGCTACCTATCAGAGGGCAATGACGACTCTTTTTCATGACATGATGCACAAAGAAATTGAAGTGTACGTAGATGATATGATCGCAAAGTCGCAGACAGAAGAGGAGCACCTGGTTAATTTGCAGAAGCTATTTGACCGGTTGAGAAAGTTCAAGCTGAGGTTGAATCCGAACAAGTGTACGTTTGGAGTGAGATCAGGGAAGCTTTTAGGCTTCATTGTCAGTGAGAAAGGGATTGAGGTTGATCCAGCGAAAGTCAAAGCTATTCCAAAAATGCCTGAACCAAAAACGGAGAAGCAAGTCCGTGGGTTTTTAGGGAGGTTGAACTACATTGCAAGGTTCATATCTCACCTAACTGCCACGTGTGAACCAATTTTCAAATTGCTTAGAAAGAATCAGGCGATCAAGTGGAATGATGATTGTCAGAAAGCTTTTGACAAGATAAAGGAGTATTTACAGAAACCTCCAATCCTTATACCTCCAGTTCCAGGGAGACCTCTGATAATGTACCTGTCAGTGACTGAGAACTCGATGGGGTGCGTATTGGGACAACATGACGAGTCTGGTCGAAAAGAGCATGCCATATACTACCTTAGCAAAAAGTTTACCGACTGTGAAACAAGATATTCACTGCTCGAGAAAACTTGCTGTGCTTTGGCCTGGGCTGCTCGCCGACTGAGGCAGTATATGTTGAACCATACTACCTTATTGATTTCTAAGATGGATCCAGTGAAGTACATCTTTGAGAAACCGGCTCTCACCGGACGCGTTGCTCGTTGGCAGATGATTCTAACAGAATATGATATTCAGTACACGTCACAAAAGGCCATCAAAGGTAGTATTCTGTCAGACTACCTCGCCGAGCAACCGATTGAAGATTATCAGCCTATGATGTTTGAATTCCCTGATGAAGACATCATGTATCTTAAAATGAAAGATTGCGAAGAGCCTCTTGTCGAGGAAGGACCGGATCCGGATGACAAATGGACACTGATGTTTGATGGGGCTGTGAATATGAATGGTAACGGTGTTGGGGCAGTATTGATCAATCCTAAAGGTGCTCATATACCTTTTTCTGCCAGATTGACGTTTGACGTCACCAACAACGAAGCTGAGTATGAGGCTTGTATCATGGGGGTAGAAGAAGCCATTGATCTGAGGATCAAAACTCTTGATATATTTGGAGATTCAGCTCTAGTGGTCAATCAAGTCAATGGAGATTGGAATACGAACCAGCCGCATTTGATTCCGTATAGAGATTACACCAGAAGAATACTGACGTTCTTCAAGAAGGTGAAGTTGTACCATGTCCCCCGGGATGAGAATCAAATGGCCGATGCCTTGGCCACTTTGTCGTCTATGATCAAAGTTCATTGGTGGAATCATGTGCCACATGTTGCGGTGAATCGACTCGAGAGGCCTGCGTATGTATTTGCAGCCGAGTCTGTTGTGGGTGATGAGAAGCCGTGGTATTATGACATCAAGAACTTCCTCAAGACTCAGGAGTATCCTGAAGGTGCGTCGAAGAATGACAAGAAAACCCTGAGAAGGCTAGCTGGGAGCTTCTATTTGAATCAGGATGATGTGCTGTATAAGAGAAACTTTGACATGGTCTTGCTCAAATGCGTGGATAGACCCGAGGCGGACATGTTAATGCAGGAAGTTCATGAAGGTTCCTTCGGTACTCATGTCGGCGGACATGCAATGGCTAAGAAATTGTTGAGAGCGGGTTATTACTGGATGACTATGGGATCCGATTGTTTCAAGTATGCTCGGAAGTGCCATAAGTGTCAAATTTATGCTGATAAGGTGCATGTACCACCAAGCCCTCTGAATGTCATGAATTCGCCTTGGCCGTTTGCCATGTGGGGCATTGATATGATTGGGAAGATTGAGCCTACTGCTTCGAATGGACATCGCTTCATTTTGGTAGCGATTGACTATTTCACCAAATGGGTGGAAGCAGCTTCCTATGCTAACGTTACCAAACAAGTGGTTACCCGGTTCATCAAGAAAGAAATCATCTGTCGTTATGGAGTTCCGGAGAGAATCATCACTGACAATGGTTCGAATCTCAATAACAAGATGATGAAAGAGCTTTGTAAAGATTTCAAGATTGAACATCACAATTCTTCTCCTTACAGACCGAAGATGAATGGTGCTGTAGAAGCGGCGAACAAGAATATCAAGAAGATTGTGCAGAAGATGGTCGTTACGTACAAGGATTGGCTTGAGATGCTGCCTTTCGCTTTGCATGGGTACCGTACCTCAGTACGTACATCGACCGGGGCAACCCCTTACTCCCTTGTGTATGGTATGGAAGCTGTCCTACCTGTTGAAGTGGAGATTCCTTCTCTGAGAGTTTTATTGGATGTCAAGCTGGACGAAGCCGAGTGGATTCGAACAAGGTTTAACGAGTTGAGCCTTATCGAGGAGAGACGGCTAGCAGCTGTATGCCATGGACAGTTGTATCAGCGAAGGATGAAGCGAGCCTTTGATCAGAAAGTGCATCCTCGAAGCTATCAGATCGGTGATCTAGTTTTGAAGAGGATCCTCCCTCCCGGTACAGATAACAGGGGCAAGTGGACTCCTAATTATGAAGGTCCATATGTTGTGAAAAAGGTATTCTCCGGTGGAGCCTTGATGCTTACAACTATGGATGGTGAAGATTTTCCGTCTCCTGTTAACTCAGATGTAGTCAAAAAATACTTCGCATAAATTGACCCGCTGGACAAAAAGAAAAAGAGTCCAGGCAAAAAAGGGGCATCCCGGCGAACCAAAAAACAGAAAGAAAAGGTTCGGGCAAAAATTAGGGATAAAATGAAAAGAATTTGTACACCCGGTAAGTCGAAAACCCGCAAGGGCGACTTAGGCAAAAATGGGTATCCCGGTGGATTGAAAACCCGAAAGGGCGATCCAGCCAAAAGAGGGATTAAAGCAAAGACTACAGTCTGAGTTGTCTGTACTTCATCAAGCTTTGTCATCTGCCATCTCGAAAGATGTGATCCGTCCAGTCATTCTTCTCAGAAAGCAAGGAGTTGGGAGGAAAATTGATGATATGTGAGTTATAACAGAATTGGGAAATAGTGGATGCCGTGTTCACATTGCCATTAGGATAGATTTTTTCCTTTTGCGCGCAATTACCTCTTTCTAGGAATTGCTTCCCCATGTATTTGCCTTTTCAGGCGCATTTTCAATCAATAAAAGTCGTTATTCAGATAAATGGCTCATTTGTTTTTATTTTTACTGTTTTGTTTGCAAAAATGTCCGAATTTTTGATAAGCATTGCATATAAGAACATGAAGGCTAAACAATAGCTTGCAGGATGATGAAACATTTGAAAATCATTTTGAATGTTGAGGACACTTGAGCGTATCTTGTCCATGTATCCCCTGGGGGCATTTTGTTGTGCTGTTTTTCAGGTTGGCATCTGTGAGGACATTTCCTCAGCAGATATTTTCCCCAAGCAAGTATGGAAGCTGTCAGAGCTATGTTCCCCTGCGGAGACGTCTGTGGATAGTGCCTTCTATTCCCCAGCAGATCTAAGGATTGCCTATCCCCAGCAGGCCTGTATTTGCCGATTTCCTCCCGAGTGAGGCAGACTCATTGAAATTTATCTCCAGCATTTATCCTATCTGTGGACTGAAGGATATCCCCAGCGGAGTTTACCTTTCCCCAGCAGCAGTGCTATTCTCCAACATGAGTGAGAAGTCGTTGCTCTTCTTGCAGAGTCTCCCCGCAGAGTTGGAGTACCCGATCAGTTTTGGCTCCCCAGCCGGAGTTTTTCATCCTTTTTGCATTTTTGCATTTTAGTGATCATTGCATCCTCAAATTGCGTAGCATTCCCATTCAATATGGAGCATTACGCCATAGAAAAATTCAAACATATGCATTCATGTGTTAACCTCACTAGACCGTATCCCCGGAAGAGGCGGATCATTTCATTCAACATCAGCACAGCAAGTCTGCTACAGTTGCTCTTGACAGCATTCAGGTTTGATATCCCCACAAAGGTTTATTACCTCACCCGTTGGTGACAGAAAGTTTGTTTCTCCCCAGTGAGACCCCCAGCAAGTGGTCAACCTTGCCTTGACATATCTAAAAAGTCGTTCTTGTGATACCGGTAAGTGTCATGCCAGCACCCGCGTGTGTTTCTTTGTTTGGTGTCGGTAAACACCATTGTTTCGGTGTCTGTAAACATCGGATATTCCCCCAGTCATCAGTAAATGTCTGGTCATCATTTTTTGGTGTCGGTAAACACCATTGTTTCGGTGTCTGTAAACATCGGGTATTCTCCCCAGTCATCAGTAAATGTCTGGTCATCATTGTTGGTGTCGGTAAACACCATTGTTTCGGTGTCTGTAAACATCGAGTCTTTTCTGCAGTCATCGGTAAATGTCTAATAATCCCCAGCTAGAGATCCCCAGTAGAGTCATCGGTAAATGTCCTATCTGTTTTCCAGTTGCAAATATTTGTTTTTTCCCTTAGTGAAGTGTTCCCCGGTCATCGGTAAATGTCCGGTCGTTTTTGGATGTCGGTAAACGTCATCTTTCGATGTCGGTAAACGTTGAGTCTCATCCCAGTCATCGGTAAATGTCTGGTCGTTTTTGGATATCGGTAAACATCATCTTTCGATGTCGGTAAACATCGAGTCTCATCCCAGTCATCGGTAAATGTCTGGTCGTTTTTGGATGTCGGTAAACATCATCTTTCGATGTCGGTAAACATCGAGTCTCATCCCAGTCACCGGTAAATGTCTGGTCATGCTTTGTTTCCTTGTTGATAAAATCAAGACCCCCAGAAGTCGCCGGTAAACGTCTTGTCTGATTACACCACAAATATTTTGTTCCTCCCCACGTGGAGACGCCATCGGTAAATGGCCCTGTATGCTTCGATATCGGTAAATATTGAATGCCCAGTTTTATTCGCCATCAGTAAATGGCCCCGTTTTCTTCGATATCGGTAAATGTCGGATCCCCAGTTGCAGTAGCCATCGGTGAATGGTCGGGTTGAAGTTGATATCGGTAAATGTCAAGTTTCTTTGAAGCCACCATCGGTAAATGGTTTTGCTTCCTTTTACATCAGAAGTTGTTTCCCAGCAGCCATCGGTAAATGGTCTTGCTGAAGTTGATATCGGTAAATATCAAGTTTCCAGCTTCTAACCATCGGTAAATGGTTTCGCTTTTCTGAAGTTGTCAATTGCAGGCGTCATCAGTAAATGACATGGTTCTTCTTGTATCATATCCGGCAGAGTGCAAATTTCTACGGTTCTTGGTATTCAATCCCTGTTTACCCTGAAAGTCTGACAGTCGTTGCTCTCATCCATTCGGGTTCCCAGCTGATTGAATAGGGGCAGCTGTAGCACCTCAAATTTGCACCTACCTTTTGTACATACATTCTCATATTAGGTCATAACATAACATGGTCCACTGCATAGCATTGCATTGTCCCTTTTGCCCAAGTGCAAGTTCAGTTGACCAATTGGGTCAAACTGATCAGGAGGATCAGTCAGTCAAGCAAGCAAGTGCATTTCTCAAGGAGCCAAAGCCCTAGGGTTGGTCCAACATGTTCACATGACTTGGGGATCCATTTGAAGTGTTTTGTTCAAGGATTGGATGTTCAGAAGCCATCAGTCAATGCACAGTTTGCCAGAAACCCTAAAAAGTCAAACTTGGTCAACTGTGATTGATTTTATGGTTTTGATGGATGGATTTGGTTTGAGAGAGCTTATTCATGTCCAAATAGGCCTCATATATCATGTCAAACACCATCATGGAAGAATTTGAAGCCAGATCAGAAATTTCCAAAAATAGAAACTGGACCTGTAATTGAAACCTGCCAAAAATGGAAAGTTTTGATCCTCAAACTTACATCATGATACAAGCTTCAAATGAATTTTTGCCCAACATGAAAGTTGAAGATCTTGTTCTCCCATTTCCAAAAAGTCCAAGAACACTCAATTCCCATGTATGGTTGGCAAGTTATGATCAAATCATTTTCAGAAATTCTTGAACTTCAAAAGGCCATATCTCTCAAACCATTTGGCCAATTTGGGTGGGGTTTTTTCCTACAAGTCACATTTGATCCCCTCTTTCCAAATATGTAACCCTCATGCACCAAAACCCCATGGATCAAAATGGCATTTTTTGACTTACTTGAATTAATTTCAAGTGAAGTGAAATTTTGACCTTTTAAAATAACCATTTGTAATCACTTTGGCCATTGGAATATGTTCAGAAATGACATTTGAGACTTGTTGGAAGCCCATTTTCGTGCAGTACACACACCCATCACCTACTTGCTTGAAAATTGGCCAAAAGTACATTTTTCACCAACTCCATCCCACCTTTTCATGGACTGTGATTTGTACCCTTAAACAGAGTATTTAAACATCATTTTTCTGCTAAATGAAACCCTAGCTGCCTCCAAACACAGAAATTTCACTCACTCTCTAAAATTCATTTTCTTACCATTTCCAAAAATCTGTCAAAAACTCTCAAAGACCACGAGCAAGCTTTGTTTGTTTCATCATCCAAGCATCATTTTAGGCTCATTGCAACCACTATTCCACATCTGTAAGAGGGTTTTGCTGGACTGTTTTTCAGAACCTCATCCATGGCAGAAATCGTGTACCTCCATGCCAAGCTTCATTGAGCCAAAGTAACTTCACCATTCACCTTGTAGAGGCTAAATCTTCATCTGTTAGAGCTCATACTAGCCAAATAGCAACTGTTTCACAACTTTCTTCGAAAACAAGTAAGAAATCGATCTCTCTATTTCTCAAATCCATGCCATGCTTAGTGTAGATCTTAATGTGCTGATTCTAATGAGCTTTACATCATGAAAAATGGTTGCATATTCGTGAAGTTATACTGAAATGAAGTTTGATGTTGATTTGCATTCTTGCTCGATTCATGATGTGTACTGCGTTTTAATGGAAATTAATGCTGGATTCATGTTAGTGGTTGTTTGATGATCATTTCTGTGTATTTAATTGCCATTTCTGGAAATTTTTGAGAAAAGCTCGATTTGGGGATGATGAACATTGTTACTGTGCCCAGAAACCCTAGAATACATTCAAAGCCTTGCCCAGAAATCGTTTTGTACGTGTGCATGGTCACTGTTCCTGCATGGACCAATTAGAACATTTCCTTGGCCGTGCCTAAACGGCACCGTTTTGATAAGTGAGTTCCAATATTACAGAAATGCCATCCGGTCATTAATTATTTCAAATTAATTCATTTAATTTCATATTTTATTTCATTTGGCATGGCTCACTTGCAAAATTCATAAATCATCCATTTCAAATCCAAATTTAGTGGGAATTTTTGCATCATCTTCATCATGATCCCTAATTTTTTATCATGATTTTTGCTGATTTTTTGGATGAGTGAACTTTAATTGGCACTAGGGTTTGTAGAATGTGACCAAATTTTGTACATCTTGCCAAATCTATTGTGAAATGATGATGATATATCCAATGGCCCTGAAACTTTTTGAGCACAAACTAGACACACCCATGTTTATTTTGATGTAAAGATCATGAATTTATCTTATGTGGTTTGAGAGTTGTGATTTTTTGAAGTAGGGTGTGACAACTTGTGTCACGCCATGGATGTGCAAATTGCTGATTTTTGTATCCATGCTTCTTGACCTCCAATTGATCTAAAATTTTACATGAACCTACTATTGTATGTCTAGTTTGAACATGATTTTTTGTGGAATTATTTGTGCCATTTTCCATTTGTTTGAGATTTTCTCCCCTGTTTGACCAAAATGTTGACCCTATGTGATGCATGTTACCATTTCATTTGTGAAATTCTCATACTTTATTAGATGGACATGAAATTTGACATGAGATAACTAGACATCTTAAGCTTTGCCATGGTTTTGATCCCATTCATTTCTCATATGCTATCACTGATTTATGATTTTTTCAAGTTGATGTATGTTTGGTTGACTTCTTTGAGCATGTTCAAAATTGCCTTGCCTTTCTGATTTTTATTGACTACCTTCCACTTGTCCAAATGAGATGAAATTTGACATGCTTACCATTCTGTGGGTTGTGATTGATCACGATTTATTTGGTGATTTTTGGAAATGTTTGAGATTGGTTTTGATGCAAGTCTTGCTGTTGACTTCTATGAGCTTCTAAGTGCCATGCCTTGACCTAAGTCGTTCATGAAATGATGATGATGCATGATATAAACATGAAACCAATTGGGTTTGCTTCTTGATTGTTTGAACATGATTTTGGATGCTTGCCCTTTGCTGTTTTGACTTTTTCATTCCCTTTTGAACCTAGGCTTGCCCTAGTGGTCTTGTTACTCACCTTTGAGTTCATGTTTTCAGGTTGACCAACAAATGACCAATGAGACCAGTTCTTTTTGATTGAGCTTGCTTGAATATCATTGTTTAACTTGTTTGTTTTGTAGGTGGCTTGGCTCACATGCCCTAAGCCTTGTTCCTTGCACATCCATTTGCCTCTAATTAACTGTTGATGTCTGTTTCTTTTTGCTTTGTTTGAAGTTGTATACTAATGTCTGCTTGACTATTTCAGGTGCTTTTAGTTGCTCAGTTCCTTGTGAACTTTTTCTTTGCTTTGCTTATTAAGCAATTTGCATTGAGTTATACCTTTCTATCTTCATGTAGTCTGGAAGACCTAGCCTGTTACTTGGTCAGGCAACTGTCTGAAGTCCTCCTTAAGAGGCAATGTTTGTGACTGTTTACATTTGTCCTTGTATAGAGTCAAAGACCTCCTAAGTGAAGAGGCAATTGGCAGAACCCAAGGGATATGCGACCTATCCCCTGCTATTCTGTGTGTCATCTGCTTTGCTCACATCGCTGTGTTGATGCATTGCAGATACAAACCCAAGATCTTGTACAATTGTACATTTGAGTCAGTTTTAAATGTGTAGAAGGGTTCCCACTTTCTGAACCCACACATTCTTGTCAAATGCTTTCCCTGGCCAGGGATAAGAGCAATGAGGCACACCCCTCATCTCCTTTCATCTGCTTCACCTTAGCCCCTCAATGGCAAGGTTAAGAGCGACATCTACCCAGTTCCAGAGGTTTGTTTGTTGAGGTTGATATGACCCCTCGACTAAAACCTAACCCTTGTGTGAGCCCTTGTTTGTATATAGTGCGTGCTACCTGTGCTAGTATGTTTGTTTGACTTGCTTCCTGTGCAAGTTAGGGTTAGTTTAGACTTGCTTCATGTGCAAGTTAGCTAGAAACCTTAACTTAGGGATGATTTTGCATGATAACATCTAGGCTCGAGTCGTAGTCTCCCTAGTTGTGTCTCCCTCTGTTATCTGGTTAGGCTAGTCCTGTATCCCTCCGTAGGGGAACTACGTCGCCCTGATCCTCATACCAGATGAGGTACGTAGGCAGGAGATGAGCAGATCTCTCCGGGCGCCTGTGTCTTTGTTTTGTGTTGTCGTGTGCTTGGAAGCTGATGTAAGTCCATCGAGTGGCATTCGGGTTCTAGTGTGAGTTTGTCTGGTTCGGATGCTGATGTAAGCCCAGTGATTGGCAGTCAGGCTCCACGTTTGCCTCTTTGTGTGTGTTTTGGTTCGGATGCTGATGTAAGTCCAGTGATTGGCATTCAGGCTCCACGTTTGCCTTTGCCTGTGTTTGTTTGTGTGCGTGTTAGCTGAGCTACGGATGCTCTGATTCTCCTTCGTCCAAAGGAGATACGTATGCATAGGATGCGACATCCTAGCGATCATGTGTCGTTTCCCCTGTCCGAACTACTTTGACTCTGATGTCTATGCCTGATAGACTAAGTAGGCCCAGGATGCGGTATCCTGCCGAGTCAGTCTTGTTTGTTTTCTTGTGTCTCTTTCAGCCAGTTTATGTGTGTGTGAGCAGTGTTTTAGCAACCATTTCCCTTCCTATTGTGCGTGGATCCCGTCGAGTACGACGGATGCGTAGGGGTGCTAATACCTTCCCTTCGCATAACCGACTCCCGATCCCATTCTCTTTGGTCGCGAGACCATGCTTTTTCCAGGTTTACTCTGAGTGTTTCCTTTCCCTCTTTTGGGATAAATAACGCGCGGTGGCGGCTCTGTTGTTCTTGTTTTCCCGCCGGTTTTTCGCGTAATGCGACATTTGTCAACTGTTTCTCATGCTTCCCTGTGGAAATAAATGAATGGATTGCCCAGTAACCGGCATTAATTCTTTTATCCCCAGCGGAATATTTTTGGGCCTCTACCCAGTAACCGATAGTTGTAAGTCCTATGTTCCCTCTTCTTGGCGGAATTTATGGTTATATACCTTTTATTCCTCGGCAAGAGTGGGTGGTTTGTTATAAACCCTATTTTGTTCCTGTGCGGATTTGTGTTTCTTGCATTCCCCACGTGGAGTTGTTGGTTTTCTACCCCGTATTCGGTAGATGTAAACCCTAATTCTTTTATCCTCATCAGAGTTTTTGGCTACTACCCCGTATTCGGTAGTTGTAAGTCATATCTCTTTCCCCCTTAGTAGAGGTAACCTTTGTGGTTCGTTCTGGTTGATGGTGGATTTTGTGCTGTTGTGGTTTTATTCCCAACGGAGTCTGTGCTTTTTGTGGATAAATGCCGGTTGCTAGCAATTTTATCCCAGCCAGAGTTTTGGTATTCTACCCCGTATTCGGTAGTTGTAAACCCTAATTTCTCCCCTTTGCAGAGTTAACCTTGTTGTTCATCCTAACCGATGATGGTTACTCTTTGTGGTTATCTTCATTCAATATTCGATGTTGATATTCCCTCTTTGCTTGTGGATAATTGTCGGTTGCTAGCAATTGTATCCCCAGCAAGTCTTCTGGATCATTGCCGTATGCTTGCAATGTTATCCCTTTGAAGTCCTTGCGGATAATTGTTGTTTATACAATTCATCCCCGGGTCATTGATTTTGTATCAATGTATCCCCAGTGAGTCTTCTTTCATTTACCCGTTTGCTCGGTAATGTTTGTTGCTCCTTTGATTGGTCATCATTATATACCTGGTTTTGGTATCCCGATGCCTTTCTTTTCGATCGATTTATCCTTTGTTAACCCAGTAACCGGTTGCGGATAATCTTCCATGTGAGTTTGTTATCCACGTTCTGACGGTAATGGATAATATATCTCATGCACTCTTCAGTCGAAGCCTGTTGTGTTTCCCTAGTCGAGTAAGATTCGTTATCGAATATTTGTTGTTTCTTGGATAATTGCCGGATGCTTGCAATTTATCCCTATTGAGTTGTCTTTCGTTTACCCGTATGCTTGGTAACGATTGTCTCTCTTTTTGGTTGATCACCTATTATATGCCCTAACTGGTATCTCTGGTGTCTCTTCCTTTTCGAGTATATTATTCACGTTCTGACGGTAATGAATAATATATCTCTTTCGCTCTTTGGTTGGATTCCTTTGTTGACCTTCCCCAGTAGAGTTAGATTCGTATTCTTTGTAGAATCGAATATCCATCCTTTAACAAGTTTGTGTTTTGGATGATGAGTGTTTTGGCATATATACCAATTCACGTTGTCGGTTGGTCACCTATTATATACCTCGGTATCCCTGGTGTTTCCTTCCATGCGAGTGTATTGTCTACGTTCTGACGGTAATAGATAATATATCTCATGCGAGTATTCTATCCACGTTCTGATGGTGATGGATATTGTATCTCATGCGCTCTTTGGGTTTGTGTCCCCAGCTGAGTAAGATTCGTTTTCCCGTTGTGGATTCGAATGTCCATCCTGTAAGTCGATTTGCTTTTTCAAGCCCTCCTTTCGGATGATGAGTGTTTTGGCATATATACCAATTCACGCTTTGGTCGGTCACCTATTATATACCTAACCGGTATCCCTGGTGTTCCCTCCTTTCTGCTCCCTATTATGACCTTGGTCCCCTGTGGAGTCAGATTTTCCTGAGTTGATGTACCTTTTTCAGGTCTTTCTCAGATGTTTGGTTGATTGATATCTCTCACCCTTATACCAGTCTTAGATATTCATTCTTCCTGAGTTTGTTACCCTTATACCGGTAACACCTCATCTTGTTGCTTTTCCCCAGGAGTCTTTTTGTTAGACCTTATCCCGGTGGAATTTCCTGTGGTGATTTTACCCCTTTGCGGTATTGGCGTTTTCCCCACTATATGCATTTTTTTCCCGACAGAGAGGTTCTATGTGAATCGTTCCTTGGTCCGAGTCCGGATTTTCATCCGAAGTATCCTTTGTGGATAATTTGAGTCAGCTTGAGTCCTTCCATTGAACTTGTTCCTTTGGAATTCTTCTTTTCCCCAGTGTGAGTCCTTTCTCCCCAGTGAGGTTTCCGGACCAGTCGTGTCTTGTTCACGCAGTGTCAGTTTTGTCCCCTAATTCAGAGTCGTGTCCTGCTCACGCATTTCTTTTTCCTTTTATTATCCCCACAAGAGTCCTGTTAGAGTCTCTGTTCCTGGTGAGTGTATTACTCCGATGGATTGTCTCTTCTGTGTGAACCATATCCCCACAGAGTTTGTTTTCTTTTACATGCATACATCTGCATCATGAGGTCTCTTAGGGACCAAAATTTATCTCATTACTGTTATTTAAGCCCATTCTACCGCGTCGAGATGAAGATTTCTGAACTTCATTTCTCCGGCTAGAATGACCTTACATAGGGGCATCTGTAAGACCCCAATTTTGTCCCTAAGATCCCTCATGGCATCATGTCATATCATAGCATTGCCTCAAGGATCATTGTGCACCTTTGTTTCCTCCCCCTGTGGGTGGGTTATCTTTTGAGAGTGGTTCTTGATCACCAAGCATGTTTTGCATTTGTATATCATTGCTTTTCATTTGTTTACTAACCAAAAGTACAAAAATATGTCATCTAACCTTGTTACTTGCAGTAGAAGCAACACTAGGTCAAGACAGTCAAAAGCAAGCATTGAGCCAGTATATGGTGGCCATTCTGAAGAATTTGGGCACCATGATCATTCACAAGAGTTCATATCAACCATGATATCATTTTGAATCAAGATCTCAAGTGGTAGAGGCTTGAACTTCATCTGAGCATAGCCAGGTCAACTGAAACCCTAGAAAAGTCAACACAAGTCAACTGTGCATTCAATCACGGCTTTGAAGGTGGGAGATGGTTAGAGAGACCTCATTCATGTCCATACAAGTCCCCTTTGACATTTCAAACATCAACAATGGAGAATTTGAGGTCAGATGAAAAGTTTCCAAAAATAGTAAGTGACCTATAATTTCAAACTGCCAAAAATGGAAAGGTCTTCTCCTCAAGTTTACATCCTCAAGCAAGCTTCAAATGAGATTTTGTCCAACATGAAAGTTGAAGATCTTGCTCTCACCTTTCCAAAAAGTCTAAGAACATGAAATTCTCATGTGTGGTTAAGAAATTATGGATCAATCATTGCCAAGAAATTTTGAACTTCAAGCTTGCATAACTTTTGAACCAAAAGGCCAATTGAAGTGGTTCTTTTTGAAAAATTCCTCTCTTGAACTCTACTATCCAAATCTTGCATGACATTGCATCATTTCTCATTTCATGAACATTTGCAAAATTTTGGATTTTTGGAGGGAATTTTCACAATTTGAAATTGGTAATTCATTTGAACATTTCCCAATTACCAATAGCTCCAAAATATCATTTTAAGTGAATTTGGACTAAATTTGTGCACTGTTCATGCACCATGCACATGCATAGGGGTGAAATGCAATTTTGGCCAAAACACCTCTTTTTGCTAATTCATTTAACCAATTAATTAAACATGTTTAGAGGGTGATTAGTAGGGGGTATTTAAGCCAAATCCTAACAGAAATTCAGTAACCACACTTCACAAATTCAGATCTAGAATTTTTGCTCTCAATTTTCTCTCATTTTTTTCTCTCATTTCTTCATAGCAATTGCATAATTCTTGCTTGATTCTTCATCTAACATCATCATAGAGTAAGCTGCGAGCAAGATCCAGGTGAATCCGTGCCATTTGAAGCAGTTTGAGTTCGAAGAGCATCAATGGTGAAACCTCAAATCCGTGGATTCAAAGCCAATTAAGCATCAAAGATCCTTCCATTCACTCATACAAGGTTGCTAGGATACGATTGGAGCATTGCCAGGACCTGGAACACTTGAAATCGAAAGCTGCTCTACAAGAGGTGTGAATTCGATCCTCTCTTTTCTTAAATTCATCATGTGATATTTGTAGAGCTTGTTTGTGTGGTGATTCTGAGCTAAAAATCACTTGATTCCATGCATTATCCATGAAGTTTCGAAGATTTAAAGTTTTGACATGAAATTTTATTTTGCTCGATCTGTGCGTTTTATGTTGTTATATGCTTGTTGATTGTTTGATTTATGATGTATGATGTGTAAGCTACGTGATTATATGCTCAATTTGTGTTTCTGTGCATGTCGAAAATTTCTGGAAAAGTGATGATGAAGATCATGAGGATCTTCATCGTGTTCATGTTCGCTGGAGATTACCTACGGATTTTTCCATGGCCTTCATACCAATTCCTGCGGATTTACCCGCGTGTTCATCCGCATTACCTGCGGATTATGGCTGTGCATGCGCCTAGGGTTTGAGGCAAAACGACCGTGTTTTGGTCATTGGCGCGCTTTCCAGTTCAAATATGGCCTGGCTTCGATTCCCCGCTCCATCACTTTTCCAAAATGCCTTGCTGATTTATTTTCTTGCCTTCATCCATGTTCATGCTATGTCCTCATGTGTTTTTTTATTTTTCTCTTTACTCAAAAAAATCATAACTCCATAAATTTGCATCCAATTAATGTGTGGTTTTTTCCATTGCTCTCCTCATGATGTCTACTTTTTTTTGATGATTTTTCAGAATTTGTGCACGGTTGAATAATGTTTTAGCCTAGGGTTTGTTCATGCATATGCTATCTTGCACCTTGCTTGCCATTTTATTTGTGAAATAATGATGGTTGATCCAATGAATGTGAAAATTGACATGCTTAAACTAAACATCCTAATGGTCATTTTGGTATAGAGTTTGTATTTTTCGCATTTCTGATTGTTGAGATATGACATGATTAATGTAGGTGTGACAATGTGTGTCACACCCTTGCTTGCTTGATTTGATGATTTTATTTACCATGCCAATTAAATGCCAAATGATGTGAATTTTTGCATGATGCTACTTCTAGATGTTAAGTTTGATCATGAATTTTTGTGGAATTTTGGGATCCATTTCCCATTTGTTTGAGATTTTCTTTGCTGGTTGGTCATGTTTGGACTTTTGAAGAGTGTCGAACTTAGATGATTTTTGAAATGCTTGATGTTTTTCATATGAACTTGAAATTTTACACATTGCTTCTAGACACCTTGAAGTTTATCTTGGATTTAGTTTGAGTCATTTATCACTTGTCATTTCTGTTTTAGGATTGCCTTAAGTTGATGTATCAATTTGTGCCTCCTTTGAGCTTATTTATGCTTACCTTGACTTGATGAATTTCTTTGACATGCTTATACTTGTCCAAATGCCTTGATTTTTTGTTTGTTGATCATTGGATATGTTCTGTTTAGCCATGATTTTTCTTGAGATTTATTGAGCTATTTTGTAATTAATATGCCTTTGTTCATTCTGTTTGCCTCATTGAGCTTTCAACTTGCCTACTTTGACATGACTGCTTTATGAAATGAGTTTGGTTGATGCTTTTGACATGATACCACTTGGATATTGTTCTAATTTGATTAATCTTGATTCTTGTCAATTTTCATGTTCTGTTTTGGATTATTTCTCCTTCTTTGACCCTAGGCCTTGTCCTAGTGGTTTGCTTCTCATGTTTGAGTTTGTTTTCAGGTTAAGAAGTGCATGGCCTTAAGGAGATTAATTCACATTGCTTGAGTTGGGTTATTTGATTGTTATTGACTAACCTTGACTTGTTTTGTAGGATGCTCTTAGCTCATTTGAGTTGAGCTTGTGCCTTA
Source organism: Lathyrus oleraceus (assembly GCF_024323335.1). Taxonomy (NCBI): domain Eukaryota; kingdom Viridiplantae; phylum Streptophyta; class Magnoliopsida; order Fabales; family Fabaceae; genus Lathyrus; species Lathyrus oleraceus. The sequence goes on from NC_066581.1 coordinate 242,505,020, forward strand.
CACATTGTTGCATTACTTGTTTGATTGCATTGTCTGTTGATTGTTGGATTATCTGTTTGACTTTTTGAATTGAGTACTGATTGAGTTGGATTCTTTTCAGGTACATTAGTTGCTTAAGTTCATTTTGAACTTGCTTGGTTGCTTAACCAATTAGGTATAACTTCTCTTCTTCATGTAGTCTGGAAGACCTGGCCTGTTACTTGGCCAGGCACCTGTCTGAAGTCCTCCTTAAGAGGCAATGTTTGTGATTGTTTATCTTTGTCCCCAAGCAGGAAAAGTCCTTTTGATAAGGCAATTGGTAGATAGAAGAGATGTGTAATCCATCTCCTACTATTCTGTGTGTCATCCCTTTGCTCACATTACATGTGGTAGCATTGTGGATCTTAACCCAAGATCTATAGAGTCATTAACTTGTGGAGAGAGTTCCAACTTTCTGAACTCCCACACCTTCTATCATTCAAAGCTCTCCCTGGCCAGGGATAAGAGCAATGAGGCACACCCCTCATATCCTTTCATCTGCTTCACCTTAACTCTCAATGTTAAGTTTAAGAGCCACACTTACCCCATTCCAGTTGACTGTAAAGTCTAACCCTTGCTTGAGCCTAATTGCTTGGATATAGTGTGTGCTAAATGACTTTGTTTGATTGATTGCTTGGTTCATCTGCACATGTTTGCTTGTCTGCCTTTGTGCATTTATCATCACTAATTGTTCATTATTGCATGATCATCATTTCATATCTTTGTGACCATCTTTGGTTTGCCCATTGAGGAATCAACTGGAAGTCCATTCATTGGCCATTGTTCCTATGATTTGGAAGGGATTGAGTGTAAGACCATTTCATTGGCCACTTATGTCCTCTTTGCTTAGTGCTTTTGTTTGTTTGTTATATGTGAGGATGCAATTGTAAGTCCATGTTGTTGGCATTTGTTTTCCCATGATCATCTGTTGGAGATTAGAGTAAGCCCAGATAGATTGGCATCTGACATCCATGTTTTGTTTTACTTTAGGAGATTGGAATAAGTCCATTTATTGGCATCTGATATCCATGTTTTGTTTTGCTTTAGGAGGTTGGAATAAGTCCATTTATTGGCATCTGACATCCCTGATTGTTTTAGGAGACTGGTGTAAATCCATTGATTGGTATCCGGTATCCGCCTTTGTTTGTGAGATTGGTGTAAGTCCAGCAATTGGCATCCGATATCATTTGTTTTGCTTATTTGTTATTGCTCATTGCTTATTCCTAAGGACACACTTGAATCATCTTCCATATGATTTCAAGAGGTGAACTTCTGAGAAGTTTTACACTCCTCCATCCACACCCTTTTGTTTCCAAAACTCCCTTTTCACATTGTTAATTCAAAAACTTTGAACTATTGTGCAAACATTTTCATGTCTTTTCAAATTAGAAACCTGGACCTTAAGTCCTTGATTTTTCAAACTTCACTTTTGATAATACTTCTTTCTGAATTGAATCTTAATCATACATTGACCATATTTTGTTAATACTCATAATCAATTAACTTCACCCATTCAATTGTTTTGTGGCTTTGTCCATTATTGATATGTTTTCATACATTAGCCATAGGTTTCAATTCTCATAGTGGTTGATGTAAATCTCACCACATCCTTAGTGAGTTGATTGTAAGTCTTCCATACTTATTATAGGGTTAACCCCTCACTAGTATGTTGAAGCCATCCTTGCATGGTGGATTGTTAGCCATTCCTTAGGATAAATAAAAGTGCGGTGGCGACTCGATTTCTTTGTATGCTTTGCTTATGATTTAATCAATAAATCATAAAGTGACGAATACACTGTTACAGAAAAGCAAAGGTAGGAGCAGGACCCTCGGGCATGAAATTATGAGGCATCCCCCACGGGAATCCGACTGGCATGGCCGTCGGAGCAAAGTGTGCACTAGCTGCAGGCACAGTCGAGGAGACAATCTCAGAGATGACCGTCCTCTGGGGAGGAGTTAAAGGTGTCGGAGAAGACTGGCTTTGGGCAGCCAAGATTGATTCCATCAAGGCACTTAATCTGGCCACTTCCTCTTTCAGTTCGCGGTTTTCTTGTTCCAAATGATCCATCAATCTTGAAATGTTGGCTCTGGTGTAGTACCGGTGAGTTAGCTTGTCTTCAAAATAAATGAAGAACACAGAGTTAGACCACAGGACAAGAAGCCGTGAACGAAACCTGCTTATGCACATGATGCATGTAATGCTTGTGCATATGATTTTTCTTTTATTTTCAAAGGAACTTTTAGGGTTCTATTTGCAAATTTTTGGAAATATTAAACATTTATCATATGTGGAAATATCTCATCAAATAATATCGGGAAAAGAAGTACAACATCGTCAATCATATACAAGAGAAAAGGAAAATAATCATCCTATGGATCCCTAGAAACAATCATCCAAAGCTCGGGACACAGGAAGATAGAATGCACGAAGTCTCTTCACCTCCCTCTCGTAGGCTGCCTCCATATCTGCCTTCTCCTTGGCGAGTCGATCATACTTCCTCTTCCAAAACTTGGAAGACTGAGGAAGTAGAGAAGTCCATGCATCATCTGGATCATCAATAACCTGATGTTCGAGGAACTCTATCAAAGCATCCTTCTCCTTGATCTAATGAAGCAACTCCTCCCTTTCACGGATCCAAGCACGTGATCGGTCTTTGTCTCTCAACTCCTCTACTCCTTGGTTAGGGAGGGTTGAAGGCCCAGCCATAACCAAATGTGTAGGTCTTGGATACTCGTAAGGCATGAGGTACTCAGACCCTCTCTTCCTAACCCAAGCGGTGTAAGGCTCCATAGCAACACAATTCTTAGGACCCAACTCTTTCCTTCCTTTCCTATGAATCTTGCACCAAGCGCGGACCATTATGCCCTTCAAGCCTTGGGGATCTTTACCCTCCTGAAAGAACACACCCTCTAACAAAATGTTATTGGGTTTATCCTTTAGGGGGAACCCAAGCTGACGACGTGACAAAACAGGGTTGTAGTTAATCCCACCACATGTACCAAGAAGAGGTACATTGGAGAATTCACCACAAGAGTCGATAATCTGCACACCATCATACACACGGTTGTACCAAGAGATATCATCATTAGTGAGAGACATGAGTCTCGTGGACCACCGTAGACATCCCTTGTTCTCCTTGAAGGCGACCGTTTACGGTAAGTGAGAAACAAACAACTTATACAACAGAGGCAAATAGCACATAATGACACCACCACCCTTTGCATTCCTCATATGCAAAGAGAAATAGGTATCACCCAACAGAGTCGGAACGGGATTAAGAGTAGAGAAAATCCTAATAGCATTCACATCCACAAACTTGTCGATGTTGGGGAACAATACCAACCCATAGATGAGAAGTACAAATATGGCTTCAAAGGCATCCTCACTCATGGCCTTCCCATACATAGTAGCTTGAGCAATGAGGAACTCAGAAGGGAGACCTTGAATTCCACCTTTGGTAGTCATATGAGCACCAACTAGAGATTCATCTATGTGTAACATGTCAGCTATCTCTTGAGGAGTAGGAATACTCTCCAAGCCACTAAACGACAACTGATCCAGAATAGGTATACCCACAAGGTAGGCATACTCTTCAAGTGTAGGTAAAAGCTGGAAATCCGGAAACGTGAAGCAACGATACAAAGGATCATAAAACTGTACCAATACACTCATCAATCCTTCATCCACCTGAGTAGTCAGAAGAGGAAGAAGCTTCCCAAAACGAGCCTTGAAACCCAAAGGATCTAATACATAGGATGTCAGATTCCTTAACTCTTTCAAATCTGGTTGTTTGAAACTGTACTTCTTTGTATTCCTTCTTTGTCTTTCCATGTCTGAAAATTTTGCAAATAAACCCCTTAAGTTCCTTGACAATTTTCTTCATTAATGATGATATGGATGCAAATGAGTGCATGAATGCATGAATGCAACAATCACACTCAAGGATCAAGCAAAGCACACCAAACAAAGGTCATGGGATGGATCATATCATCCTTAATATCAATCATCCATTTTGGTGGATTATGGTTTACACCTTATCAACACCCAAGATACATTGATATTAAGGATACATGAACGGACCAACCATGAATCAAGGGTTTGTTGCAAGTCACGAGCATGGAGTCTCGGTTAAGAACCACCCAAAGGGAGTGTACTAGGGTTTAAACCTGCCAAACATGTTCTACAAGAGGTTCCCATAGTCATCATCCCATCTTTCGGATATTATCGGAGAAACGACTACTCGTATTCCAAAAATATTCTCAAGAGAGACTCTTATGAGTGTAGTATCGCGTAACAATCGTATCAAATCTTACACTTGAACGACTTTCGCACTACATCCTAAGAATAGGCCAAGATGGGCTTGGTAAACTAAGGTCCTTGGCTTCTAAGGTCTATATTGGAAAGAGTAATGTCTAACCACAACTTACTTGTGTGACATTATTGATCCCAACATGACCTCCACCAAGTGAATGGACTTGCAAGTCAACTTGCTAAGGAATACCTCCACACAAGTCAACAAGACTACGACATTCTCCTATCCTAAGTGCACTCGAGTCCGGGTATAGAACTCATCTCACAAAGATCACCAAGCATACAGGGAATTAATATCAAGCAATTCAATCATTACATACAATACAGTAATCCCAAATTGCACAAAATATGTCATAAGACAATACAATACAACAAGTATGAAAAGTAGGCAAAACCCACTAGGGAAAGGTATCCCCAGCAGAGTCGCCACTTTTCTGTAGCGGGGTATTCGTTACCATTAGAGATATTGACTAAATCCAAGGTAAATCATACAAGTCGAGTCGCCACCGCACTTCTATTTATCCAAAGGAATGGTTAGAAAACGAACAAAAACCTAATAGTTTTAACAATAACTAGTAAAAGAAACAGAGATCTGGGTAAGGGGGTTGGTTATATAATGGGAAGGTGTTAGGCACCCAAAACATCCTAGGTACTCTTAGGGAGCCCTTTTCATACTTGTTGTGAAGGTTGTTGTTTTGTGAAAAAATGTTTGTGCAAACATGATTGAAGAGATGAGAAGAGAATGTACAAGTTATTTACATTTTGGTGTTTGGATGGATAAACCCATTGCCTACGTACCATCTTATAAAAATATTAGGATCAAAACCTCGTTGTTCGGGATAAAAATCTCAAAAATGAGTTGGTGAATTGATTGATCCAAAAGCCTTAAGGTCTTTTGTTATCCAAGGGAGAAAACCAACCAAACCACAAATCCACCATGTGAGGATAGCTTCAACATGCTAGTGAGGGGTTAACCCTATAATAGGTGAGTATTATATCTACCACAAGGATAACTCAAACCTAATAGCTAAAGGTTATGAAAGATTTTGATTAAGAAAGTGGCCATTGGAACCACAAAAGACACTTGAATGGGTTATATTTACTAATTAGAAGTATATACAAAATAGTCAAAGTTGACTTAAAGATTCAATTCAAAATAAGTGTTATGAAAAGAATGTTTGAAAATCAAAAGCATAAGGCTTAGGTTTCTAATGTTTGAAAACAATAGTTAAATGTTTGCACAAAAAGTTTTGGCTTGGGTTAGAGTGGAGAGAAGAAGAAGAATGGCTAAGTCCTAAGCACAACAAAAAGAGAAAGGATGAAGAAACAAAACCACAATGGAGTCCCTCTCTTGAGATCATATAGATGATCCAAGTAGCTCCCATCCTTTGGAATAAGCAATCACAAAAATAGTAAGCTCAAGCAATCAAACAAGTCTCTTAAGAGATCCTCAATGTATCTTGTGTCTTTCACTTTGGATGAGAATGACAATGGTCCTTCAATTAAGCTCCAGTTGGAACTCCTAGCACAAGGAAACACACATCAAAAGGTTCTATAACACAATCAAAGAATGGACAAGAGGGAGTTTAGAATATGGTCCTTTCAATCCATCTTCATCATTAAGATCCCTTTACTCCAATTTTTGCATAAGGAAGGTCCTAGAATCTAAGTCCAATTCTCCATTCTTTGCATAGGGAAAGTCCTAGAAACTAAGTCCATTTCTTTGCATTTGGTCCACAATAATAAAAACAAAAACACAAGCACAAAAGTATATACACAATTATACACCCAAGTGGGCAAAAGGCAAACGACATAAACATAAACATGGGCTCAAGTGAGCAAATAGAAAAACAAATGGATAATATGTGCAAGAATAGTAAATTGCATAAAAGTAAAGTGCATAAAGGTAAATGTTAATTGTCAATAGTTAGTGTTAGTAGTTAGTGTGCCATAAGGCAAATTTAGCGCTATGTTAAGCAATCGTAATTGGATTTATGTAGAAGTCACAACTATCTGAGGTTGGTCAATAATAATGTAGGCAACAACACAAGTTAGAAGTCTTGATTAGTGAATCAAGTTCCAACAACTTGCCATGCCAAAAAGAAAAAAGAGAATTGATCTTGTATTGGTTTAAGCCTTTTGCATGATTTAGAAAACAATCTATCCTTAATGCAAAGCCATTCACTTGATCAATTGATCAAGATGAATTAGATTTGGATCAAGGAAGATTAAGCCTTCCTAATCAATGCTAACTTATCAACCTTCAACTCATTGATCAAGAAAGAAAGGAGAAGAAGAAGAAGATGGAGAATGGATAATGAAAAGGATAAGGAAATGGAAAGATCCAAATTCATTCAATGAAATAAGATGTACCAATCCATATGTATTGACCAAATGACATTGAAAGTTAAAGTCAAACAATAAGAAATCAGAAATGAGATGAAGATTGGAGATCAAATAAGGAGCATAATATTTTTTGGCATTTTCAATATTAAAATAAACTTGAATAAAAAATAAAAGAAAGGTCAAACTTCAAAATCACTTCAAATCAACCTTGAAAGGTCCAAGTAATTTATCCCAAGTTCAACAAAGTCAAACAAAGTTTGACAAAAAAATTCAGCATTTTTAAAAGTCAGAAACTATTTTTAATCAATTAAAAATGAATAAAAATAACCTAATTGAACTAAAATCTCAAATAAATCTCAAATCAATTTAAAAATTGATGAGAATATTTTTCATAGATCCATCATCATTCAAATAGGTTAGGAAAATATTTTTGTATTTTTTGAATATCAAAAACTATTTAAAATGAATTAAAAATAACCAGAAAAGAGAAAATTCATAAAAAATATCAAATGACAAAATAAAAAATATTAAAAATCAGAAATAGAAACTAGAATTTATTTGGAGACTAATGCAATTGGTCCCATAATTTTTGGATAAAAAATGAGAGAGATATTGATTTTTGAAATAAAAGGGAATAAACAAAATAAAAATCAGAAATTAGAAAATGTGGAAAATCCTGGCGCGTTAGATCTCCTTTCATTAAATGACGTGGACGATCTGAAGGCAATGGCATGCGCACGCATCATAGGACCAAGTCAATGCAACCACACACAGATTAAATAAAAGTCATAACAATCAAAGGCCAAGATCAAATCTGGAAAATGAATCCAAGGGTCCACAATGCATCTGGCAATAGGACAGCCACCGGAGCCACCGTCTTCTCCGGTGAGCTTGGATTTTCCGGCCAAAATTGCAGAGATCCAAACCTTAATGAAAATGCACGATCTATACATCTTTAGAAAGCTGGGATGATGTACATCATCCCTGTGCCACTCAATTTCACTCTAGATCTCTATATTGAGAGAAATCAGAGATGGAAGTTCTGTGGTGTTCATCATGAACTCAATGGATTTCAAAAATTAAATGTATAATCATGATGCCTCTATTGAGAGGACTTCAGCCAACACAAGATCCAAGCAAATAGGTCAATGGATGATGAGATTCGAAGAAAATACCAGTTGAAGAGTAAGCTTGAATTCTGGAAACTTGAGCTCAATTTCTTGCTTGCTTTGCTAAAATAGAAGATCAATGAACTAAATGATGAAGGTTTGGAAGCTTTAGATCCAAAGATTCAACCAGATGTAGTTGAATTTTGGATCTGAAAAATTTGAAGAAAATGTAGCTTCTTTGGTGAGGTTGGGGAATCAGTTCAGCAGGGTTTCAGGCGCCTTTAGGTTCAGTTTGAATGAAGCTGAGCACTTCTATTTATAGCAAAACAAACTGCAAGCAAGGTGAATTCTCATGTGCATGGAATTTGGACTTCTCATGCATGGGCCTGTACAGGCGCGTGCAAAGCCCAAAAATGGATGGAAATGCAAGCTGAACTCAGATGCCAATGATTTGGATGTGTAATTAGAGCTGCATTGGCTTGTGCATGAGGTTATGATGTGAATTCCATAATTGTGCCTAAATGTTCACCTCTTCGAAAATACCAATTGCCAAATCCAAACATGATCATGTGAGTAATGGTTGGAAAGGTTTTGATGTAAGGAACAATTGTTATGTTGGGCAAAAATACATTTGAAGTGTGGAAATTTATGAAATTTGAGTTTAAAGTGCAAGGTGCATGACATGTGAAGGCAAGGTTTCTAAATTTGGCCAATGTTCAAGCCCTTCTGTTTTGATGATGCAAGCCTCAAATGAAAAACTCTCCAACATCAAAGTTGTAGATATTTTCAAGACAATAAAAATGGACTTAGATTTTGCATCATTTGGATTTTTGATGAAGAAGTTATGGGCACTTGAAGTTGGACGTTTTTGCCTTTTAATGCATTTGACCCAAAAGGACCTATAATGTCTTTCATTATCACATGTATTTCTGTTGAGATTTTGAAATTTTGTCCAACATAACATTTGAATTAGACATCTTAAGATTTCTAATGCATTTTATCCCACCTAAAAATCATAAAAAATGAATGAGTTATGTTCTTGGGAAGTTGCCCCAAAATTAGGGTTTCAGTCAAAATAACCTATAATGTATTGGAATGGGAGATGGCCTTCCAAGCTTCAAATCAATTTTTGATGAACATGAAAGTTGTTCATATTGTACTTAAGAATTTTTTTTCATTTTGAACCATCTCCATTTGACCAACACATAAAAAGTTAGGTCACAGTGCATTTCAAAATAGTCAGATGAATTGACTGATCAACTTCTCAAGTCCATGACTCATACCTTGATGAATTGATGATTGAGGATACTCAAATAAGTTAAAATATGCATGAAATGATGAATTAAAGAACTTCCCTTGATTGTATTTGATCATGGGCTGAGGTTGCTTTAGGAGCAAGGCATTGTGGTGCATAGATGAATTAGGGTTTCTTTGGGGAACCAACCTCAAACCCTTTGACTTGCTTTGATCAAAATGATGAATTGAGATGCTAGGGAGGCATATTTGATGGATGAGAGATTTGGTAACCATTACCATGCTTGCTATCATCTCCTCTTGACCTTACCAATGCATAAGTGATCTCTTTGAAGCTCTTGACCTTGTGATTGCTCAAGCTACAAACAAAAGATGTTAGTGACATATTTTTGTGCTTTTGGTTAGTGAAAAAAATAAGAAAAGCAATGATATACAATTCAAGTATGCTTGGTGATCTCAAACCACTCTCAAGAAGTCCCACCCAAAGGCAAAGGGAACCAAGATGCTAAGGATCCTTAAGGCAATGCACATGCAATGTTATGATGCCATGAGGGATCTATGGGACAAAATTAGGGTCTTACATGTGGGATTTCCAGAGAACTGGTTCTATTGCACGATTTTCACTAGAGATGGTTTCAGTTCAAAAGAGTTTGCCTGGATTGCATGTGGAACAATGCTTGGATGCGGTTCGTCCTGAGACGGAATTGCATAGTCTTTGAGTCGACGATTATCAGCTTCAGCCATGGGTTCAAATATAGCTCTAAGTTCATGTATTCGGAGTTTCAGATGAATGTAACACTTGATTTCAAGGATATATTATTCTAACTTCTCTTTGTGAGAGTGAGTGTCGGGTAGACAACCGATAATAAATAAAATGAAATAACTTAATCTATACGGTGCAACAATGGAGTTACGATGTTGACTAAATAAAAGTCCCCGACAACGACGCCAAAAACTTGACGTGTATCCCGTGTGGTAGCTTATCCGCAAGTGCACAAACTTTATCAAAGTAATATAAAAGATATCGAACCCACTGAAACTTTTCAGTCAACTTAACCTCTATCTACTGTTGCTATATAAATTTATGGCTAATCGAATTTATTTTTTCTGAGAAGGATATTTAAAACAGGAAAATAAAAGTTGGCTAGTAAGAATAAAGATAAAAGCAAGACCGGAATGTAATTTTAGTCGCATCTCTAGGAATCAATAAATTCTTTGGCGTTTATTTTGGTTCTTAAAATATTTTTCGAAAGAAAATATCAACTTAAAAACACTTCTCACTTTCGCGCAGCCCGGGTTATGTTTTGAAACCATAAATGATTTGATGTCCCTCACCCAATTTACAATTTGGAAATAATTTATGAAAACCAATAAATCATAATTAATCACTAAAGCGTTGTCGTTGTTTTTATAAAATTAAATCCAATTTTTACGGTCGGGCATGAGTCTCACACTATCGCGCTGTTGACTAGTGCTTGAGTGATTTCACTTTTGCGCAAAACCTTTTTTGATTTTAAAACTAAAAATCATAACCAAAAAGCTAAATTAATATTGAAATTATACGCCAAACTAATTTACCGAGTCTCGTTGAAACGACAGTCCTCACATCCGGACTCTGTGAATTTAGTCGGACATGGTTACAGAAATAAACATGAAATTATAAATGTTCAACTCAAACAGAGATATGATAAATACTTTAAAATAAATGATATAAAAGGTTGCAAATGAATTAACACAAGAACTCAGAAAAATACCAATGGAAAGAAAATATTAAAGTACATTAATGTCAATTGAAATAAAACGATAAAGTAGGAATTGTAAAATACTTAAAATAAAAACTGAAAAGTAAAGCAATTATAATTTAACTGAACCTAAAACGTAAATATGGAAATAAATTGAATTAAACTTCAAATGACAACAAGATTGTTTGATCAAAACACACAATAAAAGCCTAAAAACACTGAGGTGTAATAGTTCCTCGATGTGAGAAAGCTACTACTTTACAATGGTGAATTTATGCTTAAAACTAAAAATATGAACTTCCACAATACTCTGATATAACTGGGATACTTGGATTCCAAAAAATCTAATAAAACTACCTATTTATAGTGTTATAGATGCAAAAAGTAAGGTCCAATCACGTGGAAGTCGTGGGAGGAAAATATGGTGGAATGGGGAAAGACTAGGCATTTTCTATTGTTATTTTTTCAGTATGTAAAATGCATGGTAGGCGCCATGCACTATGGCGGTTTCCACAAGTGGAATTTTGAGATCGTGGCTAGCTGGGAATGAGTGATGGGTGTCATGGCCCCGGTGGAGGGCGCCATGGCCTTTGACTCCGTCTCTTTTTCTCATTTTCTCTCTCTGGTAGGCCATATGACTGCCTAGTCATGACTAGTACCATGGGAAGCGCCACAGAGTGTGCCATTAGCGCCATAAAAAGTGAGGTCCAATCGTATGGAAGTCGTGGGAGGAAAATATGGTAGAATGGGGAAAGACTAGGCATTTTATGTTGTTATTTTTTCAGTATATGAAGTGCATGGTAGGCGCCATGCACTCTGGTGGTTGCCACAAGTGGAATTTGGAGATTGTGGCTAGCTGGGAATGAGTGATGAGTGTCATGGCCCCTGTGGAGGGTCCCACGGCCTTTGACTCCGTCTCTTTTTCTCCTTTTCTCTCTCTGGTGGACCCTATGACTTCCTAGTCACAACTAGTAACATGGCAAGCGCCACAGAGGGCGCCACTAGTGTATTTTTGCCATATTTTCTCTATTGTGCATAATTTTTTTCCTGATTTCTTCGTGCATTGACTTACATCTGTAAAGTACCTGAAACATACACAAATTATCAGTATAACACTACAAACATGGTAAAATGACACTAAAACATACGCAAATTGAGTCAAAATGAATTATGTATTTTAGTGTTATCAACCACCCCTAATAAAGACAACCCCTTCCAAACATTTTTTTGTTATGTCCATATCTACTTGCTTCCAAACCTCTTATTTCCATGAATGACATCGAAGTTCGACATCGATCCGCAATACAACAGCGAGCCCCCTGAAAATCTAATTGAATTTTCAGATGTTGAAGAATTTGATTGCAACGTCAAAGGTTGAGGATATGGAATACTCCTCTTTGCATGAAGATGTTTAGGAGTTTGCAATTGTTCCACCACTTTGAGCAACTAATTGATATGAATAATCTTCTTCTTTTTTCACCTTGATTTTAGACACTTTACAAAATGTTGCGTTTGAGAAGAATTCTATATCATCTACTAGAGATTCCTCCAAATCTCTTTAGGGGTCTGACACACTGGGTTTAAAAACTACCCTAGAGTAAATCAAAGAAGGCTTTAATGAGCCTACATATTGCTTAAGTTTTTGGCCCAAACCAGTACGACCCAAAGACTTTCCATTTGACCAAATATTAAGAAATCCCTTTCTAGACTGTTTCCTGGTACCCTTGCCTTACTGATTTTCTTTTCTCTTTTTCTTGACAAACTTGTAGAATGTTCCCACCATCTGCAACAATTTTAATTAGATGGTCAATATCCTTGCTCTTGTTTGAAGTATTGGCCCTACTACCTGTCATACCCTAAATTTTATCCTAAGTTTTTCACTCGCATCAGCATAGCATAATCTATCCATTTTGTCGTGCATTTCATCAGTTAAAAGCATTTCATCAGGAGTTCGAGCATTTTATCTGATCTTGATGATATTCATTCAGTCATTTGTTGATTAAAAAGTCAAAAGACTTGATTTCTTAATCTCAGTGCATTGTTTATTTCCATTGCGTCGTGTTTTCAGAGGGTGACAATCAAGAGTATTGTCGTCATATGAATCTTTCTAAGGTTAATTATGATTGAGAATCAGAAGTAAATGGTCCAAGAGCTATTCATTATTACATCTGATTGTGCATTCACGATTATTCAGTCAGCAATTCAGTTCATTTACAAGACGTTTGCGTTTTATATTTGTCACAATATGCATTTTTGTTCTGCATAACGCTTGAAATGTCGCTCGAAATACTTTTCCGGATCTACAGGCAGACCGGTCAGACCGTTTCTCAACTATATCTCAAATTAGCGGACGAAAAATTTCAAATTGAGCTTGTAGACATCAGTTTTATTAATCTACAGTTCAGGTAGTTTAACCTGGCGTGGTTGTTTTATTTTTTCGACTTCTTTTATGGTCGTATTTTGTCCAACCTGAGTCTTTTTAACCGGTGATCTTTACTTCAAAATTTGATCAAAACATGTATGTGTTCTAGAATTTTATTTCGGACTGATCCTTTTAGTGCATTCATTTTAATTTTTTGAACAATTTTATGTCCGACTCTTACTCATTTTTATTCCCTTTTCTCTTCTTTTTTTGTCAAATTATTCATAAAAATAGTTAGAATTAATGATATAATTTCTTTGTTTTTATTTTATTAAATCTTTTTATTATTTTCAATTTAATCATACTCACTTTCATAACAATTTGGACTTAAGGGTATTTTTGTAGTTGATTAATTTTAATAACCCTATATATATATATATATATATATATATATATATATATATATATATATATATATATATATATATATATATATATATATATATATATATATATATATATATATATATATATATATATATATATATATATATATAAACTTGGTGTTTCTCCCGCAGTTCTCTTAGTTGCCCAATCTCATATGTCACCCTTATTTGGGAATGAAAGAAAAAAGAATTAAAAGACTTTTGGTAGAAAACTTGAGTATATGGCTTCCACCCTCACATTTTCATCTTGAAAAAAACCTAACACCCACCCAACGAATTGCACAAAACCAACAAGTCCAGTCTCATAGTTTTTTTTCTAATTCCTCACGGCGAGACCACTAAGCGAAGATCCTAAAGTAAAACCTCTTCCTTTTCTTTTTCTTCAAAACTTTTTTTTTATTTACTTTATTTTGTTTTTTATTTTACTATTTCTTTTAGTTTTATTTATTTAATGTTTTTCTTCAGGATTATTTTTTTCATTTTAAATTTTAAATATACTATTGTTTTACTTGTTAATTCCCATTTCTATGGATTTGTGTATTATTTTAAATAAATAGTTATCATATAATACATAAATTATTTAAATATATATTTACTTTTGATGTTGTTGTTTGGTTTATTCGTGCGTTGCGATTTCAGAGCTTAAAATTTAATTTAGCTTTCTAAAATCGCTCAAACATATATAGTTTATTGATCGACCTTAAATAGGGTGATTCATACATGAATTAGTTTACGATTTCTTAACATAGTATTAAATTCAGTGGTTTAATTATCGTTTATTTTACCTTTAAAAATATCATCGAGTTGTTAGATTTTCATATGCGTTACAAATTCCAGAGTTAAAATTTCAATTTAAGTTCAGAAATTGCTTAAACGCATAAAGTTTTATTTACCGACATCGGATAAGGTGGTTCCTACATGAATCGCTTTACAATTGCTTAACATAACGCTGAATTATGTAGTTTAAATTTCTGGTTTTATTTTGAGTCCCTTGGCTTTCTTTTGTGCCTTCTTACAAGAAGACATTTTATTTAAAGTTTTTTATTGAGCCTGTATTGTTAATTATTGTACTATATCTCCCATTCAATAAATTGTACCTCCATTCCCGTAATTTGTAAATAAGTTTACCGTTTTCATTTATTTCATTGAATTGATTGATTGTTAACTCAAGATTAAAATCAACCATTTTCAGAAAAGAACAAAAATAATAATAAACACTCGATGTAACATCGAGTCTTTTTCCCAATTCAAATTAAATACAAAGTCGAGCAACCTCCGCCATATCCAAACTCTTTTCATAATCAACATCAGACATTTGATCCAACGTCAAGTCGTCCCCCTATTTTTAAAAACTTTTCACAATAAAAATGGAAGAATTGATTAGGTTTATACTTTCTCTTTTTCGAATGTTAGGATACTACTTAGAGCTCTACGTTAAAACATTTGTTTTCCTTATTAAAATACAATAATTAACAAAATTAAGTTATTTCTCTTAAAGAAGAAAAATATTGATTGGGTATTGAACCTCTCTTTCTCGATTATTTGGACACTGTAGTAGAGCTTCCTGTGTAAATAATCGTCTTCTATTAATGAATTTTAACCTAATTCGCCACATATTTTTCATAAATAAAACTTTTGGATGAAAAGAGAGTGATTAGGCTTAGGCCTCTTCCTTTTCGGGCATTCGAGTATTGCAGTAGAGCTCCCTGTTTGAATGCATGTCTCCATTTAAAATCAACTCAAACTAATCAAACATGTTTTTCGCCCTTGTGCGACCCCGAAAATATTTTCAGACACGAGTATGCTACATCCATTTCGACGCGAAACAAATAAATACTTCAGCCTCCAAGAGCAAGTTGTAAGTAAAGGTTTAACCGCTCAAATGCGATCAAAGCATCACTCTCAAGAAGCAATCAATCCAGTAGTACTCTTTTAGTAGAACTACATAGCCTTGAGTTCTCGATAACAATTGGAGATACGTAGGAGCAGGATTGAGAAATATTGTCATACACATTAATGTTAAAAAACACCCTTTTAATAAAAAATGTTCTTTTCTCTTTTCTCACTCGATAAGTAGAAGATCGCAAATGATATCACGCTAACCCTCTAACATGAAACTAACTAAATGGGTCTCATTGAGTGCGATGGATGTGAGAGGTGCTAATACATTCCCCTTGCATAACCGACTCCCGAACCTGATTTGGTTGCGACAACCATTTCTTTTTATTTTTCGTGAGTTTTATCGATATTTTCTCTTTTCCTATTTGAGAATAAATAAAGTTTGGTGGTGACTCTATATTGTTTACATTTAGAGTGTTCCTTACGCTCGGGTATTTTTCGCTGCGCGATAGTTGGCGACTCTGTTGGAGATTCTTCTCTCCTAAGCGAGTCCACCCTAGTTTAGTTTATTTTGTGTTTGAGCATTTTCTTTTATCTATTTGTTTACTTCTTATTTTCTTTATCTTTATATGTCTTTATTATTTGTACTTCCAAGTGTTGTATTATTGTTATATGATATAATTGGAACTCTCTTATTGTTTCCATTTGTAAGAGGAAAATCTCTATACTCAAGCTATGAGAAAATCTTAAGTTAGGATGGTGGTTGTGTAGTGTTGACCTGCGAGACATCAGACTTGTTGGGTTGATGCGAGAACCCCACTCAGATGAGATCCCTTGAAAGTATTACTGTCTTACGATTAGTTGTTATGACGGTGATATTTTCAACCTCGGCCTATGATTCTGAGGACCTTTTGTAGAATCCTAAACCAATGGCTTTTAGGACCGATGGTTGCGTAGTGTTGACCTACGAAACTTTGGACTTGTTGGGTTAATACGAAGACCTCACTCAGAATAGATCCTTTTGAGGTTATTATTGTCTTACGATTAGTCGTTCTGATGAAATATTGTCAGATGGGATCCATAACTCTAGGAACCATGTCCAGAATCATGGAGCCGATGGGTGCATAGTGTTGACCTGTAACACCTAGGACTCGTTTGGTTGATCCAAAAACCTCACCTAGAGTCGATCCTCTTGAGGATGTTATTGTCTTACGATTAGTCTTTTTGATGATAATATTCTCGAATAGGGTCCATGACTCTAGAAGCCTTTTTAAACCCTAGAGCCTACTCGTGGGTGTATTTCTTTTTCTTGTAACTTGTCTTCCATGAAACCACTGATCAAAATGTTTCAATGATCACATACCTAACTGTTCATATAACATAAGCATTTCATTATCATAACATACTTAACATGAAGATAAAAAGTTGTCACATATGTATACATCAAACATGCTTATGCACACATTTCCAAAAAAAAAAAATAGACAAAAAAAACTAATTCCACCCTTTGTCTATAACCTGCAAGTGATTCCCTGACACCCGTATCAAACTCAAAGCAACTTTTGAAGGATCGTGGACCCAGGGGATCAAAGCCACGTTGTGTTAAGAGAAGATATGGGCATGATGAAGAACCAATTAAACCAACTCAGAGATGCCATATCATCTTTAGGGCAAAGAGAGGACAATATTCAACGAACTGTAGTTATTGAGAATGTCATTCCACCTCTAGCAACCGATCCTACTCAACCTCATCTCGTACGAATCTCAGTTAAGAATCCTGCTATAAAAGAGCACCACATTGTCCAATATGGGCATATCTCACCTCATGATGCTTTTGAGTATCATAAGTCCGCATTCACCGCGCCAAATCCCCAAGGGGAAAGCCGGATGATGAAAATGAATGACCACGGGATGCTGAGATTGTCAAAATATGTCGTGAGTTGGAAGAAATGTTTAAAGCCATAGACGGGCGTGATACCTACGGGCTCAACACTTTAGATTTGTGCTTAGTGACAGATATGGTAATATCTCCAAAGTTCAAGACACTAGATTTCGAGAAGTACAAAGGGATTAGTTATCCAAAGACTCATTTGGCAATGTAATGTCATAAAATATCCACGTCCTCTCGCAACTACAAGTTGCTCATCCATTTCTATCAAGACAGCCTCAGTGGAGCCTCATTATAATTGTACATGCAACTAGAGCAAAGTTACATACACACCTGGAAATACTTCGATAAGGAAATCCTGAAGCATTATCAATACAATCTGGACGTAGCTCCTAGTCGCACACGGTTGCAAAATCTTACTCAAAAGAGAACCGAGTCATTCAAAGAGTACACCCAAAGATGGATAAAGTTGGATGCTCGTGTTCAACCACCCATGTTGGATATGGATCTAACTTATATGCTTTTGGGTACTCTATAAGTCCCATACTTCAAAAAGATGATAAGCAACACATTACCAGCCTCCTTTGATCTAGTGACAATTGGGGAACGTATCGAGGGTGGCCTAAAAAGTGGAAGAATCAAAAGTCGCAAGTATCCAGACCGGTGAGGGTGAATCCCTTAGAAATGACCAAAAGGAAGAGGATGATGACGTTAATGCAAAGTGGGTAACTCCCCAAGATCCGCAAGCTCCACCTCCGATGCCTTGTTTTCAGTACCCCTACATATCAGTTGTTCAGAGTCAACAACCTTATAGGTTTCCATATAATACACCATTCCCTCCACATGTACAATATCATCCTACAAATCGGGCCCCCCTTAGAATCAACAACAAATTTCACAGTAGTAGCCATACCAACGGTAACATGCTCTGCAACACCAACGCCAGTGAAAGCCAAAGAGGCAGTTTGATCCTTTACCACTGCCATAAAATGACATACTACCATCTCTGATCAATGGTGGATTGGTAGAGCCGAAGGAAATGAATACAGTGCCTCTTCCATGTCCACCAGGCTTTGAACCCAACGCCCGATGTGACTTCCATACCGGTGCACCAGGATATTCAGTTGAGGACTGGAAAGTACTAAAGAACAGGGTACAAGATCTGATTGAGTCCAAATTCATTTCATTCACGCCTTAGGGAGTTTATATCAACTTTAATCGTTTACCTATTCACACGGGTCCATCAATCCTTGCTATGGAAGAAATTGTCGAGAATGGGTGTGAAGATGATTATCATATTGGTCTCAATGAGCATGACGACCTCCAACTCTAAAGAAAGCAAGCCTAACAAATCCAGCACAAGAGTTCATCCTCAACTAGCAATCATCTGGCTATTTCAGTTTTTCATTTGTAATTTCGTTTGCATGTTGAATGTTAATTTGCTTTTAAGTATTGTTGTTTTCTTTCAATCGTAATATTAATGAAGTGATCATGCATTTTCTAAACCAATCATGTCGTATTCACTCAAAAGAATATTTCTCCCATTCATCTCTTTATCAAATTGTTGTTTCAGGAAAGATTTAAGGGAGGATGATGAAAATAAAATACCCAAAAATTGCTGACAAGTATGCTTTCAAATATAACTTTGCTGATGATGTAAGGAATTATTTCAACTCCTAAACACCTGAGATATAAGGAAGTTAATTCCTCGTCAACCCCTCTAAGCCTAGAAGTTGGTGTAAGACCCCAATTTTGACTCTAAGATCCCTCATGTTATCGCATCATATGCATTAGCATTGGGATAACAACTTGGCATCCTCCTCATCCCTCATTCATTGGGTTTGCATTGGGAGAGGTCACCAAGCATATTTGGTTGTATCATACTTTGTTTTTCTTTTTACTAACCAAAATACCAAAAATATGTCATTGTATAGTTTAACTCTTTTGTAGGTAGTGCACATGCTCACCTATGCTCTATCAAGCTCATATCTAGGGTTTGAGACCCTCAATGCAAGGAGCTAAATCAAGAAATGGTTAAAATTGGCTCTATACATCATATATGAATCCATATGATCCTCATATGTTATTTTGATCAAGAAATCATCAAGATTTTGGAGTTTGTTTGCCTTTGAAACCCTAGTTCATATGGGTATCTTGTGTGACTTCTTCAACAAGTTTCTTCAACAATTGATCAAATATTTCAAGGGATACTTCACAGTATATCATCTTATGCATATATGATCCTCCATGAGTCCCAAAAGTCAAGAGAATGTCAAGCTAGCAAGTTGGTTCATGGTGGTTGACTAGAGAAAGTCAACTGGTCAAAACTGGGGTTCCCTAGACCCTATCTGCTACAATTTTTGTCATATGAAAATTATTACAAGATAAAAGTTAACCTAAATGACATTCCAAACAAATTTCGTGTTGAAGTCAAGAGCTATTTTTGCTTGGAAAGTCATTTTTTATGGTGAAAGATTATAAGTCATTTTGTCTAAACCCTAGTTTGGAGGGCAACTTCCCAAGACCATAACATGCTCAATTTTTATGAGATGAAATAAATCCAACCTGCATGATCAACTTCAAGATTTCTACTTCAACTTTGAGGTTTGGAGGAAGTGAAAATTAAACTTGCAAATGCATGTGCCAAGAGGAAGCATTATAGGTCATTTTGGGCCAATACCATTGAACAAGTGATTTTCCTCAACTTCTAAAATGCATAACTCCTTCATTCCAAATCCAAATGAGGTCAAATTTTTGACCAAATTGAATAGGTTTTAAATAGATACAACTTTTATGAAGGAACTTTTCTCATTTGAAGTCCATAGAAAAAGTTATTCATGGTGGAAGAAGTGAACATTTGACTTGGGACTTAGAAAAGTTTCAAATATGTTTGATTTCCCAAACTTCCACCTCAAAATTCATCATGATCCAAGCTTCAAATATAAAAGTGTTCAACATGAAAGTTGTTACCCTTAATCTAACCTTTCCATAAAGTCTAAAATCATCTCATTTGGACAAAGTATGAGGTACTTTCACATGGATGTGAGTTGAAGCACCATTTGGATAATTTCAAGTTCTAATTTCCACACACACTTGCATGAGATTCTAACATGATTTCAGCATATTGTACATTAGACTTTGGATCAGGTGGCATCATTTCATGGGCCTCATGCACGCCCATGAATCCATGCAAGAGAGAATTTGAAAATTTTCCAAATTTGAAAGTGTGCAAATATCATTCACATTGGCTATAAATAGGACCCTTGATGATCAGAAATGTGACCCTCTTGCCCAAGCTTCGACCCCCTTCTTCCCCAAACACCATTGAAAGGATAATCTTGAAGGTTTCTTGAGAAACCGAGTTTCAATTCTCCTTCTGTTTTAGGATTAAAACTTCAAGAGTCCAAGCTTTCTAACCATTCAAATCATCTTCTGCAAGCTTCTAGAGTCAAGCCAAGCCAAATTGGAAGCAAGATCAAGCTAATCTGAAACTTCTCGAAGGTGAGATTTCAGAAACTTTTCTTCTTTGATTCTCCCTCATTTCTCATCCATTTTGACTGATTGTTAGTTTGCTGAAGTCCTACTGTCATACCCCAAAATTTGCCCGTCGATATTACAAAGCATTCCTCAATACCCTCTGACTTGTTCTGCAAGGCACTGATATCAAATGGACAAAAGCCCAGCTCACAACAGGCCCAATCCAAAAGTGGCCCAAACCAGCTTGCTCGCTAGGCGAGCAGTCCCTTCGCCTAGCGAACATTTCATCATGACACTCGCCCAGCGAAGCATCAGATCCAGAAAAAAGCCCAGAACTAGCTTGCTCGCTAGGCGAGCAATTCCTTCGCCTAGCGAAGCTTGCGAAAATCTGAGGTTTTGGACCTCATTTTAAGCCCATTAGGTCACCACCACTACTACTATAAATACCAGCTCCTCAGCCACGAAAATGACACACAGACCCAGAGGGAGAAACACGGAAACGCACAAACAGACGGACGAAGGACGGAAACCCTGGTGCAAAAACCCTACTAACCTGAAGGCAGCCCATCCGCGCCGAAGCTACCGCCGCCCAACTCAAACCGGCCTCCAAGCAATCAGTCCCTTTCACTATCGCAATTGCACACAGGTTTGCGTATCACCGCTGTTTTACGTTTCCAATTGATATTCTTTACATGCATGATACATTCCGATTAAAGTTTTGATATGTAAGTTGATTTCGCATGTGAATCCGAGTATGAATATCCTGTATAATTGTATATGCTATGCCTATAATCCAATGCCATGAAAGTGCAGGTTTTCGGAAGTCGTGCTGCTGCCAAATTCCAAACCCGTGGCCGCTCGCTAGCTCATCGCTAAGCGAGCCTACAGCGAGCCTTCGCTGAGCCTTTGCTAGGCGAAGCAGAGGCGAACGGGACAGTGGCTGCTTTGTCTCTTTGTTGTCAATTTTATGTTTATCTAATCATGATTCCGCATCATTTGGCTTGAATTCCTGACTGTTATGTTTATTTTATGGTGCAATTTCCAATTGTATTTTACCTCAATGCTCTAATCCGTGTGTTGCATGGTGTAAAGGCTAGCATACTTCCAAAGAAATAGCCGGCTAGGCATGCCGCTTTAGGTGTGGACATTCTGGAGGAGATGGCTTTTGGATGGCCTAAGTTTAATGTGGAGATTCATCTTGAATCACCAAGCTTGATTTTTAATGTATTGTTTTCATTGATTTACTGTGGACCTAATTACCTAACTGATTACGGCTATTTAATTAATTGTTAAAATCCGGACTTTAAATAAATAATATCGGACCTCTCTTTATTACCCCACGATTACGTAATACGGTCAAGTCCCGCGAATATGGGGATATCCTTAGCAAAGACCCTTCGGTTAAATCATCATAGTCCCTCGGACGTTGCCTTCGAAAATACGATTTTGTCCCTCGATGACCCTTCGGTGTAGCCTATGGCTAAATGATGATAGTCCCTTCGAATGCTAAGGTATCCTCATAACTGTTGCCTTCAATGACCAATCGATGACCCTACTACATCCCCAGGATAAAACTACTTACTTCTCAATAGTAAGGACAGTTTTACCCTCACAAGGATAGGAAATGACGAGAAAGACCTCGGATAGGTATAACCCTTAATTGCTCATTCATAACCAAAAAAATATACTATTCACACCTCACACATTTCAAACATCCTTTTTAGAAAATCACCATTTAGCATACATTCGTACTAGGATCATTGCCGAGTTATATTTTTCTAAACTATTTTCTAAATTAAACGAGATAACCACTTTGTATACATTCATGCAAGAATCATTACAAAGTTAAATTCTCCTTTTCAAAACATCTCCTGCACATTTCTCAACCACCTTTTTCAAATAGAAAACATAAATGATTGAGCAATTAAGAGCCCATGGATAACCATGGATACAAAGGGTGCTAACACCTTCCCTTTGTATAACGTACCTCCCGAGCCTAAGAATCTGAATTAAGGTCTTTCCTGTTCTTTTCCACCTTTCCTTATGGGATAAAAGAAAAGTCGGTGGCGACTCTTGCTAACCGCGACATTGCGATTAAAAACACAAAAAGTCCAGTTCACCGTATGACAGAACTGGCGACTCTGCTGGGGACTACAAAGAGAGGTCACCTTAAAAAATCATTTCTGTTTTCAACTATTCCTTCTTTTAAGGGTATTTTATGCTTGAGTGAAAGATCCTACACCCGGATCTAGTGTACCTTAGGTAAGTAGCAATAGATCATCGCGACTATCCGGCGTATACTGGAATGGTTAAAATGATGGCTACGGTTAATGTGACACTTTGGATGTCCTGATGTTCCTCATGTTCACTTGAGGAGAAATTTGGCATTCGCGTGGTGTCATCAAAGCATTAGCCAGACCTTTAGAACCTTAATTGACTCATCCTAGCCATTAGAAAGTAGTGAGATAACTGGCTTCGGTTCCGACTGAGGTTGGTTGATACTCGATGCTACACTCTTTGAGATTGGACTTTAGGGAAGCTTCGGTCAACCACTTGGTGTTGCACTGAAGTGGACTTAAAGGAAGGTCGATGATTGGGGATCCTTCTAGAACCCGGTTACTATCCTAGGACAGGTTGAACCAACTAAACTTCAGTGGGGAGGGTATTCACCTATGGAACTCATGCAAGCCTTAAAACCTAGGAATAATTGTTGTGTGACATGCTTGTGCTTGCATAACATCATAACATCATAGCATCATAACATTGTACTAACCATTTCAAGGACTTAGGGATTTAACTTTGCTCTGTTTTGTGTAAAAAAAAAAAAATAAAAAAAAAAATAAAAATAAATAAAAATAAATTTTTTTTTTCCCTTTTTTGGTAGTTTATGCAAAGTTAAATTCCAAAAGGCCTTGAAAACATTTCATGCATTGCATCGCATAACATAACATTGCATAACAGGTATTCTAAAGGACCATATTCTCACGGTCTGCCTCTTATACAGAAAAATGGATCTCGAACAAACTGTCAAAGATCTCCAGACTCAGAATGCTCAATTCAAGGAGATGATGCTAAGCTTATCCAAGGGGCAGGAGGAACTGAAGGCTCTTTTGGTCGAAAAGAAGAAAGACAAGAAAGCTGTGAGTTTCATTAACCCGGGAAGAAGGCGTAAAGGACAGGCTACGGGACTCAAATTTGGAATCCCGAATGGCCCAGAAGAGGGGGCGGAGAATGATTCAGAGGAAGAGAATGCTGATTTCTCCAACCCTGACGATGACGATGAAGAGTATGAAAATGAACAGTACTCTCCAAGAGATGATAAGTACAAATTGCTGGAAGAACGCATGATAGCCATGGAGGGCCAGAAGGCACCTGGTCTGGATTTTGAAAGTTTGGGTCTGGTCTCCGATGTGACCATTCCTCGCAAATTCAAGATCCCCACTTTCACTAAGTATGATGGTGCGTCTTGTCCTCAGATGCATCTAAGGGCTTATGTGAGAAAGATTCAGCCGCATACCACTGATAGGAAGCTGTGGATCCACTTCTTCCAAGAAAGTCTGTCTGGCACTCAGTTAGAATGGTATTATCAGCTCGAAAGTTCTGACATCCGCACCTGGACTGATCTAGCAACAACTTTTTATAAACAGTACCAATATAATTCTGAGCTAGCGCCTACTCGGCTACAGCTGCAGAACATGGCTATGGGATCTAAAGAAAGCTTCAAAGAGTATGCCCAGAAATGGAGAGATTTGGCTGGCAGGGTCAAACCCCCTATGACTGACCGAGAATTAGTAGACCTATTCATGGGTACACTGACTGGCCCATTCTACAGCCATCTATTGAGGACTTCCTCATTGGGTTTCACTGAACTTATATTAACAGGTGAACATGTTGAAAGTGGCATTCGAAGTGGGAAGATACAGGCGACTACCTTTGATCCTCCGGAGACTCCTAATGGCATCACTGCCCCTCTGCCTAATCATGACGAGACTGTCAATGCTGTGGAGGATACTGATACCGATTATGACTTGGATAGCTGGATTTTCCCAACAATTGGTGACGGACCCAATAATTGGAAGGCTGAAGACACTATCCCGATTTCCTTTTAGTCGGGAGTAATTGTTATTGCTATTTTAGTATTTCAAAAGCATTGTGTCTATACCCGGGGCACAATAGCTAATTTTTCAAGGGTTTTGTCATTTTCATAAGCATATTCATATTCAATAAATCAATGGACTTTTTGCATTCAAATATTGCGCTCTTTATCTTTCCTGTCATTTTTCAAACAAGTTATGTTTTCTTGCACACACTCACGTAACAATTTGCCGATCCATATCCACTCTGGATCCTGTTGGTAATGACTCTGCTACTGTTCATTATGACTTTGAAAATCCGATCTACCAAGCCGAGGATGGAAGCGAGGAAGATTGTGAAGTCTCTGGAGAACTTGCCAGACTGTTACTGCAAGAAGAAAAGACTATACGGCCGCATGAGGAATCAATTGAAACTATAAGTCTGAGTACTGAAATGGACAAGAAAGAAGTCAGAGGTTTCTTGGGGCACTTGAATTATATTGCCCGATTCATTCCACACTTGACTACTACCTGCAAACCCGTCTTCAAATTACTGAGATGGTACGGAATGATGAATGACAAAATCAAGAAGTATCTCCAAGAACCTCCAATTCTGATACCACCAGTTGAAGGAAGACCTCTTATCATGTATTTGACCGTGTTAGAAAATTCAATAAGGTGTGCTGGGGCAACATGACGAGTCTGGTCGAAAAGAGCATGTCATACACTGCCTTAGCAAAAGGTACCGACTGTGAAACAAGATACTCACAGCTCGAGAAAGCTTGCTACGCTTTGGCCTAGGCTGCTCGCCGACTAAGACGGTATATGTTGAATCATACCACTTTATTGATTTCTAAGATGGATTCTATCAAATATGCATCTGAGAAACCTGCTGTCCCCTGAGAGAATTATCACTGACAATGGTACTAATTTGAACAACAAGATGATTACTGAACTCTGCACGTAGTTCAAAATTAAACACCATAACTCTTCCCCGTACCGGCCAAAGATGAATGGCGCCGTAGAGGCTGCTAATAAGAACATCAAGAAGATCATACAAAAGATGACAGTAACGTACAAAGACTGGCATGAGATGTTACCATTTGCACTCCATGGTTATCGCACTTCAGTACGCACTTCGACAGGGGCAACTCCTTTCTCTTTAGTCTACGGAACGGAAGCTGTTTTACCAGTGGAAGTCCAGATTCCCTCTCTAAGAATCATGAAAGAGGCGGGCTTAGATGACGATGAATGGATTCAGACTCGACTCGATCAGATAAACTTGATTGATGAGAAGAGACTTGCGGCTGTTTGTCACGGGCAGATATATCAGAAGCGCATGACCCAGGCATTCAACAAAAGAGTCAAGAGACAGGTGTATCAAATTGGCGACTTGGTGATCAAGCGTATCATTCTACCACAAGGGGATCCCAGAGGCAAGTGGACTCCCACATACGAAGGGCCCTTTGTGGTTAAGAAAGTATTCTCCGGTGGAGCCATGATGCTTGCTACAATGGATGGCGAAGAGTTCCCGCATCCTGTGAATGCGGACATAGTTAAAAAATACTACGCATAACAGAGACCCGCTAGGTCGACGTACCTAGGCAAAAGTAAGGGCATCCCGGCGAACCAAAAGGGTTCGGGCAAAAATTAGGGATAAACATATAAAGACGTACACCCGGCAAGTCGAAAACCTGAAAAGGCGGCTTGGGCAAAAAAGGGTAACCCGGTGGACTGAAAACCTGAAAAGGCGGTCCAGGCAAAAATTAGGGATTAAAGCGTATGACTATGCCCTGTTCTCTGTCAGCTTCAACCAAGTTCAAGGGACTGAACAAGCCAATCACCTCTATCCGACAGCAGGGGATGAGATGCTTGAAGGCATGATGACAGTAGTGGAATTAAAATCAATAGGACTTTTTCTGCATAGCTTTCTCTTTGTTTTCTTGACAATTTCCTCTTACTAGGATTTCTGTCTCCTTGTACACAAATTGCCTGTTTATAGGCCCTCTTTCAAAATCAATACGATTTTATCTCAAAAAAAAAGATGCTTTGGTTTTCATTTCCTCTGTTTTGTTTGCGTAAACGTCCATTGATTTAATTTGAATTGATATATGCATTTGAATATGGCTAATGTTTATCAAAAATACGTGCCTAAAATGGAAATTGCAATTACTACGAGACTTCAGGACCAAGGAGAAGGTCTAACCATGCTTTCCAATGAATCCGTTGCTAATTCGATTCCCCGGCAACGCCAATTATTCCCCAGAAGAGGTCGGCACCACCAGAAAGATAGGTCATCTCTTCCATCCCCAGCCAGGCTCTGTTGAGTGTTTCCATCGTCAGACAGAAATCAAGTATCCCCCAGCCGAGGCTGGGTCATCAATACCAATGTCTCCGACCAGCAGACTGAGATTTATCTCCCCAGTAGTGTCTCCTGGAAGAATGTTTCAGACGCCTAATGCATTCATTGCATCATTTCACATCACATACCTATATACAATTTTCATTCCGCATCATATACATTACATCATTTCATATACATGCATACAATGCTCGCATTTATTCCAAACGCATAATTCACTCATCACATCATTTCACAGCACACGCATGCATACAACATTTGCATCTCATGCATCATGACATTGCATGAAACTAACTTTATTTTTCAGGCTAATTATCCTCCTGATCACATTCAAGGTTCGAATACAACTCTCAGATATAATTCATCTGACGAACGTTCTGACATTCTCCCAATGGTGGCATCTCTAAGCCCACCTCAGATATTCGCTGCGAATACAACAAATATTATCAGATACAGCCTAACGTACGGTTCATTCTGATTCAGCCCAACATATGACTCCTTCAGCTCAGATACGATCTAACGTACGATCCATTCTGGCTTTTAGCAACTCCAATACGGTCTAACGTACGACCCGTTTGGACCTTCAAATCCTCAGATGCTGCCTAGCGTACGGTATATTCCGGGGTGTAGTCTAGCGTACGACTATTTTCTTCTTCAGATACAGCCTAACGTACGACTCATTCTACAACTCCAATACGGTCTAACGTACGACCCATTTGGACCTCCAGCTCAGATACGATCTGACGTACGATCCACTCTGATCTTCAACAACTCAGATAAGGTTTAATGTACGACCAAGTTAGACCTTTATCTCCTCAGATGCTACCTTCGGACAGGTACATTTTTTAATGGTAGTCTAGTATACGGCTACTCCCTTACTCAGATGCTACCTTCGGACAGGTACATTTCTGAATGGTAGTCTAGTATACGGCTACTCCCTTACTCAGATGCTACCTTCGGACAGGTACATTTCTGAATGGTAGTCTAGTATACGACTACTCCCTTTTAAGCAGATTCAGCCTAACGGACGGCTCATTCTGTTACTCAGATGCTACCTTCGGACAGGTACATTTCTGAATGGTAGTCTAGTATACGACTACTCCCTTTAAAGCAGATTCAGCCTAACGGACGGCTCATTCTGCTACTCAAATGCTACCTTCGGACAGGTACATTTCTGAATTGTAGTCTAGCGTACGACTACCCCCTTTCATCATCAGACACAACCTAACGAACAGCTCATCCTGCGACTCCAATACAGCCTGTCATAAGACCCATTTGGATCTTCAGCTCAGAGACGATCTAGCGTACGATCCGTTCTGATTTTTCATCCTCGGCAAAGTCATCCGCCTAACGAACGGCTCACTCTGGTATTCAGATACGGTCCGGTGTATGATCCATTCTGACCCCTCATCCCCAGCAGTATATAGCATACTCTGACTCCCCAGCGAAGTCAACAGCATGATGGATGATTCACTATACGGTCTAGCATATGACCCGGTATGACATCCATGTCTTCAGACATCGTCTAACGTACGACCCAATCGGAAGCTCGTCATCAAACTTCCTGGATGGCATCTCTAAGCCCATCTCCATCAAGACTAGCTCTTGATTGACAAGCACAAATTTTTGGGGCATTCTAGTGTTCAATAATCTTTCACCTCCAGACCACGAACGGCACATACCATTCTACTCTCTCGGTTCAAGAATATTGAACAGGGGCAGCTGTCATACCCCAAAATTTGCCCGTCGATATTACAAAGCATTCCTCAATACCCTCTGACTTGTTCTGCAAGGCACTGATATCAAATGGACAAAAGCCCAGCTCACAACAGGCCCAATCCAAAAGTGGCCCAAACCAGCTTGCTCGCTAGGCGAGCAGTCCCTTCGCCTAGCGAACATTTCATCATGACACTCGCCCAGCGAAGCATCAGATCCAGAAAAAAGCCCAGAACTAGCTTGCTCGCTAGGCGAGCAATTCCTTCGCCTAGCAAAGCTTGCGAAAATCTGAGGTTTTGGACCTCATTTTAAGCCCATTAGGTCACCACCACTACTACTATAAATACCAGCTCCTCAGCCACGAAAATGACACACAGACCCAGAGGGAGAAACACGGAAACGCACAAACAGACGGACGAAGGATGGAAACCCTGGTGCAAAAACCCTACTAACCTGAAGGCAGCCCATCCGCGCCGAAGCTACCGCCGCCCAACTCAAACCGGCCTCCAAGCAATCAGTCCCTTTCACTATCGCAATTGCACACAGGTTTGCGTATCACCGCTGTTTTACGTTTCCAATTGATATTCTTTACATGCATGATACATTCCGATTAAAGTTTTGATATGTAAGTTGATTTCGCATGTGAATCCGAGTATGAATATCCTGTATAATTGTATATGCTATGCCTATAATCCAATGCCATGAAAGTGCAGGTTTTCGGAAGTCGTGCTGCTGCCAAATTCCAAACCCGTGGCCGCTCGCTAGCTCATCGCTAAGCGAGCCTGCAGCGAGCCTTCGCTGAGCCTTCGCTAGGCGAAGCAGAGGCGAACGGGACAGTGGCTGCTTTGTCTCTTTGTTGTCCATTTTATGTTTATCTAATCATGATTCCGCATCATTTGGCTTGAATTCCTGACTGTTATGTTTATTTTATGGTGCAATTTCCAATTGTATTTTACCTCAATGCTCTAATCCGTGTGTTGCATGGTGTAAAGGCTAGCATACTTCCAAAGAAATAGCCGGCTAGGCATGCCGCTTTAGGTGTGGACATTCTGGAGGAGATGGCTTTTGGATGGCCTAAGTTTAATGTGGAGATTCATCTTGAATCACCAAGCTTGATTTTTAATGTATTGTTTTCATTGATTTACTGTGGACCTAATTACCTAACTGATTACGGCTATTTAATTAATTGTTAAAATCCGGACTTTAAATAAATAATATCGGACCTCTCTTTATTACCCCACGATTACGTAATACGGTCAAGTCCCGCGAATATGGGGATATCCTTAGCAAAGACCCTTCGGTTAAATCATCATAGTCCCTCGGACGTTGCCTTCGAAAATACGATTTTGTCCCTCGATGACCCTTCGGTGTAGCCTATGGCTAAATGATGATAGTCCCTTCGAATGCTAAGGTATCCTCATAACTGTTGCCTTCAATGACCAATCGATGACCCTACTACATCCCCAGGATAAAACTACTTACTTCTCAATAGTAAGGACAGTTTTACCCTCACAAGGATAGGAAATGACGAGAAAGACCTCGGATAGGTATAACCCTTAATTGCTCATTCATAACCAAAAAAATATACTATTCACACCTCACACATTTCAAACATCCTTTTTAGAAAATCACCATTTAGCATACATCCGTACTAGGATCATTGCCGAGTTATATTTTTCTAAACTATTTTCTAAATTAAACGAGATAACCACTTTGTAT
The DNA here is from genome assembly GCF_024323335.1 of Lathyrus oleraceus. Lineage (NCBI taxonomy): Eukaryota > Viridiplantae > Streptophyta > Magnoliopsida > Fabales > Fabaceae > Lathyrus > Lathyrus oleraceus. Next base: position 242,535,683 of record NC_066581.1, read on the forward strand.
ACATTCATGCAAGAATCATTACAAAGTTAAATTCTCCTTTTCAAAACATCTCCTGCACATTTCTCAACCACCTTTTTCAAATAGAAAACATAAATGATTGAGCAATTAAGAGCCCATGGATAACCATGGATACAAAGGGTGCTAACACCTTCCCTTTGTATAACGTACCTCCCGAGCCTAAGAATCTGAATTAAGGTCTTTCCTGTTCTTTTCCACCTTTCCTTATGGGATAAAAGAAAAGTCGGTGGCGACTCTTGCTAACCGCGACATTGCGATTAAAAACACAAAAAGTCCAGTTCACCGTATGACACCTACCAATGTAGGCAAGAAGATTGAGTTGCTTTAAGGTCAAATCGAAGCAACTCAGTTCATGATCCTCAAAATTCAAATCCTTGTATCTTTTCATATACTTGAAATTGGACAAAATTGAGGCCAAATTCGTGTTCTTGAGCATTTTTTCTTTAAATCCAAGTCTTGCTTTTTCATTTTGGTGATGGTTGATGGTGGACCAGTCCGGTGAGGTCCACCGGAGAAGAAGGCTGGAGCTCTGTCTCCGGTGATGTGTTGTCATGCATCTCAACCATAGGATCCTTTTAAAACGTTTTAATCTCATGCGTTGTTTCTGAATACCAAGCCTATGTCGCATTGACTGCAGTGCATCATGGAACGAGCACTTTTGTCCACCTGATCTGCCACCACAATTAATAAGGGAGATCAAATGGCTCTCATTTTTTTGAATTTTTGAATAATCCATTTAATTGCTTATTTTTTTATTAATTCATATTAATTTCATTATTATTCCAAAAAATATGGGACTTTCACAAAAAAAATTCAAATATTTTTCTCTTTCATTTTCTGAATTAAAATTATTTTTTGGATTAATATTGATATTTTTCATGATTTAATTGATTTTGTTCATATTTTTAATTGTTTAAAAATACTTCTGACTTTTCAAAAATAATGAAATTTTTTCTCCAAGGTCCTTTGACCTTGTTTGAGGTATGATAAATCTCTTGGCCATTTATTTGGTGTTTTGAAGAGGTTTTAGGTTTTTGATCAAACATAGTTTAATTTAAATGCATTTTAATTTGATTTTTAAATGTTTAATTGTGTGAATATTATGTTGAGCCATTTTTATTGACTTGTGAAGTTTGACCATATGCTTGGCCTTGGTTAAGGTTAATTTGACTTTTGTTAGATTAAAATCATTGGATTTAGGGGATTGATGAAATATACATTTCATCTCCCAGAATGAATGAATGATTTTAATTTGATAAAATTCCTCCCATGACCAATTTGTGTATGTCTCATTTCCCCTCCTTCTTCATCTTCAATCCCTTTTTATCCCATCCCTTCCATTGGCTAGTGACATCTCAATATCCTAAGGCTAATTGGTTCATCAATAACTATGTGTTAGATGAACCAATACAAGTATGGATGAGATTAGGTCCATCCTTTGATCATTTTTCTTTTTGTGTGTGGTATGTTTTAGGAGTGTGGTTCATTATACCATATCTCTAACATGCATTAACACGAATATTTCTATTGCCCGGCCTCAGATAGTTGTGACTTCTACATATGTCCAATTACGATTGCTTAACATATCGCTAAATTTTGACCAAAAGGCATAACATTCTAGTAAGTGAGATTGTAAGTCTCCCCCCTTTCATGGTATTGTGTGGAAACTTGGCATTTTTTCCTTTTTTTGGAAGATGTCATGGTTCAAGGATCCATGCTTGTGAATAGAGGGTTGAGTATTCTCCAAAGAATGACTTAAACAATTGAAAAGCAAAACTCCACTAACATCTAATCAACTAACATTTGACTAAATTTTATTATCTTGCTCTTAATTTCAATTCATTTACTTTATGCAATTTAAATTCAAGTCATTTACAATTTTCCATTTTCCATACCATTTAACTTGTTTATGTTTATGCCATTTCTACTTTGCTCACTTGAGCCATATATTGTGATTGTATATATATATATATATATATATATATATATATATATATATATATATATATATATATATATATATATATATATGTATATATATATATATATATATATATATATATTTGTTTGTGTACCTTGTTTGTGTTTGTGGTCTTAGGACCTTAAAATACATAAAAAACCACAAAAACCCCTAAAAAATGTTTGTGTGTACTGTTGGATTTGATCCGGGCTTTGGACTTAGAATTAGGCAACATTCCCTATGCAAAAGGACTTGGCCAGTGTAAACATTTCTAAAACCAAGTTCTTGTGATTTGAATTCTCATCTGATGCAAGTGTTGAGATCCACATGAGTTCATCTTCTACATGGTCTTGATGCAAATGTTACTTTGAGCTTGTGTCTAATGCCTTATTCTGAGCCATTTAAGGATTGTGTCATCTGATACATGGGGAAGATTTTGAAGAAGACTATGAAGTTGCTAGCTTGGATGTGGCTATCTTTATTTGATGCCTTGTTTTTCACCTTGCTTGCTTATTGATATTGCTTGATTTAGAGTCCAAAGGAAAAGTAGGTTTCTATACGACATTCTTGTCTATTGGATTGCATCCCATTGGTCAGATCTTTTCAACTCTTAACTTTTAAATTTTTGCTTAGGATTAGTCTCTTCATCTCCTCCCACTTCTTAAATTTCAAATATTTTCCCCTTTTCAAAATCTTCTTTGCTTGTGATTTCTAAACTTAGAATTTATTGCAAACTAGAAACTTTGGCCTTATGCCATTGCATTATTGTACTCTTTTTCTTAATTAAAAATGTAAATGAACTTAACCATATTGACTTAAAATTTCAAAAGACAAAAAGAAATAACACTCATTCAAACTCTCTTAGGCCTTTTGTGCCTCTTTTAAACTTAAATTTTTGTTAAAAGAAATTCACTCACTTTGAAATTGATACCACGAACTACGAGGTTTTGATCCGTCATTTTATGTTGGTATGTAGGCACAAGTCCGAAGGTCTTATCAAACACAAAAATATAATTAATGAATTCTTTTCTCAACCCCACACTCTATTTATTGCAAACATCTTTTATACCAAAAACATATACACACATAAAAAAGGGCTCCCTAGGAGTACCTAGGACACTTTGGGTGCTAACACCTTCCCTCTGTGTAACCAACCCCCTTACCTGTAATCTCTAGCATTTTATTAGTTTTGATTTGAAAACATCTTATCTCTGGGTTTTGTTCGTACTTTTCCCTTTTCCTTTGGAAACAATAAAAGCGCGGTGGCGACTATGGTTTTATTGACGTTAAGTTTATCCATAGCTTAATGATCATGAATTTACCGCTACAAAAATTAAGTGACAACTCTGCTGGGATGTAGTCCTCAGTGGGTTTAACCTACTTTTTTATGTGTATATAATGGTATACTTGATGTTTGTATATTTGTCTTATGTGATATAATCTTCTTGTTGTGCTTGGTGATCTCTAAGTGGTGATATAAGTTCTAACCCGAACTTGAGTGCAATCAAGATAGGAGGATGGTATAGTGATGTTCGACTTATGTGGAGTAGTCCTTAACAAGTTTGCTTGAGACCCATCTACTCAGTGGAGACCCTTTTGGAGCTATTGATGTCACACAAGTTATTTGTGGTTATGCATTATTTTCTCTGATTTGGGGTCCGAGAAGCTGAGGACCGCAGAACATTTAACCCAACTTGGCCTATTTAGGACGTAGTCTAGAGACTGTTCAAGTGTAGACTTGATAACAATTGTTACATGATACTACACTCAGACGAATTTCTCTTGAGAATATTATGGGTTGATGAGTCAGTCATCCTAACCTATAATATCTGATAGATGGAATTAAGACTCTGGGAACTTTTTAGAACATGATCTACATGTTTTTATCCTTAGTACACTCCTTTGGGATGATTCTTAACCCGACTCCATGCTCGTGACTCACAATAAACCCTTGATTCTTGGTTGATCCAATCAAGTCTTGTCAATATCAATGGAACTTGGGTGTTGATAAGGTGAAAACCATAATCCACCAAAATGGATGATTGATCTTGACAATGACTTGATTCATTTGTTTTCCTTGTGTGTGATCCCTTATTTGTGATTGTTGCATTCATGCATTCATGCGCATTATAACATTCGTCACACGAAAAATAACTTCAAGGAACTGAGGCTTTATTTTCAAATATTTTCAGACCATGGATTATGGACGAAGGAACACTAAGAAGTACATGGACTTCAAGCAACATCATGGGAAGCTTTTGTCTGTATTGTCTGCTGATGTGGTGGAAGGACTCTTGAGTGTGTTGGTTCAATTCTATGACCCTCTCTACCGTTGCTTCACTTTTCCCGATTATCAGCTTATGCCTACGTTGGAGGAGTATGCCCATCTCTTAGGAATACCTGTTTCTGACAAAGTGCCTTTTAGTGGATTGGAGGAGATTCCCATATCTCATATTATAGATGAAACTCTTCATCTAAAGAAGTCTGAGGTTAAGGCTCATTGGGTGAAGAAAGGAGGAATATTTGGGTTGACTTCTGAGTCCCTTATTGGGAGAGCTACTGCTTTTGCTCAAGCCGGAAGTGTGGATGCTTTTGAATATATCTTTGTGTTGCTCATCTATGGTTTGGCTTTGTTCCCTAACATTGATGATTTTGTTGATTTTAACGCCATCAGAATCTTCTTGATTGGGAATCCTGTGCCTATATTTGTTGGGTGATATGTACTTCTCTTTGCATTTGAGGAATTCTAAAGGTGGTGGAACTATTGTGTGCTATGTTCCTCTTCTGTACAAGTGGTTTATTTCGCACTTTCCTCAGACGCCTACTTTTATGGAGAACTAGCAATGTCTACAGTGGTCCCAAAGACTCATGTATCTCACTAATGATGATATAGTTTGGTATGATTCTGCATTGAGTAGCTTGGATATTATTGATAGTTGTGGTGAATTCTCTAATGTTCCTCTCATTGGTACACAAGGAAGAATCAACTACAACCCTGCTTTGGCTCGTCGTCAACTTGGGTTCCCCTTGAGAGGTAAGCCTAATAACACTCAGTTAGAAGGTCTTTTCTATCAAGAGGGTAAAAATTCCAAACATTTGAAGCAGAAGATGGTATATGCTTGGCATAATATGCATAGGAAAGGACGATCCGAGCTTGGTCCATGCAACTGTGTAGCTTTGGAAGCTTACACTCTTTGGGTGAAGAAAAGAGCTTTCGAGTTGAAGATGTCGTATGCTTGTGAGAGACCTATGTCTATGGTTGTAATTGAGCCATTAACTCTCCCTAACCAAGATATAAAGGAGTTGGAAGACGCACTCGCCAAGATGATGCAAGAGAAGGATATGTGGGAAAAGCGGTTCCATGCTAAGAGACGAAAGCATGAGGAGTTTCCGCTTCAGTCTAAGGACAAAGACGCACTTATTGAACTTCTTGAAGACCGAGCAGTGAAGAGACAGAGAGATCCAGAGGGTCCATCTTCCTCTAGTATGTCTCATCCTTCCAGTGCTTGGAAGAAGATTGTTGATCAACTTGTCCTTGAAAAGGCTCAGATGAAGACTTCTTTTGAGTCTGAGATTCGACGCATCCGAAGGAAGTAAGTGCCTACAGCTAGATCATCTGACACTGTTGTTAGGGGATCCTTAAGATGATTAGTTTCCTTTTCTCTTGTATTTGTATTTTGGTTTCAGAAATTGTACTCAGTGTAATCCTTCCAAAATTATATGAATAAAAGAGATTTTTATAATCAATCAAATTGTTACTGTTATTATTTGCAAATAAAATAGAATGTTCCTTGAAAATAAAGATAATCAAAACATTTTCATTTCATGCATCATTTGCATAACATGTTTTCTTCTTCCAGATGTCTTATCAGTTGTTCTCCTATGCTTCAGCCAAGCTGACTCACCAATACAACACTTGCACCAATGAACCGAGAATCATGGAACATTTGGAACAAGAGAACCGAGAGTTGAAGGACGATATTTCTCGTTTGACTGCCATGATGGAGTTTGTTCTAGATGCTCAGAATCAGTCTTCTCCAACACTTGCAACTCCTCTTCCTCAAAGGACTGCCATTTCAGAGGTTGCTACCTCAACTGTGCCTGCCACTCAGTTTACTACGACTATGCTTTCCGGATTCCCGTGGGGAATGCCACTGAACTTTGTGCCTGAAGGGTTTGCGCCTACCTTTGCTTCTAGGCCAGCATCTAGCCTGGTCATGTCTGTTCCGCCTCCAGTTTTTCACACTCTGCCTCATGTCGGGGACACCATCTACCATTCTGAGCCGTCTGAGGGCCCAGATGTTTATGAGAAGATGGACGAGATGAATGATCAGTTCCTTAAGCTGCGAAAGAAATTGAAGACTCGGAGAGGTAAAGACTTGTTTGGTAAGAGTGCTGCTGAACTCTATTTGGTTCCCAATTCAAGACCCCGATGAATTTCAAAGTCCCTGACTTTGAAATATATAGGGAAATACCTATCCACTTAGCCATCTCATCATGTATGCCAGGAAAATGTCAACACAAACTGATAATGATCAGTTATTGATTCACTATTTCCAAGACAGTTTGATTGGTGCCGCTCTGAGGTGGTACATGGGGCTAGATAGTGCAAGTGTCCGCACACTCAATGATTTGGGTGAAGCTTTTTTGAAGCTGTACAAGTACAATGTGTACATGGCGCCTGATAGAGACCAACTGAGGTCTATGTCTCAGAAGGATAAAGAGACATTTAAAGAGTATGCCCAGAGGTGGAGAGATCTTGCTGCTCAGATCAATCCTCTGTTGGAACAGAAAGAGATGACCAAGATTTTCCTTAAGACCCTGAGTTCATTTTATTATGAACGCATGATTGCTAGTGCCCCTAGTGATTTTACCGAAATGGTAAATATGGGGATGAGGTTAGAAGAAGGTGTCTGTGAGGGACGTTTGTCTAAGGAAGAGGTATCATCAAGCAAGAAGTATGGGAGAAGTTTCTCCATAAATAAGGAAGGTGAAACCAATGCAGTATCTATGGGGAGGCAGAGGAGGCCTCATGTCAAAATAAATCCGCAACCACGTCAACATCATCATCAAGTTCCATCAGTTATTCCAATATTTTGAAACAATCAATCAACACCAGTTCAACAACAACGTCAACAACAGCCACAACAAAGAACAAACAACTACAACAACAACACCAATAATCAGCAACAACAGAATTTCAAGAGGAAGAAGGTCTCTTTCGACGCTATTCCCATGTCATACGCCGAACTCTACCCGTCATTTGTTCTCAAGAACCTATTCCAACTAAGAAATCCGCCACAAATTCCAGAACCACGTCCATGGTGGTATAAGCTCGAATTCCGCTGTGCCTTTCCCCAAGGAGCTCCCGATCATGATATCAAAAACTGCTACCCTTTGAAGTATGAGGTGCAGAAGCTAGTGAAAAGTGGGATGGTGTCCTTTGAGGACCGTGCCCGAATCTGAAAGTTAACCCATTACCTGCTCATGGTAGTTCCTCTATGAATATGGTAGATGGTTGTCCAGGAAGTTTCCGAGTGTTCGATGTGAAACATATTCGTCGGTCCTTGGTAGAAATGCATAAGACCATGTGTACCATCAGTGATTGTAAGCAGGACCATGACGGTTATGAGATTTGCAGTGTAAAACCCCGTGGGTGTTCAATCGTCAAGAGAGATATCCAGAAGTTGATGGATGAGAATGTAATCCAGATTCAACAGCCGAGGGATATATATGATGTGAATGTTATTGTTCCGGTGTTTAAGACCCCTAAGCGGGTAGTGATTCAGTTTAACAGCAGTAGCAGTAACAACGTCAATAGATCAGTATCATCGTTAGTAATACGGTTAGCGGGCCCCATCACGTATGCATCTGATAGAGCTGTTCTGTACTAGTATAATGCTACTATGTTGGAGAATGGTCAAGATGTTCCATTGCCTATGACCAATTCTGTTGTGAACATTGCTCATATAGAAAAAGTAACCCGTAGCGGTCGTGTATTTGGACATGTCTTTCCAAAAGAGGTGATAGAAGATGTGTCTGATGGTAAGAAGGTTGATGTGCCAGTAATGAATCTGATTAGTGATCCAAAGTGTCAGTATGGTGAATCTAACAATTTGAAGCCTAGTGATGATGATGAGGTACTGATATTGATCAAGAAGAGTGAATTTAATATGGTGGAGCAACTTCTCCAAACTCCGTCGAGGATTTCAGTATTGTCTCTGCTAATGAATTCGGAAGCGCATAGAGAAACACTACAAAGAGTGTTGGAGCAAGCCTATGTGGAGCATGATGTGACTGTGGATCAATTTGACCACATTGTGGCTAATATTACTTCCTGTAACAACTTGAGTTTCAGTGATGAAGAACTTCCCGAGGAAGGCAGAAATCACAACCTAGTGTTGCACATATCGATGAACTACAAGGAAGATGCGTTGTCAAATGTGTTGGTTGATACCGGTTCTTCTTTAAATGTACTTCCCAAGTCAACTTTGCCAAGGTTAACATATCAAGGCGCCCATATGAGGTACAATGGTGTGATCGTCAAATCTTTTGATGGTTCTCGCAAGACTGTTATAAGAGAAGTGGGCCTTCCGGTGAAGATAGGTCCGAGTGATTTCCAAATTACTTTTCAAGTAATGGATATCCACCCGACCTATAGCTGCTTGTTGGGAAGGCCATGGATCCATGAAGCTGAAGCTGTAATGTCCACCCTACACCAGAAATTTAAATTTGTGAAGAATGACAAGCTTGTCATTGTTCGTGGAGAGAAAGCGTTGTTGGTAAGTCACCTATCGTCTTTTTTGTATGTGGAAGCTGAGGATGAGATTAGAACTCCGTTCCAAGCTCTATCTATTGCTGAGGTGAAGAAAACTAGGGCGCCCATGTCCTCTTTCAAAGATGCTCAGAAGATTATTGAAGACGGTAGTTCAAATCAGTGGGGCCGTATGGTAGAGGTCGCCGAGAAAAGGAACAAAGTCGGATTGGGATTTCAGCGAGGGTCATCTTAGTTAAAGCTGAAGATATGCAACCGAGTTTCTACAGAGGAGGGTTAATCCATGGTAATGAACAACACTCAACTGCTGTGATCGAGGGTGATGATGATGAAAACCGCGCCAATTTTGTGACGCATGGAAGGGCTTGCAACAATTGGATCGTTGTTGATGTTCCTGTTATTGTCCATCGCTCTAAGTAATTTGTTTTTATCATTTTTAGAAAAATCCTTCTCATATGCCTAAGGAAGAAGTGAACATTGTTGGCCATTTTTCAAATTAATCATCAATAAAATGCAGTTCTATTCATCCACATCTATGATGTTTTATTTTTAATTTTTGCTTTCCTGAAAATGCTAATCACATAAAACATGATTGAATAAATAATAATTGTCCATCTACATAATATTGGTCACAATTCACTTCTCTAAAATAAAAATATCAAATTATTATGTAGGTTGGTTTCTAAACCCACTTAATATAATGATCCTACTCCTTCTCCAAGCTATGAATTCCCTGTGTTTGAGGTTGAGGAAGAAAGTGATGAAGATGTGTCTGATGAATTGTCTCTTCTACTTGAGTACGAGAAAAAAGCCATTCAGCCATTCAGCCATTCGAAGAGCAGATTGAGTTAGTCAACTTGGGTTCCGAAGATGTTGTGAAGGAAGTCAAGATTGGGTCTCAACTGTGTCCAGAGGTTAAGAAGGGGTTGATTGATCTTCTTCAAGAGTATTCATATGTGTTTATTTGGTCCTATCAAGATATGTATGGTTTAGATTCTGAGATTGTGGAGCATAGATTGTCGTTGAAGTTAGAATGCCCGCCAGTCAAGCAGAAGTTGAGAAGAACTCATCCTGATATGGCAGTGAAGATCAAAGAAGAAGTGCAAAAGAAGATTGATGTTGGTTTCCTTGTTACTGCTAAGTATCCGCAGTGGGTGGCCAATATTGTGCCTGTTCTGAAGAAAGATGGAAAAGTCTGTATGTGTGTTGATTATAAAGATTTGAACAAAGCTAGTCTGAAAGATGATTTCCCTCTGCCACACATTGATATGTTGGTAGACAATACAGCTAAATTCAAAGTCTTTTAGTTTATGGATGGATTTTCCGGTTATAATCAAATAAAGATGGAACCAGAAGATATGGAGAAGACCACATTCATTACACCCTGGGGAACATTCTGTTATAGAGTGATGCCTTTTGGTTTAAAGAATGCAGGTGCAACGTACCAGAGAGCTATGACCACTCTTTTTCATGATATGATGCATAAAGAGATTGAATTCTATGTCGATGATATGATTACTAAATCAAGTGATGAAGAAGAGCATATTGAGAATTTGTTGAAGCTATTCCAGTGTTTGAGGAAATACAAACTCCGCTTGAATCCCAATAAGTGTACATTTGGTGTTCGTTCTGGTAAGTTGTTGGGCTTTATTGTCAGCGAGAAGGGTATTGAAGTTGATCCTGCCAAGGTCAAAGCAGTACAAGAGATGCCTGCGCCCAAAATTGAGAAGCAAGTCAAAGGTTTTCTCGGCTGCTTGAACTATATCTCAAGATTCATATCGCATATGACTGCCACATGCACGCCTATATTTAAGCTTCTTCGGAAAGATCAATCTTGTGATTGGATCGAGGATTGCCAGAAAGGTTTTGACAGTATCAAAGAATATCTACTTAAGCCTCTGATTCTGTCTCCGCCCATTGAAGGAAGATCGTGATCATGTATTTGACCGTGCTTGAATAAAGTATGGGTTGTGTTCTAGGTCAGCAAGACGAAACTGGAAAGAAAGATTATTCTATTTACTACCTCAGTAAGAAATTCACCGACTGTGAGACTCGGTATTCTATGTTGGAAAAGACTTGTTGCGCATTGGCTTGGGCTACTAAGCATTTGCGTTAGTATATGTTAAATCATACCACTTGGTTGATATCCAAAATGGATCCAATCAAGTACATTTTTGGGAAGCCAGCTTTAATTGGGAGGATTGCCCGTTGGCAGATGTTGTTGTCAGAGTATGATATTGAATACCTATCTCAAAAAGCAATCAAGGGTAGTGTTTTGGCTGACCATTTGGTTCACCAACCTATGGAAGACTATCAGTCAGTACAATATGATTTTCCTGACGAAGAGATCTTGTACTCGAAGATGAAAGATTGTGATGAATTATTGCTTAAAGAAGGGCCATAACTTGGTTCCCATTGGGGCATGGTATTTGATGGAGCTGTTAATCAGTATGGTAATGGCATTGGGGCAGTGATTATTACTCCTTAAGGCACACATTTTCCGTTTACAGCTAGATTGACTTTCAAGTGTACAAATAATATGGTTGAGTATGAAGCTTGCATTATGGGGCTTTAAGAGGCCATTGATCTCCGAATCAAATATCTTGACGTCTATGGAGATTCAACTTTGGTTGTAAACCAGATCAAAGGTGAATGGGAGACGAATCAACCCGGTTTGATACCATATAGAGATTATTCGATGAGGATTTCAACTTTCTTTACAAAGGTTGAGTTTCATCATATCCCTCGAGATGAAAACCGGATGGAAGATGCTCTTGCAACGTTAGCTTCAATGATTGTGGTAAAGTTTTGGAATGAAGTTCTCAATTTGACTGTGATGCGTCTTTATAGGCCAACTCGTGTGTTTGCTGTTGAAGAGATCAAAGATGAAAAGATGTGGTATTTTGATATCAAGTGTTTCCTCTAAAGTCAGATTTACCCACCTGGGGCATCTTTGAAAGATAAGAAGACTTTGAGAAGATTAGCTGGCAACTTTTAACTGAATGGTGATATGCTGTACAAGAGAAACTTCGATATGGCTCTGCTCAGATGCGTGGATAGACATGAAGCAAACCTATTGATGACTGAAGTCCATGAAGGTTCCTTTGGTACTCACTCCAATGGACATGCTATAGATAAGAAGATGTTGAGAGTAGTTTACTATTGGCTGACAATGGAATCTGATTGTTGCAAGTTTGTGAAGAAATGCCACAAGTGTCAAATATATGCAGATAAGATTCATGTTCCACCGACACTATTGAATGTCATTTCCTCTCCATGGCCCTTCTCCATGTGGGGAATTGATATGATTGGCTTGATTGAGCCCAAAGCTTCGAACGAACACGTTTCATTTTGGTGGCTATTGACTACTTTACAAAGTGGGTTGAAGCGGCATCATATGCGAATGTAACCAAGTAAGTTGTTGTGAGGTTTATCAAGAATCGAATTATATGTCGGTATGGTGTGCCAAGTAAGATCATTACTGATAATGGATCTAACTTGAACAATAATATGGTGGAAACTCTTTGCAAAGACTTCAAGATTTCACATAATAATTCTTCTCCTTACAGACCCAAGATGAATGGGGCTGTTAAAGCTGCGAATAAGAATATTAAGAAGATCATTCAGAAGATGGTTGTAATGTACAAGGATTGGCATGAGATGCTCCCATTTGCTTTGCACAGGTATCGTACATCCATCCGCACTTCAACATGGGCAACCCCTTTCTCACTTGTTTATGGCATGAAAGCTATGCTCCAAGTAGAGGTTGAAATCCCATCATTGCGTGTGATGATGGAAGCTAAGTTGATAGAAGCTGAATGGTGTCAGACCAAATATGATCAGCTGAATTTGATTGAAGAAAAGAGGTTGATTGCCATGTGTCATGGTCAGTTATATCAGTAGAGAATGAAGAAAGCTTTTGATAAGAAGGTCAGGCCTCGTGTGTTTAGAGAAGGTGACCTTGTGCTCAAGAAGATCTATCTTTCAAACCAGATTCTAGGGGCAAATGGATTCCTAATTATGAAGGCCCATATGTTGTTAAGAGAGCCTTTCAGGCGGTGCTTTGATCCTTACAACTATGGATGGTGAAGAGTTCACACGTCCTATGAATTCCGATGCAGTCAAGAAATACTTCTCCTAAAAAGAAAAAAAAAACAGCTCGATAAGTTGAAAACCTGAAAGGGCGGCTTAGGCAAAAATGAGCGTCTCGGTGGATTGAAAACCCGAAAGGGCGATCCAGGCAAAAGTTAGAGACACAAAATAAAAAGTTATCCCGATAAATTGAGTACCCCACCTTGGGGAAATTTATGCAAAAATTAGGGATTATGGCAAGTAACTGCATCCTGTTGATCTTCAGTCTTGAAGACATTCTTGAGCATGACGTTTGGTTCTGATTCATCTTCAACCAAAGCCAAGAGCATAGTGGATATTAAAGTCGGTAGAAGGATTAGTGGTCATTGTATTCATTTTATCCCTTTTCCATTTAAATTACCATTTTTCAAACTTTTGTAAAGGTATATGGAGTCTTGTCATTTACAGACTACTATTCTATTAAATAAAATTGAGCTTTTTATCCAATTGTTTCTACTCTAATTTATATTTCAACCCAATAGAATTAAATTTTATGATGATCATTTTGAAAACAAAATTTTAAATCAAAATCATGTTTTCTTAAAATATAAAAAAGTAGTTACTTTTTAAGAGCAATCGATTTTTCATTTAAGGAATATCAACATCGATCTGAAAACAGGTGAGCCCTAAAATGCAAAGCATTTTTGGTTTTCCCCAAGCAGTTGGTGTGATCTCTGTTTCCTCCCCAACAACATTTCATCATCTCTAGCTGAGTTTTGTTGGTTTCCCCAGCTAAGTTTGTAATTGCCTCATTCGCTTTGATGGTGCGTTATCTCAACAGTTTGCATATATTGAGCACAAATTGTTACTCCCTTTAGGTCATCAGCAGAGTTTGTGCTTGATCCCTGCTAGCACTGATTTTTGAGAAATTCTTTTGTCCTCTACAAGGTTGTCTCCCATTTGATATGGTGATGACCTAAAATTCCCCGCAAAGTTGATGGTGTAGATCCTCGACAGATCTTTTCCTTTTCCCCAGCCATGATTGAGCCTTTGAGATAGATAATTCGCGTCCATCACTTACCTCTCTTTCTCCAATTGATTTTCTCCTGTTGAGATTGGCTGAGTGTTGTATTGATGATTCAGACCAATGATGTTTGTATCCTTTGTGATCGTTTTATCAGCATAATCATCATATATACATATACATATACACATACATTCATAGATTTATTTATTATATTATTGCACTTTGTGATTCATTATTTCTCTGATCCTCTGCTATGGTGGTCTCTTTCCCCCCGCGCAGTTTCAGTGTGTCTGTCCTCTTTCAATTGTAGAGTGTCAGCCCTTTAAGCAGAGAAAATTTAACCTTTCTCATTCCCCACTGAGCTATTTCCTCGTGGATAATTATTATTTCAGCTTCCTCCACAGTTGATTATCTAGATGAAACCACTCCCCCTAAGTTATATCCTTATTGGGTTGAGTCTTTGATTGACCTTTTCTTTGTAGATCTTGCCTAGATAGATGCTTTTGGGTCTCCTGAGAGTCTGTTACCCAGTAACTGGTAATATTCTTCTCAATTTATGAGTATTTTACTTTTGCCCAATACCCGATAAAAGTAATCTATTTCCTTTTTATCCTCAACAAATTCATTTTCACGTTTCCCCAGGAAGTCTATCCTTGATATGTTCATCCTAACCGATGACGGATATTTTCTTCCCCTGCTTTGAGTCTATCCTTGATATGTTCATCTTAACCGATGACGGATATTCTCGTTTTGGTATTCTACCCAGCAAAAGGTAGTTGTAATCCCAATTTTTCCCAGAGGGTTAATCCTTGATATGTTCATCCTAACCGATGACGGGTTTCCTCCTCTTTTTGGTCTTCTTCCCAATAGTCGGTAGTTATAATTCCTATTTCTCCCCTCGGAGTTTATCCTTGATATGTTCATCTTAACCGATGACGAATATTCTTCCCTTTGAGTCTATCCTTGATATGTTTTCTGTAACCAGTGACGGATATTCTCTCTCTTGGATCTTCTGCCCAGTTGCCGGTAGTTGTAAATCATATTTTGGCTTTTCCCCAACAGTTTATTCTTACCTAGTAACTGGTAATGAATACACCTTTTGGCTTCCCTCAGTGAGTCATCCTTGATATGTTTACCCTAACCGGTAACAGATGTCCTCTCTGACAGAATTTTGTTATCTCCTTACCCAGTAACCGATAGTGGATAATATACTTCTGTTACTTTTGTGTTGAAGTTCATTTATTCCCCAGTCGAGTTTGAATGCACATTTCCTCAGTGAAATCATCATCCCCTACAAATTTCCTTTTTTTTATCCCCGACTGAGTCTTTTCATTGATTTATTTTCATGGAATCTCTCATGTCCCTTAGCAGTTTTAAGGCGTAGCCTGACCTACACACAACCTTTTATCCCCTAGAGTCTCTGTCTTCCTAGTGAGTTTCCCTTATGGAATGCACTATGCTATTGTGGATTTTTAGTCTCTCCAGATTCTTTTCCTTTGTGGAAACATTTTCCCCACAAAGATTATTTTTAACATTTCATATCATACGCATCACGAGGTCTCTTAAGGACCAAAATTGTTTCTATGTTGTTATTTAAGTCCATTATACTGAGTCGATATGAAGATTTTAACCTTCATCTCCTCAGCCAGAACGTCCTTAAATAGGGGCAGCTGTAAGACCCAAATTTTCACTCTAAGATCCCTCATGCTATCTCATCATATGCATTAGCATTGGGATCACAACTTGGCATCCTCCTCACCCCTCATTCATTGGGTTTGCATTAGGAGAGGTCACCAAGCACATTTGGTTGTATCATACTTTGTTTTTCTTTTTACTAACCAAAATACCAAAAATATGTCATTTTATAGTGAAATTCTAGTAACAGACTATCGATGTCACACTGGATGTTATGACATCCAATTCTGCGCAGAAAGGAATGATGCAGAAAGTAAATGTAAAGGGCAGTAAATAACACAGAGAATTGTTTACCCAGTTTGATGACAAACACACCTACGTCTGGGGGCTACCAAGCCAGGGAGGAAATCCACTATA
Source organism: Lathyrus oleraceus (assembly GCF_024323335.1). Lineage (NCBI taxonomy): Eukaryota > Viridiplantae > Streptophyta > Magnoliopsida > Fabales > Fabaceae > Lathyrus > Lathyrus oleraceus. The sequence continues at coordinate 242,551,586 of NC_066581.1, forward strand.
AGAGGTATTAATTCAGGACTTAAACCAACTGTTTAATCCTATCACTTAAGACCTACCCAATGGAATTTCAATCTAAACTAAGACCTGAGTTCCTACTCACTCCCCCTCAATCACAATAGTGATTACAACCTTTAATAAGTTTAAAGTCAGTGGTGAAGTTATACTTCAAACAACTCTTTATTGTGCTTAAAAGCTTTAATCAAGAAACACAACAGTCACGCTTAAAAGCTTAGAGTGACACAACAACTACAACTCAATGAACACCTTAGTCCAATGCAATCATCTAGGTGATAATTGCTTGGCTCACAAGTAAAACCTAATACAAGACACAATAAAAGTACAGCAAGGAAATACAATTATTAATTAATTCTTGACACTTCGAACCCCTGAGTTGCTGAAAGTAGGATTGCCATCCTTTTATACTACAACACTTAGGCCTTGTACTTGAATTTCCTAAAATTAGGGTTAAGCAACTTAACCTAATTTCCACACATTAGGGTGCTAAGAAATAGGCTAACTGGCCTATAATTCAGTATCTGTTGTCAGGGACGAATGTCATAACATCCAGTTTGACATTAAGTAAATCCTGTATTAGCTAATCCTGCAGCATACTACTTAAGCATGTCATGACATCAGTCAAGACATCAGAGTACAGTAAGTGTTTTAACACAAAATGCAGCCAATCAAAAACATCTACAAACTCCCTCTTTGGCAAATTTTTGGCTAAAACAACTTGGCATCACAACAGAGTTCACAACAGCAGAAAGCACACATCCACGCAGAGAATCAAATTAGCTAATACACTTAGCACACATAGAAGTTAAACTTCAAACAGCAACATAACCTCTTGTTTAGAGGACCTTCAAGTTCAATGAAAAATTTGTTGTCCTGGGGTACAGGTGTTACTCCCCCTTTTTGTCAAAAATGTTGCCAAAGCAATACTTAATATTACAAACCAACAAAAAACAAGAATACACACTCTTGATCTTGCTTTACAGCTTTGATCAAGACGACACCCAATTGGTCTTGCTTCACAGCTTTGATCAAGTAGAGACACACTCTTACTTCACAGCAGGTACAACCTTATCAGATGCCATGACTTTGTGTATGACATCTTGAAACACTCCTGCATGAACATGTTCTTTAACTCCAATAGGTACATAGGATATCTCAGGTTCAGATATCCCCCATAGCATCTTGTGAACACACTTGTTGCAAGTGAAGTAACTATTATTTGTTGACCAATTAGAGCACACTTTCAATTGTTTAATAATTTGAAATATTAAACAGTACATTCCTAACATCCTTAGTTGCTATAATTCCTCAGAAAGACATATTCCCAACTTGCCCCTTAAATTTTCAAACTGAGTAGCATCCAAAGCCTTTGTAAATATGTCAGCAAGTTGTAGTTCAATTGCCACATGTTCCAAGGTAATCACTTTGTCTTCTACCAGATATCTTATGAAGTGATGTCTAATGTCAATATGTTTGGTCCTGCTGTGTTGGATAGGATTCTTTGAGATATTGATGGCACTAAGATTGTCATAGAACAATGTCATGACATTCTGAGAGACATTATACTCAGTCAGCATCTGTTTCATCCATACCAGTTGAGAAGAACTGCTTCCAGCTGCTATGTACTCAACTTCTGTAGTGGATAATGATACACAGTTCTGTTTCTTGCTGAACCACGATATGAGATTGTTTCCCAAGAAGAAACATCCTCCTGATGTGCTTTTTCTGTCATCAGCACTCCCAGCCCAATCAGCATAACAATACCTAGATAAGATAGGCTCAGATCCATGAGAATATAGCATACCATAGTCACAAGTCCCATTAATATACTTGAGAATCCTCTTGACTTGATTTAAGTGACTCACTTTGGGCTCTGCTTGGTATCTAGCACACACACCAACTGCATAGGCAATATCAGGTCTACTAGCAGTAAGATATAGTAGGCTACCTATCATGCTTCTATACAAGCATTGATCAACACTAGAACCTCCTTCATCTTTAGTTAACTTTAAATGAGTAGGTGAAGGAGTTCTTTTGTGACTGGCATTATCCATACCAAACTTCTTAACTATGTTCTTGGCATATTTACTTTGGGAGAGAAACATAGAATCTTCCATCTGTTTAACTTGCAGTCCAAGAAAATAAGTCAATTCCCCAACCAAACTCATTTCAAATTCAGATTGCATCTGGTTAACAAAATGTTTCACCATTTTATCTGACATTCCACCAAACACAATATCATCCACATATATTTGGGCAATCATGATTTTTCCATCTTCATCCTTCACAAACAAAGTCTTATCTATCCCTCCTTTTCTGTAACCATTAGTAGTCAGAAATTCAGTCAGCCTCTCATACCAAGCTCTAGGAGCTTGCTTCAACCCATACAGAGCTTTCCTCAACTTGTACACATGTTTTGGTAGGTTAGGATCACTGAACCCTTTAGGTTGTTCCACATAGACTTCTTCATTCAAGTAGCCATTTAAAAAGGCACTCTTCACATCCATTTGGAACAATTTGAACTTCATAATGCAGGCAACACCTAATAGCAACCTTATTGACTCAAGTCTAGCAACAGGTGCAAAAGTCTCATCAAAATCAACCCCTTCAACTTGAGTATACCCTTGTGCCACTAGTCTTGCTTTATTCCTAGTGATTACTCCTTTCTCATCAGACTTTTTCTTGTAAATCCACTTGGTACCAATGAAGTTAGTCCCTTCAGGTCTTGGGACTAACTCCCATACTTCATTCCTTTAAACTGCTCCAGTTCATCTTGCATAACATTGATCCAATATTCATCAATCAGAGCTTCTTTCACATTCTTAGGCTCAACCTTGGATACAAAGAAGGAATTTGAGCTATTCTCCCGTGATCTGGTAATCACACCACTATTGGGATCTCCTATGATAAGTTCCTTAGGGTGGTCTTTCTGAATCCTGATAGAAGGCACCTTGTTGGATGCTTCTAACTCAAGTCCAGGAGGAGTATCCTGCACATCTTCAGTCTTGACTGATATTTCTGTTGAAGTCTCAAGGAATGTTCCAACATCCTCTATGACATTGGATTCTTCATCTTTATCATCAACAATAACATTTATGGATTCCATCAGGACATTAGTTTTGGAGTTGAAAACTTTGTATGCTCTGCTGTTAGTAGAGTATCCCAGGAATATACCCTCATCACTTTTGGGGTCCATTTTTCTTCTCTGTTCACGATCTGGAAGAATGTAACACTTGCTTCCAAAGATATGAAAGCACTTCACAGTAGGTTTCCTACCTTTCCAGATTTCATACGGAGTGGAAGAGGTTCCCTTTCTCAAGGTAACTCTGTTGTGAACATATCAGGATGTATTCATAGCTTCAGCCCAAAAGTGCATAGGAAGCTTCTTTGCATGAATCATAGCTCTAGCAGACTCTTGAATAGTTCTGTTCTTCCTTTCAACTACTCCATTTTGCTGAGGAGTAATAGGTGAGGAAAACTCATGACTTATTCCTTTAGATGAGCAGAAATCCTCAAACTTGGAATTTTTAAACTCCCTTCCATGGTCACTTCTTATTCGGATAACATTACTATCCTTTTCTCTTTGGAGTCTTATGCATAGATCTTTGAAGACATCAAATGCATCTGATTTTTCTTTGATGAAGCTTATCCATGTGTATCCGGAATGGTCATCAACAACCACATAAGCATATCTCTTTCCACCAAGACTTTCAACCTGCATAGGTTCCATTAAGTCCATGTGCAAAAGTTCCAGAGTTTTAGATGTTGTAGGATGTCCAAGCCTAGGATGTGACATCTTGGTTTGCTTGCCAACCTGATATTCTCCATAGACTTTTCCTTCATCAATAAGAAGCTTTGGGATTCCTCTAACTGCTTCCTTGGATATGATCTTCTTCATTCCTCTTAGATGAAGATGTCCAGGTCTTCTATGCCACAACTTCACTTCCTGTTCTTCCTTGGCTAAGGAGCACATTGAGGAGTAGTTTGAGACTTTAGGTTCCCATAGATAACAGTTATCTTTGGATCTGGATCCTCTCATAACTTCCTTATTTTCTCCATTTTTCACAACACATTCTTCCTTAGTGAACTATACATTGAAGCCTTGATCACATAGCTGGCTTATGCTGATGCGATTAACAGTTAGTCCTTCTACTAACAACACATTATTCAGTTCTAGAACTCCAGGACTGTCCAGCTTACCAACACCTTTGATTTTTCCTTTAGCTCCATCACCAAAGGTCACATAACTAGTAGTATGAGGTTGTATATCTACCAATAAGTTACTCATCCCAGTCATATGTCTTGAGCAGCCACTATCAAAATACCAATCTTCTCTGGTAGATGCACTTAGAGATGTGTGAGCTAATCTAGCAACCCATTGTTGTTTCTTGATGGGGGCATTATGCTTAGATGCCTTTTGCTTAGGTCTGACTTGAGGGGTCTGGTTAGGATAACCATGCAACCTGTAACAAAAGGGTTTTATGTGACCAAATCTACCATGGTAGTGGTATCTCCATCTTTGAAAATTCTTCTTTTGATAGTTAATCCTCCTGTTTCCCTGATGTTGTGACATTGGTTGGGACTTATGCTTGATTTTCTGAACTTCAGGCTTTGAGCTGTTGAGTTCAGTTGAGGATTCCTTAACAAAGCCTAAACCAGACATGGTTCCTGATTTCTGTCCCACCTTTAGAATCTCTTCCAAAGTGTCAGTTCCTTTATTCAGCATTTTGATGGATTTTGTCATTTGATCTAGCTTAGAGGTCAGCAAGGTTATCTCACCATTTAGACCATCTATGACTGTCAGACGCTTCTTCTTCTTAGCTTCCAGCTCCTTGATGAGTTTCTTCTGCTTTTCTCCTTGTATACACACTTCTGCACTTTTGACACATAGCTCTTTATATGAAGCAGCAAGTTCATCAAATGTAAGTTCATATCCACTTGAGTCATCATCAAAGGCACATACACTAGTTAGTGCAGTTCCATGTTTAGCATATTCTCCTTCAGATTCACTCTCAGAGTCTCCCTCAGACTAGGTGATAGAGAGTCCCTTCTTGTGCATCTTGAGGAAGGTAGGACATTCAGCTCTAATGTGTCTAAAACCTTCACATTCATGACACTGGATTCCCTTGCCTTGGTTGAACTTTTCTTCAGATGTTGATCTTCTACTGATGTCAGACGAAATGTTCTTGACATTTGGTCTACCTTTTTGATCAATCTTCTTTATGAACTTGTTGAACTGTCTTCCAAGCATGGCTATAGCTTATGATATGCTTTCATCACCTCTAATATTTCCTTCTTCTGAATCCTCTTCAGTATTTGATACAAAAGCTATGCTTTTGTTTTTCTTTTCAACATTCTCACACAAGCCCATTTCAAAAGTTTGGAGAGAACCAATAAGCTCATCAACCTTCATATTGCAGATATCTTGAGCCTCTTCTATAACAGTAACCTTCATGGAAATTCTCTTGGGAAATGATCTGAGGATCTTTCTTACAAGTTTTTCTTCAGACATTTTCTCTCCTAAGCCTCCAGATGTGTTGGCAATTTCAAGAATATTCATGTGGAAGTCATGAATAGTCTCATCCTCTTTCATCCTCAGATTTTCAAACTTAGTAGTCAGCATCTGGAGTTTAGACATCCTTACCTTGGAGGTACCTTCATGAGTTGTTTTGAGAGTATCCCAAACTTCTTTAGCCAGCTCAAAGTGATGCACCAGTCTGAAGATGTTCTTATTTATCCCATTGAACAATGCATTCAAGGCCTTAGAGTTTCCAAGGGCTAATGCCTCTTGCTCTTTGTCCCACTCTTCTTCAGGAATTTGCATAATGATTCCATCTTTACCTGTCTTCGTTGGATGTTCCCATCCTTTGTTGACAACTCTCCAGACCTTGCTATCCAGAGACCTCAAGAAGGCTATCATACGAGGTTTCCAGTCATCATAGTTAGAACCATCCAGCATGGGTGGTCTATTTGAGAATCCTACATCCTTGTCCATGGTACTAGAAGGTAACGTCCCTAGATCTCACCCAGAAATTAATAGGCAGGGTGCCTGCTCTGATGCCAATTGAAATTCTAGTAACAGACTATCGATATCACACTGGATGTTATGACATCCAATTATGCGCAGACAGGAATGATGCAGAAAGTAAATGTAAAGGGCAATAAATAACACAGAGAATTATTTACCCAGTTCGGTGACAAACACACCTACGCGTGGGGGCTACCAAGCCATGGAAGAAATCCACTATAAGAGGTATTAATTCAGGACTTAAACCAACTGTTTAATCCTATCACTTAAGACCTACCCAATGCAATTTCAATCTAAACTAAGACCTGAGTTCCAACTCACTCCCCCTCAATCACAGTAGTGATTTTAACCTGTAATAAGTTTAAAGTCAGTGGTGAAGTTATACTTCAAACAACTCTTGATTGTGCTTAAAAGCTTTAATCAAGAAACATAGCACTCACGCTTAAAAGCTTAGAGTGACACAACAATTACAACTCAATGAACACCCTAGTCCAATGCAATCATCTAGGTGATAATTGCTTGGCTCACAAGTAAAACCTAATACAAGACACAATAAAAGTACAACAAGGAAATACAATGATGTATTTAATTCTTCACACTTCGAACCCCTGAGTTGCTGAAAGTAGGATTGTCGTCCTTTTATACTGCTGCACTTGGGCCTTGTACTTGAATTTCCTAAAATTAAGGTTAAGCAAGTTAACCTAATTTCCACACATTAGGGTGCTAACAAATAGGCTATATGCTAGGCCTCTTAATTTTAGCACAGTTATTAGTTTCCTGGATTTTAGCGCAGCTGTTAGATTCCTGAAAAATAGCCTGAGATAAATACTGAATCAAAACAGAAAAACTAACTAGCCTACACTTCAGCATATGCTGTCAGGAATGTATGTCATAACATTCAGTTTGACATCCAGACAATAGGCTATATGCTAGGTCTCTTAATTATAGCTCAGCTGTTAGTTTCCTGAAATAATAACCTAAAATAAATACTGAACTATACCAAAAAGACTAACTGGCCTATAATTTAGTATCTGCTGTCAGGGACGAATGCCATAACATTCAGTTTGACATTCAGTAAATCCGATATTAGCTAATCCTGCAGCATACTACTTAAGCATGTCATGACATCAGTCAAGACATCAGAGTATATTAAGTGTTTTAACACAAAATGCAGCCAATCAAAAACATCTACATATAGTTTAACTCATTTGTAGGTAGTGCACATGCTCACCTAAGCTCTATCAATCTCATATATAGGGTTTGAGATCCTCAATGCAAGGAGCTCAATCAAGAAATGGTTCACATTGGCTCTAGACATCATATATGAATCGCTATGATCTTCACATGTTATTTTGAACAAGAAATCATCAAGAGTTTGGATTTTGTTTGCCTTGGAAACCCTAATTCATTTGGGTATCTTGTATGACTTCTTCAACAAGTTTCTTTAAAAATTGATCAAATATTTCAAGGGATACTTCACATTATTGAAAGGGATTTGCGATCCAAAACGCAGCGGAAATTAAAATTTCTCCTTTAGAGATCCTTACAAATGGTCATGATCAGTGATAAAATAGTTGCCTATTGTGACGATTGAAACCTTTGGTGCAGATCTCTTGTGACGATTGACACCTTTGATGCAAATCTACGGAGCGATCACGAACGTTGAACGATGACAACGCCTCTACTCAGTCCATACAAACGGATTCCTTCAATCTTAGTGCTAGCTGTTATGAATGAGGCTTTAAGAGAGAGAGAGAGAGAGAGATAGATAGAGAGATAGAGAGAGAGAGAGAGAGAGAGAGAGAGAATGAAAATAATGCAACCGCAATGAATGCTTCTGCACAAGGGTTCTATTTATAGAACCACTTGTGTGGGCTTCAAGCTAAAAAGCCACTTAAGTGTATTTTGGCCCATATCTTATAATATGCCCAAAATCACTTAAGCATGTGGTACCTTACCATATTTCGTATTCTACTTAAGTACACCGTACCTTCCGATGTTCTATAATTCACTTAAGTGCACCGTATCTTACAGTGTTCCTTAGTTACTCTATCTCTCATCAATCCGTCCTTTGTGTGTGACCCTGTAGGTTTTCGCAGCATTGGCAATTATATTAAATCACGTATTTAACATAATAAACAATGAGCGATATCTAGCAACACATCACTGCTACCCAAGACACGAAAATGTCATGTGATCTGACAAAACCTTCTGTGATAATACTTATGTGTAGACCGTGTCATCCTTGTCCAATTCAATATTGGGCCCATAGACATTTATCCTATTACGCAGGATGGGCAAATTCCATCTAGGTCACTCATGTCCCTCAGCATGCTTTGTGGAGTACCCATCAACTGTCTTTATGGTTATCCAGTTATGGACAATGTTTGATCAACAATAAAGCACTCGACTCTACATCTAGGGTCCATAGTGGTTTCAGGTCGAAGGGTGGTATACACCATTATCACCATGACAATAACTTATGACACTTTGCATAACTTTCTATATAGTATTCTCATAGCAGGTCAATCCAGTATAAATATTACTCTTAACATTCATACCTATGTTTAAGACTTGATAACTCCTTATCCATGATCCATGAGATGTGATCATCAGTCTATATACATAATAGTCTTAATGCTTTAATGTTATCCCACTTCACAATAAAGCTCGACTATGGATACTTTAAGAATAATGTCCTTATGTTTAGTGTGATCTCATGATCAAGTCACACTTGATACATTAAACGGACTAGCTATTCTAGGGACTTTATTAAACAAACATAATAAAGAAAAAACCTTTTATTATTAATAAATAATTCGATACTAGTACCAAAAGTATTGGCCTCTAGGGCTTAAACTAACAATCTCCCACTAGCACTAGAGCCAATCAGGCATACCCCTAATGCCCATAGATCTAGTATGGCCATCATGCTTCTGCTGCGCAAGAGGCTTTGTCAGTGGGTCAACAATATTGTCAAGTGTAGGTACTCTGCATATTTTCACATCTCCTCTATTTATTATCTCTCGAATGAGATGATAACGCCTAAGTATGTGTTTGGATTGTTGGTGAGATCTAGGCTCCTTAGCTTGTGCGATAGCACCATTGTTATCATAATAGAGATCAATAGGATCCACAATGCTAGGAATTATGCCAAGTTCACTAATGAACTTTTTGACCCAAACAACTTCCTTTGCTGCACTTGAGGCAGCAATATAGTCGGCCTCGGTTGTAGAATCAGCAACTGTATCTTGCTTTGAACTTTTCCAGCTCACAAAGCCACCATTTAAGCAAAACCCGTAACCATTGGAATCATGCATATTAAAGCGTCTCAGCACTTTGTCTATGTATGTACTCTGACTTAGGCCAAGTAGTTTTTGTGATCTATCTCTATAGATTTTGATTCCTAATATATAGGCTGCTTCACCTAGGTCCTTCATAGAAAAGCATTTCCCCAACCAAGACTTTACTTGTTATAGGGTAGGGATATTGTTTCTAATGAGTAATATATCATCTACATATAATACCAGGAAAACGATCATGCTCCCACTAACCTTCTTGTAGACACAAGGCTCATGTTCGTTCTTGATCCATGAGTAATACATCACCTTGATCAGTTATGAGATATCCATATCTCTCAGGTAGGTGACGTGTCCTGCCTGACCTACGCTGGTCTTGTTCTACTTGAGCAGGTTGCTCTTCCACAACTACTTGTGTTTCCTGCTCTAATTCCTCCGTAGGTGTATCAATGCTTTGTGATTCTTGAATTTATTCAAGCTCTACTTTCCTCCCACTGAGTCCTTTGGAAATAAAATCCTTTTCTAGGAAAACTCCAGTTAGAGCGACAAACACTTTGCCCTCAGAAGGATTGTAGAAGTAACACCCTCTTGTTTCTTTAGGATACCCCACAAATAAGCATTTGTAAGATTTGGGCTCAAGCTTAGTTGAAACTTTTCATTTCACATAAACTTCGCAACCCCAAATCTTCATGTAAGACATATGTGGTTTCTTACCACTCCATATCTCATATGGTGTCTTCTCTACCTTTTTGGATGGAACACGGTTAAGTGTGTAAGCTGCTGTCAATAGTGCATGTCCCCAAAAGGAGTTTGGAAGATCGGCGTGACTCATCATGGATCGGACCTTGTCTAACAGGGTTCGATTTCTTCTCTCAGATACACCATTCCATTGAGGTGTTCCAGGAGGAGTAAGTTGGGATAAGATCCCACACTCTTTCAGATGGTCATCAAACTCTAGGCTTAAATACTCACCACCTCGATCTGATCGAAGAGTTTTAATATTCTTACCTAGTTGGTTTTAACTCGTTAGGTTTCACCCTTTTAGCATTATTGTTATAAATAGGCATTTCGAGATCAAGGACATATAGTCCATTACTCATTTGTGCAGTAGCATAGAATATATCATTCAAATAAATTGAGCAACAATTGTTCTTTATTATAAATGAAAAACCAAACTTGTCCAAACAAGAAATGGAAATAATATTCCTGCTAATTGCAGGTACATAATAACAGTTCTCTAACTGAATTATTAAACCACTAGGTAAAGTCAATACATAAGTTCCTACGGCTAAAGCAGCAACCTTTGCTCCATTGCCAACTCGTAGGTCAACTTCACCTTTTGCAAAATCTCTACTTCTTTTTAGCCCCTGCACATTTGTACAAATGTCAGAACCGCATCCAGTATCTAATACCCATGATGCAGAAGTAGATAAATTTATTTTAATAACAAAAATACCCGAAGTTGAAGTCTCTACTCCATTCTTCGTATCTTCCAGGTACTTTGGACAGTTTCTCTTCCAGTGTCCGGTCTTACCGCAATGGAAGCAGGTGCCTGCCTTTGCTATGCCTCCACTAGGCTTCAAAGCAGGAACAGTGGGTCTGGGTTTGGCAACTTCCTTACCTTTCCCTTTATCACCCTACTTGATGGGCCTTTTGTTCTGTCTCTTTCCATTTCTGATCATCAGAATGGAATTCCCTTTTGACTTCAGGTTCTGCTCAGCAGTCTTTAACATGGCTAGCAAGTCAGGAAGAGATTTGTCCATATCATTCATATTGAAATTTAGGACAAATTGACTGAAACTATCTGGCAACGATTCCAAGATCAAATCAGTTTGCAAGTTCCTTTCCGAGGGAAAAACCCAACCTTTCAAGGTTTTCCACATACCCAATCATCTTGAGCACATGGGGACTTACAGGGGCTCCCTCAGCTAACTTGTCTTGAAAAAGGGCTTTTGAAACTTCAAACCTCTCATGCCTTGCTTTCTCTTTATAGAGCATCTTCGCGTGTTCGATCATATCGAACGTTGCCATGTTCTCATGTTGCTTTTGCACTTCTGAGTTCATGGTAGCTAGCATGAGACAAGCAGTTTCATTGGCATCATCAACATGCTTCTTATAAGCATCTCTTTCTGCCTTAGGTGTAGAACTGGGAGGTTCCTCTTCAGGAACAGGTTTCTCCAAGACATACAACTTTTTATCATGTTTGAGGACAATCCTCAGATTTTGGTGCCAATCCAAAAAAATTGTCCCAGACAATTTTTCCTTGTCAAGGATTGATCGCAAAATGTTTTTAGAGGTGTTTGTTGTCATGGTAATCTACATGAGAATTAATGAAAATATAAGTATCAATAACATATTTAATTAGGCCTTTAATTAAATATGCTCCCACTATTTTACTCAAAACAAATGACCCTCATCATTTGATTCGGAAAATCCCGTTGGAATATTTTCTAGTGAGTCGAGATCCATATTTCACTTTGTTCTAAGTTCGTGTAGGCGGATTACACAAAACTAGGTTATTTAGGTAGGAACTCCTTCCAATTGTATCTCATACAACTCTCGAAAATTTCAGTTGGGTGAATAACTCCTTATTCTAATCCATCATATGGATCATTTCCAACTCTTGCTTCTAAACATATATAATCTTATTATAATTTGTTTAGTTAAGTTTGACCCATTGTTTTAGCAGTTAGATATTACAATTATCCCATCGCACCTTACTAATATAGAACATGCACCTCGCGTAGGCGAAACCTACATTATCTGATACTAGTCTTGATGAGTGCTAAAACTTGGAAAGCATAAACTTAATATTTTAATTTGAGGGAATTGCAATTATTCTGATCTCACCGGCTTATTTATCATATAAATCGTCTCTCACATGCATCAATATACATTCACATGCATCAACATACATAATGAAACAGTTATGGCCCCTAGCGCAATTTTTCTCCCAAGCCAATGAGAGAACCTAAGCTAACCTAATAATGATCTAAGCTTCTCCAAGCAAGATCTTCAAGGTTGTCCTCCTTTGATATTGAATTCTTCTCTTTCTTCATAACATTGTCCTCCTTTGATATTGAATTCTTCTCTTTCTTCATAACATTACATTATAGAAGAAATTCGTTTTACATACGAGGGATTGAGATGAGAAAAGAAGTTACATTAAGAGATTAAAAGGAGAGGCACGACACGCAGGTCGTATTTAAAAACCCAAAACAAAATAAAGGAAAACTCAGGCCATAACTGATCACCACAAGGCAATAATAATAAACACATTGTTATTATTAATTTTAATTCCTTTAATTAATTAAAACCAAATTAAATTTCGGAGACCGATCATACTACGCAGAGTTAGCCAGGGGTCCGCTGGCTGGTCAGCGGGAACGGGGTTTCCGCTGCCCGGTCAGCGGACGGTGGTTTCGCTGACCGGCGTCGTTTTGCATCAACACAACTTAAATTTCGGCGACAAAAATTTTAATGAACAATTCATTTGAAATCGACGTCGTTTTGCATCAACACAACTCTTGTGCAATCACAAAACAGAAACCCCGAGAATTCTGACTCTATGAATGTGACGACCGTCACAAGCATGTTACGACCGTCATGTCCAGCTTGTTACGACTGTCACAGGCCCATGACGAACGTCACACGGCCAAAATAATAGTAACGCCTAGAATTTTGGATCTGTGAATGTGACGACCGTCACAAAGCATGTGAAGACCGTCACATCCAGCTTGTTACGATCGTCACAAGTCCATGACGATCGTCACGCGGCCAAAAAACCAGCTTTGAAACCGTCAACAGACGTGTTCCAACAAGCCCTCAATCCATAACTCTTTGATGGCACAACCCTTGCGCCGTCACTAACCCTAATGAACCAATTTCAGACTGTCAAACACACCTCGATTGTTGATTCAGTATGATTGATCAACAGGTCATTGCTTCACCATACTAATGTCGGATTCCGAAGCAAATGACCATTGATCGCTCAAAGGAAAACAACCATTTAGTGTTTGAATGAACAAAACAAAAACAATATATCATATATGCCGTACTTTGCATTAGGATTACTTATATCATATATAAGTTGATCGGTCTCAATTGCGTAACCTATGGACGATCGATGTATCGCTGCTTCACCATACTAATGTCGGTTCCGAAGCATAGTTAACATCAATCATCCAAATCGTACACACATGATGCCAAATTTAATTACTCTTTTATTCTTTGATTCATTGTGTCTTTTAATCATATTAATGCAGAAAATAAACAGCTATCTGATGCATGGTTTCGTAAGTGGCTCTGATACCACTGAAGGGGAATTCCAATCCAAAACGCAGCGAAAATTAAAATTTCTCCTTTAGAGATCCTTACGAGTGATCATGATCAGTGATAGAATAGTTACCTCTTGTGACGATTGAAACCTTTGGTGCATATCTCTTGTGACGATTGACACCTTTGATGCAGATCTACGGAGCGATCACGAACGTTGAACGATGACAACGCCTCTACTCAGTCCACACGAACGAATTCCTTCAATCTCAGTGCTAGCTGTTATGAATGAAGGCTTTGAGTGAGAGAGAGAGAGAAAGAGAAAACAAAAATAATGCAACCGCAATGAATGCTTCTGCACAAGGGTTCTATTTATAGAACCACTTGTGTGGGCTTCAAGCTAAAAAGCCCACTTAAGTGTATTTTGGCCCATATCTTATAATATGCCCAAAACCACTTAAGTGTGTGGTACCTTACCATATTTCATATTCTACTTAAGTACACCGTACCTTATGATGTTCTATAATTCACTTAAGTGCACCGTATCTTATAGTGTTCCTTAGTTACTCTATCTCTCATCAATCCGTCCTTTGTGTGTGACCCTGTAGGTTTTCACGGCATTGGCAATTATATTAAATCACGTATTTAACATAATAAATAGTGAGCGGTATCTAGCAACACATCACTGCTACCCAAGACACGAAAATGTCATGTGATCTGACAAAACCTTCTGTGATAATACTTATATGTAGAATTACCTTTTTGCCCTTATGTCTATATTGAACACAAGGCATAGACCGTGTCATCCTTGTCCAGTTCAATATTGGGCCCATAGACATTTATCCTGTTATGCAGGATGGGCAAATTCCATCTAGGTCACTCATGTCCCTCATCATGCTTCGTGGAGTACCCATCAACTGTCTTTATGGTTGTCCAGTTACGGACAACGTTTGATCAGCAATAAAGCACTCAACTCTATATCTAGGGTCCATAGTGGTTTCAGGTCGAAGGGTGGTATACACCATTATCACCATGAGAATAACTTATGACACTTTGCATAACTTTCTATATAGTATTCTCATAGCGAGTCAATCCAGTATAAATATTACTCTTAACATTCATACCTATGTTTAAGACTTGATAACTCCTTATCCATGATCCATGAGATGTGATCATCAGTCTATATACATAATAGTCTTAATGCTTTAATGTTATACCACTTTACAATAAAGCTCGACTACGAATACTTTAAGAATAGTATCCTTATGTTTAATGTGATCTCATGATCAAGTCACACTTGATACATTAAACGGACTAGCTATTCTAGGGACTTTATTAAATAAACGTAATAAAGAAAAAGCCTTTTATTATTAATAAATAATTCGATACTAGTACCAAAAGTATTGGCCTCTAGGGCTTACACCAACAATTATATCATATTATGCATATATGATCCTCCATGAGTCTCAAAAGTCAAGAGAATCTCAAGCTAGCAAGTTGGTTCATGGTGGTTGACCAGAGAAAGTCAACTAGTCAAAACTGGGGTTCCCTAGACCCTATCTGCTACAATTTTTGTCATATGAAAATGATTCCAAGAGAAAAGTTAATATAAATGATATTCCAAACAACTTTCGCGTTGAATTCAAGAGCTAGTTTTGCTCGGAAAGTCATTTTTTATGGTGAAAGATTATAGGTCATTTTGTCTAAACCCTAGTATGGAGGGCAACTTCCCAAGACCATAACTTGCTCCATTTTTATGATATGAAAGCCATTAAAATTTAATGATCAACTTCAAGATGTCTAATTCAACCTTTATGTTTGTAGGAAGTGAAAATTCATCTTGCAAAATCATGTTCCAAGAGGAAATATTATAGGTTATTTTGGGCCAATACCATTGAATAAGTGATTTTACTCAACATCTAAAATGCATAACGCCTTCATGCCAAATCCAAATGAGGTCAAATTTGCGACCAATTTGAATAGGTTTAAAATATCAATAACTTTGATGAAGGAACGTTTCTAATTTGAAGTCCATATGAAGAGTTATTCAAGGTGGAAGAAGTGAACATTTGACTTGGGACTTAGAAAAGTTTCAAATATGTTTGATTTCCCAAACTTCCACCTCCAAATTCATCATGGTCCTAACTTCAAATAAAAATGTTTTCAAAATGTCCAATATCATCTCATTTGGACAAAGTATGAGGTACTTGCTCATGGGTGTAAGTTGAAGAACCATTTGGATAATTTCAAGTTCCAATTTCCACACACACTTGCATGAGCTTCTAACATGATTTCAACATATTGTACACTGGACTTTGGATTAGATTGCATCATTTCATGGGCCTCATGCACGCCCATGGATCCATGCAAGGGAGAATTTGAAAATTTGCCAAATTTGGAAGTGTGCAAATATCATTCACATTGGCTATAAATAGGACCCTTGATGATCATAAATGGGATCCCTCTTGCCCAAGCTTCAACCCCCTTCTTCCCCAAACACCATTGAAAGGATAATCTTGAAGGTTTCTTGAGAAATCGGGTTTCAATTCTCGTTTTTTTTAGGATTGAAACTCCAAGAGTTCAAGCTTTCTAACCATTCAAATCATCTTCTACAAGCTTCTAGAGTCAAGCCAAGCCAAATTGGAAGCAAGATCAAGCTAATCTGAAGCTCCTCGAAGGTGAGATTTCAGAAACTTTTCTTCTTCGATTCTCCCTCATTTCTTATCTATTTTGATTGATTGTTGGTTTGCCGAAGTCCTACCAATGTAGGCAACAAGCTTGAGTTGCTTTGAGGTCAAATCGAAATAACTCAGTTCATGATCCTCAAAATTCAAATCCCTGTATCTTTTCATATACTTGGAATTGGATAAAATTGAGGCCAGATTTGAGTTCCTGAGCATTTTTTCTTTAAATCAATGTCTTGCTTTTTCATTTTGGTGATGGTTGATGGTGGACCAGTCCGGTGAGGTCCACCGATGAAGAAGATCGGAGCTCTGGCTCTGGTGATGTGTTGTCATGCATCTAAACCATATGATCCTTTTAAAACGTTTTAATCTCTCGCGTTGTTTCTGAATACCAAGCCTATGCCACGTTGACTGCAGTGCATCAACAAACGCCCGCTTTCGTCCACCTGATATGCCACCACAATTAATGAGGGAGATCAGATGGCTCTCATTTTTTGAATTTCTAAATATTCCATTTAATTGCTTATTTTTGCTTAATTCATATTAATTTTATTATTAATCCAAAAAATATGGGACTTTCACAAAAAAAAATTCAAATATTTTTCTGTTTCATTTTCTGAATTAAAATTATTTTTGGATTAATATTGATATTTTTCATGATTTAATTGATTTTATGCATATTTGTAATTGTTTAAAAATACTTCTGACTTTTCAAAAATAATGAAATTTTTTCTCCAAGGTCCTTTGACCTTGTTTGACCTATGATAAATCTCTTGGCCATTTATTTGGTGTTTTGAAGAGGTTTTAGGTTTTTGATCAAACATAATTTAATTTAAATGCATTTTAATTTGATTTTTAATTGTTTAACTGTGTGAAAATTATGTTGAGCCTTTTTATTGACTTGTGAAGTTTGACTATGTGCTTGGGCCTTGGTCAAGGTCGATTTGACTTTTGTTGGATTAAAATCATTAGATTCAGAGGATTGATGAAATGTACATTTCATCTCCCAATTTGTGTTTCTCT
This sequence comes from Lathyrus oleraceus, assembly GCF_024323335.1. NCBI lineage: Eukaryota > Viridiplantae > Streptophyta > Magnoliopsida > Fabales > Fabaceae > Lathyrus > Lathyrus oleraceus. Next base: position 242,568,910 of record NC_066581.1, read on the forward strand.
CATTTCCCCCTCCCTTTTCATCTTCAATCCCTTTTTATCCCATCCTTCCATTGGCCAATGACATCTCAATATCCTAAGGCTAATTGGTTCATCAATACCTTTGTTATAGATGAACCAATATAAGTATGGATGAGATTAGGTTCATCCTTTGATCATTTTTCTTTTTTAGTGTGGTATGTTTTAGGAGTGCGGTTAATTATACCATATCTCTAACATGTTTTAACACAAAAAATTTTATTGCCCGGCCTCAGATAGTTGTGACTTCTACATAAGTCCAATTATGATTGCTTAACATAGCGCTAAATTTTGACCAAAAGGCATAACATTCTAGTAAGTGAGATTGTAAGTCTCCCCCCTTTCATGGTATTGTGTGGAAACTTAACCTTCTTTCCTTATTTTGGAAGATGTCTTGGTTCAAGGATCCATGCTTGTGTATAGAGGGTTGAGTGTTATCCAAAGAATGACTTAAACAATTTAAAAGCAAAACTCCACTAACGTCTAATCAACTAACATTTGACTAACTTTTATTATCTTTCTCTTAATTTCAAGTTATTTACTTTATGCAATTTAAATTCAAGTCATTTACCATTTTCCATTTTACATACCATTTAACTTGTTTATGTTTATGCCATTTTTACTTTGCTCACTTGAGCCATATATTATGATTATATATATATTTGTTTGTGTACCTTGTTTGTGCTTGCTGTCTTAGAACCTTAAAATACTTAATAAACGGCAAAACCCCCTAAAAAATGTTTATATGGACTGTTGGATTTGATCTGAGCTTTGGACTTAAAATTAGGCAACATTCCATATGCAAAAGGACTTGGCCAATTCCAACATTTCTGAAACCAAGTTCTTGTGATTTGAATTCTCATCTAATGCAAGTGTTGAGATTCACATGAGTTCATCTGCTACATGGTCTTGATGCAAATGTTACTTTAAACATGTGTCTAATGCCTTATTCTGAGCCATTCAAGGAGTATGTCATCTGATACATGGGGAAGATTTTGAAGAAGACTATGGAGTTGCTAGCTTCGATGTGGCTATCTTTATTTGATGCCTTGTTCTTCATCTTGATTGCTTATTGATATTGCTTGATTTAGAGTCCAAAGGAAAAGTGGGTTTCTATATGACATTCTTGCCTATTGGATTGCATCCCATTGATCAGATCTTTTCAACTCTTAACTTTTAAATTTTTGCTTAGGATAAGTCTCTTCATCTCCTCCCACTTAAAATTCAAATCTCTTACCCTTTTCAAAACCTTCTTTTCCTGGGATTTCTAAAATTAGACTTTATTGCAAACTAGAAACTTTGGCCTTATGCCATTGCATTTTTGAACTCTTTTTCTTAATCAAACTTGTAAATGAACTTAAGCATATTGACTTAAAATTTTTGTTAAAAGCAATTCACTCACTTTGAAATTGATACCAGGAACTACGAGGTTTTGATCCCTCAGTTTATGTTGGTACGTAGGCACAAGTCCGAAGGTCTTGTCAAACACAAAAATATAATTAAAGAATTCTTTTTTCATCCCCACACTATATTTATTGCAAACATCTTTTATACCAAAAACACATACACATATAAAAAAGGGCTCCCTAGGAGTACCTAGGACACTTTGGGTGCTAACACCTTCCCTTTGTGTAGCCAACCCCCTTACATGTAATCTCTGGCATTTTATTAGTTTTGATTTGAAAACTTCTTATCTTTGGGTTTTGTTCCTACTTTTTCCTTTTCCTTTGGAAACAATAAAAGCGCGGTGACCACTCTGGTTTTATTGACGTTAAGTTTATCCATAGCTTAATGATCAATAATTTACTGTTGCAGTTGGTGTTTCTTTCTGTAAGAAAAAACCCTTTATTCTGAACCCGGGGCAGGGTAGTTTTCAGTTTATTTGGTTATGCATTCGAATCTCAAAAGAATCATTATGAACTCCGAATAGGTGTAACCATATACTTTTCTTCATACACATCAAGAAGTGTCGAAGTAGTCATGAAAAATACAAAGATATTATGGTTGTTGCTCAATAACAAATGACATGGAAGTCATAATCAGTAGAAAAAGAAGGGAAAAACCCAGTAAGTTGAACACCAAGAAGACTACTTAGGAAAAAATGAGGGCATCCTGGTGGACTGAGAGTTCAAAAGAACCAGTATAGGACAAAGATAGGGAAAAGAAGAAAAAATAAAAATAAATAAAGATGAAAATAGGTGACCATCATACCAAGAACCAAAGGGTCACCAAAATTCCTGACAGAATCAAGTCCAGTGATTACCAAACGAAGATAGGTGACCGGCACCTCAAATGAATGACCATCATTGGTTCACAAGATACAATGTTCACACCTTCAATTTTATCGGAAGTTGAATGTTGTGTCGATTTAACTTAACTTAGGACTAGAGATCATCACGAAGAAGGGGTGGGTTAAAATCAAAACTTTGAGCCTCATATCCTTTTGTTCAAAAAACCATGAACTAGGCTATGTTACAACCCTAAGAAGACCGAATTGAAGCAAGGTTTCTTTTTAAAGCATACTCGGCAAGGTTGTGTTAACCTAACTCGTAGATATTTGCTAATCATCTTGATTGGTATTATGTCCCAATGTCTTTCACACTTTAAATAAACCACTGATCCGTTCACTGTATATCACCTTCATTTAAATAATGATTGATTTCAAATTTTTGCATGGGTATTGCATTAAAATTACCATTTTTTGAATGAACAATTTTATATGTAAATCGACACATAGCATCAAGGAAGTTCTTCCAAAGAACAGTCAACCTAGTGCAAGTTATTTCAAGATACAGTGAATCTGGGGAAATCACTTCGAGACGCAGGAGGTCTCTCCAAGGCTCATATTGGGGCAGGTCACGTCCATAGTACATGGAAGCACAATTACAAAAGTCAGTCAATCAGAGGCATTGGGTTGCTGGATTTTGAATATTGTGGCAAGCCGTCTTAAAGTCATATTTTAGAAAACAATTCTCAATTTCTGTTCCAAGGGAAGTTTTTTCGAAGGCCCAACAGATTGGGCATAATCAAGTTCACAAAGTGTGAAACAACTTAATGATCACCATGATTTAAGAAAGTCAGAGGTTGCTACTCTTCCAACGACAAAAGTCCTCATTGGAGCCCGCCAGACGGTAAAACATGAATTTTAGTTTTGCAAACCATCTTCACGGTGTCAAAATAATTCAAGGCTTATGGTGTCGGGGAATCAGAGTTGGATACCCACAAAAATGCATAAACTAATATATTCATGCATTCACATTCATTTTTCATATCATGCATAAAGCATACATGCATAAACCTCAGTCAGATTCAACATCCTCTCAAGGAAATTCAATGTAATCCTCAGCAGGATCAAGATTCAAGAGTTGTCCTAAAGAGTAGAATAGTTATTTTCTCAGTGCAAGTTGCTTTCAGAAGTCGATCATTGTTAGTGATAATTTTCAAGGATAGTTTTCTTCCCCAACGAGGTGATTGATATTCTCCTAATTGAACTCTGGTGTCAATGAAATTTCAGCTTGCTTTCCCTAGTAGGTATCTCCCCACAGAGTTTCCTCTGGAATTTTCTCCAGCAAACTTCATGAACTTACCAAACGAGTTTCATATCGATAATATTTGTTAAGAAAGGTATCCCTAACAACATTATCCTTAGCAAGTCTCTCAAAAGTATTTGTCTATGATAAACATTTCTTCACAAGGATAGCTCAAGCTAGAAACCTCCCTAGTGAGTCTAATAGACAAGATCTCCATAACAGACAAGCTCTACTAAATGATTCTCAACATATCCCAAGCACATCTACTGATTTTGCTCCTCAAGCAGAGGTTACCCTATAAACTGTTGTTATAACTTTTACTTTGTAGATCTTCCCTAGTAAAGTTTTCTACAAAGGGAGTCCTTTTCCAATGTTTTCAGAACCGGCTATCAATGCCCGTCAACCCCCGAGTTGATATGTTCTCGACCCCCGAGTCAATGTCGCTTTCTTTATTTTCTCGACCACTGAGTCGATGCTCTATTTATTTTCTCGACCCCGAGTGATGTTGTCGGTGTTTTTTCAATCCCTGACTTGATATGTTCTCGACCCATGAGTCGATGTCGTTGTATTTAAAATATCTTTTGACCCCTAAGTCGTTGTTGCTTTAATGTTTCTCAACCCTTGAGTTGATAGCTTATCATAATCCTCAACCCCGAGTTGAATTGTGTCTTTATTTTCTTGACCCCAAGTCGATGTCACTGTCTTTATTTTCTCGACCCCCGAGTTGATGTCACTGTCTTTATTTTCTCGACCCTAGAGTCAATTTCAATGTCTTTATTTTCTTGACCCCGAGTCTATGTTAATGTCTTTATTTTTCTCGACCCCTGAGTTGATGTCACTGTCTTTATTTTTCTAGACCCCTAAGTTGATGTCACTATTTTTATTTTCTCGACCCCTGAGTCGACGTTGTCTTTGTTTTCTCAACCCCCGAGTTGATAGGTTTTTGACCCCTGAGACAATGCCATTGTATTTATTTTCTGAACCCCTAAGTTGATATGTTCTCGACCCCTGAGTCGATTTTGTCTTTACTTTTGACCCCCGAGTCAATGTTGGTGTCTTTACCTTTGCCAACCCCGAGTTGATGTTGAAATTCTAGTTAACAGACTTTCGATGTCACACGGGATGTTATGACATCCAATTCTGCGCAGACAAGTATTATGCAGAACTTTAAAACGTAAGTGCAGTAAATAACACAAGGAATTGTTTACCCAGTTCGGTGTCACACACACCTACGTCTGGGGGCTACCAAGCCAGGGAGGAAATCCACTATTAGTAGTATTAATTCAGACCTTAAACCAACTGTTTAACCCTATCACTTAATACCTACCCAATGCAATTTCAATCTTACTCTAAGATCAGAGTTCCTACTCACTCCCCCTCAATCACCTCAGTGATTACAACCTTTAATTATATTAAAGTTTATAGTGAAGTCACACTTCAAACAACTCTTGATTGTGCTTAACAGCTTTAATCAAGATACACAACACTCACGCTTAAAAGCTTAGAGTGACACAACACTTACAACTCAATGAACACCCTAGTCCAATGCAATCATGTAGGTGATAATTGCTTGGCTCACAAGATACACCTAATACAAGACACACACAAAAATACAGCAGTGAAGTAAATGGAACAATAAAATCTTCACGCCTAAAATCCCCGAGTTCTGGATGAAGGATTGCCATCCTTTTATATTGCAGCACTTGGGCCTTGTACTTGTATTTCCTGAAATTAAGGTCAAGCAAGTTAACCTAATTTCCACATATTAGGGTACTAACAAATAGGCTATTTGTTAGGTTCATTAATTGTAGCTTAGTTGTTAGTTTCCTGGATTTTAGCTCAGCTGTTGGATTCCTGAAGAATAGCCTGAGAAAACTGCTGAAGCAGAAAAACTAACCAACCTACAATTTAGCATATGCTGTCAGGAATGAATGTCACAACATTCAGTTTGTCGTCCAAGGCATAGACCATATGCTAAGTCTGTTATTTTCCTGAAAACAGACTGTATAAAGTTGTTGTACTGTAAAGGACCAATCCGTCCATACTTCAGTATCAACTTACATTAATAAATGTCAAAACATCCAATTTGACATTTACACAATTAACCTTATGCCAAGTCTGTTATCCTCCTGAAGAACAGACTGAGATACATACTGAAATGTAGCAGAAAACCAACCTGCCTATTATTCAGTATATGTTGTCAATGATGAATGTCATAACATCCAGTTTGACATTCAGACAGTAGGCCTTGTGCCATGTCTGGTATTCCCTTGATAAACAGACTGAAAATAAATACTGAGTTATAACAGAACACCAATTGTTCTATTCCTCAGTATCTGCTGTCAGGGATGAATGTCATACCATCTAGTTTGACATTCAGTAGATCCTGTATTAGCTAAGCCTGCAGCATACCACTCAAGTGTGTCATGAAATCAGTCAAGACATCAGAGTACAGTTAGATGATCTAACACAAAATGCAGCTAATCAAACATCTCCAAAGCAGGTCATGACATCAGTGAAGACATTAGAATCCAGCTAGTGTTTTAACATAAAATGCAGCCAATCAAACATCTACAAACTCCCCCTTTGGCAAATTTTTGGCTAAAACACTTTGGCACAACAGAGTACACAGCAGCGGAAAACACACATCTAGCAGTAAAAAAACTAGCTAATACACTCAGAGCAGCAGCACACTCAACACACATAGAAGTTAAATACAAACTTCACATATCAGCACACACACACAGAAGTTAAATAAAAACTTCTAACAGCAGCACACATAAACACACTCACACTCATAGAAGTGGAACATCAGCTGCAGCACAACCTCTGGATTAGAGGATCTTCAATATCATTTTAATTAATCTGTTGTCCTGGGGCATCACAGGTGTTACTCCCCCTTTTTGTCAAAAATGTTGCCAAAGCAACACTATAAATTATAGACCAAAATAAACAGAAGTACACACAACCTTGTCAGAAGCACAATCTTGATTTTACTTCACAGTTTTAATCAAGAATACCCCCTCTTGATCTTGCTTTACAGCTTTGATCAAGACAGCACCCACTTGATCTTGCTTCACAACTTTGATCAAGTAGTCACACACTCTTGCTTTACAACAGGTACACCCATATCAGATGCCATGACTTTGAGTCTGACATCTTGAACCACTCCTGCATGAACACTTTCTTGAAGTCCAGCAGGCACATAGGCTGTCTTATGTTAGGATATCCCCTTAACATCTTGTTACCACACTTGCAGTAAGTAACATAGCTGTGATCTGTTGTCCAGACATAGCAAACTTTCAATTGTTTAATAGGTTGAGATATTAAACAATACATCCCAAACATCATTGGTTTCTATAAATCCTCAGAAAGGCATATTCCCAGTTTGCCCCTTAAATTTTCAAACTGAGTAGCATCCAGAGCCTTTGTGAATATATCAACAAGTTGTAGTTCAGTGGCTACATGTTCCAAGGTAATCACTTTGTCTTCCACCAGATCACTGATGAAGTGATGCCTAATGTCAATATGTTTGGTCCTACTGTGTTGGATGGGATTCTTGGAAATATTGATGGCACTGAGATTGTTACAGTACAAAGTCATGACATTTTGAGAGACATTATACTCAGTAAGCATCTGTTTCATCCACACCAGTTGGGAACAACTGCTTCCAGCTGCTATGTATTCAGCCTCTGCAGTGGATATAGATACACGGTTCTGTTTCTTGCTGAACCATGATATGAGATTGTTTCCCAAGAAGAAACATCCTCCTGAGGTGCTTTTTCTGTCATCAGCACTCCCAGCCCAATCAGCATCATAATACCCAGATAGGACAGGCTCAGAGCCATGAGAGTATAGCATACCATAGTCACAAGTCCCATTGACATACTTGAAAATCCTCTTGACTTGATTTAAGTGGCTCACTTTGGGTTCTACTTGGTATCTAGCACACACTCCAACTGCATAGGAAATATCAGGTCTACTTGCAGCTAGATATGGTAGACTACCTATCATGCTTCCATCATCTTTGGTTAACTTTAAATGAGTAGGTGCAGGAGTTCTCTTGTGCCTAGCATTATCCATACCAAACTTCTTAACTATGTTTTTGGCATATTTGCTTTGGGAGAGAAACATAGAATCCTCCATTTGGTTAACTTGCATTCCAAGAAAATAAGTCAATTCCCCAACCAGACTCATTTCAAATTCAGATTGCATCTGGTGAACAAAATGTTTCACCATTTGCTCTGACATTCCACCAAAGACAATATCATCCACATAAATTTGGGCAATCATGATTTTGCCATCTTCATCCTTCACAAACAAGGTCTTATCTATCCCACCTTTTCTGTACCCACGAGAGGTCAGAAATTCAGTCAACCTTTCATACCAAGCTCTAGGTGCTTGCTTCAACCCATACAAGGCTTTCCTCAACTTGTTCACATGTTTAGGTTGGTTAGGATCACAGAACCCTTTAGGTTGTTCCACATAGACTTCTTCATTTAAGTAGCCATTTAAAAATGCAATTTTCACATCCATTTGGAACAATTTGAACTTCAGAATGCAGGCCACACCTAACAGCAATCTGATTGACTCAAGTCTAGCAACAGGTGCAAACGTCTCATCAAAATCAACCCCTTCAACTTGAGTATATCCTTGAGCCACTGGTCTTGCTTTATTCCTAGTGATTACTCCTTTCTCATCAGACTTGTTCTTGTAAATCCACTTGGTACCAATGATGTTAGTCTCTTCAGGTCGTGGGACCAACTCCCATACTTCGTTCCTTTTAAACTGCTCCAGTTCATCTTGCATGGCATTGATCCAGTAGTCATCAGTCAGGGCTTCTTTCACATTTTTTGGTTCAACCTTGGATACAAAACAGGAATTTGAGCTAATTTCCCTTGATCTGGTAGTCACACCACAATTGGGATCCCCTATGATAAGATCCTTAGGGTGGTCTTTCTGAATTATGATAGACGGCACTTTGGTGGATGCATCTACCTCACATTCAGGAGGAGTCTCCTGTACTTCTTCAGACTTGACCGGTATGTCTGTTGAAGTATCAAGGAATGTTCCAACATCCTCTACGACATCGACTCCTTCCTCTTTATCATCCACAATAACATTTATGGATTCCATCAGGACATTGGTCCTGGAGTTGAATACTTTGTAGGCTCTGCTGTTAGTTGAGTATCCTAGGAATATACCCTCATCACTTTTGGGGTCCATTTTCCTTCTTTGTTCACGAACTGCAAGAATGTAACATCTGCTTCCAAAGATATGAAAGTACTTCACAGTGGGTTTTCTACCTTTCCATATTTCATACAGAGCGGACGAGGTTCCTTTTCTCAAGGTAACTCTATTGTGAACATAGCAAGTTGTATTCATAGCTTCAGCCTAGAAGTGCATAAGGAGCTTCTTTGCATGAATCATAGCTTTGGCAGATTCTTGAATAGTTATGTTTTTCCTTTCAACTATCCCATTTTGCTGAGGAGTTATAGGAGAGGAAAACTCATGACTTATTCCTTCAGACAAGCAAAACTCATCAAACTTGGAATTCTTGAACTCCGTCCCATGATCACTCCTAATTCGGACAACACAATTGTCCTTTTCCCTTTAAAGTCTAATGCACAGTTCTTTGAAGACATCAAATGCATCTGACTTTTCTCTGATGAAGCTTATCCAATTGTATCTGGAATGGTCATCAACAACCACGTAGGCATACCTCTTTCCACCCAGACTCTCAACCTGCATAGGTCCCATTAAGTCCATGTGCAAAAGTTCCAGAGTTTTGGATGTTGTCGGATGTCCCAGCTTAGGATGTGACATCTTGGTTTGCTTGCCAACCTGGCATTCTCCACAGACTCTGCCTTCATCAATAAGCAACTTTGGGATTCCTCTAACTGCTTCCTTGTATATGATCTTTTTCATTCCCCTTAAGTGGAGATGCCCAAGACGTCTATGCCACAGCTTCACCTCCTGTTCTTCCTTGGCTGAGGAGCAAATTGTGGAGTAGTTTGAGACTTTAGGTTCCCACAGATAATAGTTATCTTTAGATCTGGATCATCTCATAACTTCCTGATTATCTTCATTCGTCACAACACATAACTCCTTAGTGAACTGAACATAGAACCCTTGATCACACAGCTGACTTATGGTGATGAGATTAGCAGTTAGTCCTTTTACTAACAACACATTATTCAGTTCTGGAACTCCAGAGCTGTCCAACTTACCCACACCTTTGATTTTTCCTTTAGCACCATCACCAAAGGTCACATAACTGGTAGTGTGAGGTTGTATATCCACCAATAAATTCTCCATACCAGTCATATGTCTTGAGCAGCCACTATCAAAGTACCAGTCTTCTCTGGTAGATGCCCTTAGAGCTGTGTGAGCTAACCTAGCAAACCATTGTTGTTTCTTGATGGGGGCACTATGCTTATATGCCTTATGCTTAGGTCTGACATGAGGGGTTTGGTTAGGATAACCATGCAGTCTGTAGCAGAAGGCTTTTATATGACCAAACCTACCACAGTAGTGACATCTCCATCTCTGAAATTTCTTCTTCTGATGGTTACTCATCCTGGTTCCCTGATGTTGAGACATTGGGTGTGACCTCCGCTTGAATTTCTGAACTTTAGCCTTTAAGCGTTTGAGTTCAGCTGAGAATTTCTTCACAAAGCCTAAACCAGACATGGTTCCTGACTTCTGTCCCACCTTTAGGATCTCTTCCAAGGTGTCTGTTCCTTTATTCAGCATTCTGATGGATTTCGTCATTTGATCTAGCTTGGAGGTCAGCAAGGTAATCTCACCATTTAGACCATCTATGACTGTCATATGCTTATGTTTCTCATCCTCCAGCTCCTTGATGAGTTTCTTCTGCTTTTCTCGTTGTACACGTACTTCTGCACTTTTGGCACATAGCTCTTTATATGATGCAGCAAGTTCATCAAAGGTCAGTTCATCTCCACTTGAGTCATCATCAGTGGCACAAACACTAGTTAGTGCAGTGACATGTTTAGCAGATTCTCCTTCAGATTCACACTCAGAGTCTCCTTCAGACCATGTGACAGAGATCCCTTTCTTTTGCATCTTGAGGTAAGTAGGGCATTCAGCTCTAACGTGTCCAAAACCTTCACATCCATGACACTGGATTCCCTTTCCTTGGTTGAACTTTTCTTCAGAAGTTGATATTTTCCTGATGTCAGACGAGATGTTCTTGACATTTGGTCTACCTTTTTGATCAATCTTCTTTACGAACTTGTTGAACTGTCTCCCAAGCATGGCTATGGCTTCTGATATGCTTTCATCACCTCCAGTACTTCCTGCTTCTGAATCCTCTTCAGTATTTGATACAAAAGCTACGCTTTTGTTCTTCTTTTCAACATTCTCACACAAGCCCATTTCAAAGGTTTGGAGAGAACCAATGAGCTCATCCACCTTCATATTGCAGATCTCCTGAGCCTCTTCTATAGTAGTGACCTTCATGGCAAATCTCTTAGATAATGACTTGAGAATCTTTCTTACAAGTTTCTCTTCAGCCATTTTCTCACCTAAGCCACCAGAGGTGTTAGGAATTTCAAGAATATTCATGTGGAAGTCATGAATAGTCTCATCCTCTTTCATCCTCAGATTTTCAAACTTGGTGGTCAGCATCTGAAGTTTAGACATCCTCACCTTGAAGGTTACTTCATGAGTTATCTTGAGGGTATCCCAAACATCCTTAGCCAGCTCACAGTGGTGCAGCAGTCTAAAGATGTTCTTACTTATTCCATTGAAGAATGCATTCAAGGCCTTAGAATTTCCAAGGGCTAATGCCTCTTGCTCCTTGTCCCACTCTTCTTCAGGAATTTTCACACTGACTCCATCTTTACCTGTCTTCGTTGGATGTTCCCATCCTTTGTTGATAGCTCTCCAGACTTTGCTATCTAGAGACCTTAAGAAGGCTATCATACGAGGCTTCCAGTCATCATAGTTAGAACCATCCAGCATGGGTGGTCTATTTGTGTATCCTACATCCTTGTCCATGGTACTAGAAAGTAACTTCCCTAGATCTCACCCAGAAATTAACAGGCAGGGTGCCTGCTCTGATGCCAATTGAAATTCTAGTTAACAGACTTTCGATGTCACACGGGATGTTATGACATCCAATTCTGTGCAGATAAGTATTATGCAGAACTTTAAAACGTAAGTGCAATAAATAACACAAGGAATTGTTTACCCAATTCGGTGTCACACACACCTACGTCTGGGGGCTACCAAGCCAGGGAGGAAATCCATTATTAGTAGTATTAATTCAGACCTTAAACCAATTGTTTAACCCTATCACTTAATACCTACCCAATGCAATTTCAATCTTACTCTAAGATCAGAGTTCCTACTCACTCCCCCTCAATCACCTCAATGATTACAACCTTTAATTATATTAAAGTTTATAGTGAAGTCACACTTCAAACAACTCTTGATTGTGCTTAACAACTTTAATCAAGATACACAGCACTCACGCTTAAAAGCTTAGAGTGACACAACACTTACAACTAAATGAACACCCTAGTCCAATGCAATCATCTAGGTGATAATTGCTTGGCTCACAAGATACACCTAATACAAGACACACACAAAAATACAGCAGTGAAGTAAATGGAACAATAAAATCTTCACGCCTAAAATCCCTGAGTTCTGAATGAAGGATTGCCATCCTTTTATATTGCATCACTTGGGCCTTGTACTTGTATTTCCTGAAATTAAGGTCAAGCAATTTAACCTAATTTCCACATATTAGGGTACTAACAAATAGGCTATTTGTTAGGTTCATTAATTGTAGCTCAGCTGTTGGATTCTTGAAGAATAGCCTGAGAAAACTGCTGAAGTAGAAACACTAACCAACCTACAATTTAGCATATGCTGTCAGGAATGAATGTCACAACATTCAGTTTGACGTCCAAGGCATAGACCATATGCTAAGTCTGTTATTTTCCTGAAAACAGACTGTACAAAGTTGTTGTACTGTAAAGGACCAATCCGTCCATACTTCAGTATCAGCTTACATTAATAAATGTCAAAACATCCAATTTGACATTTACACAATTAGCCTTATGCCAAGTCTGTTATCCTCCTGAAGATCAGACTGAGATACATACTGAAATGTAGCAGAAAACCAACCTGCCTATTATTCACTATATGCTGTCAATGATGAATGTCATAACATCCAATTTGACATTCAGACAGTAGGCCTTGTGCCAGGTCTATTATTCCCTTGATAAACAGACTGAAAATAAATAATGAGTTATAATAGAACACCAACTGTTCTATTCCTCAGTATCTGCTGTTAGGGATGAATGTCATACCATCTAGTTTGAGATTCAGTAGATCCTGTATTAGTTAAGCCTGCATCATACCACTCAAGTGTGTCACGACATCAGTTAAGACATCAGAGTACAGTTAGATGATCTAACACAAAATGCAGCTAATCAAACATCTCCAAAGCAAGTCATGACATCAGTCAAGACATTAGAATCCAGCTAGTGTTTTAACATAAAATGCAGCCAATCAAACATCTACAGATGTCATCTTTATCTTGATGTTCCCTCAACCCTCGAGTTGACTTATGTCTCATTTTGTACTCGACCCCCGAGTTTATATTATATTTACTTTCTCAACCCCCGAGTCAATATGTTATAACCCCAGGGAGTCTCTTGTGTTTTAATTCCTAGAGAGTCTCTTGTATTTCCCAACAGGTTACTTCAGTCAATCACCTACATAGTATTCCTTACTGATCTACTCTCCGAAGGAGCATTGAATTGGCCTATTCAGTCCGATAGTTGAGAGTAATGCTGAGCCTTTTGGGTAGTATTGAACTTTCATTCCCAGCTAGTCTCCGAGATCTTCTCATTCCCCATAGGAGTCTACTGTCAGTTGAGAGCAACTGAATATGCCGTTATTCCCCAAAGAAAGCCTTTTGTTTATTTTGCTGCAGTTTATTTCAACCAAGAGCATTTGAATGCAATAGTTTCAGCCAAGAGCAGGTTGACATTATTTTCTTTTGTATCTTGATTCAACTAAGAGTAGTTGAATGTAGTAGTTTCATCCAAGGGCAGCTAAACACTATTTTATTTCCCAACAGTTTGCTTCAACCAAGAGTAGTTGAATGCAATTGTTTCAGCCAAGAGCAGTTGAACACTACTTTTCCCAACCATTTTGCTTCAACCAAGAATAGTTGAATACAATAGTTTCAGCCAAGAGCAGCTGGACACTATTTTATTTTACACAGTTTTGTTTCAACCAAGAGCTATTGAATGCATTAGTTTCATCCAAGAGCAACTGGGATACTATTTTTATTTTATGTAGTTTTCTTCAACCAAGAGAAGATGGATGCATTTATTATCATATAATAGTTTCAATCAGGAGCAACCAGATACTATTATATTTTGCACAAATTCATCTTCAACCAAGAGTTGTTGGACACAATCTATTTCATCCAAGAGTTGTTGGATATGACATCTTTAGCCAAGAGCAACTGAATATGATCGTTTGTTCCCCTAGGAGAGTATGCCTTCAACGAAGAACGTCTGAAGAATAGTCAAATCATTTCTTTGTAACAAATCCATACCAAAGATTGACTATCAATTAAGAGCAGTTGGACATGATTCTCTAAACCCCAGTAATTTGCATAAACATATGAGAAATCAAGAGCATTTCTTAGTTCATTTACATTCATGATTAAGGAATAAAGAGTATTTCTTAAACTCATTTGCATAGCATCTGAGAAATCAAGATCATTTCTTAGTTCATTTACATTCATGATTAAGGAATCAAAAGTATTTGTTAGTTTCATTTACATTCATGCTTAAGAAATCAAGAGTATTTCTTAATACATTTACATTCATGATTAAGAAATCAAGAGTATTTCTCATTCATTTGCGTTCATCTCTAAGAAGTCAATATCTCTTCTTAACATGCATAACATATAAGGAATCAATAGTATTTCTTAAATCACTTGCATTCTCATTAAGAAATCAAGAGTATTTCTTAATTCATCTGCATTCATATTTAAGGAGTCAAGAGTACTTCTTAACATGCATATCATTAAGAAATCAAGAATATTTCTTAAATTATCACTTACACTCATATGATTAAGAAATCAAGAATATTTCTTAAATAATTTGCGTTTATCTTTAAGAAGTCGAGAGCACTTCTTAACATTCTCATAATTAAGAAATCAAGAGTATTTTTTTAATTCATATGTATTTCATTCAATCATTTGATGGTTAAGAGATCAAAAGTATTTTTGAATCCCTTCATTTCTAAGGAGTCAAGAGTATTTCTTAGCATACATATCATTTGTCATTTCATGATTAAGAAATCAAGAGTTATTTCTTAATTCATTTTTGCATTCATTTTTAAGAAGTCGAGAGTAATTATTAACCATCATTACATTTATATCATCGGTATTTCATGAATTAAGGAATCAAAAGTATTTCTTAATTCATTCATATCATTGTCATCTGACGATTAAAAAATCAAGAGTCCGTCTTAATTCATATGCATTCCTTTTTAAGGAGTCAAAAGTACTTATTAACCTTCATTACATCCATATCCCCAATTATTTGAAAATCAAGAGTATTTCCTAAATCTCAGTGCATCCATTTCCATTACCATTTGTTGATTAAGAAATCGATAGTATTTCTTCATCCCTGTGCATTCATTCATAACCATAAGCATATCGTTCTTTTGCATAAGAGGGAAAATTTTGGGTATGTTTTATATTTAAACTATCTTTCACCATGAGGATTTTAAGACAAGAGTTCTTCATATCCTCCAATTAAATATGTTTAAATAGGAGCAACTGTCATACCCTAAATTTTACCCTAATTTTTTCACTTGTATCACCATAGCGTAATTTATCCATTTTCTCGATGACATCCATTTTGCCATCTATTAATTTAGAAGTCAAAAGACTTGATTTCTCAATCTCAGTGAATCATTTGTTTATATTGCATCGTGTTTTCAGAGGTTTAGAGGGTGACAATCAAGAGTATTATCATCATCTGAATCTTTATAGGGTAAACTATGATTGAAAGTCAGAAGTAAATGGTCCAAGGGAGATCCATTTAGATCTGATTGTTTGTTCACGATTATTCAGTCAACAATTGAATTCATTTACAAGACGTTTGCATTTTATATTTGTCATAACATACATTTTTGTTCTGCATAACGCTTGAAATCTCGCTTAAAATATTTTTCAGATCTACAAGCAGACCGATCA
This sequence comes from Lathyrus oleraceus, assembly GCF_024323335.1. Classification (NCBI taxonomy): domain Eukaryota; kingdom Viridiplantae; phylum Streptophyta; class Magnoliopsida; order Fabales; family Fabaceae; genus Lathyrus; species Lathyrus oleraceus. The sequence goes on from NC_066581.1 coordinate 242,584,717, forward strand.
AATGAATGTCATCGAGTTGGAAAACTTTAAGATGTGTTGCAAATTTCAGAGTTAAAAATTCAATTTAACTTCAGAAATTGGTTAAACGTATAAAATTTTGTTGACCGACCTCAGATAGGATGATTCCTACATGAATCGCTTTACGATTGCTTAATATAACGCTAAATTATGTAGTTTAAATTTCTGATTTTATTTAGAATCCCTTGGCTTTCTCTTGATCCTTCTTACAACGAAACCTTTTATTTAAAATTGTTTATTGAACTTGTTTTGTTAATTATTGTAATATATCCCCATTTGATAAATTGTACCCCCATTTCCATAATGTGTAAATAAGTTTACCACTTTTATTTATTTCATTGTATTAATTAAATATTAACTCAAGATTAAAATCAACCATTTTTTGAAAAGAATAAAAAAATAATAAACACTCGATTTAACGTCGAGTCTTTTTCCCAAATCAAATCCAAAGTCGAGTAATTCTCACCACATTCAAACTCTTTTCATAATCAATTTCAGACACTTGATCCAACGTTAAATCGTCTCCCTGTTTTTAAAAACTTTTCACAATAAAAATATAAGAACTGATTAGTTAAACTATAACGAAGCAATGATGCATATACAACAACTTATGTAAACATTTATCATACATGAAATTATTCACAATTTATTTTTGACTCATGTAACGTTAAGAATTATTTCTTATTAAGTGGTTTTGAAATATAGGATAATTAGTAAAGATACATAAACATGCATGTAAACTATTTATTTTTTTGGTAATTTATATATATATATATATATATATATATATATATATATATATATATATATATATATATATATATATATATATATATATATATATATATATATATATATATATATATATATATATATATATAAGCAATGATTATTAATAAATTTGAGAATTCATATATATATAGGTATTTTAATGGTGCCAATCATATTCAGAAGATTCAACCAACTTAAAACAAAAAAGGAAGAAAAATCACACCTAATACACAAACTAATATCTAATATAACTGCCAATAATCCACATTTAATATATGTCACATCTCGAAAAACATGCGATCCTTCGCGAGGCATTCGCATGCTCACGGAAAAAAATGGTTCTACTAGAGTCGCCACCAAACTTTATTTATTCAAATGAAGGAAGGGAAAATATTGAGAAATAAGCAACAAGATCGGGTGTAAAATAATCAAAGCGAGTTAACACACAAGAGTAAACATAACATCCTCAAAATCGGTTTGTGCGTAATGACAACATGAGGGGAATGGCATACACAAAGATCATAACGCGGAAAAATATTCCATTATTATATTGAAATTTCAGCGACATAACGACATATAAATGCCGAATCCGCATATTAGAAATCCAATTTACACAATGCAATGAAGTAAAACAACAACTCAATATTTATTTACAATATTCCCCGACTTATTACAATGAATCTAGAAAAAATACAAATAATCACAATTAGATCAAAAAATAAAATCGCATACCAAAGCAACACGAAACTAAAGCCAAGTCGTACCAAAACAGAATATTACATCATCCAAATGAAAACAACTCTGAGACATGTCAACAATGTTAATTAATATATGGAAATAAAAATTAGAGGAATAACGACATATAAATGATGTCGATTCCGTGAATTAAATCTGATTGCACAATGCAAGCGAAACAAAATAACAACAACTCAATATTTACATTATTGTTTACATAACCGAAATCAAAATAAACTCCACGCACGCGACATAATCTAAACCAACTAGTGTCGAATACTCATCATAACAAATCTGATTTCAACACCATAAACATAGCCAGCCCATCACAGTGCAATTATTTACTTAATTCATAGAGTCGTTATACTTATCCGAAACCAACTCAACACGGCCGAAACAAGAATCAAACCAAACAAACAACATATAATATAGAACTAAAATGTTGTTGTCATCCCCCAAAATTTACTCTTCCTTTATTACCTTTTGCTTTGTCCTATTTGCATGCATGGGATCATATAATGCATCATCATAACATTAGCACGACCATTGCATTTGGTCATTGGCTCACAAGCATGGCCACATTCTTGGTTAATCTTAACATTAGGATTTTTCACTTTTGTATACTGGTTAACTAACCAAAGCATCATAATAGATGGTACTTATTTATTCCTTTGTTCATTTAGGTGATCATGCCTTAAATAAAGACAAAACAATGATAATTTTGGTCAAGGAAGATGCAAGTTTTGGTTCTTTGATTCAAGAATGGTCCATGTGTTTATTTCTACGGCATATCACTCATTATTCAAGCCATCCTCAATATCATTCATGATTCAATAAATTTTTATTCAAGGGATTCTCATTCCATCATCATTTTGGCTTGCGATGCAAGGAAAATTCAAGTTTTCACAAGTTGACACAAGTTTGGTTGACCTAACATGCAAGTATGGCTCACTTTTGGTATAAACCTCATAACTTCTTCAATTTTAAACTAATTGACAAGCTTCTTTGAGCCAAATCTTCCTAAAGAGTCCCTCTACAACTTTGTTGCAAGGTTCAAGCATCAATTCAATATCTAAGGACCTCAATTTTGGTAGGGTCTAAGTTACCAAACTAGGTCAAAACCTTGTAATAACCCCCAGTTGGTAGTCATGCCATTTTCAACTCAAGTATCATTTTGATCCCATTCTTTTTGCATCTGGTTAAGCTTATGTCAAAGATCATTTGGCCCATGTTTGGAAAAAAATTCACGAGGGAATCAAAAGTTATGTTGTCATGAACTTGAGACCCCAAGATGCCCAAAATGTGCCAAGACTGCTTGACCAAATGCATGACCTAGAAAGTATGCCACAACCTCAACTTTCAACACTTGCCATTTTCACCTCAAGATTCCTTTTGAGTTGGTTATTTTTGCATTCAATTCATTGAAATGAGATGAACATTTGGCACAAAGAAAATCATAAAACGCATGAGTGGATTCCATTTGGCCTAGCTTCAAACATGCCAAGTTGAAATATGTTTTGCCCGATGGCCGAAAGTTGCAATTACAATTCATTTTGCATTTTAGGACCACTTGCACATGTGAAACTTGTTTCTGATTCTAAAACGCATGAAAACAAACACAAAACGACAGGTTTCAAGTGTCAATTCACGCATTTCATGTCTCATTTCACACACTTTGCAAATCATCCAAAGGATGACCTAATTCACACGAATTGGCCTCCATTTCACACGTACCTTGATCTCATCTCATTTCCTATAAATAGAGGAAGCTTTTTCCTTCATTTGCAAGCTTTAATAGCCAAAGGAACTCTGAAACCATTTGAACTAGATACCTCAAAAAACCAGTTAACCATTTCTTTGATTCAAGCTCTTTTAACTTCGAATCTTCACCCAGAATCACTCATCGACACCTTCTGAAGCATTGCCTTGGCTTGAAACTCTTTGGAACCAGATTTCTAAATTCACCATTTTTGACTTCTGAAGCTTCAACTTGAAAGGTAGATACGAGTTAAATCTTTGAACAAACAAGTTACCATTCTCTTCACCTTACTCCACTGATCAAAAGCCCTCTCCTACCATTAATTTACCCTTAGTATTTATCATTTAGTTTTACTTTGAATAACTAGGGTTCTTCGTGTTCTTGAGAAAATTATTTTTGCTTAGAGCCAATCAATGGCTCTGAAGCAAAGAGATAGGTAACATGAAGTGTTGCTAAGCTAATTCCATGCTTGGGTGTTGCTAAAAACACGAGTTCATGATGTTGTAGAAATCAAAGGGAGGTCGAAGATGAAGCTGCATCATACGTGATTCAAATCTCCTAGCCAATGGGGCAGCGCCAGTGCATTTTTTCAAATCACATAGCCGTTGGCACCTTTTTCTTTTATTTGATTTGATTTGATTTGATTACTTTTCTTTTCAAATTAATTCCTCACTCATTTTAATTTGTTTTGATCCAATTTTTTTACACAAAGTCTATAAAAATATTTGCATCACGTACATTTTCCTCTTATCTTTTTCATCATTTTTGCATTTATTGTTATTTTTATTTCATCTTTCATTTTAGTTTCCTTTTCCAATTTAGTTTTTAATCATTTTCAAACCTTTTTGCATCCAATTTTTGAGATCTACTCATGTGTAATATTTGAGACTTTGTGTAATTTTTGCAACCATTTTGATCCATTTTGATCATAGTTTGGGATTTTCTCTTTAATTTCCCTTTTTAATCATTTTTAAATACAGTTTGCTTGATTTTTGATGCACTTGATGTTTGACTTAATTTGTTGACTTGGTTAATCAACGCTTCTATATTTCAAGTCATCCATAGATGGACTTGAGGTTGATCCAATCTTCTTTGATTCAAACATGTTGATAAATGACCATTGGATCATTTTTGACACTTTGAATCAATGATAAGTTATCCCTTATTGAGTCATATGTTTGGGTCCCTTGATTTGATTGATAGTAGACTCTAAGTCAAGCGCTTGAGTTAGCTCTCACCTTGACTTTGTTCATCTACCTTCTTCTTTTACTTTGACCATTGTGTTATATGTTTTAGGAGATTAACTTGTGTTAATTCTATAACATATCTAATACATAAATTGTTATTTCCCAACCTCAGATAGGTATGATTTCTACCTAAGCCTACTTACGATTTCTTAACATAGCGCTACATTGCCCTGACACATTAATTGATCACTAACTCTTTTATCATCTATTGACTTACTGACTTTACTTTATTGTCATTTAATTCTTATAATTTAATTTAAGTCATTTACTTTTATGCCTTTACTTTATGCAATTTACTTTTATGTCTCATTCATTATCTAAATTCATGCATTATTCATTTTATATTGATCATCTTGCCTTATTCATCTTATACTTCTGATATTGTGTTTGATCTACTTGACACCATCTCAATGAATCAAAATATGATAAAATGAATTAACTTGATCCTTAAGACCCATGGTTGACCTGAAGTAATGATGCATATTTTGGAATTTAAACTTAGGACCTTGGACCTTTGCTTGATATGAGTGATTTGGCACTCAGTGACCTTGGCCCTTTTGGCTTGGTACTACTGTTGAACTATTGAACTTATGGCCTTGTCATCTTCTTTATGATTCATTTGCCTTATGCCCCTCCTTATCACATTCATCTGTTTAGGTTAGCACACATTAACACACACATGGATTTCTCTTGGTCTACCTAACAATGAGACTAGGCTCAGTACACTTGCACCCATATGGCTTTCTCTTAGGCTACCTAACAATGAAACCCTAGGCTAGTCTTTGTATGATCATGTATTGTGTGTTCTATTCATCTCATTCCCCTCTAATTTATCTTGATCGAATTCCATTTGATCAACTAGATCCCTTGACTTTTCATATTTTCCCTTTGTCTTTGTCAAGTGACCATAAGTCTCTTGGTCACTTGAAAAGGCTTGTCTTTGTTACGTTGGAGCCTAATTTCCCAAAAAGTACAAGTCCTCAAGGTCAAGCCAGAAATCAGCCATCTGCCTCATCCCCACCAAGCATCTCTGAGAACCTACTTTAATAACCTATCAAACATTGACAAGGATTGCATGCCATGAGCCTTAAGCAATAGAGATGGGGTGAGAAGGAGCATTCATATCTTCATTCTGAATATTTTGGGTACAGGATGAATGACACAGTTGCTCAGAGTATTCATCTTTATTCATATACTTTAGTGCAATTCCAGTCAATTCACTAACAAGTATGCATCTAACCCATGTGGCTCCTCTTTTCAGTTCCTTTTGGTTCAAACACCATTGCAATTTCCTTCTTGGGACACACCTTTATGGTTAAACCCCTTATTTTCGGGACACACCTCTATGGTTAACCCCCTTTCCTTTATTTCGGGATACACCTTTATGGTTAACCCCCTTTCTTCTGGGACACACCTCTATGGTTAACACCATTTCTTGGTTTTCACACCATAATTCAGGTTGACACCTTCATTGGTTATATATCCCTTTCTTGGTTTTGACACCATCCCCTTACTATGTTAGTCTCAGTGCTTTGGTAAGATCCTTGTCATGTCAGTCCTAGTGCTTTGACAAGTTCCTACTTTCTTTCCTTACCATGTCAATCATAGTGCTTTGCTAATCCCTTCTTCCGATTTAAACACCACCCCCAATCATATCCTTTCTTATTCCTAATTCTCCTAACTATGGAGCTCTTACTTCCTTATTGAACTATGAGGATACACAGGCATGAGGATGTGAATCCTTGGAGAGCACTCTTCTTTCGTTCCCCCCTTTCTCTCTCTAGTTCCACGAACTACGAGGCTCTGAGTTTCTCATTGCACTATGAGAATATGTAGGGATGAGGGACCCAATCCTCCTCGAGCACTCTTTTTCTAACCCGTTTTCTATGTTGGAGGTACACGAAGATAGAAAAACCCATTCAAGCAAGAGCATTCAAAACGGTTCCCATGGAGTACCATGGATGTGACAGGTGCTCATACCTTCCCCTTGCATAACATACTTCCTTACTCGTTTCTCTGTTCCCCTTGGGTTTTATGGATATTTTCCCTTCCCTCTTTTGGGATAAATTAATTTTTATTGCGACTCTGTTGTATGTTCGATTGTGCGACGCGTTCGGGTATATTTCGTCCTGCTTCAACTGACGACACTGCTGGGGATTGCAACCTAGTTGCTAAAAGGATTCGAGCCTAATTTTATTTTCTTTCTTGTTTGATTTGGTGTTTACTTTAATGCTTTCCTACTTTTATGTTTATTTATTGCATTCATTTAATTGATTTTGATATTTCATTTGCTAACCCATTCTGGATATCTATATTTTACTGTTATTGGGTTGGGCTAATATTACTTGAGAGAATCTATACACCCGAGCTTGAGGATACACACATTATAAACTTATGGATAGTCGTGTTGACCTGCATTTCGCGTATTGGGTTGACACGAGACCCAGACCCATACTAGATTCACTTAGGGGTACTTTTGTCATGTGAGAATTCACTACGACAAAGTATTTTTACTTGATTCCATGACTTTGGGAAGCATTTTAGGGATCACATTTTGAAGACTAGTACATACCTATGAGTGGTTTATTGGGTTTTTACAGGAAACCAATCTCCTACACACCCTGTTTCTTATGTGACGTCAAAACTTTGAACCAACATCAAGTGAATGTTCAGATTATCCAGAATGTGCTATGTTGTTGTATAACATTTGCATATCATAAATAATCATTACATCATATAACTCTCTTTGCATATGCATTTCCAGGGAATCCGAGAGCCTAGTTTGTTGACGAGTACTCAGAGATAGCATGGATCCTGGCCGAAGAGATGTGTTCAGTTACAAGTTTGTGGAACCCCAGTTGAAAGATTTGAAGGAATTGGGGACTTTCTTGGTTCTGGATCATAGAGAAGATTTCAAGAAGGCCTATGAGAATCTCCTCGGTATTCTTAACACCAAGGTGAACACTACAATAGTCCATACCCCCATGTCGTTTTATAACCCTCCCATGAGGTGTTTCACTTTTCAGGATTATTAGTTGGCTTCGACATTGGAGGAGTACTCACATATCTTAGGGGTTGGAATTAAGGATCAGGTTCCTTTTGTCAGTATCAAGGAACTACCTAAGTCTCACATTTTAGCTGAAGCTTTGCATTTGGAGAAGAATGAAGTGGAGATCAACCTTAAGCCTAAGGGTGCAACTCATGGTTTTACTCTGAAGTTTTTTGTAGAGAAGGTGCCATACCCCAATTTTGTTCGGGTACTTTAAAATTGGCATTAGCATTCATAACAAGAAATCACATCGCACAGACATGGGACAAGGTGGTACTCTTGGAGAAAGAAACTAGGGTTTTCTTATCGTTGGTATAACATATGCTTAACAAAGTATCAAAAACCTAACTCCCATATCTCTTTGCATCATGGATTTTGACCAGCTTGCATCTAGGTATCTAGAACCCATCAAAGACTCTATGATGAATGAGAGTATCATTGTGCATTTATCTAGTAATGGTATGGGGCATTATATTGGTATGTATGATTAAACCATGAATAATCAATACACTGTTTGATTGGTCATTCATTCAGTCATAAGTGGCACATCATCATATGTCACCTTATCATTTGTGGTACTCCTAAAATCACTTTAAAAGCTTACATCTCATGCAAAACATGGCTTAGTTCATAATTACATGGTTTAGAAACAAGCCCATTAGGTGGATTGGCTTACAAGTCTTGTTGGTCATTTTTTTTTGCTCATTACATCTCATTTTAGATTCATCATAAACATTGCACATCACGTTAGATCGTCTTCACCAAGTGGCCAAGGTCAATAAATCGAAATGGTTCGTATTTCCAAGTCTAAATTGCATCATGTTAGTTGATGATTAAATGTACCTTAAGCCATGTCATGGATCAATGCATTAAATCAAGATTTCAAGTCTGTTTTGCATTTTATTAAAACTAGTCAGAGTTAAGCCCTTGGAATAAGTTAGCATTAGGCCATTTCATGTAATTTCGTACAAGCATCATACACTTGGTCTAGTGAACAAGGAAGTAAGAATCAATTTGCATCTTAGAATCATCATTTTTTATTATAAGATATCTTTATTTCCACTTCATAAACATACCATATAGAAATCCATAAGCTTAGCCATGGACATACGGTATTACAAACAAGAATCATTGATGCATTAGGTAATCCACAAATCCAATAACATTACATCTTATTTCAAACAGATTTTTTTTCACATTTAAATGTGCACCTTTCCCGCTCACATTGGACAATGTCAAAGAACTAGTGGTGGATGACCTAGGACTTGCATTTTCTGGTCCTGACTTGAGAAGTTTCACGAGGACTTAGATTTAATGTCTCTTTTTTGCACTGAATTCCTATAAGAAAGAAAACAAACCATTTTCTATGCACTTCATAACAATGTCATTTGATTAAAGATCATCAACTTGGATTTACAAAACCATTTATTTTCATACGGACATAATTTTTCTAAATTCCATTGATAGGGGCATAATTTACACTTGTATTGATAAACTTCATGATTTACACAAGTCCTGGCCTATAATCTAATGACACGATGACATTATAAGAGAAAGTATTCAAGCTTGAAGTAACATGTCATCTAACCATGACAACCCCCTACACTCTCTTCTTCAAGTCACTCCAAGAAGTTGCAAGCCATGTCCTGATAAGTATACTGCAGCTTGCAGAACCCAAAATCCAAACACATGACACACTGTAAGACCCCAATTTTGACCCTAAGATCCCTCATGTTATCTCATCATATGCATTGGCTTTGGGATCACACCTTGGCATCCTCCTTACCCCTCATTCATTGGGATTGCATTGGGAGAGATTACCTAGCACATTTGATTGCATCATACTTTGTTTTTCATTATTTACTAATCAAAATACCAAAAATATATCAATGTATAGTTTTTTTCTTTTTTAGGTAGGGTGTGCATCCACAAATGCTCTATCAAGCTCATATCTAGGGTTTGAGACCCTCAATGCAAGGAGACTAATCAAGAGATGGTTCACATTGATTCTATACATCATATATGGGTCCCCATGATCTTCACATATTATTTTGATCAAGAATTCATCAAGAGTTTTACGCTTGTTTGCCTTGGAAGCCCTAATTCATCTGGGTATCTTGTGTGACTTCCTTAGCAAGTTTCTTCATAAATTGATCAAATATTTCAAGGGATACTTCATATAAAATGATCTTACACATATATGATCCTCCATGAGTCCGAAGAATCAAGAGAATGTAAAGCTAGCAAGATGGTTCATGGTGGTTGACTAGAGGAAGTCAACTGGTCAAAACTGGGGTTCCTTAGACCCTATCTCCTACAATGTTTGTCATATGAAAATTATTCCAAGAGAAACTTTACTCAAGATGACACTCCAAACAACTTTTATGTTGAAGTCTAGAGCTAGTTTTGCTTGGAAAGTCATTTTTTATGGGAAAGATTATAGGTCATTTTGTCTGAACCCTAGTTAGGAGGTCAACTTCCATGGATCATAACTTGCTCAATTTTTATGATATGAAATCCATTCAAGTTCCATTATCCATTTCAAGATGTCATTTTCAACTTTGATGTTTGGATTAAGTTCAAATTCAATATGCAAATGCATGTGCTAAGAGGAAACATTATAGGTCATTTTGGGCCCCTACCATTGAACAAGTGATTTTCCTCAACTTCTAAAATGCATAAATCCTTCATGCCAAATCCAAAGGAGGTCAAATTTGTGACTAAATTGAATTTTTTTGAAATATATACAACTTTAGTGAAGGAACGTTTTCCATTTTAAGTCCATAACAAAATTTATTCAAGGTGGAAGAAGTAAACATTTGACTTGGTACTTAAATTTTTTTCATTTATGTGTGATTTTACAAACTTCCACCTCAAACTTCATCATGATCCAAGCTTCAAATGGAAAAGTGTTCAACATGCAAGTTGTTCCCCTTGATCTTAACTTTTCAAAAAGTCTAAGATCATCTCATTTAGATCAATATTGAAGGACTTGCTCATGGGTATAATGCATGGTACTATTTGGAAGTTTCTCATGTTCAAATTCATTTCAACTTGCGTGGCTCAATACATTGCTTTCAGCATCACCTGTGCATGATTTTGGACATTTTCCAATCATTCTTTGGGCTTTGTACACTCCCATGCAAGCTCATAATGCAATTGCTATTTTTGGATTTCAAATGAAAAGTGTGTAGAAAGAATTTGAATTGGCTATAAATATAAGTGCAATGAGCTCAGAACTTCATCAACACCTTGCCCAAGCTTTGCTAAGACAATCCAAACCCCTAATTCCTTAGAAATTCTTGAAGATTTCATTGAAATCGAGTTTGAATTTCACCTTCTGTATTGAAATTAAAACTCCAAGAATTCATTTCCCTTTCCATCTCAATTGATCACTGCAGCAAGAGGAAGAGGAATCAAGCAAATCCAGATCAAGATCAAGTGAATTTGAAGCAACTCGAAGGTGAAAATTCAGAAACTTCATCTCTTCGATTCTCTCTCAATTCTTCATTATTCTTTGTGATTTTTGGTTTGCTGAAGTCCTACCAATGTAGGCAACAAGATTGAGTTGCTTTGAGGTCAAATCGAAGCAACTCAGATCATGAACCTCAAATTTCAAATACATGTATCTTTCAATATATTTAGAATTGGAAGAAATGAAGGTCAGATTCGTACTCCTGAGCATTTTTTCTTCAAATTAGTGTATTCATTTTCATTTTTCATGAAGTTTTGGCTGGACCAGTTCGGTGGTCCTCACCGGAGAAGATGACTGGAGCTTGGGCTCCGGTGGTGTATTGGCAACTTCCCAACCATCTGATCTTGATTCCACGTTTTAATCCTGGCCTTTGTTTTGTTTGACTAATGTAGCAGCGCGCTTGACTCATGTGTTTGGTGCACCTTAGCGCGTGACCATCAGATCTGCCACCTCAATTAATGAGGGAGATCTGACCCTTGTTTTTTTGAATTTCTTTTTATTTTCTGATTTTTCATTGAATCTATTTATTTTGTTTAATTCATATTAATTTCATTTTTAATCCAAAAAATATGGGAATTTCACCAAAAATCTTTAAATATTTTTCCATTTCATTTTATGAATTAAAATTATTTTTTGGATTAATTTTGATATTTTTCATGAACAAAATGTTTTTGTGCATATTTTTAATTGTTTAAAAATACTTCTGACCTTTTAAAAATCATGAATATTTTTGTCTAAGGTTCTTTAACCTCGTTTGACATAGGATAAATCTCTTGGCCATTTATTTGGTGTTTTAAATAGGTTTTAGGTTTTGACCAAACTAATTTGTATTTTAATGTATTTTTAACTTGATTTTTAATTGATTAATTGTGTAAAAATTATGTTGACCCATTTTTATGGTCTTGTGATGTTTGACTATTTGTTTGGATCTTGGTCAAGGTTGATTTGACTTTTATTGGATTAAAATCATTGGATTTAGGGGGTTGATGAAATATACATTTCATCTCCCAAAATGAATGAATGATTTTAATTTGATAAAATTCCTCCCATGACCAATTTGTGTTTCTCTGACTTCCCCTCCCTCTTCATCTTCATCCCCATTCTTTCCCATCCCTTTAATTGACCAATGAAATCTCAATATCCTAAGGGTAATTGATTCATCAATGACTTTGTGTCAGATGAACCAATACAAGTATGGATGAGATATGTTCATCCCTTTTGATCTTTTCTTTTAGTGTGTGGTATGTTTTAGGAGTTTTGTTCATTATACCAAATCTCTAAAATGCATTATCACCTAAATTTTTATTGCCCGACGTTAGATTGTTGTGACTTTTACATAAGTCCAATTACGATTGCTTAGCAGAGCTAAAATTGACCCTAAAGGCATAACATTCTAGTAAGTGAGATTATAAGTCTCCCATATTTCATTGTATTGTGTGGAAACTTGGCATTTTTTCCTTCCTATGGAAGATTTCTTGGTTCAAGGATCCATGCTTGTGAATAGATGGTTGAGTGTTCTCCAAAGAATGACTTAATCAATTGAAAATCAAAACACCACTAACATATAATGAACTTTGACTGACATTTGACTAACTCTTATTAATATTGCTTTACTTTCAAGTCATTTACTTTATGAAATTTAATTTCTAGTCATTTACCATTCATTGTCATTTACATATCATTTAACTTGTTTATGTTTATGCCATTTTCACTTTGCTCATTTGAGCCATATATTGTGATTGTATATATTTGTTTGTGTATTTTGTTTGTGCTTGTGGTCTTAGGACCTTAAAATACCTAATAAACAACAAAAACCCTAAAAAATGTTTGGTGGATTGTTGAGCCTGACCTGAACTTTTGGACTTAGGATAAGCAACATTCCATATGCAAAAGTACTTGGTCCATGCCAACATTTTTTAGACCAAGTTATTGTGATTTGAGCTTTCATCTGATTTGGGATCCACTTCAACTTATCTGCTACATGGACTTGATGCAATTGTTATTTTGATCTTGTGTCTAATGCATTATTCTGAGTTAATCAAGGAGTATTTCATCTGAGACATGAGAAGAGAAAGAAGACTGATGGCTATGGGATTTTCTGGCTTAAATGTGGCCATCTTTATTTGATGCCATGATCCTTATGATGTCTGATATTGCTAATTTCTTGTTGATAATTGCTTAATTCAAAGTCCAAAGGGAAAGTGGGTTTTCTATATGACATTCTTGTCTGTTGGATTGCATCCTATTGGTTAGATCTTTTCAACTCTTAACTTTTAATTTTATGCTTAGGATTAGTCTCTTCATCTCCTCCCACTTCTTAAATTTCAAAATCTCTCCCCCATTTCAAAATCTTTCTTTGCATGTGATTTCAAACTTAGACCTTATCTTCAAATTAGAAACTTTGGCTTTATGTCATTGAATTTTCAAACTCTTTTCTTAAATCAAACTTGTAAATGAACTTAACCGTACTTGACTTACAATTTTAAAAGACAAAAAAAACTAACACTCATTCAAATTTCTGGGCTCTTTGTTCCCCATTTTAACTTAAAGTTTGATTAAAATCAATCTCCTCATTTTGAGATTGATACCATGAACTAGAGATTTTGATCCCTCATTTTTATGTTGGTACATAGGCCCAAGTCCGAAGGTCATGTTAAATACAAAAATATAATCAACGAATTCTTTTCTCATCCCAAAGTCTATTTTTCTCAAACATCTTTTATACCAAAAACACATACACACATAAAAAAGGGCTCCCTAGGAGTACCTAGGACACTTTGGGTGCTAACACCTTCCCTATGTGTAACCAACCCCCTTACCTGTAATCACTGACATTTTATTAGTTGTGATTTGAAAACTTCTTATCTTTGGGTTTTGTTCGTACTTTTCCCTTTTTCTTGAGAAACAATAAAAGCACGGCAGTGACTCTAGTTTTATTGACGTTAAGCTTATCCATAGCTTGATGGTCATGAATTTACCGCAACACATACAACCTATTTTGAGAAAAGTTAGACAAAGCAAAAAAAGCCAATGAAAATGCAAATGTTGTCATGAGATTCAATGTTATTACAAGAAGAGAAACAGTCCTAGGCAGTGTTTTGAACTCAAGGACCATAATAAGGTGGCACAAAACAAAACATTTGGAATGGTTATGACAAAGTATCTCACTCACGTACCCTCGCCATGATCTGTGACATGCTGAACCTGCAAGCCACAAAAATACACAGTCCATTAACAACATCACCACATAAAGTGTTAACACAACAAAAAATCAAATGTTACACTCCAAATCCATCCATTCATATTTCAAATCCTCACATCAGTTGGAAAAGAAGGTCACAAGGCAATGATTTAAATCAAGAAAATCGAAGTTTACACCAGTTAGAATTGAATTTTTATAGCAGAAAAAGTTAATAAAATTTCTACTGGAGTACATTCATATTTTACATCAGTAAAACAACATGAAATTCATCGGACCACACAACTTTTGGAAAATTCTCACTCACTACAGCATATTTTCTCATAACAATTTAAGGGATTTGTATTTGGTCCCCACCAAATTTGAGAAGGATTTATCCCAACGGAAATGATTCCATTCACCATGCCAACACATAATTTGTACATGATGCAAGACCTAATCATTCCCTCTATAAATAGAGGTTTTCAATCATTGAAAAAGGATCCCGATTTCCACACTGTTACCCTGCTAAAAAAATATCATCCAAAAATCCTCTTAAAGTTAAGATTATCAAAACTACTTAGGGTTTCTCACTGAAACTCTGAGATAGTTAAACTATACTTATCATCACCATCTGTGACCTAACCACAATCATCCACCAAAATCAGAAAGGGTCAATGCAAAAAAAGAAGCGGAGCTAGAGATAGAATCAGAGTTTACCGTGAATTGTGTGAAGATTCGCTTGAAGAATCTCCAGAACCTGAGAAAATAAAAGCTTCAAATCAGTACACTTTCTCATTATTTTATTTCCACCTAACTCACTGCTGAACTTTGTTTGGTCGAAGCCCTTTTAGGATTATACAATCATCTATTGTAAAATTTCAAAACTGAGCGGTTAAGGTTCTCATTTTTTTTGCCAACTTCAAATCAATGTTGTCGTTATCACTTTAGTTTGATTGATGATCAGTGTTTGTTAATTTTCCGGTGATTTGAATTTTCGAGTTAACAGTTAATCAATTTGTAAAAACAAGATGAAGATCAAAGACGTTTTTTTTAAATAAAAGAGAGACAACCATTTATTTTGAGAAGTAAAGAGATGATTATAAAAGCAAAACTGAAGGAAAGAGAGAGAGACTGATAGCGTGTTTTGAGAGAGAATTAATGGAGATAGTATATTATTACTAGATGTGGCTGATGCATGTTTCCAAGGTAGTAGCCGGTTACTTCCTATTATTTTTTCTTTATTACTCCCTCCATTCCTGTTTAAGTGTCATTTTTTGACTTTTTACCCATACCAAGAAAGCTAATCATTATTATTACTTTTTAAACAATAATTCTCATTTTACCTATAATACCCTTAATTATATTCTACATTTATTTTACTTTTTCTCTCTCATAATAATTACATAGGGGTAATTTTGACAAAAGTGCATTTAATACTACCTTGAATTCTGCAAGTGACAATTAAAAAGAAACAAAAATTTATCAAGAAAGTGACACTTAAAAAGGAATGGAGGGAGTAGTCAATATTGTTAAGTATTAAAAGGTCATTTAATATGAAATGGATCAAGTACCCCGTGAATATACTCATACGGCGTTAGAATTGCTTTAGTTTTGTTTTCATCCTTATTGACATTAATAGCCTCTTAATGCTAGGTACCTATTTTCTCTTTCTTGTGATATAATATGCTTTCTTTTTTTAATATGTGTTGGTTTTTGAATTAATTGAAAGAACCCATTCAACTTCCCCCACCGAGCTGTGACATATAAGATTCTGAAGTAGGTTTATTTTCACATGCACTATGGTGCCCGTGGCGGGTTGAAGAGGAGGCGACAACCTCATCTCTCTACTTGGCTTTCATTAGTTTTATTGCCATTAGGGTTTCTTTTGGGCCCAATTTTGGGCCCCAACCCGTTTGCCTTCTGACCGCACACATGCTTCATTCGCTGGCACCCCTTACTTCATAGTCATTTTCAAATGGGCCAACCATGTGGGCCCACTTTTTTATTATTATCAGCATCCCCAACGTCCAAAAATAATTAAGTGGTCCTCATGCCTTTGGGCCCAATCATCCCTTTATTATCTACATCATTCATTTTTAATTTAAATATCCTATAGATTAATTAGTTAGAACATATTTAATTGGTTAAACTTGTTAATTAAGTTTCCATTTATGGTAATTAACTAATTTATATTTATTATTATTTATCTTTTTGTTTGACCTTTAAATAATTTTCTTAATTAATCAAATATATTTTATTTCGTTAATTAGGTAAGCTTGATTAAACCATTTTTTGATCAACTATATAAATGTGAACTTAAATCTTTTTTCAAATCAATACACTTCTAAAACACTTTATAATTTTAAACTTCGGATGAAAAAGAGAATGTGAGGCGTTCACTTCACTATCTCTCAAATATTTGAATGATTGGCGCTCGCCATATTGCTCAAATTTTTGTCTTCCGATTAAAATACTTTAAATAATCTTGGATGAAGGAATGAGTGGCGTTCGTCTCATTATTCCTCGAATAAGAAAGTGGTAGGCAATCACCCCACTACAATGCATATTCGATTTCCACAAACAATTTATAATAATAATTTGAATAAAAATGGAGTAGGAGGCATTCGTCTTGTTGTTCCTCGAATAATTCAACGATTGGTGTGCACCACATTGCTCAGTTTTTGCCGTTCTTCTAAAAAATACCAAATACACTAAACTTAATTCCTAGCCCCGTGCAACCAGCAAACTTAAATCTTTTCAAAAAGAACATTGTTCAATCATTTCTAACGTGCATGACAAACTAATGCTTAAGCCTCCTCCGAGAGTAGACAAGCCAATGTTTAGCCTTTAGAACGCGATCTAAACAATTGTTCATTAAAAGATACCAACATAGTCCCCGAACTACGAATTCTATGATTTCCTTATTGCACCATAAGGATACGTAGGCACGAGATTGCAAGATCTTGGCGAGCACACTAATAAAAAACCTCTCTTTTCCCCCTTTCTGAGGTTTCCATCCATCTCTATTTTCAATCTATTATTCACTTAAAGAAAACAAACAATATTGGATAACATTCAAATCATAAATTAGACTAAAAGGTTCTCGTTAAGTACAATGGACATGAGGGATGCTAATATCTTGCCCTTGCATGATCGACTCCCGAACCCGAATATGGTTGCGACGAACATTATTCCATTTTTAAAAGGTTTTAACGATATTTTCCCATTCCTTCATTGGAATTAATAAATTTTGGTGGCGACTCTATTCGAACTATTTTTCCGCAACCATCGCGAGGAATCGTATTTTTCGAGATACGACAGAAGGCCATTCCCTTTGCTGATGTTGGAAGTTGGAATGCTTTCAATGTTTTTTTTTTGCTTTTCTCATCTATAGGATTATGTTATTTCCTAGTATGGAAGACTTTGTGGACTTAGCATCCATTCACATCTTCCTGTCCAAGTATCTGGTTACTATATTTCTTACCGAGACTTAATACTCTATTCATGTAAGGGTTCATAAGAAGAAGGACATTATTATATATTGCGTTCCTCTACTGGATAGGCGGTTTATTTTTGACCTGCCCAACAAGGATCCTTTCATCGAGAACAAAGGAAATCTTAAGTGGTCTCAGAGGATCATGTCTGTGACCGCTGAAGATATTTTATGGTACTCTAGAGCATATGATGATGTCAACGTCATCCTTAATTGTGGAAATTTCCCCAATGTACCTCTCATAGTCACAAAGGGTGGGATTAACTACAACATTACGTCAATTGGGTTACCCATTGATGCACAAACCATATCCCAAGCACGTGGAGGAGTTTGTTTTGTATTAAGGGGTTGACAATCCAGAGTTGCTAAGGAAGATCGTCAAAGCTTGGAAGGAGGTTCATCTTCAAGGAAGGTCTGAGTTAGGGAGGAAGAATTTCATTATCAAGGAAGCTTATATGCAGTGGGTCAAGGACAAGGTTGAAGAAATTCTGTTTTCGTTTCCGTCTAAGCCATCTATAAATATCCAATAGCTTGTGCTTATAGTAGTTTCTACCCCCGAGGTTAGGAAACTCAAAGAGACTATCAAGAACTTGGAGAAAGAGAACGATAATCTCCGATCTAATCTTGGTAGGCTTACAAGGGAGAAAGAAAACTTGGAGCTTAACCTCAATCAGAAATGGGAAATGACATCCCAAGTAGTGGAGGAAGCCCAAGAGGAGTAATTCAAGAGGGGGAGAGTAGGTGACGCCCTAAAGGGAACTATTGACAACCTGTTCGCTAAGAAGAAACAGCTTGCATACGCCCAATATCAAGCATGCAAGATGGAGATCAGTTTCCAAGACCAGCTTAAGAAACTTCCAGAAGAGTTAGAGGGTTGCAAAAAGGAGTTGCAAGAAGAAATAGTCTCTACTTAGTAGTTGGAGGCTTCTTTATCTCAGCACCAAACATAACTCGATAAATGGTTTGAGGAGATTCAAAGGTTGAAAAATCAAGCACAATAAAGTAGAGAAGATACTGATCAACTTCAGCAAGAGGCTACGCATTGGGAAAGGAACAATCGTCATCTGCAAGTTCTCTTGGATCAAAAGGAGTCATTGTTGAAAGAACTTTCGAGTAGACCAATTTAGGTTATACCTTTAAGGATGCATAATGGTGGTTGACCAAGATACAACAACTTCATAGTTACTCTAGGTTTTTTTAATTTTATCTTTTGGAAAATTTGTTGTAACCCTTGGAGGAAAGTTGTAATAATTTTACTCTTTGTTTCATTGTTATGAATATAAAAAGGTTCTTTTCATTATCAGCTTTATCTTATGTCTATATCTTCTATGCCTTATGTTTACTTACGACAAATAAAGACTCAAGGATTCCATGGAAAATCTTATTTGAAAGAAACATAATAATCAAAATCTTTTTGCATAATATATCATTCATTAAGCTACACTTTTATATCCTTAAACAAAATTCTTACACCTGTCTTCATCCTCGTCAGAAAGGTGATGACTTGACATGGGTATAACACCAGAGCCAACCAACGAAGAATCATGTCTGAATATTAACAAGAGAATTCTACAATCATAGAGGCCTTAGCACAACTTCAAGGTCATATAGGTACCATCCTGGAACATCTCCAAGCTCAGAGAGACAATGTTGTTCTTGTCAATCTGACTGATGCTACTGTTGTAACTACTACTGCTGACACTGCTCTTATTATGGTGGATCTCGTTGACAATGTTTTTCAACAAGTAGCTGCAAGCCAACATCTCCTTCAAGTTTTATAGTGGGAATCCTTTCATGTCGTATTGCAGTTTGTTACTTCTTGCCCAATACCCTGCAAAAGTACCCTTTTTTTCCTCCTCAGTAGAGTCCCTAGGAAGTTTATCCTTGATATGTTCATCCTAACCGGTGACGGATATCTTTCTTGCCCCTGCCTGAGTCTATCCTTGATATGTTCACTTTAACCAGTGATGAATATTCTCATTTTTGGTATTCTACCCAGTAAAAAAGGTAGTTGTAACCCCTATTTTGTTCCTCAGAGAGTTAATCCGTGATATGTTCATCTTAACCGATGACGGGTTTTCTTCTCCTTGTGGTTTTCTACCCAGTAACCGGTAGTTGTAAATCTTATCTTTCCCCTGTGCGGAGTTAATCCTTGATATGTTCATCTTAACCGATGACGGATTTTCTCTTCTATGGTATTCTATCCAGTAATTAATAGATATAATCCCTATTTTTGCTCCTCATCAGAGTCGATCCTTGATATGTTCACCCTAACCGGTGATGGATTTTCTCTTTGATTGGTTTTCTACCTAGTAACCGGTAGTTGTAAGTCCCACTTTATTCCTTTTTCAGAGTCTATCCTTGATATATTCATCTTAACCGATGATGGATTTTCTCTTTGATTGGTCTTCTACCCATTAACCGGTAGTTGTAAATCCTACTTTGTCCCCTCGTAGAGTTAATCCTTGATATGTTCATCCTAACAGGTGATGGATTCTCTCTCCGACGGTTTTCTATCCAACTTTCAATAGATGTAATTCCTACCCTCTTTGTTCAGTTGGTATATCTTTGATATGTTCATCCTAACCGATGACGGGTATCCTCCTTGGCATTTCCAGGCAAGTCTATCCTTGATATGTTCATCTTAACCGATGACGGATTTTCTTCTCTATTGAGGTTATCCTTGATATGTTCATCCTAACCGATGACATATACTCTCAACCGTAGTCTTCTTCCCGGTAACTGGTAGTTGTAAATCCTATTTTTTTGTAGTTCTCCCAGCAAGGTTGTTCTTACCCAGTAACTGGTAATGAATACTCCCTTCTGGTGACCCTCAGCGAGTCATCCTTGAAATGTTCATCCTAACCGATGACGGATATTCTCTTTGTCAGATTTTTATTATATCCTTACCCAGTAACAAGTAGCAGATAATAGATCTCTGCTCCTCCTGTGTTGAAGTTTATTGCTACCCCAGTTGAGTTGAGTGTGCGTATTTCCTTAGTGAAATTGCTTTTCATGCACGAGACAAGTATATCAGTTTTATCCCGACTTACTCGTATCCCCTGCAGATGTTGATGTTTCCCTGGCTGAGTCTTTTCCATGTTTGTATGGAATCCCTCGAGTCCCCCGATAGCTTTAAGTCATAGTATGGCCTACACATAACTCCTTTTCCCCCAGAGTCTCTATCTCCCCAGTGAGTTGTCCTTACGGAATGCATTGTGCTCCTGCGAATTTTCGATCTCTCTGATTTCTTTTTCCTTTATGGCAATATTTCCCCACAAAGCATTAACTTTTACATTCATATCATCTGCATCATGAGGTCTCTTAGGGTCCAAAATTTGTTTCTCTATGTTGTTATTTAAGCCCATTCTTCTGAGTGAGTCAAAGATTTTAACCTTCACCTCCTCAGTTAGAATGTCCTTAAATAGGGGCAGTTGTAAGACCCCAATTTTGACCCTAAGATCCCTCATGCAATTTCA
Source organism: Lathyrus oleraceus (assembly GCF_024323335.1). Taxonomy (NCBI): domain Eukaryota; kingdom Viridiplantae; phylum Streptophyta; class Magnoliopsida; order Fabales; family Fabaceae; genus Lathyrus; species Lathyrus oleraceus. Next base: position 242,605,924 of record NC_066581.1, read on the forward strand.
TCATAAGCACTAGCATTGGGATCACACCTTGGCATCCTCCTTACCCCTCTTTCATTGGGTTTGTTTTGGGAGAGATCACCAAGCACTTTGTGATTATATCATACTTGTATTTTATCATTTCACTAACCAAAATACCAAAAATATGTCTTTGCATTTGTCTAACTCTTTTGTAGGAAGGGCATGATTCCATTGATTCATCAAGTTCACATCTAGGGTTTCAGACCCTCATGAACAAAGAGCACAACCAAGATTTGATCCAATAATGGTTATGAGCATCATATATGAGTCTCAATGTTCTCTACATGTTATATTTATCAAGTTTTCTTCAAAAGTTTGAGGGTGATTTACCTTGGAAACCCTAGTTTGACTGGGTATCTTGAGTAACTCCTCCAACAAGCTATCTCATCAATTGATCAAATTTCTCAAGGGACACTTCATTCATCATCTTATGCTTATATGATCTACCATGAGCCTATAAAGTCAAGAGAATTGCAAGTTAGCAAGTTGGTTGGTGGTGGTTGGCCAGATGAATTCATCTGATCAAAATTGGGTCTCCCTACACCCTATCTCCAATAATTTTCACCATATGAAAATGATTCCAAGATAAACTTTACTCTAAATGGTATTCCAAACAACTTTCATGTTGAGACCTAGAGCTAGTTTTGCTTGGAAAATCATTTTTTATGTTGAAACATTATAGGTCATTTTGTCTAAACCCGAATTTGAAAGTCAACTTCCCAAGTCCATAACTTGCTCAATTATTATGATATGAAAGATTTCCAAGTTTCACAATCAAATTCAATGTTTCTACTTTAACTTTTATGTTTCGAGTGGTAGCTAATTCAACTTTTTCGAGCATGTGATATGAGGTTACATTATAGGTCACTTTTGACCTATACCATTGATCAAGTTATTTTTCCAAACTTCAAAAATGCACAACTCTATCATTTTAAATCCAAATGAAATGAAATTGGTGACCATTTTGAAGGTATTTGAGAGAGATGCAACTTTGATAGAGACACTTTTCTCATTTGAAGCTCATATGAAAAGTTAAGCAAGGTGGAATATTGAGACATATGACTTGACACTTAGAAAATTGAAAAGTTGTTGAACATGAAAGTTGTTCCTCTTGATCTCACCTTTCCAAAGAGCTCAAATTCATTCATTTTGGACAAGTAATGCATAGGATGCACATGGCATGAACATGGTGACATCACTTGGCAAGGATCAAACTTCAAATCCAAATGCACACTTGCCTTACAATCCAAGCTCAATTCAGACTATCTAAATTTCATTTGTGGACTTATGGAAATGATTTTATGGGCCTATGTGCGCCCATGCATCCATGCATCATCGATGACCAAATTTGGAAAGTGATTTCAAGTGTGCAAAAAGCAATGGATTCAACTATAAATAGAGCTCCATATGCTCAGAATTTCACACACATTCGCGCCAGCTTTGATCCCCCATCTCAAACCCTCACTTTGCAAAGGATAAACCTGAGAAATTCATTTGAATTTGAGGTTGAATTTCCACTGTTTTGAAATTCAAATCTCGAGGAATCCACAGCCTTGTAAGCTTCCAATCCTTCTTCTGCAAGCAAGTGGAGTGAGATCAAGCACAAGCAAGATCAAGATAAGTTGAATCCAGACCTCCATTGAAGGTATTTTCCAGAAAATTTGATCTCTTCGATTCTCTCAAATTCTTGCTCAATTCTATTGATTCTTTGGTTGTCTGAAGTCCTACCAATGTAGGAAAGAAGATTGAGTTGCTTTGAGGCCAAATTGAAGCAACTCAGTTTATGTACCTCAAATTTCAATTCCATGTATCTCTCAATATACTTGGAGTTAGAGTGAATTGAGGCCAAATTCGAGCTCAGTGCCATTTTTACTTTAAAATCATGCCCTTGTTTTTAATTTTGGTGATGGTTAATGGTGGACCAATCCGGTGAGGTCCACCGGAGAAGAAGACTGGAGCTACAGCTCCGGCCCTGCGCTAGCATGTCTCACAGCCATAGGATCCATGTAATTTGTTTTAATCTCACGCGCCCTGTAACACCCTTCTAAAATACCCCAAATATTTAATTAAAATAACAACATATAAATCAGAGTAATCATGCAATCAAGGGTGTCACACAATTATTTCGCACCATTCGTCATACTATTTAGTCATGCTCATTATTTAACTCAAAACATAAAGTATTGCACAATACGCAGCGGATAGAGATCAAATCGATCATTCAAAACATGCAACATACTACATGTAAATTGGTTCAACAATCATCAACAACACAATTAAAATGTTCCCTCCCGATGTTACATCTATCAGAGCATGACCCACTAAGGAGACTACACTAGACTCCAAGCATTAGCTTCTACTCAACTCATTGCTCGTTACCTGAAAAAAATAGTTGTAAGGGAGAGTTCCTCAATCGATATAACAAGCATTATAAAACATCATGTAATGCTAAGTAAATAATACGTTTCATCACCCAAATCAGATTACACATTCAGTAACAGCAATGTCAACTCAATCATACTCAACATCAACACAACACACAACACACAACACACAACACACGCATAATACTGGAATACATCCATTCATATTATACGCCATACATCAATTATGCAATGAGACTCCATGCATGCGGTACCGACTCTTTGTGAACATATAGTTCACCTCACCGTCCAAATCCAGGCACGGCTACCAAGCCCACTAGTCCCACTCATTTGAGACCTAGTGACTCACTCACTAATTCCTCACCATGGGAATTAGCTACCACCCCAAATGGGCCATGCTATGCACGCTAATCACCTAGCATGCAAACATCAACAACAGTCCAAAATGTCTAACTCACTAATTCCTCACCATGGGAATTAGCTACCACCATAAAGGCCACAATATGCATGCTAATCATCTAGCAATGCAACATCAACAACAAAATCCACAATGGACATATGCTCACACTCTAAGCCATACAACAGTCCATTCACAATTGCATACATAACATGTACATTCACAACATTATGCATACCATCAAACATCATCAACACATGTATCACAACATCATATCATGTCAAATGATTAACCACAGCATTAGCACACTCTACTAATACCTATACTGCTCAAAATAGCGGAATTAATCCCTATTACATCATACGCCACTATAGGCCAAACATCGATTATGTACACAACATTAAAAATGTCAATTTTCTCACTTTTCAACAGTGTTAATCGGTTAACGCCCTGGGTTAACCGGTTAACGCAGCACAAACACACTTCCTGCCCAAAACTTAACAGTGTTAACCGGTTAACGCCCTGGGTTAACCGGTTAACGCAGGCAAAACAGCACTAATTTCACAATTCGCAACAGTGTTAACCGGTTAACACCCTGGGTTAACCGGTTAATGCAGACAAAACAGCAGTTCCTGCGCTAACACAAAGCAGAATGCAGAATTCTCCGCATTTTCCGCCGTTGGAGGACTTCCGGACCTCCGATTCCAATTCCGTAAAAAGCTATACGTTAGGGAAATTACAACACACTCAATTACAGGTTCAATTTCAGTTTTTGCACAACATATCCATCACAATTTTCAGCATTCAACAATCCCAATTAGGGTCAATTCAACGGTTTATCACTACCCATTACATGCTAACCCATAATACCCATTAAACGACGATAAACCCCCCTTACCTGAGTTAATCCGGCAACTTTGAGCTTCAAGCTTTTCCGTTCTCCAACCCTTGCTCTCTAGCTCTTCCTCTTGCCCTTTCTCCACTTTCTCAATCGCTTCTCTGTTTCACGTGAAAACTTTCTTTTCCAAATGAGACTCCTTCTCTTATTTCCAACTTATATATTTTCCAATAATTATTATTATCCCAATAATAATAATAATAATTCAATAATTCCAAAAATAATAATAATAATAATCCAATTATCTAATTAAATTAATAAATATATTATTAACTTAATTTAAATAATTACCATATTATTATCGGGGTGTTACAACTCTCCCCCACTAAAAGAGTTTTCGTCCTCGAAAACATACCTCAAGTGAATAACTCCGGATAAGACTCCTTCATCTGACTCTCCAGTTCCCAAGTCACATTGCCACCTGCTGGTCCTCCCCAAGCTACCTTCACCAAGGCAATCTCTTTACCCCGCAACTGCTTCAACTCTCGATCCTCAATCCTCATAGGTGATGTTTCAACAGTCAGGTTATCTCTCACCTGTACATCATCTACTTGGACTACATGCGACGGATCATGAATGTACCTCCTCAACTGAGACACATGAAAAACCTCATGCAAATTCGCAAGCGACGGCGGTAAAGCGATACGATAGGCTACCTCCCCTATCCTCTCCAAAATCTGATAAGGACCAATAAATCGAGGTGTCAACTTCTTCGACTTCAAAGCTCGACCAACCCCAGTTATCGGAGTAACACGAAGAAACACATGATCTCCCTCTTGAAACTCAAGTGACTTCCTCCTCTTGTCGTGATAACTCTTCTGACGACTCTGAGCAATTCTCATCTTCTCCTGAATCATCTTAATCTTTTCCGTAGTCTGTTGGACAATCTCCGGTCCAACCACAGCACTCTCACCGGACTCGTACCAACATAAAGGTGTCCGACATCTCCTACCATACTGTAGCACCTCAAATTTGCACCTATCATTGTACATACATTCTCATATTAGGTCATAGCATATCATGGTCCATTGCATAGCATTGCATTGTCCCCAGTTGCCTCAAGAGCAAGCAAATCAAGGAATTAGGTCAAACTGATCAGGAGATCAGTCAACCAATCAAGCAAGGGTGTTTCTCAAGGAGAAAAGGCCCTAGGGTTTGTCCAACAAGTTCACATGACTTGGAGGTCCATTTGAAGTGTTTAAGTCAAGGGTTGGATGTTCAGAAGCAATCAGTTCATGCACAGTCAGGCAAAAACCCTAGAAAGTCAAAGACAGTCAACAGTCAGTCAAAGCAGTGGATGGTGGCCATTCTTGTGGAATTTGGGCACCATGATCAATAATCAAGAGTCCATACAACTTGGGACATCATTTGAAGTCAAGGTCTCAAGGAATTAGGGTTTGGAATTCATCAGAAGTGCTTCAGTCATCCAAAACCCTAGAAAAGTCAAAGTTGGTCAACTGTGGTTGATTCTTTGGTTTTGATGGATGGAAATTGTTTGAGAGAGCTTATTCATGTCCTAATAGGCCTCATGCGTCATGGCAATCAACATCATTGAAGAATTTGAAGCCAATCAGAAAATTTCCAAAAATAGAAACTGGACCTGTAATTTTAACTACCAAAAATGGAAACTTCTTGATCCTCAGCTTGCATCATGATACAAGCTTCAAATGAATTTTTGCCCAACATGAAAGTTGAAGATCTTGTTCTCCCATTTTCAAAAAGTCCAAGAACACCCAAATCCCATGAATGGTTTGCAAGATATGATCAATCCATTTTCACAAATTTGTGAACTTCAACAAGCCATATCTCATGAACCATAAGGCCAAATTTGGTGGGGTTTTTTCCTACAAACCACATTTTTCCTCCTCTTTCCAAAATATAAACATCATGTACCAAAACCTTGCCAATCAAAATGGCATTTTTTTGACTTGTTTCATTTAAAAATCAAGTTTGACCAATAGTTGACTTTTTGATTTAAACATTTTTGACACAATTGGCCAATTGGGATGTGTTTAATATGTTATTTGCAAGATGTTCCAAGCCCAAGTTCGAGCAGCATCCCATCATACCACCTCCATATGCACCTTTGGTTCACAATTGGCAAATAATGCATTTTTGTTTCATTGAAGTAAGACACACTTAGCACTTCATTGGCAGACTTAAAACAGCAAAATTAAGGGTCATTTGCAGCCTGTTTACAAGCCCATTTCGTGCAGATCATTACACCTCCACTTCCATATTCTTCAACTTAGCAATTTTGCAATTTGGTTAAAATGAACTAATCTTGTTTAAGCACTCCATTACCAATTGTTAAACAGTCATATATAAATGATTTTCTGGCCATTTGTAACCCTAGTAGCAGCTGCAGACCACAGAACACCTCTCATTTCTCTCGATTTGCATTTTGGCCATTTTGAATTTTCTGCTCACAAACTCTAAAAACCACGAGCTAGCTTGTTGCATCACCATTCAAACACCATTGTGAGTTGGTTTCAACCTTCAAACCCCATCTGTAACCATCATTTTCGCGGCTGTTTGGTCAAGACATCATCAATGGCAGAAGTTATGCAGAGCTAATTTAGTTTGTTTCAAGCCAAGATTGCTTCACCAATCATCATTTGGAAGCATAAAGAACCCCTGTTTCAACCATTGGAGTTCAAGCAATCACAAATCAGCTCAGTTCTGCAGATTTGGTAGGTATTTCGAATCCTTCTTTTTTTTGAAATGATGCTACGCCATGTATAGTTCTTGCCTTGCTGAGTATTGTGTGCTTTGAATCATGTACTTTGCTTGCTTGTGATGAGAGATTTTTGATTTCAAAGTTTCATGCTCATGGATGTTTTTGCTTGATTCATGATATCTGGTGTGTTTTAATGCAAATGAACTTTGGAATGAGCATGCTGGATGTTGGATATGTTGATTGCCATGCTCGATTTCTTGTTCTGGGCATTTTGATTCTCATGTTTGGATGTTAGTGATGAAGTTTTGCTGTTGTGTTTAAACCCTATGAACCTGTCCAGAAATTCATGAGAAATTGTGTTTGTTCATGTTTGGTGTGCTGTTGATTGAATACTACTGTCATGTTGCCATGCTGTTTGTTGGAACTCTGTTGAATTTTCGATCGATGATGAACATGAATTTAATGCCCTGCTGTTAAAACCCTAAGCTTTCTTAAACCCTAACCACATTTTTCCAGAAAACATGAATGCTATTGGTTGTTGTTGTTTGACTCTGCTACCGAGTTACTGTTCCATTGGCTAGTGGCCAATCAAAACATTTCGCCTGCTTGCCTTAAACTCTGCGTTTAGTTAAATGATGCGCCTTATTACTAAAATGCCATTGTTCAACATCAGTTTGACTTTCCTTGCATCTACTTTGTTCATGTTCATTCCAAATTGTTCATCAACTTCAACAATTCATTTCTCACTCGTTTCAAATCCAAATTTCATGAAACTTCTCCACCACGTTCACAAGAATGTCTAGTATTTAATCACGTTTTTTATTAAATTTTTGGTTGGCTGGATTTTTAATTGCATAAGGTTTCTTAACATGTATGCCTAATTGATACCTCTTGCCATTTCTTTTGTGAAATAATGATGTTGCATCCAATGACCCTGAAATTTTTTGTGGTTATTCTACACTCATTCACCTTTGTTGTGATGTAAAGTTTGTGCATTTATCATATGTGGTGTGCGAGATATGATTTTCTGAAGTAGGGTGTGACAATTTGTGTCACACCAATGTTATGCAATTTCTTGATTTTTGTTCACATACTTCCTGGCCTTCAAATAATGTGAAATTTTGCATGAGCCATCTCTTATGTGTCTAGTTGATGTGTGATTTTTCCTGGATTTAATCATGCCATTTCCTATTTGTTTGTGAATTTTCTTCTCTGCCTAGTCAATTGTTGACTTTGTGTGACACATCTTGCCAAATCCCTTGTGAAATTCTCATATCTTATTGTATGATCATGAAATTTCACATGTGCATACTAGACATCTTGAGCTTTGCATTGGTGTTAATCCCATCCATTTCTCATCTGTTTTCATTTAGTTATGATTTTTTGAAGATGACACATGTTTTGTTGACTTCTTTGTGCATACTTGAAAATGTGTTGACTTCCTGATTTTATTTGACTATCTTCCCATGATCCAATTGAGCTGAAATTTCATATGCATGCTATGTTATGGATTGTGATTGAGTATGAATTATTTCATAATTTTTGGAATTGATTATGTTTGGGTTTGAGCTTGGTCTTGCTGTTGACCTTTTGTGTGCTCCCTCTTGCCATGTTTTGACTTCTTTGGTCTATGAAATGACAATGATGCATGTTATGAACTTGTGACCAATTGTGCTTGCTTCTTAAATGCTTGAACTTGACTTTAGTTGACCATTTGTTTGCTGTTTTGACTTTCCCTTTTGTTTTTGACCCTAGGCTTGTCCTAGTGGTCTTTTGGGCTTATGTTGAGTTCATTTGTTTCAGGTTAAGCATAGTGCTTCAAAGAAACCATGCCAGTTTGTTTGAGCTTGACTATATATCATGTGCTAACCTTTGTTTTGTAGGTGGTATGACTCATATGGGTTGGGTTTGGTGCTTTTGCACTTCTGTTTATTGATCTAACTGTTTGATTCATTTCCTTTTGATTTGAACTGTTGAACTGTTTACTGATTAGCTTGACTATTTCAGGTACCCTTAGTTGCTTAAGTTCCTTGAACTTGCTTTGCTTTGCTATTTAGCAACTTGCTTGAGGTATAATTCCTTTTTCTTCATGTAGTCTGGAGACCCGGCCTGTTATTTGGCCGGGCAAACTGTCTGAAGTCCTCCTTAAGAGGCAATGCTTGTGTATGTTTAATTTGTCCTTGTACAGAGTCAAAGACCTCCTAAGTGAAGAGGCAATTGGCAGAACCAAGGGATAAGCAACCTATCCCCTGCTATTCAGTGTGTCTTCTGTTTTGCTCACACCACTGTGTTGATGCATTTCAGATAAAAACCCAAGATCTTGTGCAATTGCACAGTTGAGTCAGTATCAAATGTGTAGAAGGGTTCCCACTTTCTGAACCCACACATTCTTGTCAAGTGCTCTCCCAGGCCAGGGATAGAAGCAATGAGGCACACCCCTCATCTCCTTTCATCTGCTTCACCTTAGCCCCTCGATGGCAAGGTTAAGAGCAACACTCACCCCATTCCAGAGGTTTGTTTGTTGAGGTTGATATGACCCCTCGACTAAAACCTAACCCTTGTGTGAGCCTCTTGTATGTATATAGTGTGTGCTATCTGTGATTGTGATTGCCTTGCTTCTTAGGCTAGCTTAGACTTGCCTCCTGTGCAAGTTAGGTTTAGTTTAGACTAATCCTTGTTTGCTTTCGCCCTCGTTGCGATCCTTTCTCTCGCCCTCGTTGCGATTGAGCCTTTTCCTTTCTCTCGCCCTCGTTGCGATCGAGCCTTTTCCTTTCTCTCGCCCTCGTTGCGATCGAGCCTTTTCCTTTCTCTCGCCCTCGTTGCGATCGAGCCTTTTCCTTTCTCTCGCCCTCGTTGCGATCGAGCCTTTTCCTTTCTCTCGCCCTCGTTGCGATCGAGACCTTTGTCCCTCCGTAGCCGAACTACGGCAACTCTGATTCTCATGTCCAGATGAGATACGTAGGCACGAGATGCGATGTCTTGTCGAGTTTGACTAACAACTAACACTAATTCTCTTCTCTCGCCCTCGTTGCGATTGAGACCTCCCCTTTCTCTTGCCCTAGTTGCAATCGAGACTCTTGCTTCCTGTGCAAGTTTGGTGTGTGTGTGGCTTGCTTCCTATGCAAGTCATGTTTAGGATAGGTTGGCCCTTGTGCCATTTAGCTAGAAACCTTAACTTAGGGTTGACTTTGCATGACAACATCTAGGCTCGAGTCGTAGTCTCCCTAGTGTTGTGTCTCCCTCTGTTATCTGGTTAGGCTAGATCCTTGTCCCTGCGTAGGGGAACTACATCGCCCTGATCTTCACACCAGATGAAGTATGTAGGCAGGAGATTGAGCTGATCTCTCCGGGCGCCCTTTTTCTTTTTCAACCCTTTGTGTCTTAACCACCCTTTGTGTGTGTTTTGGTTCGGATGCTGATGTAAGTCCAGTGATTGGCATTCAGGCTCCACGTTTGCCTTTGTCTTGTTTTGTTTGTGTGCGTGTCAGCCGAGCTACGAATGCTCTGATTCTTCTCTCGTCCGAGAAGATACGTATGCATAGGATGCGATATCCTAGCGAGCATGTGTTGTTTTCCCCAGTCCGAACTACTTCGACTCTGATGTCTATGCTTGATAGACTAAGTAGGCCTAGGATGCGATATCCTGCCGAGTCAGTTTCAGTCAGTTTCTTTTGTCTCTTTCAGCCAGTGTGCGTGTGTTTGAGCAGTGTTTAACAACCAATATTCCTTCCTTTTGTGCGTGGATCCCGTAGAGTACTACGGATGCGTAGGGGTGCTAATACCTTCCCTTCGCATAACCGACTCCCAAACCCATCCTCTTTGGTCGCGAGACCATGTTCTTTTCCTAGGTTTACTTCGAGCGTTTCCTTTCCCTCTTTTGGGATAAATAACGCACGGTGGCGGCTCTGTTGTTTCTTTCTTTTCCCGCCGGTTTTTCGCGTGATGCGACAGTTGGCGACTCTGCTGGGGATGTAGAGAAGTTGACCTGTGCTGGTCCATCTTCCCTGAGCGAGTCTCTCCTAGCGCTCTCTAGGTTAGGGTTTTGGTTGCTATTTGCTGTGTTTATTTATTGCATTCATTTGTATATGTTTGCATTTACTGTTTGCATTTATTGTTTGCATTAATGTTTGCATTCATTCATATTCATCTGCCGGTTGTCTGTTTGTTGGGATGGGATATTTTGTGAGAAATAAGCCCACTACCCAGGCTTGAGTGTACACATAGGTGCTAGAGTGGATAGTCATGAGGCTTGCATGGCATGTTGCTATGATAAGTCGTTCATGAGACCCACATTCCAGACGAGGTTTCTGTTGGATATATTTTGTCCTATGGGTGTTCCATAACGACAGATATTCCTTTAGAAATCGTCGACTCTGGTGACCATTTCCCGAGAACTCAGTCGAGGCCTCTCCTCCGAGACGTGATTATGTTAGCTCTGGTGGGCGCATTCTCGCTGCTCAATCCGAGGACCCCGAGACTGGGAACTTGCTTTAGGATATCCTGTTGAGGGGAGTCAGCAGAGGTCTTTTATCCCGTAATAATGCTAAACCTTCAGTGGTAAACGTATTATTCCCGACTGAAGGGCTGAAACTGACAAACTTCTGTTCTTAGAACCTACCAGTGAGGGGAGGGTTTGATCTCTACAGATACAGTTTCTGCCAGTAATGCCGTGTTGATGATCTTGAGTCGGATTTATGGACCGTTATTTCTGGACGCCGGAGGTTTGACCCTGGTATTGATCAGAGGGTTCCGTTTATTTCGGATCCCTGGGCTGAATTTGAGGGTACTCGCTCAGATGGTGACTCAGTTCTCCAGACATGGGTTCAGATGCCAGTTGATTAGATTGACTTTGGGTTTCAGATGATTGTGATCAGAGTTCAAGCCGAAGCTTCGACCCTGTGCCTTGAGACGCACAGCCTGACCAGTCATGTTCACATCATTTGCATCATAGCATGTTTATTTTCCAAAAAAATAGTAATGCATGAAAATGAAAAAAAAGTTAACTCGCATACGCATATCCTTTTTAGGATCATTCATGATAAAATAACATTCGCATCATATGCATATCATACACATATCATCCTTGCATTACAGACATGCTTGGGAGTGACTTCTCACTTTGGGTTTTGACTGAGACAGGATTGCTGATCGTCGTCCGCACCGCTACTCAACCAGATTGAATCAACAGAAGATTATGGATCAGGTTCAGACGGAGTTGGCTGAGATGAGGGCAAACATGGCCCAGTTTATGACAATGATGCAAGGAGTTGTTCAGGGGCAAGAGGAGCTGCGTGCCTTAGCCCAGAGACTGGAAGCCGTGATTCCACCAGTCCACCGTACTCCACCAGTGGATGTACCCGTTCATGAGAATGCTGCTGTCACTATTCTCGTCAATGATTATGCCGTGGGTGATGAATTGAGGGTGATCAGAATCAGTGAACAGCCTCTTGCTGCAGAGACTGTTAACGTCAGAGCAACCCGCGCTCCGGTTCGCCATACTGGCTCTTCAAGTTCTTCCGGTTCTAAGAAGACATACTCTGGGGCATCCAAAAGGGGAGAGATTGAAACAAATTCTGTGCACCGTCGGAGGAGTGTGAACAGAGGACAGTATCGTCAGGCTGTTGCTGTGACTATTCCAGCAACTCAACCTCAACAACGGCAGAGAAGACCAGTTCAGCAGCATCAGCGTCAACAACATCATTCTCAGCAGCAGGTTTCCCATCAAGCCGGTACGAGTAATGAGAGGAAGAAGATCATTTTTGATCCAATCCCCACGTCCTACGCCGAACTGTATCCCTCTCTGTTAGAGCGGAACTTGATTACTCCCAGAGACCCGCCGCCCATACCCGTCAACCCTCGGTGGTGGTATAGGCCTGAACAGCATTGTGTGTATCACTCGGGTGCTCCTGGTCATGATGTGGATAGCTGCTTTCAGCTGAAGATGAAGGTTCAAGACCTTGTGAGGTCAGGTATTCTGATCTTGGAGGATTTAGGTCCCTGTGTTAATCAAGCCTGAAGATAACAAGTCCTGGGCTGGCGCCGACTTTTTCTTCAGAAGGGTTGTTCAGAAAACAGAAGCTGCTGATGCAAGAGATATTGACAGTTGTCATCCCTGGTGGGATCTATCACAATTGGGTCACTGTGGGCGTTCCTACGGTTGTTCATTAAGTCTTTGTAATAATCACTTTGTTTAAAAACCCTTTTCCCATGCCAAAAGGAGAAGTGATGACATTGTTGGCAACATTTTGTGCAATGATATTTTCATTCAAATAAATTCATGTAAAACATTTGTTTTCCATTTGTTTTCCCTTTTTACTTTTTTGCATGAAATTGGTGATCACAAAACACCTTAAAAAAACAAGAATAAAAGCAATCTTTTCATCTGCATAACGATTGTCTTGTTTGATTTTCAAAAAGCTTTTCATATCAAAATCATTATGCAGGTTGTTTCTCAAACCCATTGAATATAATGATCGGACCTCATCTCCCAATTTTGAATTCCCTGTATTCGAAGCGGAAGAAGATGATGTTGAAGGGATTCCTGACGGTATTTCCCGATTTCTTGAGCAAGAAAAGAAGATCACACTCAGTTGCATCTCGAGAATCAGCAGAACAGCCAACTGGGGCATTTATCAAAAAAAGAGAAAAAGAAAAAAAAAGAGGAGGGTGCAAAATAAAAAAAAAAAAAAAGAAATCAATCAAAATCAAAAGAAATCAAAAGAAATCAAAAGAAATCAAATCAGAAGAAAGAAAAAAAAGAAAGAAGAAAAAAAAAAAAGAGAAATAGCACCCTCAAAGTCCCAAGTTGGCTGATGCTGAATTAGATCAACTGCCATGTGTCATGGTCAAGTTATATCAGCAGAGAGTGAAGAAAGCACGCGTTAAGAAGGTCGAACCTCGTGTGTTCCAAGGGACCTTGTGCTCAAGAAGGTCTTGTCTTTCGTGCCCGATTCCAGGGGCAAGTGAACTCTAAGCTATGAAAGTCCATATGTTTTCAAGAGAGCCTTTTCAGGCAGTGTTCTGACACTTACAACAATGGATGGAGAAGTTCACTCGTCCTGTGAATTCCGATGCAGTCAAGAAATACTTCGCCTAAAAAAAAAAAGCAAAACAGCTCGCTAAGTCGAACACCCCAAAGGGCGACTTAGGCAAAAAGGAGCGTCTCGGTGGATTGAAAACCCGAAAGGGCGATCCAGGCAAAAGTTAGAGACATTGAAAAAAAAGAATTTGCATCCCGCTAGATTGAGCACCTCACACTGGGGCAATCTAGGCAAAAATTAGGGATTTGGCAAGTAACTGCATCTTGACAAGACTGTGTTCTATATCTGTCATCCGTCAGGGATTCTCGATTCGTCGTCGACTGAAGCTCCGAATACATCGAAAATTCAGAATGGTAGAGGAAAGGTCATTATGTTCAATGTAGCCCTCTCCAATATACATCACCGATTTCAAACTTGTACAGATCTATGGAGTCTCGCCCTTTGCAGACTACCATTCCATCACATCAATTTGAGCTTTTATCCAATTATTTTCACTCTTATTTGTTTCAACTCAACAAACGTTTTGCATGTTTTAATTGATAAAGTATCATTGTTTTCAAAATAAACAAATCTTTCAAAATTGTTCTTAAACAAAGTGAACCGTCACAATGATGGAAGGATACTTAGGAGACCCGCAGTGCTTTCCCGAGGGTGGTACGATTACCAACACGTAAGACAATTGTTCGTATCTCGAGCATGACTGTATCTTTGTCCTGCAGAACCTCGTATGGTCTCTCCTCAGTGAAGTTGCCCGATGCAGTGTCGTTTGAAGTTATTCATCTTCATGTTCCCGGCAGTACAAATTCTTCCTCCAAATCCCCGTTAGCTCTATTGTGGGGCATCCCCAGTAGAGTGCTGTTTGAGTCCTATCGTGGGGCATCCCCAGCAAGTTTGCTGTTTCGGACATTATTGTGGGGCAGCTCCCCTAGCAGAGTGTTTACTGAAGACTTCAACTTTCGCCTCTCCAGCAGAGCAGTCTTCCTCTCCCAGCATGGGTGCTTTTCTGCAAAGATTCAGTATTTGGAGGATCGACATCCCCGTAATCCGGCATTCCCTCAGATAGATCCCCCAGTGGAGTTGTTCGCGTAAGGAGCTTTATCAATGCTTTTGTATTTCTCATCAGAGATCTGGTTGCTTCTTGGTATCTCAGATTTTCATCATGAGTTGTTGTGGCGCATACGCCTGTATGTTGAACTCTGTTCTCCGGTTGTGACTGACGATCCCTCCGGAAGCCTCCGGTGGCCTTCCTCCCCTGCAGGATAAATGTTCCCTGATATCCCAGTCCCCAGTGGATTTTCTTTGCTCTCTGGTGGCTTTGGTTTTCTCTCCGGACGGTTGATTCCCGGACCTTTGGTTTGAGCATGTCTGTTTGTCAGCATTCATCATACATTCATCATGCATAATGCATACATGCATAATCATTCTTTTTGGATACTCATGTTGCAGCTGTCGCCAGGTATCTGTTGATTGTTACCTCCTGCTATTTGTTGATACAGATCTATCCAGTAGATTTTCCTTAAGCAGATATGGGTGTGTCTGATCTCTCCATGTAGAGCCAACCCCTTAAGCAGAAAGTGTCTATCCTTTCTTTCCATTTCCCCACTGAGATACATCCTCGTGGATGACGGTTGCTTCCGTTCCCTCCCTACACGGGATGGGTTTTCCCTATTGAGTTCTTTCCTCATTAGGATGAGTCTTGTTTCAGTCTGCCTTTTTGGATCGATCCTAAACTGGCTCCCCGTCGACTGTCTCTTGTGCTTCCCTGGGGCATAAATGAATAGTCGCTCACTAACCGGCACTCGTTCATTTCATCCTCAGCGGAATTTGTTGGCTTCTACCTACAAACCGGTAGTTGTAAGTCCTATCTTTGTGGTTTTCTACCCACTAGCCGGTAGTTGTAAAATCCCACATTCTCCCCTTGGTGGAGTTAACCCTTTGTGCTCATCCCGATGATGACTGGTTACTTTTCCATTGGCTTCTACCTACAAACCGGTAGCTGTAAGTCCTATCTTTGTGGTTTTCTACCCACAAGCTGGTAGTTGTAAAATCCCACTTTCATCCCCTTGTTGGAGTTAACCCTTTGTGCTCATCCCGATGATGACTGGTTACTTTCCCGTGGTTTTCTGCCTACAAACCGGTAGATGTAATCCCCTCTTTGTGGTATTAATGGTCTTGTCCCCTTTGGATACTTGCCTTGATCAAGCAGTATTGTCCCCATTGGGTCTTCACTTTCTTTTTGGGTACTTGCTCCGAGTTAGCAACTTTATCCTCTTTTGATTGGTCATCTTTTGCATACCTAGTCCTGGTACCCTGATGCCTTTCTTGTCGGTCGATTATTCATTTAACAACCTACAACCCGGTTATGGATAATCTTCCATGCGAGTGTATTATCTACGTTTTGACGGCTATAGATAATATATCTCATGCACTCTTTGGTCAATCTTTCGATTGTTATCTCCAGCAGAGTAAGATTCGTATTCCTTGTGGAATCGAATGTTCATCCTCTAACAAGACTGCTTTTTTTAGCCCTCTTCAGGATGTTGAGTGCTTTGGAACACAAACCAATTCACGCTTTGGTCGGTCACCCGTTTCATACCTACAACCCGGTATCCTTGGTGTTCCTTCCTGTTTGCTCGCTGTCGTGACCTTGATCCCCAGTGAGACCCCCTGCAAGTGTTCAGCCTTGCCCTGTCATCTTGTGGATGTCAGTATCCCGTCAGCACCCGCGTGTGTTGTTTCTTTGGTGTCGGTGAACACCATCCTTCGGTGATTTCCAGTCATGCGTAAGTGTCTGGTCTTCTTTGGTGTCGGTAAACACCATCCTTCGGTGATTTCCAGTCATGCGTAAGTGTCTGGTCTTCTTTGGTGTCGGTAAACACCATCCTTCGGTGATTTCCAGTCATGCGTAAGTGTCTGGTCTTCTTTGGTGTCGGTAAACACCATCCTTCGGTGATTTCCAGTCATGCGTAAGTGTCTGGTTTTCTTTGGTGTCGGTAAACACCATCCTTCGGTGATTTCCAGTCATGCGTAAGTGTCTGGTTTTCTTTGGTGTTGGTAAACACCATCCTTCGGTGATTTCCAGTCATGCGTAAGTGTCTGGTCTTCTTTGGTGTCGGTAAACACCATCCTTCGGTGATTTCCAGTTATGCGTAAGTGTCTGGTCTTCTTTGGTGTCGGTAAACACCATCCTTCGGTGATTTCCAGTCATGCGTAAGTGTCTGGTCTTCTTTTGATGTCGGTAAACATCCTTTTTCGATGTTCATAACGTCGCTCTCCCTTTCGTCCTATGACGTCTGGCGAAGTATTCCTCCTCTCCTTTGGTGTCGATAAACGTGAGTCTCCCTTTCATCCTATGACGTCTGGCTGAGTTTTCCTCCTCTCCGTTGGTGTCGATAAACGTGAGTCTCCCTTTCGTCCTATGACGTCTGGCTGAGTTTTCCTCCTCTCCGTTGGTGTCGATAAACGTGAGTCTCCCTTTCGTCCTATGATGTCTGGCTGAGTTTTCCTCCTCTCCGTTGGTGTCGATAAACGTGAGTCTCCCTTTCGTCCTATGACGTCTGGCTGAGTTTTCCTCCTCTCCGTTGGTGTCGATAAACGTGAGTCTCCCTTTCGTCCTATGACGTCTGGTTGAGTTTTTCCTCCTCTCCGTTGGTGTCGATAAACGTGAGTCTCCCTTTCGTCCTATGACGTCTGGCTGAGTTTTCCTCCTCTCCGTTGGTGTCGATAAACGTGAGTCTTCCTATTCGTCCTATGACGTCTAGTTGTACCTGTCCCCTTGTGGATTTACCTCTCCGTTGGTTCCAATAAACGTTGAGTTTTTCCTAGTTGTCCGTCGGCAGCTAGTTGTGATTTCTTTTCCCATTCATCGTCATTGCGATGTCTGGATGTGGCTGTACCCTTTGAAAACAAAAACAAAAAATATATACCCAGTAATAAGAATCAGATCCCAGTGGACGTTTCCATTGGTGGATCCCTGTTGTGCAAATTCTACGGTTCTTTTGTATTCAATCCCTGTTTACCCTGAAAGTCTGACAGCCACTGCTATCATCCGTTCGGGTTCCTAGCTGATTGAATAGGGGCAGCTGTAGCACCTCAAATTTGCACCTATCATTGTACATACATTCTCATATTAGGTCATAGCATATCATGGTCCATTGCATAGCATTGCATTGTCCCCAGTTGCCTCAAGAGCAAGCAAATCAAGGAATTAGGTCAAACTGATCAGGAGATCAGTCAACCAATCAAGCAAGGGTGTTTCTCAAGGAGCAAAGGCCCTAGGGTTTGTCCAACAAGTTCACATGACTTGGAGGTCCATTTGAAGTGTTTAAGTCAAGGGTTGGATGTTCAGAAGCCATCAGTTCATGCACAGTCAGGCAAAAACCCTAGAAAGTCAAAGACAGTCAACAGTCAGTCAAAGCAGTGGATGGTGGCCATTCTTGTGGAATTTGGGCACCATGATCAATAATCAAGAGTCCATACAACTTGGGACATCATTTGAAGTCAAGGTCTCAAGGAATTAGGGTTTGGAATTCATCAGAAGTGCTTCAGTCATCCAAAACCCTAGAAAAGTCAAAGTTGGTCAACTGTGGTTGATTCTTTGGTTTTGATGGATGGAAATGGTTTGAGAGAGCTTATTCATGTCCAAATAGGCCTCATGCGTCATGGCAATCAACATCATTGAAGAATTTGAAGCCAATCAGAAAATTTCCAAAAATAGAAACTGGACCTGTAATTTTAACTGCCAAAAATGGAAACTTCTTGATCCTCAGCTTGCATCATGATACAAGCTTCAAATGAATTTTTGCCCAACATGAAAGTTGAAGATCTTGTTCTCCCATTTTCAAAAAGTCCAAGAACACCCAAATCCCATGAATGGTTTGCAAGATATGATCAATCCATTTTCACAAATTTGTGAACTTCAACAAGCCATATCTCATGAACCATAAGGCCAAATTTGGTGGGGTTTTTTCCTACAAACCACATTTTTCCTCCTCTTTCCAAAATATAAACATCATGTACCAAAACCTTGCCAATCAAAATGGCATTTTTTTGACTTGTTTCATTTAAAAATCAAGTTTGACCAATAGTTGACTTTTTGATTTAAACATTTTTGACACAATTGGCCAATTGGGGTGTGTTTAATATGTTATTTGCAAGATGTTCCAAGCCCAAGTTCGAGCAGCAT
This sequence comes from Lathyrus oleraceus, assembly GCF_024323335.1. Taxonomy (NCBI): domain Eukaryota; kingdom Viridiplantae; phylum Streptophyta; class Magnoliopsida; order Fabales; family Fabaceae; genus Lathyrus; species Lathyrus oleraceus. Next base: position 242,624,526 of record NC_066581.1, read on the forward strand.
CCCATCATACCACCTCCATATGCACCTTTGGTTCACAATTGGCAAATAATGCATTTTTGTTTCATTGAAGTAAGACACACTTAGCACTTCATTGGCAGACTTAAAACAGCAAAATTAAGGGTCATTTGCAGCCTGTTTACAAGCCCATTTCGTGCAGATCATTACACCTCCACTTCCATATTCTTCAACTTAGCAATTTTGCAATTTGGTTAAAATGAACTAATCTTGTTTAAGCACTCCATTACCAATTGTTAAACAGTCATATATAAATGATTTTCTGGCCATTTGTAACCCTAGTAGCAGCTGCAGACCACAGAACACCTCTCATTTCTCTCGATTTGCATTTTGGCCATTTTGAATTTTCTGCTCACAAACTCTAAAAACCACGAGCTAGCTTGTTGCATCACCATTCAAACACCATTGTGAGTTGGTTTCAACCTTCAAACCCCATCTGTAACCATCATTTTCGCGGCTGTTTGGTCAAGACATCATCAATGGCAGAAGTTATGCAGAGCTAATTTAGTTTGTTTCAAGCCAAGATTGCTTCACCAATCATCATTTGGAAGCATAAAGAACCCCTGTTTCAACCATTGGAGTTCAAGCAATCACAAATCAGCTCAGTTCTGCAGATTTGGTAGGTATTTCGAATCCTTCTTTTTTTTGAAATGATGCTACGCCATGTATAGTTCTTGCCTTGCTGAGTATTGTGTGCTTTGAATCATGTACTTTGCTTGCTTGTGATGAGAGATTTTTGATTTCAAAGTTTCATGCTCATGGATGTTTTTGCTTGATTCATGATATCTGGTGTGTTTTAATGCAAATGAACTTTGGAATGAGCATGCTGGATGTTGGATATGTTGATTGCCATGCTCGATTTCTTGTTCTGGGCATTTTGATTCTCATGTTTGGATGTTAGTGATGAAGTTTTGCTGTTGTGTTTAAACCCTATGAACCTGTCCAGAAATTCATGAGAAATTGTGTTTGTTCATGTTTGGTGTGCTGTTGATTGAATACTACTGTCATGTTGCCATGCTGTTTGTTGGAACTCTGTTGAATTTTCGATCGATGATGAACATGAATTTAATGCCCTGCTGTTAAAACCCTAAGCTTTCTTAAACCCTAACCACATTTTTCCAGAAAACATGAATGCTATTGGTTGTTGTTGTTTGACTCTGCTACAGAGTTACTGTTCCATTGGCTAGTGGCCAATCAAAACATTTCGCCTGCTTGCCTTAAACTCTGCGTTTAGTTAAATGATGCGCCTTATTACTAAAATGCCATTGTTCAACATCAGTTTGACTTTCCTTGCATCTACTTTGTTCATGTTCATTCCAAATTGTTCATCAACTTCAACAATTCATTTCTCACTCGTTTCAAATCCAAATTTCATGAAACTTCTCCACCACGTTCACAAGAATGTCTAGTATTTAATCACGTTTTTTATTAAATTTTTGGTTGGCTGGATTTTTAATTGCATAAGGTTTCTTAACATGTATGCCTAATTGATACCTCTTGCCATTTCTTTTGTGAAATAATGATGTTGCATCCAATGACCCTGAAATTTTTTGTGGTTATTCTACACTCATTCACCTTTGTTGTGATGTAAAGTTTGTGCATTTATCATATGTGGTGTGCGAGATATGATTTTCTGAAGTAGGGTGTGACAATTTGTGTCACACCAATGTTATGCAATTTCTTGATTTTTGTTCACATACTTCCTGGCCTTCAAATAATGTGAAATTTTGCATGAGCCATCTCTTATGTGTCTAGTTGATGTGTGATTTTTCCTGGATTTAATCATGCCATTTCCTATTTGTTTGTGAATTTTCTTCTCTGCCTAGTCAATTGTTGACTTTGTGTGACACATCTTGCCAAATCCCTTGTGAAATTCTCATATCTTATTGTATGATCATGAAATTTCACATGTGCATACTAGACATCTTGAGCTTTGCATTGGTGTTAATCCCATCCATTTCTCATCTGTTTTCATTTAGTTATGATTTTTTGAAGATGACACATGTTTTGTTGACTTCTTTGTGCATACTTGAAAATGTGTTGACTTCCTGATTTTATTTGACTATCTTCCCATGATCCAATTGAGCTGAAATTTCATATGCATGCTATGTTATGGATTGTGATTGAGTATGAATTATTTCATAATTTTTGGAATTGATTATGTTTGGGTTTGAGCTTGGTCTTGCTGTTGACCTTTTGTGTGCTCCCTCTTGCCATGTTTTGACTTCTTTGGTCTATGAAATGACAATGATGCATGTTATGAACTTGTGACCAATTGTGATTGCTTCTTAAATGCTTGAACTTGACTTTAGTTGACCATTTGTTTGCTGTTTTGACTTTCCCTTTTGTTTTTGACCCTAGGCTTGTCCTAGTGGTCTTTTGGGCTTATGTTGAGTTCATTTGTTTCAGGTTAAGCATAGTGCTTCAAAGAAACCATGCCAGTTTGTTTGAGCTTGACTATATATCATGTGCTAACCTTTGTTTTGTAGGTGGTATGACTCATATGGGTTGGGTTTGGTGCTTTTGCACTTCTGTTTATTGATCTAACTGTTTGATTCATTTCCTTTTGATTTGAACTGTTGAACTGTTTACTGATTAGCTTGACTATTTCAGGTACCCTTAGTTGCTTAAGTTCCTTGAACTTGCTTTGCTTTGCTATTTAGCAACTTGCTTGAGGTATAATTCCTTTTTCTTCATGTAGTCTGGAGACCCGGCCTGTTATTTGGCCGGGCAAACTGTCTGAAGTCCTCCTTAAGAGGCAATGCTTGTGTATGTTTAATTTGTCCTTGTACAGAGTCAAAGACCTCCTAAGTGAAGAGGCAATTGGCAGAACCAAGGGATAAGCAACCTATCCCCTGCTATTCAGTGTGTCTTCTGTTTTGCTCACACCACTGTGTTGATGCATTTCAGATAAAAACCCAAGATCTTGTGCAATTGCACAGTTGAGTCAGTATCAAATGTGTAGAAGGGTTCCCACTTTCTGAACCCACACATTCTTGTCAAGTGCTCTCCCAGGCCAGGGATAGAAGCAATGAGGCACACCCCTCATCTCCTTTCATCTGCTTCACCTTAGCCCCTCGATGGCAAGGTTAAGAGCAACACTCACCCCATTCCAGAGGTTTGTTTGTTGAGGTTGATATGACCCCTCGACTAAAACCTAACCCTTGTGTGAGCCTCTTGTATGTATATAGTGTGTGCTATCTGTGATTGTGATTGCCTTGCTTCTTAGGCTAGCTTAGACTTGCCTCCTGTGCAAGTTAGGTTTAGTTTAGACTAATCCTTGTTTGCTTTCGCCCTCGTTGCGATCCTTTCTCTCGCCCTCGTTGCGATCGAGCCTTTTCCTTTCTCTCGCCCTCGTTGCGATCGAGCCTTTTCCTTTCTCTCGCCCTCGTTGCGATCGAGCCTTTTCCTTTCTCTCGCCCTCGTTGCGATCGAGCCTTTTCCTTTCTCTCGCCCTCGTTGCGATCGAGCCTTTTCCTTTCTCTCGCCCTCGTTGCGATCGAGACCTTTGTCCCTCCGTAGCCGAACTACGGCAACTCTGATTCTCATGTCCAGATGAGATACGTAGGCACGAGATGCGATGTCTTGTCGAGTTTGACTAACAACTAACACTAATTCTCTTCTCTCGCCCTCGTTGCGATTGAGACCTCCCCTTTCTCTTGCCCTAGTTGCAATCGAGACTCTTGCTTCCTGTGCAAGTTTGGTGTGTGTGTGTGGCTTGCTTCCTGTGCAAGTCATGTTTAGGATAGGTTGGCCCTTGTGCCATTTAGCTAGAAACCTTAACTTAGGGTTGACTTTGCATGACAACATCTAGGCTCGAGTCGTAGTCTCCCTAGTGTTGTGTCTCCCTCTGTTATCTGGTTAGGCTAGATCCTTGTCCCTGCGTAGGGGAACTACATCGCCCTGATCTTCACACCAGATGAAGTATGTAGGCAGGAGATTGAGCTGATCTCTCCGGGCGCCCTTTTTCTTTTTCAACCCTTTGTGTCTTAACCACCCTTTGTGTGTGTTTTGGTTCGGATGCTGATGTAAGTCCAGTGATTGGCATTCAGGCTCCACGTTTGCCTTTGTCTTGTTTTGTTTGTGTGCGTGTCAGCCGAGCTACGAATGCTCTGATTCTTCTCTCGTCCGAGAAGATACGTATGCATAGGATGCGATATCCTAGCGAGCATGTGTTGTTTTCCCCAGTCCGAACTACTTCGACTCTGATGTCTATGCTTGATAGACTAAGTAGGCCCAGGATGCGATATCCTGCCGAGTCAGTTTCAGTCAGTTTCTTTTGTCTCTTTCAGCCAGTGTGCGTGTGTTTGAGCAGTGTTTAGCAACCAATATTCCTTCCTTTTGTGCGTGGATCCCGTAGAGTACTACGGATGCGTAGGGGTGCTAATACCTTCCCTTCGCATAACCGACTCCCGAACCCATCCTCTTTGGTCGCGAGACCATGTTCTTTTCCTAGGTTTACTTCGAGCGTTTCCTTTCCCTCTTTTGGGATAAATAACGCACGGTGGCGGCTCTGTTGTTTCTTTCTTTTCCCGCCGGTTTTTCGCGTGATGCGACACATACAAAGCTTCAAACGGTGCCATACCAATGCTCGAATGAAAACTATTGTTGTAGGTAAACTCAATCAAAGGCAAATAACAATCCCAAGCACCTCCCTTTTCCAAAACACAAGCTCTCAAAAGATCCTCTAATGACTGAATCGTCCTCTCAGTCTGACCATCAGTCTGCGGATGATATGCAGAACTCAATCTCAGCTTAGTTTCCAAAGCCCTCTGCAAACCTTCCCAGAACTTCGATGTAAATCTAGGATCTCTGTCCGAAACAATACTCGACGGAATACCATGCAAACTTACAATCTTCTCAATATACAACTCGGCTAATCTCTCTAACGGATAATCCATTCTGATCGGAATGAAATGAGCCGACTTCGTCAATCTATCCACAATCACCCAAATAGCTTCAAAATTCCTACTTGTCCTCGGTAAACCCGAAACAAAATCCATACTGATACTATCCCACTTCCACTCTGGAATAGCCAACGGTTGCATTAGCCCAGACGGCTTTTGATGCTCAATCTTTGACTTCTGACAAGTCAAACAGGAATAAACAAAACTCGCAATTTCTCTTTTCATTCCCGGCCACCAAAATAACTTTTTCAAATCATGATACATCTTCGTAGCTCCAGGATGAATACTCAGGCCACTACGATGTCCTTCCTCTAGAATACTCTTCTTAAGTTCGGTAACGTCCGGAATACACACCCGATTACCAAATTTCAAAACACCATTCTCATCAACTCTGAATTCACCACCTTGACCTTGATTCACTAAAGTCAACTTATCAACCAAAAGCACATCGGATTTCTGACCCTCTCTAATCTCATCCAGAATACCACTCGTTAACTTCAACATTCCCAATTTAACACTATTGTGAGTACTCTCACAAACCAAACTCAAGTCTCTAAACTGCTCAATTAAATCCAATTCCTTAACCATTAACATAGACATATGTAATGATTTCCGACTCAATGCATCAGCCACTACGTTTGCCTTACCCGGATGGTAATTCAAACCAAAGTCATAATCCTTCAGAAACTCTAACCATCTCCTCTGTCTCATATTCAGCTCTTTCTGATCGAATAAATACTTTAAACTTTTATGGTCACTGAAAACCTCAAATCTTGACCCATACAAGTAATGCCTCCATAATTTCAGAACAAATACCACAGCTGCCAACTCTAAATCATGTGTCGGATAGTTCCTCTCATGAACCCTCAGTTGTCTCGAAGCATAAGCTATAACCTGCTTATTCTGCATCAACACACCATCCAAACCCAACAATGAAGCATCACAGTAAACCTCAAATGATTCCGACGAACTCGGTAATATCAGAATAGGAGCAGTAGTCAACCTTCTCTTTAACTCTTGGAAACCTTCTTCACAATTTGAGTCCCAAACAAAAGCTTGCCCCTTTCTAGTCAACATCGTCAACGGTAACGCCAACTTAGAAAATCCTTCAATGAACTTCCTATAGTAACCAGCCAATCCAAGGAAACTTCGAATCTCAGCAACAGACTTCGGAGCTTCCCACTTAGACACCGCTTCTATCTTAGAAGGATCAACAGCAACACCACCTCTTGAAATCACATGACCAAGAAAACTAACCTCCTCTAACCAAAATTCACACTTGGATAGCTTAGCAAATAACTTCTTTTCTCGTAGAACTTCTAAAACCACTCTCAAATGCTCAGCATGCTCTTCTTCAGATTTCGAATACACCAAAATGTCATCAATAAACACCACAACAAACTTATCTAGGTACGGATGGAAAATCCTATTCATATACTCCATAAATACTCCAGGCGCGTTAGTCACACCAAAAGGCATTACAGAATACTCATAATGTCCATACCTTGTTCTGAAAGCAGTTTTCTGAATATCCTCAGTTTTCACACGTATCTGATGATACCCAGATCTCAAATCTATCTTGCTGAACACACTCGCACCAACCAACTGATCCATCAGATCATCAATCCTCGGCAAAGGATACCGATTCTTGATCGTCACTTTATTCAGTTGCCTGTAGTCCACACACAACCTCATAGTACCTTCTTTCTTCTTAACCAATAACACTGGTGCACCCCACGGTGACACACTAGGACGAATAAATTTCTTATCCAACAGATCTTCCAACTGACTCTTCAATTCAGTTAACTCAACAGCAGACATACGGTACGGAGCCATCGATATCGGCCTAGTACCAGGTACCAAATCAATCGAGAACTCAACTTCACGCTCTGGCGGTAATTCATTCACTTCTTCTGGAAACACATCAGGAAAATCACACACCACGGCTAGGTCATAAATCGCCAGTTTATCTTTAGCCTCAAAAGTCGCTAATAGCATAAACAACTCTGCCCCATCCGCTACTGCCTCATTCACCTGCCTCGCTGATAGAAACAAACTCTTCCCTTCCTCAATCTCAGGAAATATTACAGTCTTATCAAAACAGTTGATGGAAACCCGGTTAAACACCAACCAGTTCATACCCAAGATAACATCAATCTGCACTAGTGGAAGACACACAAGGTCTATCCTAAAATCTCTACCAAAAATACTCAAAGGACAACCCAAGCAAACTGAAGTAGTAGTCACTGAACCCTTTGCAGGAGTATCAATCACCATACTAACATACATCTCAGATATCTCTAACTTAAGTTTCACAGCACAATCCAAAGATATAAAGGAATGAGTAGCACCGGTGTCAATAATAGCTACAAGAGGAAAGCCATTAATATAACACGTACCTCGGATCAAACGATCATCTGCAGAAGTCTCAGAACCCGATAAAGCAAAGACCTTGCCTCCCGACTGGTTCTCTCTCTTCGGCTTAGGACACTGTGGACTGATATGACCCACCTCTCCACAGTTGAAACAAGTTACAGTCTTCAACCGGCACTCTGCAGCCAAATGACCACCTTTGCCACACTTGAAACACTTCATCTCAGCACTGGTACACTCATGGACACGATGTCCAGCCCGACCACATCTATAACACTTAGCAGGGGCGCTAGAGTCTCCCCCACTAGGCCTCTTCCTCCCACTCTGCTTCTGAAAACCTTTGCCAGCTGCATACGGTTTTCCACGATCATTCTGATTCTTGCCTTTCCTATCAACCCTTTGCTGATAGCTCTCTGCTCTGGCTTTGGAATCCTGTTCAAAAATCCTGCAACAGTCAACCAAGTCAGAAAACACTCTGATCCGTTGGTATCCAATAGCCTGCTTGATCTCGGGACGTAACCCGTTCTCAAACTTCACACATTTCGAAAATTCTCCAGCAGCCTCATTATAGGGAGTATAATACTTTGACAGCTCTGTGAACTTAGCAGCATACTCCGTAACCGACCGATTGCCCTGCTTCAATTCCAAGAACTCTATCTCTTTCTTTCCTCTAACATCCTCTGGAAAATACTTCCTCAGGAATCTCTCTCTGAACACAGCCCAAGTGATCTCAGCATTTCCAGCAGATTCCAACTCAGTGCGGGTAGCAACCCACCAATCATCAGCTTCCTCTGACAGCATATGCGTACCGAACCTGACCTTCTGGTTATCGGCACACTCAGTCACTCGGAAGATCCTCTCGATCTCCTTCAACCACTTCTGAGCACCATCTGGATCGTATGCTCCCTTGAACATTGGAGGATTGTTCTTCTGGAACTCACTCAGTTGACGAGCAACTCCCATTCCCACAACATTCGGATTTCCTCCAAGTACTCCAGCTAGCATACCCAGAGCCTCAGCAATTGCAGCATCATCATTACCTCTTCCAGCCATCTCTATTCTGAAAATCCAACAAGCTAAAACAATAAGTACTGATAGGGTTACACAACACCTATCCCGTACAGGGGAAACAGAATAATTACGACTCGACTCGACCGACTATGCTCTGATACCACTAATGTAACACCCTTCTAAAATACCCCAAATATTTAATTAAAATAACAACATATAAATCAGAGTAATCATGCAATCAAGGGTGTCACACAATTATTTCGCACCATTCGTCATACTATTTAGTCATGCTCATTATTTAACTCAAAACATAAAGTATTGCACAATACGCAGCGGATAGAGATCAAATCGATCATTCAAAACATGCAACATACTACATGTAAATTGGTTCAACAATCATCAACAACACAATTAAAATGTTCCCTCCCGATGTTACATCTATCAGAGCATGACCCACTAAGGAGACTACACTAGACTCCAAGCATTAGCTTCTACTCAACTCATTGCTCGTTACCTGAAAAAAATAGTTGTAAGGGTGAGTTCCTCAATCGATATAACAAGCATTATAAAACATCATGTAATGCTAAGTAAATAACACGTTTCATCACCCAAATCAGATTACACATTCAGTAACAGCAATGTCAACTCAATCATACTCAACATCAACACAACACACAACACACGCATAATACTGGAATACATCCATTCATATTATACGCCATACATCAATTATGCAATGAGACTCCATGCATGCGGTACCGACTCTTTGTGAACATATAGTTCACCTCACCGTCCAAATCCAGGCACGGCTACCAAGCCCACTAGTCCCACTCATTTGAGACCTAGTGACTCACTCACTAATTCCTCACCATGGGAATTAGCTACCACCCCAAATGGGCCATGCTATGCACGCTAATCACCTAGCATGCAAACATCAACAACAGTCCAAAATGTCTAACTCACTAATTCCTCACCATGGGAATTAGCTACCACCATAAAGGCCACAATATGCATGCTAATCATCTAGCAATGCAACATCAACAACAAAATCCACAATGGACATATGCTCACACTCTAAGCCATACAACAGTCCATTCACAATTGCATACATAACATGTACATTCACAACATTATGCATACCATCAAACATCATCAACACATGTATCACAACATCATATCATGTCAAATGATTAACCACAGCATTAGCACACTCTACTAATACCTATACTGCTCAAAATAGCGGAATTAATCCCTATTACATCATACGCCACTATAGGCCAAACATCGATTATGTACACAACATTAAAAATGTCAATTTTCTCACTTTTCAACAGTGTTAATCGGTTAACGCCCTAGGTTAACCGGTTAACGCAGCACAAACACACTTCCTGCCCAAAACTTAACAGTGTTAACCGGTTAACGCCCTGGGTTAACCGGTTAACGCAGGCAAAACAGCACTAATTTCACAATTCGCAACAGTGTTAACCGGTTAACACCCTAGGTTAACCGGTTAACGCAGACAAAACAGCAGTTCCTGCGCTAACACAAAGCAGAATGCAGAATTCTCCGCATTTTCCGCCGTTGGAGGACTTCCGGACCTCCGATTCCAATTCCGTAAAAAGCTATACGTTAGGGAAATTACAACACACTCAATTACAGGTTCAATTTCAGTTTTTGCACAACATATCCATCACAATTTTCAGCATTCAACAATCCCAATTAGGGTCAATTCAACGGTTTATCACTACCCATTACATGCTAACCCATAATACCCATTAAACGACGATAAACCCCCCTTACCTGACTTAATCCGGCAACTTTGAGCTTCAAGCTTTTCCGTTCTCCAACCCTTGCTCTCTAGCTCTTCCTCTTGCCCTTTCTCCACTTTCTCAATCGCTTCTCTGTTTCACGTGAAAACTTTCTTTTCCAAATGAGACTCCTTCTCTTATTTCCAACTTATATATTTTCCAATAATTATTATTATCCCAATAATAATAATAATAATTCAATAATTCCAAAAATAATAATAATAATAATAATCCAATTATCTAATTAAATTAATAAATATATTATTAACTTAATTTAAATAATTACCATATTATTATCGGGGTGTTACACGCCCATTGTGATTACCACCTATGCAGCACGCTGACTAATGACAATGGTGGAACGCGCGTTTCTGGCCACTTGATCTGCCACCTCAATCAATGAGGGAGATTAAGTGGTCCACGTTTTTTTTGATATTTTAATTTTTATTTTAATTGCATTATTTTCAATAATTCATATTAAATTCAATATTGATCCAAAAAATATGGGACTTTCACCAAAAAAATTCAAATATTTTTCTCTTTCATATTCTAAATTAAAATTATTTTTTGGATCATTATTAATATTTTTCATGAATTAATTGATTTTTCTTTGTTTTTAGTTGTTTAAAATTATTTTTAAATGTCCAAAAATTATGAATTTTTTTCTCCAAGGTTCTTTGACCTTGTTTGACCTATGATAAATCTCATGGCCATTTCTTTGGTGTTTTGATGAGATTTTAGGAATTAGACAAACCATATTTAATTTAAATGCACTATTTTAGTATTTTTAATTTGAATAAATGCCAAATAAATTTGTTGACCAATTGTGATGACTTGTTTATGTTTAACTCTTGATGTTGGGCCTTGGTCAAGGTTGATTTGACTTTGTCAAATTAATATCATTGGATTTATGGGATTGATGGAATGTACATTCCATCTCCCAAAATGAATGAATGATATTAGTTTGGTAAAAGTCCTCCTTTGACTAATTTGTGATTTCATTCATTCCCCTCCCACTTCATCTTATTCCCTTTCTTCATTCATTCATTCCATTTAGCCTATGACATCTCAAAGTCCTAATGCTAGTTGATTGAAAAATTGACATGAGTATGGATGAGATTAGGGCACACCTTTTTGCATATTCTTTTTGTGTGTGGTATGTTTCATGAGCATAGTCCATTATACTATGTCTCTAACATGCATTAACACCAAAATTCTATTGCCCGGCCTCAAATAGTTGTGACTTCTACATAAGTCCAATTACGATTGCTTAACATAACGCTAAATTTGTGACATAAAAGGCATAAGCATTGTAGTTAGTGAGATTGTAAGTCTCCCCTCTTTCATGGTATTGTGTGGAAACTTGGCCTTATTTCCTTCCTTTGGAAGATGTTTTGGCTCAAGGATTCATGCTTGTGATAAGTGGGTTGAGTGTTCTCCAAAGAATGTCTTCAAATGAAAAGCAAAAGCAAAACAATACTAACTTCTAACCTATTAACTACTAACTTTTAATTTCAAGCCTTTACTTTAATGCAATTTACTTGTAGCACTCTATTCCATTTGCCATTATTCATATCATTCTAATTGTTTATGTTAGGGCAATTTTCACTTTGTCCACTTGCACCATATTGTGAGATATATTTTGTTTGTGTATACTTTGTTTGTTTGTGTTGTCTTTGACCATTAATGTACATAATAACAACAAAAACCCTAAAAAAAACTTTTGAGTGGACTGTTGGCATGATCTTGGACAAATGGACTTAGAATCTAGGCAACCTTCCTAAGTTAAAGGACTTGGCCAATGCCAACTTGTTAAAGAACAAAGTGCTTGCAATTTGAAACTCATCTGATACATCTTTGAAGACATATCTAAGTTCATATGCAACATGATCATTATGAAGTTGTTATTTTGAACCTGTGACTTGTGGAATTCACCTGTTGCATGGGCTATTTTGAAGAAGATCATGGAATGGATAAGCTTGGATGAGGCCATCTTTATTTGATGCCTTGCTCTTCCAGATAATATAATTGTGCATTTGTGTGTTGCTTGATTATAAAAGTCCAAGGGAATTCTGGGTTTCTATTGACATTCTTTTCTATTGGATTGCTACCCACTTGGTCAGATCTTTCAAACTCTAAACTTTTAATTTTGTGCATAGGGTAGTCTCTTCATCTTCTCCGAATTTCTTTAATTTCAAAATCTCTCCCTCCATTTTTCAAAATCTTCTTTGTGTGAACTACTTTTATTCTAAACTTTGACCACTTTTGCAAAAATATAGAAACTTTGGCCTTATGCCATTGCATTTTCAAACTTCTTTTCTTAAATCAAACTTGTAAATAGACTTAACAATACTTGAATTAAACTTTCAAAAAGCCAAAAAGAACTAACTCATTCAAACCATTTTAGGCCTTTGTGCCTTTCAAACTTAATTTTTGTTAAAAGTAATGCATCGACTTTGGAATTTGTATCATGAACTACGAGGTTTTGATCCCTCATTTTTATGTTGGTACATAGGCACAAGACCGAAGGTCTTGTCAAACACAAAAATATAATTAATGAATTCTTTTCTCATCCCCCCATTCTATTTGTTTGTAAACATCACTTTGTACAAAATACATATGCACATAAAAAGGGCTCCCTAGGAGTACCTAGGACACTTTGGGTGCTAACATCTTCCCTATGTGTAACCAACCCCCTTACCTTTGATCTCTGACTTTTTATTAGTTTTTATTTGAAAACTTCTTACTTTTTGGGTTTTGTTCGTGCTTTTTCCCTTTTCCCTTGGAAACAATAAAAGCGCGGTGGCGACTCTTGTTATTTGATCTCTAGCTTGTCAATAGCTTGATGGTCATGAATTTCCCGCTACAGATGGTTGTGCTATCTGCAGTGTTAATTCAAGAGGTTGTGAGATTGTGAAAAGGGACATCCAGCGGTTGATGGATAAGGGTATGATTCAGATTGTTCAATCCCGTCACTTAGGTGACGATGTGAATGTGATTCTTCCTGTGTTTAGGAATCCCGAGAGAGTGGTGATTTAGTATGATAGTAGCAATGGTAACAGTATCAGCCAAAGATCGGTATCATCGTTGGGCATACGGTTGGCGGGCCCAGTACCGTACGCATTCGATAAGGTTGTTCCTTATTAGTATAATGCAACTATGGTGAAGGATGGTCAAGAGGTTCCATTACCTTCAACCAATTATGTTGTGAGCATTGTTGATGTTACCAAGGTGACCCGTAGTGGTCGAGTGTTTGGGTCGGTGTTCCCAAAAGATGTGGAAGACTCAACAGTCAGTAAGAAGGGGGAAGTGCCTGCAATAGATCCAATTAGAACTTTAAAGTGTCAGTCTGGTGAATCCAGCAATTTGAAGACTAATGATGATGATAAGTTACTTCGGTTAATAAAGAAAAGTGACTTCAATATGGTGGAGCAGCTGCTCCAAACCCCCTCAAAGATTTCAGTACTATCTCTGCTTAAAAATTTAGAAGCGCGCTGAGAAGCACTGCAAACATTTCTCGAACAAGCGTACGTGGAACATGATGTTACGGTGGATCAGTTTGATCATATTGTGGCTAATATTACTTGCTGTAATAATCTCAATTTCTGTGATGAAGAACTCCCAGAGGAGGGTAGGAATCATAACTTGGCTTTGCACATCTCCATGAATTGCAAAGATGACGCTTTCTCCAATGTGCTTTTTGACACCGGGTCATCATTAAATGTGTTGCCGAAGTCAACATTATCAAAGTTGTCATATCAAAGAGCACCTATGAGGTATAATGGCGTAATCGTCAAAGCTTTTGACAGTTCACACAAAACAGTGATAGGTGATGTGGACCTTCCAGTAAAGATAGGTCCGAGTGACTTCCATATTACTTCCCAAGTAATGGATATCCACATGGCCTACAGTTGTCTGTTGAGAAGGCCATGGATCCACAAGGCAGGATCTCTTGCCTCCACGTTGCATCAAAAGCTCAAATTTGTCAAGAATGGGAAATTAGTCATTGTTGGTGGGGAGAGGGCATTGTTGGTTAGCCACGTGTCATCTTTATCTTATGTTGAAGCTGATGATGAGGTTGGAACTCTGTTCTAAGCCTTATCTATTGATGTTGAAGAGAGAGTTGGGGCACCTATGTCCTCATTGAAAGATGCAAAGAAGATTGTTGAAGAAGGAAATGTTGATTAGTGGGGGAGAATGCTAGATGTTGATTCTGAGTGTTGGCAACAATTTTGGTAAAACAAAGAGTGTTCACAAGATGTTATGTGTGATGTATTAACATGAGATATCCTATGTACCTGCTGGAGTTCAAGAACATGTTCATGCAGGATTGTTTCAGACTGCCACATACATTACCATGGCTTCTGATATTGGATGTACCTGCTGGAGCTTAAATGAAAGACATGTTCATGCAGGATTGTTTCAGATGACATACACAAGGTCATGGCATCTGATATGGCTGTACCTGCTGGAAGTTATAAAAGGAATTATTGGATTATGCAGGATTTTTCCAGGATGTCAGACCCGATGTCATGACATCCTGTACACAAAACATTCAGTATGAATGTCTGGTGTTTTGTGATTGCACAAATAATGGCAATCTTTGTATGATTGAAGATCTAATTAGCTGGCGCATTCAATCATGGATTACAACCAGATTTACTTATTTTCCAAGGAGATCTAACCAACTGTTATAAAAAGATTTGATTGGAAAATAGATTTAGGGTTTTCAAGATGTCCAAGCCCAGCTGAATGCGTCTATAAAAAGGGACTTAGAAAACCTGTTTGAACACACAACCAATACTGAGCGAAATATAGAGAGAGAGCTAGGGTTTGTGTCTGTTTAGTCGTGAGACTTGTAGGTCATTCAAGTCATCCATTGATGATTGAATTGGATTGATTTGTGGTCGTAATTTGTCACTCTAAAGCTGTTAAGCAAGAGTGTGTGTCTTCTTGATCAAAGCTGTGAAGCAAGATCGAGAGTGTGTCTTCTTGATTGAAACTGTGAAGTAAAATCAAGAGTGTATAATTGAAAAGTATTTTCTTTTCACAATGGATTGTTGTTTAAAATCACTGGTGTGTGATTGTAGGGAAGTGAGTGGATTCTCATATCTAAGAGTGCTTAGGTAGAAATTGCACGGGTAGAGATTAGGTGAGAAAGACTGTAACTTGTTAAAGTGTACGGAGAGTCTTTGAACTAATTCTATTTTAGTGAATTTCCTTCCTGGCTTGGTAGCCCCCAGACACAGGTGAGTTGCACCGAACTAGGTTAACAATTGCTTGTGTTATTTGCTTTACCATTCTATATTTTTTATCCATTGTGTGTTAACAGATATTAGTGTCATGACATTACCTTCAACATCTTATATCTGATACCAGAATTTCAATTGGTATCAAAGCAGACATCCTGCTCTAGTTCTGGGTGAGATCTAGGGGCAATACTTTCTGGTATAATGGAGAGAGGTGGAGGATCTGTTCATAGGCCACCAATTTTGGATGGTTCTAACTATGACTATTGGAAACATTGAATGGTAGCCTTTCTGAAATCCCTTGATAACAAGGCTTGGAAAGTTGTGTTAACAGGTTGGGTACATCCTGTCATTACTAAATAAGGAGAGGCCACCACTAAGAAGAAGCCTGAAGAACAATGGTCTAAGGAGGAGGATGATCTTGCTCTTGGAAACTCTAAAGCCTTGAATGCAATATTCAATGGGGTAGACAAGAATATTTTCAGGCTGGTAAACAACTGTGAAGCGGCCAAAGATGGTTGGGACATTCTCAAGACCACTCATGAAGGCACCTCTAGGGTAAAGATGTCTAGACTTCAGCTGCTCACCTCCAAGTTTGAAAACTTAAGGATGAAGGAAGATGAAAACATTCATGAATTTCACATGAGTATCCTTGAAATTGCTAATGCTTCAGGAGCCCTGGGAGAGAAGATGACAGATGAAAAGCTGGTAAGAAAAATACTCAGGTCACTCCCTAAGAGATTTGCAATGAAGGTGACTGCCATATAAGAGTCTCAAGACATTTCCAACATGAGGGTCGATGAGCTAATTGGTTCCTTCCAAACCTTTGAGATGGGATTGAATGATGGAACTGAAAAGAAAACCAAAAGCATTGCCTTCATATCAAACACAGAAGAGGAAAACAATCAAGATGTGGATAAAGAATGGGCCAATGAAGTTGCAATGTTGGGGAGACAGTTCAACAGATTGTTAAGAAAATGGATGTAAGATCCAAGGCAAATGTCAAGAACATCTCATCTGACATCAGCAATGGGAGAAGAGTAAGGTTAGAGGAGAAGCCCAAAGAAGGAAAAGAAGTAAAGTGCTATGAATGTGATGGGTATGGACACATTAGAACAGAATGTGGAACCTACCTCAAGAAGCAGAAAATGAGTCTTACTGCCACCTGGTCAGATGAGAGTGATACAGAGGAGGCTGCAAATCTTGTGACTGCTTTGACAGGAAGATGGGGATCTGACGAAGACTTAAGTGATGGTGAAGTAACCTTTAAGGAATTGGCCTCTACCTACAGATAGCTGTGTCATAAAAGTGTAGAGTTGAGCAAGCAGGTTTTAAACCAGAAGAAAGAAATAACTCAACTTGAGAATGAGAAGGTAGAATACTTGGAAACCATCTCCAAGTTACAAACAGAAGCAGTGGTTCTGAATGCCAAGCTAGTTGAAAATCCACAAGCTGAAAGTCAGAAGATAGCACAGCTGGAAAGAGAGAAGGCAGGCCATGTGAAAACCATCTCTAAGTTTAAAACTGAAGTCATGTTTCTAAATTCTAAACTAGAAGAGATGAACAATTATGTAAGGATGTTAAGCAATGGATCTGACTCCTTAGACAAGATTCTCCAAACTGGAATAATCACAGGAGCCAAATCTGGAATAGGGTACCATAAGTCTAAGGCTGAAAGTAGTTACACTGGTTGCAAACCTCAAGCTAAACCTAAATGCAGCAATAGTAAGAGCAGTCCTAAGATGTCACATCATATGTCACATCATCAGAAGAGAAAACAGCAGAAAGGCAAACACCAAAGATGGAGATGTCATTACTGTGGGAAATTTGGACACTCAAGGCCCTTCTGCTATAAGTTGTATGGTTACCCACCCCTGTTCATCAACATACTCACTATCAACTCAGACCCAAACAGCACAGGCCTATCAACAAGAAGCAATGGGTTCCAAAGACTAATGTTACAAGTCTAATAGCTCACAAAGAAGAGTGGTATTTTGATAGTGAATGTTCTAGACACATGACTGGAAACTCTGACTTGATAATTGATCTTCACCCTCATGACATAAGCTATGTAACCTTTGGTGATGGAGAAAAGGGTGAAATAAAGGGGATGGGCAAGCTTGAGTGTCCTGGAGCTCCTAAAGTTGACAATATTCTACTGGTCAAGAGCTTAACTTCAAATCTAATAAGCATCAGTTAGCTAGGGGATCAAGGTCTGAATATCATCTTCACTAAAACTGAATGTCTGATTATTAACAAAGACAGTGAAGTAATTATGGAAGGAATCAGGACCAAAAACAACTGTTACATGTGGAGCTCTCAAATGGATGACCCCTCTAAGATGAGTACAGTTGCTAGAAGAACCTTCAAGGGAAATGAAAAATGTCAGACAAGGATGTTACACCAGAAGCTAAGACCTAACCTCAAGGAAGAGAAGGTCATGATGGCCCAAACATTTGAAAAAAGGGAACATGTGACTGGTTGTATGCAGTCTGAAGTTAGTGAGAGCTTTGTTGGAACTGGGACACAAGGGGCTATTGAGATAGAAAGTATATTAGATGAAAGCAACAACTCTCAACCAGGTTGGATGAAACTACTGATGATGATATACAATGTCACACTCGATGTCATAACATTGTATTATGACAACCTGTATGGTACAACTATGTCCAAAGATCATATTCAGCACAGCTGGACCAAGTACATTATTTGCTGTCATCACTCATTTAGAGAATATGTGGAAAACAAACTCATAGTTCTACAGCATGAAATGCAACTAACTAACAAGGCTGCAAAGGATTTGTATGATGTCCAACTAAAATATGAAAAGGGGAAATTAGGTGCTTGGTTTCTTGAGAAAATATGGCAATTAATGTGGAGTGGAAAAGGTAACAAAAATATTGTTTGTCCAATGAAAAGAAAAAGCCACATTAATAATGAATCATCACCTAGTATTGGAAATAGTATCTATTTCATTTGCACGCTCTTCCTGAACACAATTCTTTCCATCTTCATCAAACTACTCAGAGAACCTCTGCTAGGGCAAAGAAATTTTCCTCAAAAGTTCAACAAAATGTATCAACATCCATCATCATCTAGCTCAAAACCCCTTCATACAAGAACTCCCTCCATGGAGTTTCTAGATGAAGACTTGATGGACGTGACTCCTCTGCGTATGATACCAGGTGGCGTCGCAGGCTCCTCTTCCATGGCCGGAGCTAAGCAAGGTAACACTCCTGAAAAAATCTTTTGATAAAGAGGACATGCAATTTACTGATCGCACCATAAGAAACCTAGTTACTAGGATACTGAATGAAGAACATGGAGTCAAGGATATGTTTACCCCTCTGTCCAGAAGGGATCCCTCTCTTGAGGTGGAAACCCAAGCTGAGAAAGATGATGAGTCATCTAAGACTGAAAAGGAAGTAGCTACTGAGGGACTATGTTCTCTTGGAAAAAACTTACCTAGCAGGTCTCCTGGTACTGCTCAGGATATTGAGGAAGAAAGGTCTGAGGAAGAAGATGACACTTTGGTCAATCTTGTGAAAACAAGTGTAGCTAATAAACTGAGAAAAAGGAAGAGTATGGCTGAGATAAGGACAACTAGGAGAGATAAAATGGTTGCTGGTATAGGTCCCTCCAAGTCTTGGAGTAAAGTAGAGGTCAGGAAGAGGAAAGAAAGTGAAAGCTCTGAATCTGATGAGGATGTCGAAGACGATGTCCCAGACATCTCCTCTGTTAAAAGGAAGGCTGTAAAGAAGTCTCCAAACAAAGTGGTTGTTGTTCATCTAGACAATATCTCTTTTCACGTAGAAGATAGTGCTGCCAAATGGAAGTTTGTGACTCAAAGAAGGGTAGCAGTTGAAAGAGAATTGGGAAAAGAGGCAGTGGAAGTAAAGGAAGTCATGAAGTTAATTAAGGCAGCTGGTCTTATGAAAATTGTGACTGCTCTGCCTCAGTGCTATGAGGGGTTAGTAAAAGAATTCATTGTGAACATCCCTGAGGAGATTTGTGAAAGGAGAAGCAGGGAGGTCTGCAAAGTTTTTGTGAGAGGTAAGTGTGTGAAACTTTCACCAACCATCATCAACAAGTTCCTAGGGAGAGGAACTGATGAAGGAGTAGATCTAGAGACCACAGACAATGAGGTCTGTAGGATTATTATAGTTGGCCAAGTCAAGGAATGGCCTAGTAGGAAACACCTATCAGCTAGTAAACTAACTGTCAAATATGCCATCCTGCACAAGATTGGTTCAGCAAATTGGGTACCTACTAATCATGTCTCTACCATCTCCATTGTTCTTGGAAGAATCATTCATGCAATTGGAACCAAGATAAACTATGATTTTGGAAAGTTTTTGTTTGACCAAACCATCAGACATGCCTCCACAAATGCTGTGAAGTTACCCATTGCCTTCCCATCCATTATTTGTGGTATTATCTTAAGTCAACAACCAGGCATACTCAATACAAATGACATGCCAAGCAGAAGAAAAACCCCTCTATCCATTCATTATAAGTTGTTTGAGGGAAGTCATGTAAATGATGTTGTCATGACATCTGCCAGAAGAGAGCCTGCATCTCAAGGAAGCTTAATTGATCAACTGAAAGAGACCTGCAAGGAACTGGAAAATGGTATGAAGCTGGCCAAGGCAAGAAAAGAAGCTTTGGAAGCTCTTATTTGTAGCCTAGAAAAGGAGGAGATAGAGAAGGCTGGTAAGGATTTAGATGCAAAAGCACAATCCAGTGGCAGCTCTGGAAGCTCTGAGGGCTCTGAAGATGAAAATGATGGTGAAGGTGATACTTCTTCTTCTGATTAATGGTTCCTGCCTGTGTTGAAGACTGGTAAGGTGAAGTCTGTGAGGTGTGCTGGAAAGATTGATGGAAACTGGTCTGCTGTTTGGAAGGTTGTTGTTTTTATTTTTGAATTATGTATTTTGTGGCAGTCCTCATTGATGCCTGGTGTGTAATATTTAGGGCTCTTAAAGAGTTCCTTGGATTTGTGCATTATCTCAACTATCACAGTTGTGTATAATGATGGTTTCTACTTCCTGAATATTATGTTTTAACATGCTTAATGTTATAACATCTAATCTAACTTTCTTTGCTAGACTAATTGACATTTATTTTGTCTAATTGGTCACCTTTGGTCAATTTTGACTAAAAAGGGGGAGAAGTGTTGATGCTGATATGGAAGTTGTTGTGGAAATTGTGAGATGTATATAGCTGGAGGACAGCTATTATTAAAGGAAGTGCACAGGTGTTAAAACAGAATGTTATTCTATTTACAGATGTCAAAGAGGATGTCTGATATGGTGCACAGGTGGTGTTGTTGAAGCATATGTCAGAATGACATTCTGGATGGTATAGGTGCTAGAGTTACAGTAGTTGTTATGTTCATGGAGACTGTTTGTTGTGTGCACAGATTTAGGGGGAGAAGGAGTACCCTTGTGCATTTGTGTGTCTTACTAGTTGCATCCATAACTAGTAATTATGTTTCTGTTGCACAGATTTAGGGGGAGGAGAAGTACCCTTGTGCATGTGTGCATTTCTAGTAGCCATAGCTAGTAATTGTTTTGCTTCTGCTGCTGATTAAACTATTGTTTTGTTGTTTAACTGCTGATAGTTTACCTTGTGAACAAAAAGGACAGATATATGTTTTAGCCAAAATTTGCCAAAGGGGGAGTTTGTTGATTCTGAGTGTTGGCAGCAATTTTGGTAAAACAAAGAGTGTTCACAAGATGTTATGTGTGATATCTTAACATGAGATATCCTATGTACCTGCTAGAGATCAAGAACATGTTCATGCAGGATTGTTTCAGAATGCCACATACATTACCATGGCTTCTGATATTGGATGTACCTGTTGGAGCTTAAATGAAAGACATGTTCATGCAAGATTGTTTCAGATGACATACACAAGGTCATGGCATCTGATATGGTTGTACCTGCTGGAAGTTATAAAAGGAATTATTGGATTATGCAGGATTTTTCCAGGATGTCAGACCCGATGTCATGCCATCCTGTACACAGAACATTCAGTATGAATGTCTGGTGTTTTGTGATTGCACAATTAATGGCAATCTTTGTATGATTGAAGATCTAATTAGCTGGCGCATTCAATCATTGATTACAACCAGACTTACTTATTTTCCAAGGAGATCTAACCAGCTGTTATAAAAAGATTTGATTGGAAAATAGATTTAGGGATTTCAAGATGTCCAAGCCCAGCTGAATGCTTCTATAAAAAGGGACTTAGAAAACCTGTTTGAACATACAACCAATACTGAGCGAAATATAGAGAGAGAGCTAGGGTTTTTGTCTGTTTAGTCGTGAGATTTGTAGGTCATTCAAGTCATCCATTGATGATTGAATTGGACTGATTTGTGGTTGTAATTTGTCACTTTAAAGTTGTTAAGCAAGAGTGTGTGTCTTCTTGATCAAAGCTTTGAAGCAAGATCAAGAGTGTGTCTTCTTGATTGAAACTGTGAAGTAAAATCAAGAGTGTGTAATTGAAAAGTATTTTCTTTTCACAATGGATTGTTGTTTAAAATCACTCGTGTGTCATTGTAGGGAAGTGAGTGGGTTCTCATATCTAAGAGTGCTTAGGTAGAAATTGCACGAGTAGAGATTAGGTGAGAAAGACTGTAACTTGTTGAAGTGTACGGAGAGTCTTTGAACTAATTCTATTTTAGTAAATTTCCTTCCTGGCTTGGTAGCCCCCAGACGTAGGTGAGTTACATCAAACTGGGTTAACAATTGCTTGTGTTATTTGCTTTACCATTCTGTATTTTTTATCCATTGTATGTTAACAGATATTAGTGTCGTGTCATTACCTTCGACATCTTATATCTGATACCATAATTTCAGTAGAGGTCTCTAATAACAAGAATAGAACTGGTATGGGTTTGCAGCAAGGTTCGTCAGCTGTTAGATCAGGGGATATGCAACTTAGCTTCCTTAGCGGAGGTTTCATTCATGGAAGTGAACAACACTTAGCTGATGTGCTAGAGGATGACGAAGAGGAAGACTGCACCAATTTTGTGACGCATGGAAAGGCTTGCAACAATTGGACTGCTCTTGATATTCCTGTTATTATGCATCGACCTAAGTAATTTCATTTATCTGTTTTTGAAAATCCTTCTCCTATGCCTAAGGGAGAAGTGAACATTGTTTGGCATTTTCAAATTTGATCATTAATAAAATATAATTCTATTCATCCACATTTATGATGTTTTTGTTTTTACTTTTTGCTTTATTCTGAAAATGGTAATCACAAAAAACATAAATAAATAAATAAACCTGTCCATCTGCATAATATTTGGTCACAAATCACTTCTCTAAAATAAAAATATCAAATCATTCTGCAGGTTGGTTTCTAACCCCATTGAATACAATGATCTTTCTCTTTCTCCAAATTTTGAATTTCATGTGTTTGAGGCCGAGGAGGCAAGTGATGAAGAAGTGAGTGATGAATTGTCTCTTCTTCTTGAGCATGAAGGAAAAGCCATTCATTCGTTTGAAGAGCAGATTGAGTTAGTCAACTTAGGTTCCGGAGATGATGTGAAGAAAGTCAAGATTGGGTCTCGACTGTGTCTAGATGTTAAGAAGGGGTTGATTGATCTTCTTAGAGAATATTCAGAAGTGTTTGTATGGTCCTATCAAGACATGTCTTATTTGGATTCTGAGATTGTGGAGCATAGATTGCCGTTGCAGCCAGAGTGCCCGCCGGTCAAGCAGAAGTTGAGAAGAACGCATCCTAATATGGTAGTGAAGATTAAAGAAGAAGTGCAAAAGCAGATTTATGCTAGTTTCCTTGTCACTTCTAAGTATCCACAGTGGGTGGCCAATATTGTGCATGTTCCAAAGAAAGATGGAAAAGTCCGTATATATGTTGACTATAGTGATTTGAATAAAGCATGTCTGAAAGATAATTTCCCTCTGCCACACATTGATATGTTGGTAGACAATACAACTAAATTCAAAGTTTTTTCGTTTATAGATGGATTTTCCGGATATAATCAGATCAAGATGGCACCCGAAGATATGGAGAAGACCACATTCATTACACCCTAGGGAACATTATGTTATAGAGTGATGCCTTTCGGTTTGAAGAATGCTAGTGCAACTTACCAGAGAGCAATGACTGAAGGTGAGAAAAACAAGAAAGGGGGGGTTTGAATTGTTTGAAAAATAAGCGCTTTTGCAAAATGAAATCACACAATGATTTTATACTGGTTCGCTTATAACACAAAGCTACTCCAGTCCACCCGGCCAAGGTGATTTCGCCTTCAACAAGGACTTAATCCACTAATCTTGAAAGATTACAAACAACCCCTAAGAGAGAAGAAAATCTCTTAGTCCTCTCAAGTCTACAGACTACAAAGAGTCACTTGAGGAAATCAAATAAAAATAAGATACAAGATGTGTAATCTAGAGTGCTTCTAAGAAAGCAAATATTACAAACTTAAGAACAAATTTTTCACTTGATAAGCAAAAGCTTAGTGAAAATCTTTGAAGAACAAAGATGTTTTTCTTGAGCGTGATATAATTTCAGTATAGTTTTGGCTAGTGATTTCTTGTTACTGAATGTTGATTTCTTCTCTATTTATAGGAGTTGAAGTAGAGTTGAAGTAGCGTTGAATCTGTTGGATAATGAGATGTAGTTACGCCATTCCATTAATAGCTTCTGCAGTAGACTTTTTCTCTTAGAAGTGACTACTTACCACAATTAGTATCTTCTCTCTTGGAAGTGGAGATTAACGTCTCTTTCTAATTGAGGAAATCCATTTGCAGAACTTTAACTTGGCTTAAACGTTACTTCATCATGATTAACAATTCTGATTAGAGTCTTCGTGTATCTGGAGAAACTGGCTTCTGATGTTATCTCTTGAAAGTTCAGATGGCGCTGATAACTTCAGAATTTACAGAAGGCATTTGTTCAGAGTCAGAGCTTCTAGACTTTACTTCATGTTCAGATGCTTCTGATACTTTGCAGTTTTGTCCAGAGTCAGAGCTTCTTGAAACGAGATTCCACTTTAGATGCTTCTGATACTTGATAATTTGTATCTGATCTTGTTGTGCATCTGATGACATCATCAGATTTATTTCTTCTTTCTTTAGAACCCTGCACACTTAGAAACTTTTCGTTAGGGTGCCATTTTTGGTTTCATCCTTTGTTATCATCAAAATCATGGAATCTATTGTAGAACTATTTTTGTTCTTACAATCTCCCCCTTTTTGATGATGACAAAACAAATAAAATTATCAGATGAAACATGCAAAATATTAGATCAGATAGACAAAAGCTCCCCCTGAGTTAGCGCTAGGGAGTTCAGAAGTTCTTACGAGAGCTTTCCAAGCAATAAGATTTCTGAAAACTTTCTGCAATTTCTTAATTTTAATGTTAGAGTTATTTAATCAGAGCTATTATTTAATCAGAGCTATTTATATCAGAACTATTTCTATAATTGTTGCAGAATGCTTAAGGTTTTAGACATAATTTTCATCAGAGCTATTTAATAATTTCTCCCCCTTTTTGGCATAATCAAAAAGGCAAAAAAAATAAAAAAAAATAAAAAGAATAATAAAGAGAAAAACACTTCATTAAAAAGCACAAAGGCAAACAACAGTCAAAACATCAGATTCAAGAGAATATCAGAGCTAAAAAGAAGACAGAAGCAAAAACACTAGGCAAGCAAACAAAAATAAATCCTAAGTGCCTAAGGGTTTGGAGGTTGAGGAAGTCTCTGAAGCAACATGGCAAACATGTTCTGGATGTTTTCATTCAGAGCATCTTGCTTGTCCATCCTGGCACGAAGCTCATTCTGATCTTTCTTGATCTCTTGCTGATCTTGCTTTATCTCTTTCAGAGTGTTAAGAATCAGAGGGATCGCAGAGGAAGACTCCCCCTGAATCAGAGCCTGCTGAGCTTCAGCTTCAGCAGCAGCTTGGGCTTCTGCATCTGCCTTAGCCTTGGCTTCAGCTTCCTGAATCCTTAGAAGTTCTGCTTCCTTTGCCAGGCGTTCTTCTTCCAACCTCTTTGCTTCTTCTTCAGCTTCCCTAGCCAATCTTTCCTCCTCTAACCTTCTGGCCTCAGCTTCTCTAGCCAGTCTCTCTTGGAGTCTTTCCTCAGAGTCTCTGATGTAGCCATTTCTGACTTGTTCAGAGATACTCTTCAGCCTATAAGACTCAGAGGTCATCCAACTAATGACTCTGTTCCAGTGTGTCCTAACAGATTTAGGATCATCACTAACTTCAGAGTTTTTAGCCAGAGACTTGATCTTCTGGACTGAAGCTTCTGCAACCTGTATAATGGCCTCCTCAAGGGTAGGTATGGTAAGTTCAGGTTCAGGTTCAGGTGAATGAGGTGGAGAGTTTTGAGGGCTGAGATTTAGAGGTTGAGGTTCAGTTTGTTGAGGTTCAGATTCTGCTTGAAGTTCAGAATCTGCGTCTGGTTGAAGACTAGGGGATGAAGCATATAGTGGATTTAGGTCTAAAGGGTCAGAGTCTGGTCCAGGTACAGCGGGAATAAATGGTGGAGTGATATTAGAGGTGAAGGGATTAGATGGTTGAGTTTCAGAGGGTAAGGTTGTTGTTTGTTGTGGTGGAAGTGAAGTTTGGAGGGGAGAGGTTACTTCAGATTGTCTTGAGGGTTGTGGAGCGAAATTTTTAGCATAAATTTCAGCTATTGTTGGGGAGTTTGGGTCAGAGTGTTCTTGGTCAGAGGACTCTTGTTCAGAGAACTCTTGGTCAGAAGAAGGGGAAAGGTAAGGGGGTGATTCATATTCAGAGGATGAGGAAGAGCTGTGGTGATATAGTTGATTAGGGTCAGAGGTTGTTGTGAAATTTCGAGCAATTTTTAGAACAGGTGGAGGTTGAGAGGTTCTGATGGTTGAAGGAGGGATTTCAGAGGTTGTAAATATTGGTTGAGAGGAGAGAGGGTTAGAGGAAGCCATTATAGATTCAGAAGAGACAGGAGGAATAGACTTACCAGAAGAGACATTCAGAGGTGCTGAAGCTTTGGTGCCAGAGGTTTCTCCAAGTCTGGCTTTCTTTGCCTTCCTTGCTTCCTCAGCTATCTTCTTCTCAGAAAGACCTCTTTTGTATCTGACCAAATCTTCGACAGAGTCCAGACAGTCTTCAAGGCGGAAATCAGAAATATCAATGCCTTCATCCAGACGATCCTGAAGGTAGATAGCAATGGCATCTCTGGGTTCATTCTTGAAGAACCTTTCAAGGCCATGAGGCATCTTCCTCTGATCCTTCAGAGCTTCCCAGGTCACATCCATAGTGGGCTTGACTCTGATGTCTTTGATGATTCCCATACTCCTCAGATTTTTGGCATTCAGAGGCTTTCCCACATCAATTGCCAGATCATCCATACATCTGGTCTTCTCCAGAGCATCTACCAGCCCATGCTCAATGAAGATGTCAGAGAGCAATCTACCCAGAGGAATGTAGGATCTGGGCTTCATGTTATTCCTCGTTTCTCTGACTGAATCCCTCAGATATCTGAAGAGGAGAACAGGGAGGTTGATCGGGATACCCTTCTGAATACAGTAAAGGATGCATTTCTGATCAGCATTTATGTAATCTGAAGAGTTGGAGGCTGGACGATGATGGATTGTTCCCAGAATAATCTTCAGCCAAACTCGGAGGTTCTGATGAAGCTCCTTGTTCTTAGAGGGGTTTCCTTCAACATTTGCTTTGAAGATTGTAGGGTTAATGACTTCTGTGATGCGCTTGGACCTTGGAGGAATGTTGTAAATCCTTTTACCTCCAGCTTTCTCCATGTTTAGCAAGGAAGCAATTGATGCTTCAGTGATGACAATCTTCACACCCAGAACAAAAGAAACAATGAACTGGTCATCAGCATCTGCACATCTCCAGAATTCCTTCACCAGAAGAGGATAGATTGGACCATAAAGCCTGTCGAAGTAGGTTTCCCAACCTTGCTTGCGAAGATCTTCAGTAAGATCAACACCGTTTCTTCTTAAGTTCTCAAAATCCACCAGCGATTCACACAGTACATCTAAACCTTCAAAGGGAGTTGAAAGGTTTATGTGTTGTTCGCGTTCCAAAATGTGAGGTTCTTTGTAAACTGGGGTTGTGGTAACGTCTATAACCATGGGTGTTTGAGTGTTTGAGGTTTGGGGATTAGAACTGGCTTCCATTTGTTGGGAGAAGTTAAAAACTTCTTGCTCTTGAGGATTCATGAAGAAAATTGATGAAGAAGATGAAGAACTGAAGGAGTTGCAGAGAAAACTTCGAGAGAGGGTTTAGGGTTTAAGAGTGAGTGAAAGTGATAAGTGTGTGAAATGTGAGAAAAGTGTTTATATACCTAAGGGTAAAAACACATGCAAAACGACACATTTAATTGCGTTGGAACAGAACACAAGATTTGCACGCTAGGGGGGAAAAATGATTATAGCTAATAAATGAATGTCTAATCCCAACAGTAAGCACACTGCTCGAGGAGATTTCAAGCGTTCTGACCTTTGATTTCTTTTGACAGCTGTCTAGAAGTTCTAGGGTTAGACGCATGTTCCCCACGTGTTGATGTATCTGATCTTCAGGAATACCAAAGGATTTCTGAAGATTTCTAACTCAGATATCTTCTTAACTTGGTAGAAGTATCAGAGTCAGAGGCAGAAGTGTATTTGTTTTTATCAGAGTCTCATTTTACATGTTCAGAGCCAAATTTTACTCAGGGCAATTTTTAATGTTCAGATTTTCTAAGATAAAAAGAAATCTATCTTCAGCTAGAGGCTTAGTAAAGATATCTGCCCATTGATGTTCTGTATCAATGAACTTCAGCGTTACTATCCCTTTCTGAACATAGTCTCTAATAAAATGATGTTTAATTTCTATGTGTTTGGCTCTGGAATGTAGAATAGGATTCTTACTCAAACAAATAGCAGCAGTATTATCACAAAGGATAGGAATGTTACTCTCAAATATCTGAAGATCTTCTAGCTGATGCTTCATCCAGAGCATCTGAGTTGTGCACAGTGATGCTGAGATG
This sequence comes from Lathyrus oleraceus, assembly GCF_024323335.1. NCBI lineage: Eukaryota > Viridiplantae > Streptophyta > Magnoliopsida > Fabales > Fabaceae > Lathyrus > Lathyrus oleraceus. The sequence continues at coordinate 242,652,913 of NC_066581.1, forward strand.
TATTCTGCTTCTGCAGTTGATAGAGCAATTGTTGACTGTCTTTTGCTAGCCCAGGAGATTAAGTTGTTTCCCAGAAGCTGGCAATTTCCAGATGTGCTTTTTCGTTCTATTCTATCTCCTGCATAATCTGCATCACAATAACCAGAAAGCCTATACTCTGATGTTTTCTCATACATCAGGCCCAGGTTAGGAGTTCCTTTCAGATACTTAAGAATTCTCTTAACAGCTGTTAAATGAGATTCTCTAGGATCTGATTGGAATCTGGCACAAAGACAGACACTAAAGAGAATATCAGGACGAGTAGCAGTCAGATAGAGAAGAGAGCCTATCATACCTCGATAGAGCTTCTGACAAACCTTGTTGCTTACCTCTTCCTTCTCCAGAATGCAAGTTGGATGCATAGGAGTTTTTGCAGACTTGCATTCAGTCATGTCAAACTTCTTCAGAACGTCTTTAATGTACTTGCTTTGATAAATGTACGTGACTTCTGGGGTTTGATTGATTTGAATTCCCAGAAAGAACTTTAGTTCTTGCATTAAACTCATTTCAAATTCTGCCTGCATTAACTTAGAAAATTCTTGGCAAACAGAGATATTAGCAGAACCAAAAATAATATCATCAACATAAATTTGGCATATCATGAGATCATTATTAAGGTTTTTACAGAAGAGTGTAGAATCAACTTTCCCTCTGATAAAATTTTGTTCCAGAAGAAAATTGCTCAGACGTTCATACCAAGCTCTGGGAGCTTGTTTAAGTCCATATAAAGATTTCTTAAGTTTGAAAACATGTTCTGGAAAGTTTGAATTTTCAAAGCCTGGAGGTTGATTAACATACACTTCTTCTGAAATATAACCATTAAGAAATGCACTCTTGACATCCATTTGGTATAATTTGATAGAATGATTAATAGCAAAAGATACAAGAAGACGAATAGATTCTAACCTCGCGACTGGAGCAAAAGTTTCATTATAATCAATACCTTCTTGTTGACTATAACCTTGAGCTACCAGTCGTGCTTTGTTTCTAACAACTTCTCCTTTCTCGTTCAGTTTGTTTCTGAAAACCCATCTGGTTCCAATGACATGAGTGCCTCTGGGTTTAGGAACGAGATCCCAGACATCATTCTTGGAGAATTGATCTAACTCTTCTTGCATAGCTGCCACCCAATCATTATCTTGAAGAGCTTCATCACAGGACGTAGGCTCAATCAGAGACACTAGTCCCAGAGGAATATCTTCAGAAGTTCTGAAGGTAGATCTGGTTCTAACAGGTTCATCTTTGTTTCCCAAAATCAAATCTTCAGATACGTTGCTACGACTCTTGACTTTCCTTGGAATTTCTGGAGATTTAATTTCTTCAGAGTCTGGAGTGACAGTTGCTTCTGGAGTTTTCTCAGATTCTACCAGAGTGATCTCTAAATCTGCAAACTTTTCAACTAGCTTTGACTTTTCAGAGTCAAGCTTATCATCAAATCTAACATGAATTGATTCCTCCACAATTTTGGTTTCTGTGTTGTATACTCTGTAGCCTTTAGAGCGTTCTGAGTATCCTAACATAATACCTTTCTGTGCTTTGGAATCAAACTTGTTCAGATGTTCTTTAGTATTTAATATAAAGCAAATGCATCCAAAAGGATGAAAATATGAAATGTTGGGTTTTCTTCCCTTACACAGTTCATAGGGAGTCTTATCCAGAATAGGTCTAATAGAGATTCTATTCTGAATGTAACACGCTGTATTTACAGCTTCTGCCCAAAAGTGCTTTGCTACATTTGTTTCATTGATCATGGTTCTGGCCATTTCTTGGAGTGTCCTATTCTTCCTCTCTACAACTCCATTTTGTTGTGGAGTTCTAGGGCAGGAGAAATCATGGGATATTCCATTAGAATCAAATAATTCTTCAAAATCTTTATTTTCAAATTCTCCACCATGATCACTTCTGACTCTAACAATTTTAGAGTCAAATTCTTTTTGCACTTTAGAACAGAAACTGGTGAATACAGAGTGAGACTCACTCTTGTGCTTTAGGAATTTTACCCATGTCCATCGGCTGTAATCATCAACGATTACAAGTCCATACTTCTTTCCATTGACTGATGCTGTTTTCACAGGACCAAATAAGTCAATGTGAAGAAGCTCCAGAGGCTTGGAGGTAGAAACAACATTTTTCTTTTTAAAAGATGTTTTTGAAAACTTTCCTTTCTGACAAGCTTCACACAGAGCATCTGAAGAAAACTTCAGTTTAGGTAAGCCTCTGACTAACTCAAGTTTAGTTAGCTGAGAAAGTTTTCTCATGCTAATGTGGCCTAAGCGTCTATGCCATACCCATTGCTCTTCGTGAACTGACATTAAACATTTAACATTTTGATCTTTTAAATCAGAAAGATTTATTTTATAAATGTTGTTTTTCCTCTTGCCTGTGAAAAGGACAGAGCCATCGTTCTGACTAATTGCTTTACACGTTTTTTGATTAAAGATTACATCATAACCGTTATCACTTAATTGACTTATGGATAACAAGTTATGCATTAATCCTTCTACATAAAGAACATCAGATATAGAGGGAAGAGTACCGTTACCAATAGTTCCGGAGCCTCTGATCCTTCCTTTCTGATCTCCTCCAAAGCCTACGAAGCCAGCGTCTTTAAGTTCCAGGCTTTGGAACATAGACTTTCTTCCCGTCATATGTCGCGAGCATCCAGAGTCCAGGTACCATGACTGGTGTCTGAACTTTGCTGCATAGGATATCTGCAACATAGATAATCTTATCTTTCGGTACCCAGAATCTCTTGGGTCCTTTCAGATTAGTTTTCCCAGAGTTTCTTACAACTTTGGGTCTTCTAGCATTTTTAAATTTGTGTTCTTGTGTGTGTGTGTAGTGGTATGAAAAAGGCGATTTAATTTGGTTACTGGTAGAAGTTTTATCAGAATCAGAATCATACCCAATTCCCCTTTTATTATTCTGACCTACTCCATAAATCATGGATGCCATAATACTCCTATTTATCCCATTCTTCAGAAATTGTTGAAAGGCTTCTTCATACTTATAAATAATTTCATTTGAAGTTTGTGGTGCTTGAGACAACACTTCTTCTAATTCTAAGCTTTTCGTTTTAGCTTCATCTCTTTCTAACGTTAAAGATATGATTGTATCATCTCTTGTTAGAATTGTTGTCTCAAGTTTACTACACTCTTCAGATTTTGCTTTAAGAAGACCTTTAATGTTTTTAACTTTTTGTTTTAATTTCTGAAGAGAGGTAAGAGTTTCTGATAAACATGATTCTAAGTCAGATCTAGAAAGTTCAGAAAATACCTCTTTAGATTCTTCATCTGAGCTGCTGGATGTGGTAGCCATAAGAGCTACGTTGGCCTGTTCATCAGAGTCAGATTCTGATGATTCGGATTCACTATCGTCCCAGGTGGCCATTAATCCCTTCTTTGTTCTGAAGGCATTTTTCTTGAAGCTTTCTTTCTTAGAGTTATCTTTCTTCAGCTTGGGGCATTCATTTCTATAATGACCTGTTTCTTTACATTCAAAACAGGTAATATCTTTATTAGGTTTACCTTTTGAAGTTGACTCTGATCTATCCCCTCTGGGTCTTGATCTTCTGAAGTTGTTGTTGTTCCTTCTTTTCCAGAGTTGCTTAACTCTTCTGGTTAGTAAGGACAGTTCTTCTTCATCATCAGAGTCTTCAGGTTCAGAGTCGTCAGTATCTGCAGTTTCTGCCTGGAGAGCTTTGGTTCTGTCTGACTTCCGTCTTTCAGGTCTGGACTTCAGCGCCACTGACTTGTTCCTTTTCTGAGGCTCATCCTCCTCTAGTTCTATCTCATGGCTTCTGAGAGAACTAACAAGTTCTTCAAGGCTGATATTGTTCAGATCCTTTGATAACTTCAGAGCAGTAACCATTGGTCTCCATTTCTTTGGCAGACTTCTGACTATCTTCTTAACATGATCTGCAGTCGTGTATCCTTTGTCTAGCACTTTAAGACCTGCAATAAGAGTTTGGAATCTGGAAAACATAGCTTCTATAGCTTCGTCATCTTCCATCTTGAAGGCTTCATATTTCTGGATCAACGCCAGAGCCTTCGTCTCCTTGACTTGGGAGTTTCCTTCATGGGTCATCTTCAGAGAGTCAAGTATGTCTTTAGCCGTCTCTCTGTTGGTGATCTTTTCGTATTCGTTGTATGATATAGCATTTAGAAGTATTGTTCTGGCCTTGTGATGATTTTTGAACTCACGTTTCTGATCTTCTGACATTTTGCTTCTGGGAACTTCAGCTCCATTTAAGGTTGGAGGTTTGTATCCATCTGTGACAATGTCCCAGAGGTCAGCATCATAACCCAGAAAGAAACTTTCGATTCTATCTTTCCAGTAATCAAACTTTTCTCCATCAAAAACAGGAGGCTTGGCATTGTAAGAATCTTTCTCATTTGAGTGGGCCATTTGTTTTTCTCGCACTGGATCTCTCTACACGGTTAAGTGTTTGATTTGAAAATCAATAACAGAGCCGAAGCTCTGATACCAATTGAAGGTGAGAAAAACAAGAAAGGGGGGGTTTGAATTGTTTGAAAAATAAGCGCTTTTGCAAAATGAAATCACACAATGATTTTATACTGGTTCGCTTATAACACAAAGCTACTCCAGTCCACCCGGCCAAGGTGATTTCGCCTTCAACAAGGACTTAATCCACTAATCTTGAAAGATTACAAACAACCCCTAAGAGAGAAGAAAATCTCTTAGTCCTCTCAAGTCTACAGACTACAAAGAGTCACTTGAGGAAATCAAATAAAAATAAGATACAAGATGTGTAATCTAGAGTGCTTCTAAGAAAGCAAATATTACAAACTTAAGAACAAATTTTTCACTTGATAAGCAAAAGCTTAGTGAAAATCTTTGAAGAACAAAGATGTTTTTCTTGAGCGTGATATAATTTCAGTATAGTTTTGGCTAGTGATTTCTTGTTACTGAATGTTGATTTCTTCTCTATTTATAGGAGTTGAAGTAGAGTTGAAGTAGCGTTGAATCTGTTGGATAATGAGATGTAGTTACGCCATTCCATTAATAGCTTCTGCAGTAGACTTTTTCTCTTAGAAGTGACTACTTACCACAATTAGTATCTTCTCTCTTGGAAGTGGAGATTAACGTCTCTTTCTAATTGAGGAAATCCATTTGCAGAACTTTAACTTGGCTTAAACGTTACTTCATCATGATTAACAATTCTGATTAGAGTCTTCGTGTATCTGGAGAAACTGGCTTCTGATGTTATCTCTTGAAAGTTCAGATGGCGCTGATAACTTCAGAATTTACAGAAGGCATTTGTTCAGAGTCAGAGCTTCTAGACTTTACTTCATGTTCAGATGCTTCTGATACTTTGCAGTTTTGTCCAGAGTCAGAGCTTCTTGAAACGAGATTCCACTTTAGATGCTTCTGATACTTGATAATTTGTATCTGATCTTGTTGTGCATCTGATGACATCATCAGATTTATTTCTTCTTTCTTTAGAACCCTGCACACTTAGAAACTTTTCGTTAGGGTGCCATTTTTGGTTTCATCCTTTGTTATCATCAAAATCATGGAATCTATTGTAGAACTATTTTTGTTCTTACAATGACTACTCTTTTTCATGATATGATGCATAAAGAGATTAAAGTTTATGTTGATGATATGATTGCTAAATTAATTGATAAAGAAGAACATGTTGAGCATTTTTTGAAGCTATTCTAGCGTTTGAGGAAGTATAAACTCAGCTTTAATCCCAATAAGTGTACTTTTGGTGTTCGTTCTAGTAAGTTGTTGGGATTTATTGTCAGCGAGAAGGGTATTGAAGTTGATCCCGCCAAGGTCAAAGCAATTTCCAGGCAAAAGTTAGAGACTTAAAACAGAAAAAAAAAATTCCCGACAAATTGAGTATCCCACCTTGGGGAAATTTATACAAAAATTAGGGATTATGACAAGTAACTCAATCCTGCTAATCTTCAGTGTTGAAGACACTTTTGAGCACAACGGTAGACAGATTCATCATCCCCAGTAGCGGCCAAAAGGAACATTGAACATCAAGAGTTGGTAGAAGGATTAGTGATCATTTGTATTCAATGTAACCCATTTTCCATGTAAGTTACCATTTTCAACTTTGTAAAAATCTATGGAGTCTTGTCATTTAGAAACTACCATTCCATTAAATAAAGTTGAGCTTTTACCCAATTGTTTCTACTCTTGTTTATTTCAGCAAATAGTTTTAAATTCTATTATGATCATTTTTGAAATTAAAAATCTTTGTAATCAAAATCATTTCTCTTAAACATTTAAAAGCAGTGATTTTAAAAAAACCTATTTCATTTAAAAAGAATATCAATAGTGGTTCGAAAGTAGTAAGCCCTAAGAGTGGAGCATTATTGGTTCCCTCCGAGCAGTAGGCGTAATTTCTCTTTCATCCCGAAGACATTTTTTAGCACTCAACAAGTGTTGCCCGCTATTCTCGGAGAATAGCCAACTGGGTTGGTTGATTAGTCCCCTGCAGAGTGTTTATTCCTTAGCGGAGTTAGTATTTATTCCCCAGTTGAGAACAATTTCCTCAGCAGTTCGCGTGGTTGCGGTAGAAGTTTGGTTTCCCCACCAATCGCCATCCGATTCGCTCCCAGTCAGAGTTTCCTCCTGGTTTTGGAGTAGCTATTTGTGTTTATCCTCTGCATGGTTATCTCCCATTTGATATGGTGTTGACCTAAAATTCCCCGCAGAATCGATAACGGTTTTTCTCAGCAGATCTCCTCCTTCCCCAGCTAGGTTTGATCATTTCGGACGTTGATCTCTCTTTTCTCCAGCAGTTGTCTCCCTCTTTTGTGGATTGACCAAGAATTGTACCGATGATTCAAATTTGCGATACCTTTGTATCCTTTGTGATCATCTTGTCAGCATAATCATCACATATACATATACACTCACATATTCCATTATTATATCATCATTATTGTTGATTCACTAATGTGATTCTTATTCTCTGTATGAAGGTACCTTATCCCCATACAAATTTAGTGTCTGTCCTCCCTCCATTGTAGAGTGTCATCCCCTTAAGCAGAAAGACTTTAACCTTTCTCCTTTCCCCGCTAAGTTATTTCCTCGTGGATGATTATTATTTCAGTTTCCTCCTCAGTTGGTTACCTGGATGGAACCACTCCCCTTGAGTTATATCCTCATTAGGTTGAGTCTTGATTGACCGTTTCTTTCTAGATCTTACCTAGATAGATGTTTTGGGTCCCCTAAGAGTTTATTACCCAGTAACTGGTAATATTATTCTTGGTTTGAAGTTGTTACTTCTTGCCCAATACCCGACAAAGGTTCCCCTGTTCTCTCCCCGTGGAGTTCCCAGCGAATTCATTTTATGTTTCCCCAGGAAGTATATCCTTGATATGTTCATCCTAACCGATGATGGATATTTTCTTCCTCTATTGTGAATCTATCCTTGATATGTTCATCCTAACCGATGACAGATACTCTCATCTTTGGTATTCTACCTAGTAAAATGGTAGTTGTAATCCCTATTTGTGTTTCCCATAGAGTTAATCATTGATATGTTCATCTTAATCGATGAAAGGTTTCCTTCTCTTTCCGGTCTTCTGCCCAGTAACTGGTAGATGTAAATCCTGCTTTTCTCCCCTTTGCAAAGTATATCCTTGATATGTTCACTTTAACCAGTGACATATATTTTCTCTTTGGTATTCTATCCAATAACTGATAGATATAATTCCTATTTCTCTCCTTGCAGAGTCTATCCTTGATATGTCCATCCTTACCGGTGACAGATTTTCTCTTCGATGGTATTCTACCCAGCATTCAATAGATGTAATTCCTACTTTTTTGTTCAGTTGGTTTATCTTTGATATGTTCATCTTAACCGATAACGGATATCCTCCTCGACATCCCCAGGTAAGTCTATCCTTTATATGTTCATCTTAACCGATAATGGATTTTCTTTCCTTTGAGTCTATCCTTGATCTGTTCACTTTAACCCGTGACGTATATTCTCATCTTTGGTCTTCTGCCTAGTAACTGGTAGTTGTAAATCCTATTTTTGCAGTTCTTCCCCAGCAAGGCTATACTTACCCAATAACCGGTAATGAATACTCCCTCCTGGAAGTTCCCAGCGATTCATCCTTGATATGTTCATTATAACCGATGACGGGTGTCCTCTTTGTCAGATCTTTATTGTCTTACCCAATAACAGGTAGTGGATAATAAATTTATGCTCCTCTTGCGTTGAAGTTTATTTCTTCCCCAGTTGAGTTGAGTGCGTATTTCCTTAGTGAAATCACTTTTCCTGCAATGATTCAAGTACGTCAGTTTTATCCTGATCTACTCGTTTCCCTTGCAGATATCTTTGTTCCCCGACTGAGTCTTTCCATTTTGTATGGAATTCCTTTAGTCCTCCAACAATTTTTAAGTCGTAGCCTGGCCTACGCATAACCCTTTTTATCCCCTAGAGTCTCTATCTCCCTAGTGAGATTTCCTTACGGAATGCATTATGCTCCTGTGGATTTTCAGTCTCTCTGGATTCTTTTCCTTTGTGGCAACATTTTCCCACAAAGATTTATTTTAACATTCATATCAAATGCATGATGAGGTCTCTTAGGGACCAAAATTTGTTTCTATATGTTGTTATTTAAGCTCATCCTAATGATTCGATACGAAGATTTTAACCTTCACCTCCTCAGTAAGAATATCCTTAAATAGGGGCAGCTGTAAGATCCCAATTTGACCCTAAGATCCCTCATGCAATTCCATCATATGCATTAGCATTGGGATCATACCTTTGCATCCTCTTTACCCCTCTTTCATTGGGTTTTTTTTGGGAGAGATCACCGAGTATTATGTGATTGTATCATACTTGTATATTATCATGTTACTAGCCAAAATGCCAAAAAAATATGTCTTTGCATTTGCCTAACTCTTTTGCAGGAAGAGCATGATCACCATTGATCCATCAAGTTCATATCTAGGGTTTAAGACCCCCATGGCTAAGAGCACAACCAAGGAATGATCCACAATGTCTCTAAGAATCATATATGAATCCTAATGATCTCTACATGTTATTTTTATCAAGCATTCTTCAAGAGTTTGGAGTTGGTTTGCCTTGGAAACCCTAGTTTGTCTGGGTGTCTTGAGTAACTTCCTCAACAAGCTTCCTCACCAATTGATCAAATTTCTCAAGGGACACTTCAAATTTCATCATCTTATGCATATATGATCTACCATGAGCCTAAAAAGTCAAGAGAATTGCAAGTTAGCAAGTTGGTTAGTGGTGGTTGGCTAGATGAATTCATCTGATCAAAATTGGGTCTCCCTAGACCCTATCTCCTACACTTTTCATCATATGAAAATGAATCTAAGAGAAACGTTACTCTAAATTACATTCCAAACAACTTTCATGTTGAGGTATAGAGATGATTTTGCTTGGAAAGTCATTTTCTATGTTGAAACATTATAGGTCATTTTGTCTAAACCCTAATTTGAAAGTCAACTTCCCAAGGCCATAACTTGCTCAGTTGTTATGAGATTAAATATTTCCAAGTTGAAGAATCAAATTCAAGATGTCTACTTCAACTTTTATGTTTGGAGTGAAAGCTAAATCAACTTTTATGAGCATGTGATATAAGGATACATTATAGGTCATTTTGGACCAATACCATTGAACAAGTGATTTTTCTCAACTTCAAAAATGCATACATCACTCATTCTAAATCCAAATGATGTCAAATTGGTGACCATTTTGAATTTCTTTTAAATAGATACAACTTTTATGAAGACACATTTCTCATTTGGAGCTCACATAAAAAGTTTAGTAAGGTGGAACATTGAAGTATATGACTTGACACTTAGAAAAAATTTCAACATGTTGAAATTCCCAAAATTCCACCTTAAAATTCACCTTGATCCAAGTTCCAAATGGAAAAGTGTTCAACATAAGATTTGTTCCTATTGATCTAAGATTTCCAAAGAGTCCTATTTCATTCATTTTGGACAAAGATTGTTAGGGTTGCGCATGGTGTTAACAGGCCTGCATCATTCGTGAAAATCAAAAGTTCAAATAAACCATTTCACACTGCCTTACCATTCAAGCTTCATTCCAACTTCAGAACAGTTGCATTTGGACCTTAGTGAGTTTCTTCATGGGCCTGTACACGCCCATGCAAGCTTGTGCATGACATTGCCAATTTTGGAAGAAATTTCAATTATGCAAATAACACTTCAAATTGCTATAAATAGAGACCCTCTGAGCTCATTTCAAGAGATCCATGTGCGCCAGCTTTGCCCCATTCTTTTCAAACCCTCGCAGTCCAAAGGAAAACCTGATAATTTTCACTTGAAAATTAAGTTTGAATCTCACTGTTTGGAGATTCAAAAACTCCAGGATCCAAAGCTTCTTACCATTCCTATCCACTTCTGCAAGTCATTGGAGCAAGATCAAACAAGAATTGAAGCAAGGAAGAGCAAGTTCTGCATAACATTGAAGGTATTTTCCAGAATTTTTCTTCTTTTCGATTCTCACTTAATTCTCATCAATTCTCTTGGATCTTTGGTTGTCTGAAGTCCTACCAATGTTGGCAAGAAGATTGAGTTTCTTTGAGGTAAAATCGAAGCAACTCAGTTGACATACCTCAAAATTCAACTCCTCATATCTTTCTATATATTTGGAGTTAGTTAAAATTGAGGTCAGATTCGTGCTCTATGCCATTTTCTCTTTCAGATCATGTCCTCTTTTTTTATTTTAATCATGGTGATGATTGAACCAGTCCAACGAGGTTCTCCTAAGAAGGTCACCGGCGATTTTCTCCGGCATCGAGGTGGCAAGGTTCTGAGCCATTGATTCAGTTTAAATTGTTTTAATCTCACGCGTTGGTTTGAATGACCACATGTGCAGCGCGCTGACTAAGTTCCATCATGAAACGCACGCTTGTGACCACTTGATCTACCACCTCAATTAATAAGGGAGATTAGGTGGTCCACGTTTTTTTATATTTTCTGATTTTTCTTTTTATTCCTTTGATTTTCATTAATTCATATTAATTTTAATATTGATCCAAAAAATACGAGAGTTTCACCAAAAAATTTTAAATAAAATACTCTTTCATATTTTGAATTAAAATTATTTTTTGGATCATTATTAATATTTTTTATTGTTTAATTGATTTTGTGAATATTTTTAATTGTTTAAAAATACTTTTAAGTTTCTAAAAATTCTGAAATTTTTTCTCCAAGGTCCTTTAACCTTGTTTGACCTATGATAAATCTCATGGCCATTTATTTGGTGTTTTTATGAGGTTTTAGGAATTTGATAAACCATATTTAACTTAATGCATTATTTTTAGTATTTTTAAATTGAATAAATGTCAAATAATTATGTTGAGCCATTTTGATTGACTTTATAAGTTTGACTTATGTTGTTGGGCCTTGGTCAAGGTTGATTTGACTTTGCTAGGTTAAGATCATTGGATTTAGGGGATTGATGGAATGTACATTCCATCTCCCAAAATGAATGAATGATCTTAATTTGGTAAAAGTCATCCCTTGTCCAATTTGAGTTTGATCCACTTCCCATCCCTCTTCATCTCATTCCCCTTCTTTATGCATTCATGTCATGGACCTATGATATCTCTACATCCTAAGGCTAGTTTATTGCAAAATCAACATAAGTATGGATGAGATTAGGCCACCACTTTTGCATATTCTTTTTGTGTGTGGTATGTTTCATGAGCAGAGTCCATTATACTATGTCTCTAACATGCATTAACACCAAAATTCCATTGCCCGGCCTAAAATAGTTGTGACTTCTACACAAGTCCAATTACTATTGCTTAACATAGCGCTAAATTTTGACACAAAAGGCATATTTTCTATCAAGAGGGTAAAGATCCCCAACATTTGAAGCAGAAGATTATGCATGCTTGGCATAATGTGCATAGGAAAGGAAGATTCGAGCTTGGTCCGTGCAATTGTGTAGCTTTGGAAGCTTACACTCTTTGGGTGAAGAAGAGAGCTTTGGAATTGAAGATGCCTTATGCTTGTGAAAGACCTATGTCTGTGGTTGTGGTTGAGCCATTAACTCTCTCTAACCAAGATGTAGAGGAGTTGGAAGACGCGCTCGCGAAGATGAAGCAAGAGAAGGATATGTGCATGAGGAGTTGCAGCTTGAGTCTAAGGACAAAGATGGACTTATTTAGCTTTTTGAAGATCGAGTAACAAAGAGACAGAGAGAACCAGAGGGTCCACCTTCCTCTAGTATGCCTTAGCCTTCCATTCCTTGGAAGAATATTCTTGATCAGCTTGTCCTTGAGAAGGCTCAGATGAAGACTTCTTTTGAGTCCGAGATTCGACACATTCGAAGGAAGTGCGTGCCTACAGTTAGATCTTCTGACGTTGTTATTAGGGATCCTTAGGATGACTAGTTTCCTTTTCACTTGTATTTTGTATTTTGGTTTCTGAAATTGTACTCAGTATAAACCTTCCAATTATATAAATAAAATAGATTTTTATGGTCAATTAAATTGTTGCAATTGTTTGTATCATATATATTTGCAAACAATATAGTAAGTTCCTTTGGAAATAAAAACAATCAAGTATTTCATTTCATGCATCATTTGCATACAGGTTTCTCTTTTGCCAGATGTCTTAATGGTATTTCTTCTATGCTTCAGCCAAGCTGACTCATCGATACAATACTCGCGCCAATCACTCAAGGATCATGGAACATCTAGAGCGAGAGAACAGAGATTTGAAGGACGAGATTTCCCGCCTGATTGCCATGATGGAGTCAGTCCTAGCTGCTCAGAGCCAACCTTCTCCAATGCCTGCAACTCCTCTTCCTCAGAGGACTATTATTTTCGAGGTTGCTACCTCTACCATTCCTGCTACTGCTGCTCACTTTGCGCCTGCAATGCCTGTCGGGTTCCCGTGGGGAATGCCGCCCAACTTTGTACCTGAAGGTTTCGCGCCTACATTTGCTTCCATGCCGATATCTAGCTCGGTCATGTCTGTGCCACCACCAGTTGTGCATATGCTACCCCGTGTTGAAGACACCATCTATCATTCCGAGCCGTCTGAGGGCCCTAATATGTATGAGAAGATTAATGAAATGAAAGACCAATTCCTTGGGCTGTGAAAGGAGTTGAAGACCTTGAGGGGTAAGGATTTGTTCGGTAAGAGTGCTGCGGAACTTTGCTTGTTTCCTAATGTCAAAATCATGACGAAGTTCAAAGTCCCCGACTTTGAAAAGTATAAGGGGAATACCTGTTCGCTCAGTCATCTCGTTATGTATGCTAGAAAGATGTCGACGCAAACTGATAATGATCAGTGTTGGTTCTAAGTGTTGGGGTGCAATTTTGGTAAAACAAAGAGTGTTCACAAGATGTTGCATGTGATGTCTTAAAATAAGATATCTATGTACCTGCTGGATGTTTAAAATATAATTATGCAGGATTGTTTTAGGATGTCATACACGATGTCATGACATCTGATATAATGTACCTGCTGGAAATTTTAAATGGAATTATGCAGGATTGTTCCAGGATGTCAGACCCGATGTCATGACATCTGTACACAGAACATTTAGTGTGAACGTTATGTGTTATGTGATTGCGCTTTTAATGGCAATCTATGTATAATTGAAGATCTGATTTACAAACGCATTCAATCATTAATTACAACCAGATTTACTTATTTTCCAAAGAGATCTAATCAACTGTCATGAGAAGATTTGAATGGAAAATAGTTTTAGGGTTTTATGATGTCCAAGCCCAGCTGAATGCTTCTACAAAAAGGGACATGGAAAACCTGATTTGATACACAAGAAATACTGAGTGAAATATTGAGAGAGAATAAGGGTTTGTGTCTTGTGTGGTCGTGTGACTTGTAAGCCATTCAATTCATCCATATATGATTTAATTGGTCTGATTTGTGAGTTGTAATTTGTCACTCAAAGCTTTTAAGCATGAGTGTGTGTCTACTTGATTGAAGCTGCTAAGTAAAATCAAGTGTGTGTCTTTGAAGACTATCTTCTTTTCATAAGTAATTGTTGTTTAAAATCACAGGTGTGATTGAGGGGGAGTGAGTGGGATCTCATATCTAAGAGTTCTTAGGTAGAAGTCATACGAGTAGAGATTAGGTGAAAAAGACTATAACTTGTGTAGTTTACTGAGAGTCTTTGAACTATTTCTATTTAGTGGATTTCCTTCCTGGCTTGGTAGCCCCCAGATGTAGGTGAGTTGCACCGAACTGGGTTAACAATTGCTTGTGTCTCTTGCTTTACTATTCTTTATCTTTATCCTGTTTTCATTATTGAGATATTAGTGTCGTGACATTACCTTCGACATCTCATATCTGATACCAGAATTTCAATTAGTTATTGATTCATTACTTTCAAGACAGTCTGACTGGTGCCGCTTTGAGGTGGTACATGGGTTTGGATAGTGCGAGCATACGCATGTTTAATGATTTGGGTGAAGCATTTGTGAAGCAGTACAAGTATAATATGGATATGGCGCTGGATAGAGATCAGTTAAGATCATTGTCTCAGAAGGATAAAGAGATGTTTAAGGAGTATGCTCAGCCATGGAGAGAGCTTGCCGCTCAGATTACTCTTCCTTTGGAAGAAAAGGAGATGAACAAGATTTTTCTCAAGACCCTGAGCTTCTTTTACTATGAGAGGATGATTGCCAATGCCCCTAGTGATTTTACCAAAATGGTAAACATGGGGATCAGACTAGAGGAAGGTGTCCGAGAGGGACGGTTGTCTAAAGAAGAGGTTTCGTCCAGCAAGAGGTATGGTAATAGTTTTTCCAAGAAGAAGGAAGCAGAGACAAATGCAGTATCTGTGGAGAGGCAGAGGAGGCCTCATGTTAGAAGGAATCAACAACCCTGACAACACCATCATCAAGTATCATCTGTCATTCCTGTATTTTCAAATAATCAATCAACACCAATTCAACAACAACGTCAACAACAGTCACCGCAAAGAACAAACGCCTACAAAAACACCAACAATAACAATCATCAACAACAACAAAACTTTGAGAGGAAGAAGGTCTCTTTTGACCCGATTCCTATGTCTTATGCTGAATTGTATCCATCATTAGTTCTCAAGAACCTTTTGCAACTAAGAAACCCACCTCAAATTCCTGAACCACTTCCATGGTGGTACAAACCGGAACTCCGTTGTGCCTTTCACCAAGGAGCTCCTGGTCATGATATTGAGAATTGTTACCCCCTGAAGTACGAAGTCCAAAAGCTGGTTAAAAGTGGAATGGTGTCCTTTGAGGACCGTGCGCCGAACGTTAAAGCTAACCGACTACATGCCCATGGAAATTCATCTGTTAATATGGTGGACGGCTGTCCTGGGGAATTCAAAGTATTTTATGTACGCTTCATTAGAAGGTCCTTGGTGAGGATGCACAAGGATATCTATTTGGTTAGCGACTGTGAGCATGACCATGATGGTTGTGCAATTTACAGTGTCAATTCTAGAGGTTGTATGGTTGTGAAGAGAGACATCCAGAGGTTGATGGATGAAGGTATGATTCAGATTCTCCAGTCCCGTCACTTAGGTGATGATGTGAATGTTATAGTCCCCATTTTCAAAACTCCTGAAAGAGTGGTAATTCAGTATGATAGCAGCAACAGTAATAGTATAAGCAATAGATCGGTATCGCCGTTAGTTATATGGTTAGTGGGCCCCATCCCGTATGCATCCAATAAGGTTGTCCTATATCAGTACAATGCTACCATGTTAGAGAATGGTCAAGAGGTTCATTTGCCTACGACCAGTTATGTTGTGAGTATAGTTGATGTTACTAAGGTGACCCGCAGTGGTCATGTCTTTGGGTCGGTGTTCCCAAAGAATATGGAGGATATATCTGTTAATAAGACGGTTGAGGTGCCTGTAGTAGATCTTGTTAGTGTTCTAAAGTGTCATTCTGGTGAATCCAGCGGTTTGAAGCCTAACGATGATGATGAGTTACTCAGATTAATCAAGAGAAGTGAATTCAATGTGGTGGAGAAGCTGCTCCAAACTCCCTCCAAGATTTAGGTGTTGTCTCTGCTAATGAACTCAGAAGCGCACAGAGAAGCACTGCATAAGTTATTAGGGCAAGCGTATGTAGATAAAGATGTAACGGTTGATCAGTTTGATCATATTGTGGCTAATATCACCTCCTGTAACAATTTGAGCTTGTGTGATGAGGAACTTCCTAAGGAGGGTAGAAATAACAATTTAGCATTGTAGATTTCAATGAACTGTAAGGAGGATGCTTTGTCGAACATATTGGTTGATACCGGTTCTTCATGGAATGTTCTTCCCAAGTCAACTCTGTCAAGGTTGTCATATAAAGGAGCTCCTATGAGATATAGTGGCGTAATAGTCAAAGCATTTGATGGTTCTCGCAAAACTGTGATCTGTGAAGTGGGCCTTCTAGTGAAGATAGGTCCGGGTGATTTCCATATTACTTTCCAAGTAATGGATATCCACCCGACCTATAGCTGTTTGTTAGGGAGGCCATGGATACATAAGGCAGGAGTTGTTACTTTAACGTTGCACCAGAAGCTGAAGTTTGTCAAGAATGGTAAACTTGTCATTGTTGGTTGGGAGAAGGCTTTGTTAGTAAGCCACCTGTCATCTTTCTATTATGTAGAAGCTGAGGATGAGGTTGGAACTTTGTTCCAAGCTTTGTCTATTACTGAGGAAAAGAGAGTTGGGGCACCCATGTACTTATTCAAAGATTCACAGAAAATTGTTGAGAGTGGTAAGTCTGACCAGTGGGGACAAATGGTAGAGGTCTCCGACAACAAGACCAGATTCGGTTTGGGATTCCAACAAGGGCCATCCGTGATTAGAACTAAATATGTGCAACCCGTTTTCCATAATGGAGGGTTCATTCATGGTAATGAACAACACTTAGCTGTTGTGATCGAGGGTGATTAAGACGAAGACTGCACCAATTTTGTGACGCATGGAAAAGCTTGCAACAATTAGACTGTTGTTGATGTTCCTATTATTGTGCATCGATCTAAGTAACTGCTTTTATTTGTTTTTGAAAATCCTTCTCCTATGCCTAAGGGAGAAGTGAACATTGTTTGGGAATTTTCAAATTTGATCATCAATAAAATCTAATTCTATTCATTCACATCTATGATGTTTTATTTTTGCTTTATTCTGAAAAATGGTAATCACAAAAAACATAAATAAATAATAATTTGTCCATCTGCATAATATTTGGTCATAATTCACTTCTCTAAAATCAAAATATCAAATCATTATGCAGGTTGGTTTCTAAACCCATTGAATACAATGATGTTACTCCTTTGCCAAATTTTGAATTCCCTGTGTTTAAGGCTGAGGAGGAAAGTGATGAAGAAGTATCTGATGAATTGTCTTGTCTTCTTGAGCACGAGGAAAAAGCCATTCAGCCATTCTAAGAGCCGATTGAGTTAGTCAACTTGGGTTTCAAGGATGATGTGAAGGAAGTCAAGATTGGGTTTCGGCTATGTCCAAACGTTAAGAAAGGGTTGACTGATCTTCTCCGAGAATATTCAGATGTGTTTGCTTGGTCCTATCAAGACATGCCTGGGTTGGATTATGAGATTGTGGAGCATAGATTACCGTTTAAGCCAGAATGCCCGCCAGTCAAGCAGAAGCTGAGGAGGACACATCCTGATATGGCAGTGAAGATCAAAGAAGAAGTGCAAAAGCATATTGATGTCGGTTTCCTTGTTACTACTGAATATCCACAGTTGGTGGCTGATATTGTGCCTATTCCGAAGAAGGATGGAAAAGTCCGTATGTGCGTTTATTATATAGATTTGAATAAAGCCAGTTCGAAAGATGATTTTCCTCTACCACACTTTGATATGTTAGTAGACAATACAGCTAAATTCAAAGTCTTTTCGTTTATGGATGGATTTTCTGGATATAATCATATCAAGATGGCACCTGAGGATATGGAGAATACCACATTCATTACACCCTGGGGAACATTCTGTTATAGAGTGATGCCTTTCGGTTTAAAGAATGATGGTGTAACTTACCAAAGAGCAATGACTACTCTTTTTCATGATATGATACATAAAGAGATTGAAGTCTATGTTGATGATATGATTGCTAAGTCTATTGATGAAGAGGAACATGTCGAGCATTTGTTGAAGCTATTCCAGCGTTTGAGGAAGTACAAACTCCGCTTGAATCCCAATAAGTGTACTTTCGGTGTTCGTTATGGTAAGTTGTTAGGATTTATTGTCAGCGAGAAGGGTATTAAAGTTGATTCTGCCAAGTTCAAAGCAATACAAGAGATGCCTATGCCTAAAACTGAGAAGTAAGTCAGAGGTTTTCCCGGTCGCTTGAATTATATCTCTAGATTTATTTCCCACATGACTGCCACATGTGCGCCTATATTCAAGCTTCTTCGGAAAGATCAGTCTTGCGATTGGACCGAAGACTCCCAGAAAGCTTTTGACAGTACTAAAGAGTATTTGCTTGAGCCTTCGATTCAGTCTCCACCTGTTGAAGGAAGACCATTGATCATGTATTTGACTGTGCTTGATGAGAGTATGGGTTGTGTTCTAGGTCAACAAGATGAAACTGGAAAGAAAGAATATGCAATTTACTACCTCAGTAAGAAATTCACCGACTGTGAGACTCGGTATTCTATGCTTGAGAAGACTTGTTGCGCATTGGCTTGGGCTACTAAGCGTCTGTGTCAATATATGTTGAATCATACCACTTGGTTGATATCCAAAATGGATCCGATCAAGTATATTTTTGAGAAGCCTGCTTTAACTGGGAGGATTGCCCGTTGGCATATGTTGTTATGAGAGTATGATATTGAATACCGATCTCAGAAAGCAATCAAAGGTAGTGTCTTGGTTGACCACTTGGCTCACCAACCGATTGAAGATTACTAGTCAGTACAATATGACTTTCCTGATAAAGAGATCTTGTACTTGAAAATGAAAGATTGTGATAAACCATTGCTTGAACCTGGTTCCCATTGGGGCATTGTATTTGATGGAGTTGTTAACTAGTATGGTAATGGCATTGGGGCAATGATTATTACTCCTCAAGGCACGCACTTTCCATTTACAGCCATATTGACTTTCAAATGTACAAATAATATGGATGAGTATGAAGCTTGCATTATGGGGGCTCAAAGAGGCCATTGATCTCAGAATCAAATATTTAGACGTCTATGGAGATTCAGCTTTGGTTGTGAATCAAATCAAAGGTGAATGGGAGACAAATCAACCCGGTTTGATACCATACAGAGATTATGCGACGAGGATTTCAACTTTCTTTACAAAGGTTGAGTTTCATCATATCCCTTGATATGAAAACCGGATGGCAGATGCTCTTGCAACATTGGCTTCAATGATTATAGTGAAGTATTGGAATGAAGTTCCCAATCTGACTATGATGCGTCTTGATAGGCCAGCTTATGTGTTTGCTATTGAAGAAGCCAAAGACGAAAAGTCGTGGTACTTTGATATCAAATGTTTCCTTCAAAGTCAGATTTACCCGCCTAGGGAATCTTTGAAAGATAAGAAGACTTTGAGAAGATTAGCCGGTAACTTCTACCTAAATGGTGATGTATTGTACAAGAGAAACTTCGATATGGTTCTGCTCAGATGCGCGGATAGACACGAAGCAGACTTATTGATGACTGAAGTCCATGAAGGTTCCTTTGGTACTCATTCCAATGGACATGCTATGGCAAAGAAGATGTTGCGAGCAGGTTACTATTGGATGACAATGGAATCTGACTGTTGCAAGTTTGTGAAGAAATGCCACAAGTATCAAATCTATGCAGATAAGATTCATGTTCCTCCGACATTGTTGAACGTCATTTCCTCTCTCTGGCCCTTCTCCATGTGGGGAATCGATATGATTGGCATGATTAAGCCCAAAGTGTCGAATGGACATCGTTTCATTTTGGTAGCAGTTGACTACTTCCCAAAGTGGGTTGAAGCGGCATCATACGCAAATGTGACCAAGTAAGTTATTGTGAGGTTTATCAAGAATCAGATTATATGTCGTTATGGTGTGCCAAGTAAGATCATTACTGATAATGGATCGGACTTGAATAATAATATGGTGGAAGCTCTTTGCAAAGACTTCAAGATTGCACATCATAATTCTTCTCCCTATAGACCTAAGATGAATGGGGTTGTTGAAGCTGCAAACAAGAACATCAAGAAGATCATTTGGAAGATGGTTGTGACGTATAAGGATTGGCATGAGATGCTCCCATTTGCTTTGCATGGGTACTCTACATCCATCTGCATTTCAACAGGGGCAACCCCTTTCTCAATTGTTTATGGCATGGAAGTTGTGCTCCCTATAAAGGTTGAGATCCCATCATTGCGTGTCTTGATGGAAGCCAAGTTGACCGAGGTTGAATGGTGTCATATCAGGTATGATCAGCTGAATTTGATTGAAGAGAAGAGGTTAACTACTATGTGTCATGGTCAATTATACTAGCAGAGAATGAAGAAGACATTTGATAAGAAGGTCAGACCTCATGTGTTTAGAGAATGTGACCTTTTGCTAAAGAAGATTCTATATCTCAAACCAAATTCTAGGAGAAAATGGACTCCTAATTATGAAGGCCCATATGTTGTTAAGAGAGCTTTTTCAGGCGGTGCTTTGATTCTTACAACTATGGATGGTGAAGAGTTCACTCGTCCTGTGAATGCAGATGTAGTCAAGAAATACTTCGCCTAAAAGAAAAGAACAACTCGCTAAGTTGAAAACCCGAAAGGGCGGCTTAGGTAAAAATGAGTGTCTTGGTGGATTGAAAACCTGAAAGGGTGATCCATGCAAAAATTAGAGACATAAAAACAGAAAGGATTATCCTGATAAATTGAGTACCCCGCCTTGGGGCAATTTATGCAAAAATTAGGGATTATGGCAAGTAACTGCAGCCTGATGATCTTCAGTTTTGAAGACTTTATTGAGCATATTGTCGGATTCTAATCCCCATTAGCTGTCAAGAGCACAGTGGATATCAAGAGTTGGTAGAATGGTTAGTGATCATTATATTCAATGTAGCCCTTTTCCATGTAAATTACCATTTTTCAAACTTTTGTAACGATATATGGATCTTTTCATTTATAGACTACCATTCTATTAAATAAAGTTGAGCTTTTATCATATTTTCTTAAACATATAAAAACATTAAAATAATCGATTTCATTAAGACGAATATCAACATTGGTTTGAAAGCGGTAAGCCCTAAGTGCGAAGCATTATTGGTTTTCCCCAGGCAATTGGCGTAACTCCTCTTTCATCTCCAGCAACATGTCAGTATCTGTTTTTTGTTGTTCTTCCCAGCCAAGTTTGTCGGCATCTCCAGCTGAGTTTGTGATTAACCTCCCTCATGTTGTAAGCATTTCATTATAACAGTTTGTTTGGTTTCGGAAGAACTTTGGTTCCCCGCAAGTCGCCATCAAATTCATCCCCAGTTAGAGTTTCCTCCTGGTTTCTGAGCAGCTATTTGTGATTATCCCCCGCAGGGTTGTCTCCCATTTAATATGGTGTTGAACTAAAAGTTCCCCGCATAATTGATAGCAGTTTCCTCAGCAAATCCCCTCCTTTCTTCCCCAGAAAGGGTTGAACCTTCGAGATGTTTGATCGTTGCTCCAGCAGTTATTTCCCTATTTTATGGATTGGCTAGAAATTATATCGATGATTCAAACCAACAACATTTTGTACCCTTTGTGATTGTTTTATCAGCATAATCATCATATATACATATGCATGTACATATTCACTCATATAACTTGCATTATCGCATTATTACATTTTGTGATTTTAATCCTTTGTTATGGTGGTACTTTATCCCCATACAGGTTCGGCGTGTTTGTCCTTCTTCAACTGTAGAGTGTCATCCCCCTAAGCAGAAATACTTTAAGCTTTCTCCCTTCCCCCATTGAGTTATTTCCTCGTGGATGATTATTATTTCAGTTTCCTCCCCAGTTTAGTATCTGGATGGAACCACTCCCCTTGAGTTACATCCTCATTTGATTGAGTCTTGATTGACCGTTTCTTTCTAGATCTTACCTAGATAGATGATTTTGGTCTCCTAAGAGTTTATCACCCAGTAACTGGTAGTATTCTCCTCGGTTTGTAGTTTGTTACTTCTTACCCAATACCCGACAAAGGTAAACCCTTTTTTCCCAGCGGATTCATTTTCACGTTTCCCAGGAAGTATATCCTTGATATGTTCATCCTAACCGATGACGGATATTTTCTTCCCCTGCTTTGAGTTTATCCTTGATATCTTCATCCTAACCGGTGACGGATATTCTCCTCTTGGTATTCTACCCAGTAAAAAGGTAGTTTTAATCCCTATTTTGTTTCCCAAAGAGTTAATCCTTGATATTTTCATCCTAATCGATGACGAGTTTCCTTCTCTTTGCGGTCTTCTGCCCAGTAACTGGTAGTTATAAATCCTGCTTTTCTCCCCTTTGCAGATTTTAGCCTTAATATGTTCATCATAACCGGTGACGGATATCCTTTTTGTGGTTTTCTATCCAGTAACTGATAGATATAATTCCTATTCTTCCCCTCAGAGTCTATCCTTGATATGTTCATCATAACCGATGACAGATATTCTCTTTCTGGTATTCTATCCAGCATTTGATAGATGTAATTCCTACTTTTTGTTCAGGCAGTTTATCCTTGATATGTTCATCCTAACCGATGACGGGTATCCTCCTCAACATCCCCCGGGAAAGTCTATCCTTGATATGTTCATCTTAACCGATGACGGATTTTCTTCCCTTTTAGTCTGTCCTTGATATGTTCATCCTAATCGGTGACAGATATTCTCTCCTTTTGATCTTCTGCCCAGTAACCGGTAGTTGTAAATCCTACTTTTCCCCCAGCAAGTCTATTCTTAACTAGTAACCGGTAATGAATACACCTCCTGGCGGCCCTCAGCGAGTCATCCTTGATATGTTTACCCTAACCGGTAACGGATGTCCACCCTGTCCGATTTTTTTATCCCTGTACCAAGTAATCGGTAGTGGATAATATATTTTTGCTCCTCCTATGTTGAAGATCTTTTCTTCCACAGTCGAGTTTGTGTGTTTTTTCCTTAGTGAAATCGTTGTTCCTGCTTGGTTCGAGTATTTCAGTTTTGTGTTGATCTACCTGTTGCCCTTGCAGAAGTTCCTTTCATTCCCCGGCTGAATCTTTCCATTAATTTTCTTTCATGGAATTCCTCCGGTACTCCAGTGTTTTAAGTCGTAGCCTGGCCTACACACAACCCTTTTCCTCCAGAGTCTCTGTCTCCCCAGTGAGTTTTCCTTATGGAAATGCATTATACTCATGTGGACTTTCAGTCTCTCCAAATTCTTTTCCTTTATGACAACATTTCCCCGCAAAGACTTATTTTAACATTCATATCATATACATCATGAGGTCTCTTAGGGACTAAAATTTATTTCTATATGTTGTTATTTAAGCCCATTCTACTGAGTCGATACAGAGATTTTAGCCTTCATCTCCTCAGCTAGAACGTCCTTAAATAGAGGCAGCTGTAAGACGACCACAAGGTGTTCATCTTTTTTTTCTCTCAAAAGCTGAGTTTTTTGACTGATATACACAAAGGAGAGGGTTTTTTTCTGTGAGAGTATTATGACCGTTTGAATAAAGAGAGAAGATTATACATATTTATTCGTGCAATGCAAAGATGGCATTGAAGAGGTCAATAAATAAAATCCTTTTTTTATTAAATGCCTTTATTGTTTGGTCCTTTGGTTAAAGTTGTTTTAAAAGCATTTGTCAGCTTTTGATTTTCCCTATAATCATGTGGATTCCCCATTCAAACCTTCCAATGCATGGTTGCCGCGTGTGTTCTACCAGAAGAAAGAGGTGGAGGCCAAACCACGTTCTCTTGTTTCCCCTTCTCTCATCCTTTTTTTTGTTTCTTTTGGAAAAGTTTGGAAACATTCCGGGCCTCCAGCCCAACCCGGGTTCATGGAGGCTTTTTCCCCTTGGATCCTTGCAGTGGGCCTATTAGGGCTTTCCGCTTTTACAGCCCAATCTGTTTTATTTGAAATCATTAATTTATTTACTATCTAATTATTGCTTAAGTTTAAAAATTGTGGTAACGATGGAATAACAAAAGTTTCATTTATCAACATGGCATTGATCTTTGGTTTAATTTTATTTACTATATTTTTGGTAGAGTATTATAACTAAGTAAGTAGTAAAGTTATTAATAGCAACAAATGAGCAAGTCATTATACATTTTATCATGGTCCAACACCAAGAAATTTAGTTAAAGCCCAATTAATTCTAAGAAACTTTGAATTCAATTATTTTTATACAAATTCTAAGAATATTCATTTACAATTAATTTTTGGATGAAAAGGAGAATAGTGAGCATCCGCTTCACTATCTCTCGATTGTTCGAATAATTGGGGTTCGCCATATTGCTCGGATTTCCGTCATTCAAATAAAACCCTAAAAAGCTTACAAAATACAAATCATCTTCCTAAATTAATGTAATACTCAAAAATATATTTAATTTTAAACTTGGGATGAAAAAGAATATAGGAAGCGTTTGCTTCACTATTTCTCAATTACTCGAACGATTAGCGTACGCCATATTGCTCGAATTCTTGTCATCCGATTAAAACCTTAAATCATACAAATTCAAAATTATTTTCCTATATCAAATATAACTTCTAAAAGATTGTATTTCCATAAATTAAATTTCGGATGATAAAAGAATGAGAGGCGTTCGCCTCACCATTTCTCGAATAATTGAATGATTGGCGCTCGCCGTATTGCTCGATTTTCTTTCGACTTCCGATTAAGATACTCTAAATAAAATTTGGATAGAGGAATGGGTGGTGCTAGCCTTACTATCCCTTGATTAAGAAAGTGGGAGGCGCACGCCTCACTACCGTGCGTATTCGGTCTCCGCAAACAAACTTTCAATAGTAAGTTAGAACGAAAAGGGAGTAGAAGACGTCCGCCTTATTATTCCTCGAAAGAATTGAACGATTGGTGTGCACCATATTGCTCAATGTTTTATCGTTCTTCTAAAAATACTAAACATATTAAATCTTATTTCTCGCCCTCGTGCGACCAACAACCTAACTCTTTTCAAAAAGAACATTGTTAATCCTTTCTAACGCGCACAACAAACTAGTGCTTAAGCCTCCGCCGAGAGTAGACAAGCCAACATTTAGCCTTTAGGACATGATCTAAGCAGTCGATCATAAAAGACACCAACAAACCGTAGTTCCCCGAACTACGAATGCTCTGATTTCCTTATTGCACCATAAGGATATGTAGGCACGAGATTGCAAGATCTTGGTGAGAACACTAATAAAAAACCTCATTGTCCCCCTTTCTGAGGTTTCCATCCATCTCTATTTTAATCCTTTATTCACTCGAATAAAAACAAATAACATAAGCTAACATTCAAACCGCAAATTGAACTAAAAGGTTCCCGTTGAGTACAACGGACATGAGGGGTGCTAATACCTTCCCCTTGCGTAATCGACTCCCGAACCCGAATATGATTGCGACGACCATTATTCTATTTTTGAAAGGTTTTATCGATATTTTCCTATTCCTTTATTGGAATAAATAAAGTTCGGAGGCGACTCTATTTGAACTTAATTTTTTCCGCGACCATCGCGAGGAATCGTATTTTTCGAGATGCGACACTCACCACTCAGAGATCACCAAGCACAACAAGCAGATTATATCACACAAATAAATATACAAGCATCAAATATACAAATATATACACATAAAAAGTAGGTTAAACCCACTTAATTTCTGTAGCAGTAAATTCATGACCGTTAAGTTATGGATAAACTTAACATCAATAAAACCAGAGTCGCCACCGCGCTTTTATTATTTCCAAAGGAAAAGGGAAAAGTACGAATAAAATCCAAAGATAAGAGGTTTTCAAATCAAAACTAATAAAAAGCCAGAGATTACAGGTAAGGGGGTTGGTTACACAGAGGGAATGTAATAGCACCCAAAGTGTCTTGGGTACTCCTAGGGAGCCCTTTTTTATGTTGCATGTGTTTTTTGGTATAAAATGATGTTTGGAATAAATAGAGTGTGGGGATGAGAAAAGAATTCATTAATTATATTTTTGTGTTTGACAAGACCTTCAGACTTGTTCCTACGTACCAACATAAAAATGAGGGATCAAAACCTCGTAGTTCATGGTATTAATTTCAAAGTGAGTGAGTTGCTTTTAACAAATATTTGAATTTAAAAGAGGAACAAGAGGGCCTAAAAGAGTTTGGATGAGTGTTAGTTATTTTTTCTTTTGAAATTTTAAGTTAATATGGTTAAGTTCATTTACAAGTTTGATTAAGAAAAGAGTGTAAAAATGCAATGGCATAAGGTCAAGGTTTCTAATTTGCAATAAGGTATAAGTTAGAAATCACAAGCAAAGAAGATTTTGAAAAGGGAGAGAGATTTGAAATTTAAGAAATGGGAGGAGATGAAGAGACTAATTCTAAAAAAAAATATAAAAGTTAAGAGTTGAAAAGATCTGACCAATGGGAGGCAATCCAATAGACAACTTTTCCTTTGGACTTTAGAATCAAGCAATATCAATAGACAAGTAACAAGATGAAGAGCAAGGCATCAAGTAAAGACAGCCACATCCAAGATAGCAACTTCATAGTCTTCTTTTTAATCTTCCCATGTATCATATGACATACTCCTTGAATGGCTCAGAATAAGGCTTTAGACACAGGTTCGAAGTAACATATGCATCAAGACCATGTAGCAGATGAACTCAAGGGTATCTTAATATTTGCATCAGATGAAAGCTCAATTCACAATAACTTAGTTTCAGAGATGTTGGCATTGGCCAAGTCCTTTTGCACAGGGATGTTGCCTAATTCTAAGTCTAAAGCTCATATCAAATCCAACAGTCCACACAAACAATTTTTATGGGTTTTTTGTTGTTTATTAAGTATTTTAAGGTCCTAAGACCACAAACACAAACAAGGTACACAAACAAATATATACAATCACAATATATGGCTCAAGTGAGCAAAGTAAAAAAGGCGTAAACATAAACAATTTAAATGACATGAAAAAATGGAAAATGAAATGATAAATGACTTGAATTTAAATTGCATAAATTAAATGACTTAAAAATAAAAAGCAATAATAATAAAAGTTAGTCAAATTGTTAGTTGGTTAGATATTAGTGAAGTTTTGCTTTTCAATTGATTAAGTCATTCTTTGGAGAACACTCAACCCTCTACTCACAAGCATGGATCCTTTAACCAAGACATATTCCAAAGGAAGGGAAATAGGCCAAGTTTCCACACAATACCATGAAAGGGGGGAGACTTACAATCTCACTTACTAGAATGTTATGCCTTTTGTGTTAAAATTTAGCGCTATGTTAAGCAATCGTAATTGGACTTATGTAGAAGTCTCAACTATCTGAGGTCGGGTAATAGAAACTTTGGTGTTAATGCATGTTAGAGATATGGTATAATAAACCATACTCCTAAAACAGACCACACACAAAAAGAAAATGATAAAAGGATAGACCTAATCTCATCCATACTTATATTGGTTCATCTAACATGAAGTTATTGATGAACCAATTAGCCTTAGGATATTGAGACTTCATTGGTCAAGGAGAGAAATGGGATAGAATGGGATTGAAGATGAAGAGGGAGGGGAAATGATACAAACACAAATTGGTCATGGGAGAAATTTTATCAAATTAAAACCATTCATTCATTTTTGGAGATGAAATATACATTTCATCAATCCCATAAATCCAATGATTTTAATCCAACAAAAGTCAAATCAACCTTGACCAAGGTCCAAACACATAGTCAAACTTCACAAGTCAATAAAATGGCTCAACACAATTTCTATACAATTAATCAATTAAAAATCAAATTAAAATGCATTTAAATTAAATTATGTTTTATCAAAAACCTAAAACCTATTCAAAACACCAAATAAATGGCCAAGAGATTTATCATAGGTCAAACAAGGTCAAAGGACCTTGGACAAAAAAATTCACAATTTTTGAAAAGTCAAAAGTATTTTTAAACAATTGAAAATATGCACAAAAACAATTAAATCATGAAAAATATCAAAATTAATCAAAAAAACAATTTTAATTCAAAAAATGAAAGAAGAAAATTTATGAAATTTTTTGGTGAAAGTCCCATAGTTTTTGGATTAATAATAAAATTAATATGAATTAATTAAAAATAAGAAATTAAATGAAATATTCAGAAATTCAAAAAAAGGAGAGCCATCTGATCTCCCTCATTAATTAAGGTGGCAGATCAGATGGATGGAAATACGTATTCCACATGTTCCCAAGTTAATGTTTGTACACACATTGTAATCAGAAGCAACACATGAGATTAAAACAAATAAGTTGGATCCTATGGTTGAGATGCATGACAACACATCACCGGAGCTAGGGCTCGGGTTTCTTCTCCGGGGGACCTCACCGGACTGGTCCACAATCAACCATCATCAAAATGAAAAAGCAAGACGTGGATTTAAAGAAAAAATGCTCAGGAGCTCGAATTTGGCCTCAATTTTGTCCAATTCCAAGTATATAAAAAGATACAGGGACTTGAATTTTGAGGATCATGAACTGAGTTGCTTCGATTTGACCTCAAAGCAACTCAATCTTCTCGCCTACATTGATAGGACTTCATACAACCAAAAATCACAAAGAATGGTGAAGAATTGAGAGAGAATCGAAAATATGAAGTTTCTAAAAAATCACCTTCGAGTTGATCCAATTCCACATGATCTTGATCTGGACTTGATTGCTTTCTCTTCCTCTTGCTTGCAGAAACCAATTGAGATGAAAAGGGAAGTGAATTTCTAGAGTTTGAACTTCCAAACAGAAGATGAAGTTCAAGCTCGATTCAAGAGAAATCTTCAGAAATTATATGGCAGTGGCGGTTTGAATCAGTCTAGTAAAACTTGGGCAAGGGGTTCATTGTGATTCTGAAGCCTTGAGCTTGTTTAAATAGGCAATGCATTTGATATTTGCACGATTTGAAATTTGGCCAATTTTAGAAACTTATTTGCATGGGTTCATGGGCAATAATTTGGGCCTTAGGAATGACACAATCCACTTCTAATTCGTGTGCAAAGTGTACTGAATCCATCACGTGGAAGCATGCAAAAGAGTTTGATCATTTGAATTCAAATCTTGCTAAAACATTTCCCATAACGTAGCCATGCGTAAGTCCCTCAATTTGGATCCAAATGAGATGCTCTTGGACTTTTTGGAAAGGTGATATCAAGGGGAACAACATTTATGTTGAACACTGTTTCATTTGAAGCTTGGATCATGATGAATTTTGAGGTGGAAGTTTAGGAAATCAAACATATTTGAAAATTTTCTAAGTCCCAAGTCAAATGTTCACTTCTTCCACCTTGAATAACTTTTTCTATGGACTTCAAATGATACAAGTTCCTTCATAAACGTTGAATATCTTTCAAACCTATTCAATTAGGTCACAAATTTGACATCATTTGGATTTTTCATGAAGGAGTTATGCATTTTAGAAGCTGAGGAAAATCACTTGTTCAATGGTATTGGCCAAAAATGAGCTAGAATGTTTCCTCTTGGCACATGCATTTACAAGTTTAATTTGCACTTCATCCAAACATCAAAGTTGAATTAGACATTTTGAATTTGATCATGAAATTTTAATGTCTTTCATATCACAAAAATTGAGCAAGTTATGGTCTTGGGAAGTTGACCTTCAAACTAGGGTTCAGACAAAATGACATATAATCTTTCAACATAAAAATTGACTTTCCAAGCAAAACTAGCTCTTTACATAAACATAAACATTGTTTGTAATGTCATTTTGAGTAACCTTTCTCTTGGAATCATTTTCATATGACAAAACCTGTAGGAGATAGGGTCTAAGGGAACCCCAGTTTTGACCAATTGACTTTCTCTGGTCAACCACCATGAACCAACTTGCTAGCTTGATATTCTCTTGATTTTTGGGAATCATGGAGGATCATATATGCATAAGATTATTTAATGTGAAGTATACCTTGAAATATTTGATCAGTTGTTGAAGAAACTTGTTGAAGAAGTCACACAAGATACCCAGATGAATTAGGGTTTCCAAGGCAAACCAACTCCAAACTCTTGATGATTTGTTGATCAAAATAATATGTGAAGAACATGTGGATCCATATATGATACTTAGAGCCAATGTGAATCACTTATTGATTGAGCTCCTTGCGTTGAGGGTCTTATACCCTAGATATGAGCTTAATAGAGCATGGGTGAGCACACACACTACCTACAAAAACAACAAAATATACATTGACATATTTTTGGTATTTTGGTTAGTAAATAATAAAAAACAAAGTATGATACAATCAAATGTGCTTGGTGATCTCTCCCAATGCAATCCCAATGAATAAGGGGTAAGGAGGATGCCAAGGTGTGGTCCCAATGCTAATGCATATGATGAGATAACATGAGGGATCTTAGGGTAAAAATTGGGGTCTTACAATATGTCCACT
Source organism: Lathyrus oleraceus (assembly GCF_024323335.1). NCBI lineage: Eukaryota > Viridiplantae > Streptophyta > Magnoliopsida > Fabales > Fabaceae > Lathyrus > Lathyrus oleraceus. Next base: position 242,683,499 of record NC_066581.1, read on the forward strand.
TTAACCGGTGATGGATTTTCTCTCCCTTTTCGGTATTCTACCCAGTAACTGGTAGTTATAATTCCTATTTTCCCCTCTGAGTCTATCATTGATATGTTCATCCTAACCGATGATGGATATTCTCTCTTTTTGGTATTCTATCCAGTAACTGATAGATATAATTCCTATTTCTCCCCGATAATTTATCCTTGATATGTTTACCCTAACCGGTAACGGATATTCTTCCTTTTTCCCCAGGAGGTCTATCCTTGATATTTTCATCATAACCGATGACGGATATTCTTCCTTTGAGTTTATCCTTGATATGTTCACTTTAATAGGTGACAAATACTCTCTCTTTAGTCTTCTGCCCAGTAACCTGTAGTTGTAAATCCTATTTGAGTTCTTTCCCCTGTAGGTTATTCTTACCCAGTAACCGGTAATGGATACACCTCTTTTTCCTTAACGAGTCGTCCTTGATAAGTTTACCCTAACCGGTAACAGATGTCCCTCTGTCAGAGTATATTATCTTTCTACCCAGTAACTGGCAATAGATAATACATCTTTTTTACTCATGTAATGAAGTTCATTCTTCCCTAGTAGAGTTTGAATGCGTATTTCCTCAGTGGAATCACCTTTTCTATTTGATTCGAGTATTTCATCTTTGTTCTGGTCTACCCATTTCCCCTACGGATTTTCCTAGTCCCCCAATCGAGTCCTCCCATTGATTTATTTTCATGGAAATTCCCCTCGTGTCTCTACCAAATTTCAAGTCGTAGTCTGTCCAACGCATAGCTTGTTATCCCCCCATCCACAGAGTCTTTGTCTCCCGAGTGAGTTTTCCTTATGGAATGTATTATGCTCCTGCAGACTTTCAGACTCTCCAGATTCTTTGCCTTTGTGGAAATATATTCCCCCACAAAGATTATTTTTACATACATACCATAGGCATCATGAGGTCTCTTAGGGACCAAAATTAATTTTTAGTTGTTATTTAAGTCCATTCTATTGAGTTGATACGAAGATTTCAACCTTCACATCCTCAGTTAGAATGTCCTTAAATAGGGGCAGCTGTAAGACCCCAATTTTGATCCTAAGATCCCTCATGTTATCTCATCATTTGCATTGGCTTTGGGATCACACCTCGGCATCCTCCTTACCCCTTATTCATTAGGTTTGCATTGGGAGAGATCACCAAGCACATTTGATTGTATCATACTTTGTTTTTCATTATTTACTAACCAAAATACCAAAAATATGTCTATGTATAGGTTTGTTTCTTTTGTAGGTAGGGTGTGCATCCACCAATGCCTCATCAAACTCACATCTAGGGTTTGAGACCCTCAATGCAAGGATATAAATCAATAAATGGTTCAAGTTGTCTCTAGACATCATATATGGGTCCCCGTTATCTTCATTTATCATTTTGATCAAGAATTTACCAACATTTTGAAGCTTTTTTGCCTTTGAAGCCCTAATTTATCTGGGTATCTTGTGTGACTTCCTCAGCAAGTTTCTTCAACATTTGATCAAATATTTCAAGTTATACTTCATTATAAATAAACTTATGCATATATGATCCTCCATGAGTCCAATAGATTAAGAGAATTTCAAGTTTGTAAGATAGTTCAAGGTGGTTGACCAGAGAAAGTCAACTGGTCAAAAACTGAGGTTCCCTAGACCCTATGTCCTACATTTTTTGTCATGTGAAAATTATTCCAATAGGAAAGTTACTCTTTATGACATTCCAAACAACTTTTATGTTGAGGTCAAGAGCTAGTTTTTCTTGTAAAGTCATTTTTTATGGTGAAAGATTATAGGTCATTTTGTTTGTACCCTAGTTAAGAAGTCAACTTCCAAGGACCATAACTTGCTCAAGTTTTATGATATTAAGTCCATCCAAGTTTCATGATCAAATTCAATATGTCATCTCCAACTTTTATTCTTTGAGAAACTTCAAACTTAACTTGAAAGGGCATGTGCCAATAGGAAATATTATAGGTCTTTTTGGGCCATTACCATTGAACATGCAATTTTCCTCAACTTCTAAAATGCATAACTCCTTCATGACAAATATAAATGAGGTCTAATTTGTGACCAAATTGAAGAGGTTTGAAAGAGATACGACTTTTATGAAGTAATTGTTTCCATTTGAAGCCCATAGCAAAAGTTCTTCAAGGTGGAAGTAGTGAACATTTGACTTGGTATTTGGAAAAATTTCAGTTATGTTTGATTTTCCAAACTTCCACCTCAAAATTCATCATGATCCAAGCTTCAAATGGAAAAGTGTTCAACATGAAAGTCGTTCCCCTTGACCTCACCTTTCCAAAAATTCTAAGATCACCTAATTTGGACCAAGATTGAGGTACTTGCATGTCGTTCCTTTCATAGGTTTATTTTGGTAAAATTTGAATTCAAATAACCATTTCCTATTTCATGCTTACATGTTATGGTTTCATTACTCAATGTGCACGAATTGGAGTTGGATTGCATCATTCCTTAGGCCCAAATCATTGCCCATGCATCCGTGCACCAAAGTTGCTAAAATTGGCAAATTTTCAAAGTGAGTGAAAAGTAACTTGATACACTATAACTACAAGGCCATTGTGATCAGAAAAGGGATCCATGCTTGCCCAAGCTTTAAACCATTGCCTCCCTAACCTCCATTAAAGGATAAACTAGAAGATTTCACTTGAAATTGAGTTTCAAATCTCCTTCTATTTTGAGATTGAAACTCCAAGAATCCAAGCCCTTCTTTGATCCAATTCACTTCCTGCAAGCTTCTGGAGTCGAGCCAAGGCCAATTGGAAGCAAGATCAAGCCAGATTCAAGCTACTTGAAGGTGATTTTTCAGAAGCTTTATCTCTTCGATTCTCTCTCAATTATTCATCATTCTCTTTGATTTTTGGTTGCCTAAAGTCCTACAAATGTAGGCAACAAGATTGAGTTGCTTTGAGGTTAAATCGAAGCAACTCAGATCATGAACCTCAAATTTCAAATCCATGTATCTTTCAATATACTTGGAATTGGAAGAAATGGAGGACGGATTCGTGCTCCTGAGTATTTTTCCTTCAAAAACATGTACTCACTTTTCATTTTCCATTTGGTTTATGGTGGACCAGTCTAGTGAGGTCCACCAGAGAAGATGACTAGAGCTAGGGCTCCGGTGGTGTGATGGCTTTGCACACACCATCTGATCTTGGTTCCACGTTTTAATCAAGACCCTTACTTTTGCATACCACGCGTGTACACACGTTGACTGAGGTGTTGGATGGAAGCGCGCGCTTGGCCATCCGATCTGCCACCTCAATTAATGAGGGAGATCTGATGGCCCTTGTTTTTTTGAATTTCATTTTATTTTCTGATTTTTCATTTAATCCCTTTATTTTGTTTAATTCATATTAATTTAATTTTTAATCCAAAAATATGGGACTTTCACCGAAAATCTTTAAATATTTTTCTCTTCCATATTTTGAATTAAATGTTTTTGTGCATATTTTTAATTGTTTAAAAATACTTCTGACTTTTCAAAAATAGTGAATTTTTTTGTCTAAGGTCCTTTGACCTTGTTTGACCTAGGATAAATCCTTTTCCATTTATTTGGTGTTTTGAAAGGATTTTAGGTTTTGACCAAATTAAAATGTATTTTAATTTATTTATAAATTGATTAAATGTTTAAAAATATTGTTGAGCCATTTTTATGGTCTTGTGATGTTTGACTTTCTGTTTGGGCCTTGGTCAAGGTTGATTTGACTTTTGTTGGATCAAAACCATTGGAATTAGGGGATTGATGAAATGTACATTTCATCTCCTAAAATGAATGGATGGTTTTGATTTGATGAAATTCCTCTCATGATCAACTTGTGTTTCTATCTTCCCCTCCCTCTTCATCTTCATTCCTATTCTTCCCAATTCCCTCATTTGACCAATTAAATCTCTAATGTATAAAGGCTAATTGATTCATCAATGACCTTGTGTCAGATGTACCAATACAAGTATGACTGAGATAGGTCATTCCCTCTTGATATTCTTTTTCTTTTAGTGTGTGGTATGTTTTAGGAGTTTGGTTCTTCATACTAAATCTTTAATATGCATTAACACCTATATTTTTATTGTTCGGCCTTAGATAGTTGTGACTTCTACATAAGTCCAATTACGATTGCTTAACATAGAGCTAAATTTGACCCTCAAGGCATAACATTCTAGTAAGTGAGATTGTAATTCTCCCATTCTTCATGGCATTGTGTGGAGACTTGACCTTTTTTCCTTTCATCGAAGCTAGTGGCATACTTGTTGAATTATCCAAGTTAGAGCCTTTCTCATGGAATATGTCTTGGTTTAAGGATTCATACTTGTGAATGAATGGTTGAGTGTTCTCCAAAGAATGACTTAATCAATAAAAATCACCATTAATGCTTGACTAACTTTTGACTAACTCTTGTTAATATTACTTTACTTTCAAGTCATTTACTTTATGCAATTTAAATTTCAATCATTTAACATTCATTGCCATTTACATTTCATATAACTTGTTTATATTTATGTCATTTCCACTTTGCTCATTTGAGTCATATCTCATGATTGTATATATATTTTGTATGTTCTTGGTTTTGCTAGTGGTATTAGGACCTTAAAATTCCTAATAACAACAAAAACCCTGAAAAACATTTGGTGCACTGTTGAACTTGATCTGAACTTTTGGACTTTGGATTAGACAACATTCCCTGTGCAAAAAGTACTTGGCCAATGCCAATATTCTGAGACTGAGCTATTATAAACTGAGCCTTCATATGATACAAGCCTTGGGATTTGTTTGAATTTATCTGCTACTCTATCTTTGTGCTTAATTGTTATTTTGATCTTGTGTCTGATGTTTTGCTTTGAGTTGATCATGAAATATTTCATCTAATACATGGGAAGACAATGAAGACTGCTAGATATTGGAATTGCTTGCTTAGATGTGGATATCTTTATTTTATGCCTTAACCTTTTTGATGTATGGATATTTCTCATTGCTTATTGATTATAGCTTGATAAAAGTCCAAAGGAAAATGGGTTTCTATATGACATTCTTGTCTGTTGGATTGCATCCCATTGGTCAGATCTTTTCAACTCTTAACTTTTAAATTTGTGCTTAGGATAGCCTCTTCATCTCCTACCACTTCTTTAATTTCAAAATCTCTCCCCATTTTCAAAAACATTCTTTGCTTGTGATTTCAAACTTAGACTTTATTTTAATAATTAGAAACTTTGGCCTTATGCCATTGAATTTTCAAACTCTTTTCTTAAATCAAATTGGCAAATAAACTTAATCATATTGACATAAAATCTCAAAAGACAAAAAAAAACTAACAACTCCATTCAAACTTTTGGCCCTTTGTGCCTTTTCTCATTAAACTTTTGTTAAAATCAATTCACCAACTTATTTGAAATTTTTACCACGAACTACGAGTTTTTGATCCCTCATTTTTATGTTGGTACGTAGGCACGATACTGAAGGTCTTGTCAAATACAAAAAGATAAATCGATGAATTTTTTTCTCATCCCCACGCTTTATTTTTATCAAACATCATTTACACCAAAAACATATGCACACAGGAAAAGGGCTCCCTAGGAGTATCTATGACACTTTGGGTGTTAACACCTTCCCTTTGTGTAACCAACCCCCTTACCTGTAATCTCTGGAATTTTATTAGTTTTGATTTGAAAACTTCTTATCTTTGAGTTTTATTCGTACTTTTCCCTTTTCCTTTGGAACCAATAAAAGCGCGATGGCGACTCTGATTTTATTGACGACAAGTTTATCCATAGCTTGATGGTCATGAATTTACCGCTACAGTAAGCATATCGGCTTAGTTCTGATTTACGCTTTTTCCCTGTAGTTTTTTCTTGTTGTATTGGTGTTATCCCACTATATGTAGATTTTATTGTTCCCCAACCGAGTCTTTCCATTGATTTATTTTCATGGAAATCCCCTTGTGTCTCCTAGCAGTTTTTAAGTCGTAGTCTGGCCTACACATAACTTTTTAACCCCTAGAGTGTCTATCTTCCCAGTGAGTTTTCCTTACGGAATGCATTATGCTCCTGTGAACATTCAGTCTCTCTGGATTCTTTTCCTTTGTGGCAATATATTCCTCACAAAGATTATTTTTACATTCATATCATATGCATCATGAGGTCTCTTAGGGACCAAATTTTATTTCTTGATGTTGTTGTTTAAGTCCATTCTACTGAGTTGATACGGAGATTTTAACCGTCACATCCTCATCTAGAATATCCTTAAATAGGGGCAGCCGTAAGACCCCAATTTTGACCCTAAGATCCCTCATGATATCTCATCATTTGCATTAGCTTTGGCATCACACCTTGGCATCCTCCTTACCCCTCATTCATTGGGTTTTAATTTGGAGAGGTTACAAAGCACATTTGATTGTATGATTCTTTATTTTATTTTGTTTACTAACCAAAACACCAAAAATATGTCTATGTATAACTTTGTTTCTTTTGTAGGTAGTGTGTGCGTCCACCTATGCCATATCAAGCTCACAACTAGGGTTTTAGACCCTCATAGCAAGAGATCAATCAGGGAATGGCCAGCATTGGTTCTAAACACCATATATGGATCCCCATGTTCATTATTTTTCATTTGGATCAAGAATTCATCAAGAGTTTGAAACTTGTTTGCCTTGGAAGCCCTAATTCATCTGGGTATCTTGTGTGACTTCCTCAACAAGTTTCTCCACCAATTGGTCAAATATATTAAGGGACACTTATTTAGACATAATCTTATGCATGTATGATCCTCCATGAGTCCCAAAGATCAAGAGAACTTCAAGTTTGCAAGTTGGATCAAAGAGGTTGACTAGAGAAAGGCAACTGGTCAAAACTAGGGTTCCATAGACCCTATCTCCTACACTTTTTTTCATATTAAAATGATTCCAAGAGAAAATTTCATCTTTATAACATTACTAACAACTTTAATGTTGGCATCAAGAATTATTTTTTCTTGGAAAGTCATTGTTTATGGTGAAACATTATAGGTCATTTTGTTTGTGCCCTAGTTAGAAGGTAAACTTCTAAGGACCATAACTTGCATAATTTTTATGATATGAAGGCCATACAAGTTTCAAGATCAATTTCAATATGTCTTATCCAACTTTTATTCTTTGATAAATGTCAAATTCAACTTGCAAGGGCATGTGCCAAGAGGAAACATTATAGGTCATTTTGGGCCATCGTCATTGAATAAGCAATTTTCCTCAACTTCTAAAATGCATAAATCCCTCATGCCAAATACAAATAATTTCAAATTTGTGAACAAATTAAAGAGGTATGAAATATATACCACTTTGGTGAATAAACCATTTTCATTTGGAGCTCATAGCAAAAGTTATTCAAGGTGTAAGAAGTGGTCATTTGACTTTGTACTTAGAAAATTTTCAACTATGTTTGATTTCTCCAACTTCCACCTTAAAATTCATCATGATCTAAGCTCCAAATAGAAAAGTGTTCAACATAAAAGTTTTTTCCCTTGATGTCACCTTTCCAAAACGTCTAAGATCACTTCATTTGGGCAAGAATTGAGGGACTTACGTATGGTTCCTTTGTTGGTTTTGTTTTGGCAAGTTTTGAATTTAAGTGATAATTTCTCTTTGCATGCTTACATGTGATGATTCAGTATCCATTATGTACGAATTAGAGTGGGATTACATCACAGTTTGGGCCCAAATCAATGCCCATGCATCCATGCACCAATGTTACTGTTTTTGGCCAAATTTGTAAAGGATGCAAAACTGAATTCCATAGCCTATATATAACATTGCATTTCCTCAAGATCAGTACACACACATTGCCCAAGCCTTGCCAAGCCATCCCAAAACCCTACACCATAGAATTCCTTGAAGATTTCTTTGAAATCGAGTTTGAATTTCATCTTCTGTTTTGAGATTCAAACTCCAAGGACATGTTGCCCTTTTCATCTCAATTGGTCACTGCAAGTAAGAGGAGGAAGAACCAAGTGAATTCAGATCAAGATCAAGCCAAATCATAGCTACCCGAAGGTAAATTTTTAGAAACTTCAAGCCTTCGATTCTCTCTCAATTTTTCACCATTCTCTTTGATTATTGGTTGTCTGAAATCCTACCAATGTAGGCAACAAGATTGAGTTACTTTGAGGTCAAATTGGAGCGACTCAGATCATGCACCTCAAATTTCAAATTCATGTATCTTTGAATATACTTGGAATTGGAAGAAATGGAGGCCAAATTTGAGCTCCTGAGCATTTTTCCTTTAAAATGACGTCCTTACTTTTTAATTTGGTGGTGGTTGATGGTGGACCAGACCGGTGAGGTCCACCAGAGAAGATGACCGGAGCCCTAGCTCCGGTGGTGTGGTGGCAAGGTCTTATCCATCAGATCATCTCTCCATGTTTTAATCTCAACCCTTCTTTCTGATTACCACGCGTGTACACGCGTTAACTATGGCATTTGGTGGAAGTGCACGCTTGCCCATCAGACCTGCCACTTTAATTAATGAGGGAGATTTGATAGTCCTTGTTTTTCTGAATTTTATTTTAATTTCTGACTTTTCATTTAATCCCTTTATTTTGTTTAATTCATAATAATTTGATTTTTTATCCAAAAAATATGGAACTTTCACTAACAATCTTCAAATATTTTTATCTTTCATATTTTGAATTAAAATTATTTTTTGGATTAATTTTGATAATTTTCAGGAATTAAATGTTTTTGTGCACATTTTTAATTTTTTAAAAATACTTATGACTTTCCAAAAATCATGATTTTTTTTTTTTTTGCCTAAGGTCCTTTGACCTTGTTTTACCTAGGATAAATCCCTTGGCCATTTATTTGGTATTTTGAAGGGATTTGAGGTTTTGTCCATATTAAAACGTATTTTAAGTCACTTTTAATTTGTTTTTTTATTGATTAAATGTTTAAAATTTATGTTGAGCCATTTTTATGGTCTTGTGATGTTTGACTTTCTGTTTGGGCCTTGGTCATGATTGATTTGACTTTTGTTTGATCAAAACCATTGAATTTAGGGGATGGATGAAATGTACATTTCATATCCTAAAATGAATGGATGGTATTAATCAAATGAAATTCCTCTCATGATCAATTTGTGTTTCTATTTCCCCTTTCCCCTTTATCTTAATCCCTATTCTTTCTCAATCCTTCATTTGACCAATGATTTCTCTAATGTCCAAATGCTAATTGATTCATCAATGACCTTGTGTCAGATGAATCAATACAAGTCTGACTGAGATAGGTCATTCCCACTTTCTTTTAGTGTGTGGTATGTTTTAGGAGTTTGGTTATTTTTACCAAATCTCTAACATGCATGAACACCTATATTTTTGTTGTCCGGCCTCGGATAGTTGTGACTTTTACATAAGTCCAATTACGATTGCAAGTCTCACATTCTTTATGGCATTGTTTGGAAACTTGACCTTTTATCCTTTCATGAGAGCTAGTGGTATACTTGTCGAATTGTCCAAGTTGGAGCCCTTCTCATGGAAGATGTCTTGGTTTAAGGATTCATACTTGTGAATGAATAGTTGAGTATTCTCCAAAGAATGACTTAATTAATTAAAAATCATCACTAACATTTGACTAACCATTTACTAACTTCTTAATTAATATTTCTTTACTTTCAAGTCATTTACTTTATGCATGTTAAATTTCAAGTACCTTTATCATTCATTGCCATTTACGTTTCATGCAACTTGTTTATGTTTCAAGTCCTTTTCACTTTGCTCACTTGAGCCATATCTTGTGATTGTATATATCTTTGATTGTGCCTTCATCTGATGCAAGACCTTGGATCTCTTTTATTCATCTACTACTCTATCTCTGAGCTTAATTATTTATTTTGTTATTATTGTATATGTCTGATGTTTTGTTTTGAGTTGATCAAGCAATATTTTATCTGCTACATGGGAAGACACTGAAGACTGCTAGTTATTGGAATGCTTGAATGGATATATGCTTGGATATTGATCATTGCTTATTCTTATTGCTTGTCAAAGTCCAAAGGAAAATGGGTTTCTATATAACATTCTTGTCTATTGGATTGCATCCCATTGGTCAAATCTTTTTAACTCTTAACTTTTAATTTTTGCTTAGGGTAGTCTCTTCATCTCCTCCCACTTCTTTAATTTCAAAATATCTCCCTCTTTTCAAAAACTTTCTTTGCTTGTGATTTCAAACATAGACATGTTTTAATGATTAGAAACTTTGGGCTTATGCCATTGAATTTTCAAACCTTTTTCTTAATCAAACTTGTAAATAAACTTAACCATATTGACTTAAATTTCAAAAAGATAAAAAGACCTAACGACCTCATTCAAATCTTTGGCCTTTTGTGCCTTTTCTTATTAAACTTTTGTTAAAATCAATTCAGTAACTTCTGTGAAATTTCTACCACGAACTACGGGGTTTTGATCCCTCATTTTTATGTTGGTACGTAGGCATAAGACCGAAGGTCTTGCCAAACAAAAAAATATAATCAATGAATTCTTGTCTCGTCCCCTCACTCTATAGTTCATCAAACATCATTTATACTCAAAAAAACGTATGCACACAAAAAGGGCTCCCTATGAGTACCTAGGACACTTTGGGTACTAACACCTTCCCCCTGTGTAACCAACCCCCTTACCTGTAACCTCTGGAATTTTATTAGTTTTGATTTGAAAACTTCTTATCTTTGGGTTTTGTTCGTACTTTTCCCTTTTTTCCTTTGGAAACAATAAAAGCACGGTGGCAACTCTGGTTTTACTGACGTCAAGTTTATCCTTAGCTTGATGGTCACGAATTTACCGCTACAATAGTCATAGCCTAAACCTTGAACATTTCCAGCATTATTACCAGTTTGAAGAATTTCATCCAGTACATCAGAACTACTGTTAAGCATTCTTACAGATTTAGTCATATTGTCAATTCTTGAATTGAGCAGTACAACTTCCTCCTTCAGAATAGAGATGATAGAGAGATGCTCCACTTTCTCAGCCTGTAGTTGAGCAATAGTTTTCTTTTGATCTTCTCCCAGTTTACAGACTTCTTCACTTCTGAGGCACAATTCTTTATAGGATTCAGCAAGTTCTTTAAATGTTAGTTCTTCACAGTCAGAGGCTTCATCAGAGTCACAAATTACAGTCAGAGCAGTAACCTGTTTGGTAGGTTCCACTTCAGGATCACTTTCAGAATTATCTTCTGACCAAGAGACACATAGACCTTTCTTCTGCTTTTTGAGAAATATGGGGAACTCATCCCTTATGTTACCAAGCCCTTCACATCCATGGCATTGTATTCCTTTTCCTTGGTTAGTCTTTTCTTCAGTTTTGGGCTTTATGCCAAAATCCTGATTTTTGGAGATGTCGAATGACTTGTTCTTGACATTAGCTATTGTCTTCTAGTCTATCTTTTTCACCACTTTGTTGAATTATCTCCTAAGTAAGACAATGGCATTAGATATCCCTTCATTTGTATCCAAGTCACATTTATCTTCGAGGTCTTCAATATTAGAAACAAAGGCTATGCTTTTCTTCTTTTCTAACTTTTCACTGATTCCTAGCTCAAAGGTCTGAAGAAATCCCATCAGTTCATCAACTTTCATGTTGTTGATATCTTAAGCTTCTTCAATGGTAGTAACCTTCATGTCAAATCTCTTTGAAAGAGACCTGAGGATTTTTCTGACCAGCTTGGCTTATGACATCTTCTCCCCTAGAGCACTTGAGGCATTGGCTATCTCAATGATATTCATGTGAAAGTCATGAATGCTCTCATCCTCCTTCATTCTTAAGTTCTAAAACTTGGTGGTATGAGGTTGAAGTCTTGACATGTTTACGTTAGAGGTTCCTTCATGAGCAGTCTTCAAGATCTCCCAAGCATCTTTAGCAACAACGTAGTTGTTTATTAGTCTGGAGATGTTCTTGTCCACTCCATTGAATAGAGAATTCAAAGCTTTGGAGTTTTCTTGAGCTAATTTTTCATCTTCATCATCCTAGTCTTCCTCAGGCTTCATCTCATCAGTGCTCTTGCCATCTTTATCTCTAATCATTGGTTGATCCCATCCCTTGACCACAGATTTCCAAGCCTTGTTGTCCATGGATTTGATAAACGACACCATATGTGCTTCTAGTAGTCATAGTTAGTTCCATCAAGAATGGGTGGCCTGTTCATAAAACCTCCTTCCTTTTCCATTGTACCAGAATGTATCTTCCCTGAATCTCACCCAGAAACAGAGCAAGATGTCTGCTATGATACCAATTGAAATTCTGGTATGCAGATATCAGATGTTCTATGAGATGTCGAGACACTGATATCTGATCAATAATAGGACAACTTACATATAGAGGAACATAAAATAACATAACACACATAGTTGTTAACCCAGTTCGATGTGCAACAAAACCTACATCTGGGGGCTATCAAGCCATGGAGGAAATTCACTAGATAATATTAGTTTGTATGCCTTCTGCAAACTATCTCCAATTTACAGTTAACACCCTAATCACTACCCATGCTTAACTTCTACCAAATACTCTCCTAGGTGTGAGACCCTTCTCACCTCTCTATCAATCACAATAGTGATAATTAAACAATTACACGAAATTCAGAATTCATACTTCACAGACACATAATCACTCAATGCTTAAAATCTCAAGAGTGCTTGACAATTCTTACAACCAGTTAACATAGTCCTACTCATATATCAAGATGACATTTGAGAGGCTCACAAATAACACGTACACTCAAACCCTAATACAATCAACTATCTTCTTTTCTACGTGCTCAATTAGGTTTTGAGACATTCTATATATAACCATAGAATGAACTACATTTGGGCCTTCTACTCCACATGTACCAGCTGCACAACATTAGGTTATCAATCAAATGTGTCCTAAAATATCTCAACATTTAGAAAACAGAATCTGTTAACCACAATTAGAATCTCTTATTCCTCAATCACGAACGTCACATGGGGATGTTTAATATTCCTCGAATATTCTGAAATCAGTTAAACACAAACATTACCAAGAGTAAATCCTGTTTCAGACAAGATGTCACAGTCACATGTTAGGACATCTTGTACAACATGTTGCAGCTAAGTTAGTTTTACCAAAATTACTGCCAATAAAAAATACAAGGAATTAACACTAAACTTGTCGAGAATCTTCAGTAGGTATGTCTCTTGAGATAAGCATAATCTCAACTACTTTCTATCTCTCTAGATGTAAATCCCAAGAATCCTCGAGGAAGCTCCCATATCCTTCATGTTGAACTCCTTATAAAGTTTAGACTTCACCTTTATAACATCCTCAACGTTGTTGCTTTCTATGAGAATGTCATCCACATAAAGCAAAAAAATACCAAGTGAACTTCCAGGTCGAAACTTGAGGTAAACACAGTGGTCGACATGGCTCATAGTGAAACCTCTGTGTGTCATGAACTTGTTGAGTCTTCTATTCCATTGTCGAGGAGATTCTTTCAAGCCATATAACAACATATTCAACTTGCACACATAAGTTTCCTTTCCTTTTTCTGCATACCCTTCAAGTTGCCTCGTCAGGATTGTTTAATCTAGATCACCATATAAGAAGACGGTCTTCACATCCATCTTTTCAAGTTCTAGGTCAAACTTTTCCACAATGGATAACAATATTCTAATGGATTTATGCTTTACAACATGTGAGAAAACATCATTGAAATTGACTCCTTCTTTCTGAGTGAACCCCTTAGAAACCAACCTTACCTTAAAATGCATCGACATCACTCATTTGATTCCTTCCATAACCTTGAAAATCCACTTACAACTAACTAGATTGGCTCCTGCAGGTTTCTCGATTAACTCCCAAATGTTCTTATCATGAAGGGATTTCATCCCATCATCCATGAATTTAACCCATTCAGTCTTATCTCGATTCCTCATAACTTCCTTATAGTCTATAGGTTCTTCATCCAAAACCTCACTTGTAGAGATTAAGGCATAAGCTATAAGATTTGCATAACTAAGTCTCTGAGGTGGCTTGATTACTCTTCCCGGCATGTCTCTTGCCAACAGGTAGTCATTATAAGTCTCCTCATATTCATCAGCAACTTGTGTTTCTTCTTCGACTTCATTTGGGTTTTGCAATTCAACATTATTATGCTCCACCTCAATAGGAATCTCTTCCTATTCCAGCACTTCTCTAGAGTTATTTGAACTTTGAGCATCATCATCATTTTTCTTGAAATCCATCTCAGCTTCATTCAAAACTACATCTCAACTTGTGATACATATCCTATGACCTGGCTCTAGGCACCACAACCTATAAGCTTTGACTCCTTTAGGGTATTCAAGGAACATATATCTCATAGCTCTAGGTTCGACATTGTCTTTCCTAATGTGAGCATATGCTACACAACTAAATACTCTAAGTTTGTCGAGGTCTAATGGATGACCTGACCAAACTGTGAGTGCAACTTCCATTATATGTGTTTCATATGATGTCAAAATTAGGATACTTTAGCGTAAATGTATATTGGACGGTATCCTCTCAATCTCATACCTTGTTGACGCCATCTTCTCCTACATGCTCTTTGCACGAATTTGTTATGAAAACGATGTCTGACAAACATAGTATGATCGGTTTCTTGATCAACATGAAAACCACAAAGTAAAAGAAAAGAGAGAAGAAAGAGAAAGACAATTCAAAGTGGTTTAAAACCCTGGATTCTTGATTCAGATACACATTAAATACAATGTTTACAATTGAATCTCAACCACACCATTTTCTCCCTCTGATCTGAATTATCAAATATTGATGAGAAGAAATGATGACTAGAATACTATTTATAAGAAAACTAAACTCTAGCTCTCAACTAACGTACTAAACAATTGGCCCAACAAGGTGACTGAATTCAACATGCTAACTTAAACAATAAGTTAACTAAAACATCTGCATGCAAGAACAAATTTCGACTACGACAAGCACATCTTCGACTACTGTCGAACCATGCATCTATCTCAGTCGAAGTTAAAGTTTGTTCTAAATACCATAATAACTTTAGTGTTTATAAAGCTCACATACAAAAAGATTCGTGTCTTAAGTTGATTGAGATGGGGCTTGGGTCCAAAACTTTTATTTTAGAATTCTAAGAAAAATTATTTTTAAGAAAAACATAATTTAGATTACTAAATATTAGCTTATTCTAAAAAAATTAAAAAATATAATAATATTATAAAGCTAACTAAGTGCCATAGTGTTAGTTCGACATATTAGACGAGGATATCACATCACATGTGCAAAAATGAAGAAGGACTAATATATTTCTGCATTTTAAATAGAGGGAAAAAAAATTAAAAATACTTAAATAGAAGATAAGAATACATTTAAGCCTTTAACTTTTTATTCTCTTTACTTTGTTTTTAAATTTAAAACATAAATTAAAAAACAAAAACAAGAAGCAGAAATATAATGGACAATATTAACAATTTGATAATATATATTGATTTTTTGTTTGTTTGAAGGAGACATGGAATTGCTGATGATGGGACTTTAATTTTATCTTAATAATTTATTTTTAAATATTTATATATTTTTAGTTGTATCATACTTTGATTGAATAAATTGAAATGAGTCAATTTTCGGCATAGTCGTAATGTCCTTCTATTACTTTGTTTTCTTTTTTTATAGTAAATTAAATGTTTTAAAATGTAAATTCAATTTTAAATTAATTATTTTTTTTCTTTTTTTTCAAAAATAATTAATCATTCACAATTAAATATTTATAAATATTTTGGGGTTGCTGTTATGGATATATTTTTCCTTAACTCAATTATTCTCTCTACCGGCTCATTAATAAATAAATAATTTTTTAAATATTAATTACATTTAATAATTAAAAATAGTTAATTTCGTTTGATATTTTTAAATAAATAAAAAATGTAAATGTAAATGTAAATTTGATTGTTGAAAACTTATTTGGTGAAATAAAAATTACACTAATTTAAAGATATTTAAGGGATATAACAATATGAGGAATATTAACGAATGCTCCAAATATATTTTTTAAGAATTTAAAAATGTAAGATTTTTTTATAATATATATATTTAATACATTAAAAAATATAATTTTTTCATTTAAAATTTTTAAAGACTCAAAGTTCTGAGTATCATTAATGATCCTCCAATTGAATTTTATTTCTTATTCTCTTTTTAATAAATTTATAAACCTTTATTTTGATTTATATTTTTATAACTTTTTTAACACGTCCAATATTTGTATTGTTACTTTCAATAATGAGAGTAAGGATCGGACTCTTAACCTATCTATTACTCTATTCGATATCTCACTCCATATCTACTAAGTTATCTTTATCATATCCTCAAATTTGATCATTATTATTTTAACTTTAAATAAAAATAATTGAAATATGAATTGTTGCAACATCATTTTCTATTCAAAATAATCAATAGATAAATAAAAATTTGGTCAATTCAACGATATTTTAAAATATAAATATCTAGTTAGATAGAAACAATTATCTATTTTAAATTAAAATATTAATTTTTCCTTAAATAGTTTAATTTCAATTTCAATTCAATTCAACTTTCTCAAATAGAAAGTCAAACTGAAATCTTAGTGAAAATATAAAATTATTTAATGAGATGAGAGCTTATTAATATTATAGTGTTCATGACTATTCATACTAAATAAAAATCTTCTTAACGGCTAGTTTCAAGAGTAAAAAGGAAATTAGTTTTTTAAAAGGATAAACATATTTTTGAATACATTAAAAGATAATTAATATTGTAATATACTATTTCATATTTATTTTAGGATTACATTAATAATTTTAAATAACTATTTACTATTTTTTACTTATGACTGAATTGACTAAGAAAATTCTAAAACTTGTAAAAATTAAAAATATAGATCACAGTCCAAAAAAAGTTCTTAGAAATGCAAAAGTAGCATCAGTAAATATGCTTTTATTGCACTGTTTCAGTTACTCTAATAGACTTGATCCTATCAATAAATAAGAGGAGAGTTTGAATTATGAAACGACACTTCTTTTACAATAACAAATTTTTTTATATATCTTTATTTAATATAATTAATGAAAAAGAATTAAATTAACTTTGACAATAATTTTGTAATAATATAACATTCATTAAATATATATTTAGTATATAATATAATTCAAACGAAAATATCTTTGTTAGATCGGATATTTTCTTATTGTGTCTCAAATTTGAATCTAATGTATTTCACTTTAAGTATATAAATTTAAAATTTAATTTTTTATTTAGTTTATGGATCTAAAATAAATATATATCGTATTAAAAAGAAAAAAACATGTGATTGTTCAAACATGACCTTAATAAATAATGTATTTTCTTTAAAAGTTTTCTTTCTTGTTGACCATAGAATTAAGTCATTTTAATGATTTTTTTTTCTTCTATAAACACTTAAGGTAGTTTATCGGAGGATAAATACTCTTCACTAGCAATTATCAAACCACACAAACTTGTCTATTCATTAAAAAGTTTAAAATCTTTTATTTGGTGATTTTGGAAAAATGTCCGAAAGAATCTCTATCGGAAATGCTGAAGATAAAATGTCAAAGTGCAAAATGATTGAAGAACCAGAGGCATCACTAAGGAGGGAATCAAAGAATGTAATAACATTCTCTGAAGTTGACTATGAGAAGGGCAAAATGGTAGAAG
This sequence comes from Lathyrus oleraceus, assembly GCF_024323335.1. Taxonomy (NCBI): domain Eukaryota; kingdom Viridiplantae; phylum Streptophyta; class Magnoliopsida; order Fabales; family Fabaceae; genus Lathyrus; species Lathyrus oleraceus. Next base: position 242,701,212 of record NC_066581.1, read on the forward strand.
TGGCAGAGTCAAAAGTGAATAAAGAACTCAAGGTAATAACATCATTCATTCAATCTAAAGATTTAATTACTCTAACACTTAGGAGAAACACTAACTCAACTTCCAATCTCTTACAGAAAGATGAATATTCAAGTTCATCGCAAAATATTATTGCTGAAGTTGTACCTGAACAGGAAGTGAAAGAATTTCCTTGTCTTTTTTGTAACAAGAAATTTTCAAATTCACAAGCTCTTGGGGGACACCAAAACGCTCATAAGCGTGAACGTGATCTCAAAAAAATTGAGCAAAAAAGAAAAGAGGAAGAAATGGATTCCAGCATAAATCATAGATCTAATTTTTCACACCCTTATCCTTATTCAGACCCTACTCACTATCAAGGATATCCTTATTTTTATGACAACTTGCAACATCCAGTTGGCACTCAAATGAACAATGTCACGCCTTCTTTGTTTGGTTCTCCGTTTGGTGGTTATGGAGGGATGTATATGCCAAATACACCTTCCTCACCACCTCCATTTTTCATGCAAGTTTCAAAGCCACCACTCACACCACCATGCCTAGGGATGACTAGTTTTTTGGGTAGAAATCAAACTCCTGCACTGTCAATTTCTCAAAGGCCAAACACTATGGAATTCAGACTTTCTAGTCAAGTTAATCAGACTTCTCCATCGGGTGAGGATGCAGAAAGAAACTCAGATGCTAAATTTCTTTCTCATTATCTTCCAATAAAAACTCGTGATTTTATTGGAGGAAGTCAACTTCTAGCTGAAGTCAATGTATCTTCATCATCAACAACTGAATCAACATCAGAGGAACTCGACTTGGGTCTCAAACTTTAAGATTTTGTGTCTATCTAAACAAAGTACATTAGGCTCATAATGTGACATCATGCTTTCATGATCATTTTATTGTTTGATTTATCTTTTGTTGCTTTGGTTTATTTTTTTTTCTGCATCTTAATGTACTTTGTTTCATGAATGAATAAAATCTATATTTTATTTATTAATATTAATAATTTTAATTATCAAGCAGATTGATTATTATGGTCTTTGTGAAATCATTCATCACTTATCCAAAAAATCTATATGTGAATTTCATAAATAAAGAATCAAATTTTTTCAATAAATCCTAAATTATTTTTGAATGAAACATAATTTTAGGACTAAGTTGCAAGGATTGTAGTAGTAAGATGAATAATCAAATTATGTAACTCTTGAATTGTTAGATTCAATGTTTATGATATATAAATTATCTTAAGTAAAAAAATATTTAAATAATTAAATAGTTTAATATATGTAATTGAGATGTATAAATATTGACACTATATAATACAAAATCGTTTAAGATTTTAATTCTGATTATCTTTTTTTAATAATATGGAGAATTAAAATGCTATGAAAGTAATTTACCACTTAACTAACAAATTTTGGACTTCAAAGACACTTTAATCATATCAAATGGTTATAAGTTTTCTTTTTATTTGTTCATAATGTTTTGTTTTCTTTATATATATATATATATATATATATATATATATATATATATATATATATATATATATATATATATATATATATATATATATATATATATATATATATATATATATATATATATAATTGAATTTAATTGTCGATTCGCAAAATCTATATCAGATAAATCTTAAAGGGTTATACGAGTATAGTTTGTTCCATAGCTTCTAGATTAATATATGAAATATAAAAATATTTTGTTGACACTTATAATTTGGGGTGTTTTCTTAGTCTTTTGTGAAAAAAGAATTAAAGATAATTAATAATGGGATTTGAATTGTTTAAATGATAATCATAATAAATAGACAATATGACTATGAAAAGAAGCATTATGGACATTTTTATTAAAATTTAAATTCTCTTATATTTAGTTATTTCTTTTTACTAATTTCAACGGAAAAAAACACATTTCCATAAAAAAAATTATTGTTGTTAATTTTGTTAAAAATATAATTAATTTATATCTTGGTTCTAATAATAATTTATTTTGTATAATTTATTTCTTCATTGTTTCAATTTTATAATTTTCACCTTTTTTTTTCGATTAGCAAATTTGTATTTAAAGGGAGTACTAGAGATACTTCAACTTAAATACAAATGATTAACACCGATTGAGACATACGAGTGGAGTCGTGTTCCACTCGTAAAAGTTAGAGCAACAACTAGACTTTAAGCCTATAATATGTCACGACCAACCAATAATCTTTGAGTTTAACACAACTTCACCGATATATGTTATTTCCTCTTACAAAATATTATTATTTCTCTAAGACCAAATACTCCATCAAGTCGCAAATCATATAACTAGAACCTTTTCTATTGACACCCCCCCTAATAATCTACAAAACAATTTTGCATAAGAAAGAGTATCCAAAAGAAAAACAACCTCCAAATTTAACCAAGACAACATTGAATTCCACACTTTCAATGATAATGAGCAAGAATATACCAAATGATTAATATTTTTCTCCTCCCTAAAACAAAGAACATAGGTACTACTATGAACATCAATCACAATTCCTTTTGTCAACAAAAGATCTCTTGTTGGTAATTTGTTCAAAAACAATCTCTAACAAAAATATGTATCCTTGGAGGAATGTATGTTTTCCACAACACAAAACTTGACAAATCCGCAACTGGAATTTGAACTGAACCCGTCTCCATCGAATTCCTGATCCTACAACCTGAATTCACTTAATAAATGCCATTAGAATTATACAGCCACATAAATCGATCCTCTCGCCCTTGCTCCAGTATGATTTCGCAAAGAATACACTGCAAATCATCCAGATGTTGTGATGCTTTAATCTACATAATAACATGACATCACTCAATATTCCAATAGTTGTTCGAATGTGAATAAATTTGCTACACTAAACCAAATTTCAGCACACACAAGTTATAAACCAAAGGGAACATTTCCTCTAGAGATCTTGGACCTATCCATCTAAGTTTCCAAAACAGAATGAAGTTTCTTGCACCAATTTTGCAAGTAATACAGTCACGAAACCAATCCTTTCTCGCTTCCACATTACTCCCAAGGGCTTTGAGATCCCTCCACCAAAGAGAATCCAAGTTAGATGCATGGGTAATTCCACCCCCAATAATTGAGTGATCCAAATTACCATAATAATGGAGAAGAATTCCTCTCCAAACAACCTTTTCTTCAATCAAAATCCGCCATCTCTATTTACTAATTAAAGCCAAGTTTAAGACTTCAATGTCCTTTATTCATAGGCCACCCTTCTTTCTCAGTTTGCACACTTCATTCCAACTGACTCAACATATACTCTTTTTAACTGTACTGCCTTTCCACCAAAACCTTCTTTCAATGTTAATGATCTCTTTCAAACCTTTTTTGGTGCTTCAAAAAAAGAAAGGAAATAAATCGGTAGATTTGCTAGGATCGAATTAATAAGAGTCACCCTTCCTTGATAATATAAACATATTCCTTTCCAAGAGGAAAGTTTCCGCTTCAGAGAGTCCACAATAGGCCTCCAAGTATGAATCCTCCTATGATTGGATCCGGCCGGAATACCCAGAAAGTTAAAAGGAATAAGATCTCTGCTGCAAAATAGAAAATTATAAGTAGAACATATGAGTTCCTTTTTTATGTTGATGCCATACAACTTGAACTTGAAGAAATTCAAGCTTAATCCCAAAACTAATTCGAAGCCTCTTAACAAAGTTTTGATTCCCTAAAATTTAGGCCAAGTTCCCATACCAGCAATGAAATTATCATGCATGAATTGAAACATATTATACTAAACTAAGTCATTTACTTTGAATCCCTCGATCAAGCTTCCCAAAGTTGCAACTTGCATCATTCTAGCAAACCCTTCCGCTACAATAGAAAAGTGAAAAAGGGACAGGGGATCGCCCTATCTCAATCCACTTCCCACCTTGAAGTCCCTAGTTGGGATATTATTTACAAGAATCGAAATCCTGCTGGAACTAACACAAGCAGACATCCATTTAATCAAAAGATCCCAAAAACCTAACCTTCTCAACATGAAAAATTAGAAGTTCCAACTTACATTGTCGTATGCCTTATCAAAGTCAAACTTGGACATTAGACATTCCTTCTATTTCCTTCTATCCAAGTCAATGATCTCGTCCACCATTAAAAATTCGTCCAGGATATGTCTATTAGGGATAAAAGTTGTTTGATGAGGTGAGATAACCTTGCCCAAAACCCTCTTTAGTCTCATGACTAAAACTTTCACGGGGATCTTGTAAAGGGTACTCACGATACAAAATGGTCTATAATCCCCTAAGTCCTGCAGATTGTTGAACTTAGGGACTAAAGCAAAAAGGGATACCGAAATAGCCTTAGGAATTTTAGCTTTCTCATGGAATTCAATAATAAACTTCAAAATATCAACTTTCAACAAACCCCAAAATATTTTGATGAAGATAAAATTGTAACCATCAGGGCCTAGACATTTTCCCCATCGCATTCCCACACCGCTTCTTTAAGTTCCTCCAAAGTAAATTTCTCATCCAAAGAATCCATTTCCACCTCTTCTAACGCCTTGAAAGAAATTCACTCTAAAAATGGTCTATTCCAACTAACCTCGGTAAATCTATCCTTAAATAACTTTCTCACCTCCTCTTTAACCTCTTCAACACTTTCAATTCTACCCTCACTAGAGTTAACACCGAGAAAATTATTTTTCCTCAATCTATATTTGAGCATAGCATGAAAATACATTATAGTAAGGTCACCTTCCTTAATCCAAGTTGCCATAACTTTTATCGTAATAAATTTCCTTGAGATGCAAGTTTCTCCAAAATAAATTTGTGGATATTTTCTTCTTACTCAAAATCTCTCCCTTATTACTTTCAAGAAACCTATCTGCCTGATTTAAGGCTTTGACTATGTAACAACCCGTATAATATATATCTAAAATAATATCATACAAGTGTTAGTTTTTGGTACTGACACAACATAAGATCCTAATGGAATCATTATATACACATGTCTAAACTAAAATACATTTATGGCACATGTTATACAATAAAGTCTAAAAATAAAAATCTAAGAATTATGTACAATATCTTCATTATACATAAATCCACATCAGAAGATCACAATAATCAGCATCCCTTGAAACATCAATGCACGACTCCTCTTGTAGATATATAACCTGCATAAAAAACCTAAAAATCAACAACAATATTGGGGTGAGATAATAATCTCAGTGAGTTCCCCTATCCTATGGTCAACTCGACTCTATAGGGGTTTCTAATCAAATCCTAACTCAAGTCTTCATCTTATGTTACTTGTGTATCATCTAAGCAAGATAACTAAGACTTAGGTGTCTAAGGGATATTCACAATGTATGGAAACATGTCGCATGAGTTCTCATAACTCAAACAATCACTAATAGAGAAATGAAATTGTAACACCATGGTAGTTAGCCGAAACCGATCACAAGGATCTAATCAATCATCCATCAAATATGATCAATGAAAAAACCAAACCTCCACTGCACGGACTAACTATCTACTAGATATGGTAAAAAGATATCATACATTCATTGCATGGATTCACCTCCATTAGATATTTTCCATGGGACCTAAACCTCCACTATGTATAACACACTCCCCATCAAATATGGTCAATGGACACCACACCTCCACTGCATGGCTCACACTCGCCATCAGATATGGTCAATGGATACCAGACATCCATTAAAAGGAATGCACAAAGCCTTTTACACCACAAGATATGGTCAATGGACACCATACTTCCACTATATAGATCTCATCATCCAATAGATATCGTCAACAGAGTCCAGACCTCCACTACATGGAATATGCTTAAAAGAGTTACGATTATTCATCAAATTCCAGGTGATCATATCCACCCATCACATGTTGTTCCACACAAAGCATATTGGTTCGGGATTAAGCCTTAATTCTAGCGACTACTTGTCTACGATACACACCGAGGCACTTTGCGTCCAAGCATCACCATCTAATTCATTTTCATAACCTAGGTTATCTTTCTGGTTCATTCACCTAGTTATACTACTAGGTTTCCTAACTCATCATCAGAGACTTTTAGTCATGTTATTTCATATTCAAGATAACAACAATATTTAACATACATCATAATATGATTCATAGCATTCATAAGGCACACCAGGTAATATAACATGGTACAAGAATAATAGTTTTCTACGTTATCTTTCTAACGCATCCGTCTACGTCCAAAATGGAGTTACATCACTCAAATTATCTAATTATCTAACTTAATTTTAGATTTAGGTTAACATTTATTCATTGCACAAGTATTAAACAACAAAAGCCTTAGCCTAGTGGTAAGGCATGCACCAAGACAAGGAGGTCCCGAATTCAACCCCCATATTCTAAAACAAAAGGAATAATCAATTGAAGGTGGGAAGCCACTTTATTAGTTGCAGGAAAAATCACAACTTCTCCCAAAACCAGTGGTCTAATCCAATCGATTGGTCTGTAAGGAAGCTCAGGACCAATCGATGGGTTCCTGGTATTTTCCTAAAAAATCTCTTTGAAACTTCCCTCTTTTCCAACTCTAACAATTTCCAGTCATTCCAACAACCCAACCAACATGAGCATCATAAAACAACAAACAGACTTCAAGAATCAACACCACAACATAAACCCTAGTCCATCAGAAAACATTAAGAACAACATGTATTATCACAACAAGCAAAGATATGTGTAGAAAACAATAGTTTCATGGTTCAATACACACAAACCCCTAACCCAATCTTTGCATGCTCCCCCCCCCCCCAAAGGTAACTACCTGTGGAACTCACCTTATAGATGAAGAAGATAAAATTGAGATGAATTTTGGTGAAGAAGATGAGATAAAATCATGGTGTTGATGATGATGGTGTTGGTGTCTTCCATGGCTATCTTTTTTTTTCCGCTTTCTCTCTTTCTCCTCTTCTTAGTTTCTCTTCTTTTCTCTTTCTATTAACTCTCTTTCTCTTCTCTTATCCACTTCTTCTTTTCTTTACCACCATATATATATATATATATATATATATATATATATATATATATATATATATATATATATATATATATATATATATATATATATATATATATATTATATATATATATATATATATATATATATATAATATATATATATATATATATATATATATATAATTATAATATATAATATTAAGTAGTGATAGAAAATATCTCAACTGATATTTTATCTTCTAGTACTAATTGACCAATTATTATGTTACCAAAATGTCCCCTCTTGTACTTATTAATAATGATCCTTCTCTTTTATTAACAATTTGTCTCTTCTGAGTCTACTGGTTACTCTATTTGTTCCAAATAACAAGAGATAGAGTACATAGGAACTCAGTTGGTCTCAACTAACAACTAATTGAGAATTTAAGGGAATATGGGTTAGTACACTCCCCCCTTAAATTGAAATTCGTCCCCGAATTTCCTCCATTCATGAGGTCTCAAAACATCATGATCTTAACTATAGTCTAATTTCAGTACTTGATTAACTTTTAATTTTGTTTCCCCTTAATTCACCTGACATACCGTTTGGAATCACTTGGTCACTTTCCTTCCGGAATCTACAACTTCTTTTCTCATACCGAGTAACATAAAACATGACCACAACGTCTTATCTTGATTTGGATAATCAATACTTATCAATTCTTCATGAGATAATTTACCGATTCCTTGACTTTAAGCAATACTGACGACTCTTCTCTCATAAGACATCTTTAGAATCCATCAATTGATATCCTTATCAATTCCACTTGACCTGGTACGATATACTACAAGCGCCTGCACCAAATGATTCACTCCTTTCATACTATTCTAATAAGGTAACACACTTGGCATGGGATTATCTCACTTTCATTTCTAATATTAGTTATCTCTCTGATCCTTTATGAAACTACACTGAACTCTTCCATTCACCATCTTCCACTATGCTACTCTAAGTCAAACAATGTGAGACACCTGGGGTTCCTAGGCACCACTGATTAGTTAACAATTTTCATAAAATCTCACTTATTCTCCAGAGTGCCCGCCACCCAAAATAGTACTAGAACCTTATTGATGAATCCCAAGAAGAGTACCATTCTTTCTGACACACAAATGGAGAAATAATACCAACAGAGAATTTCAAGTCACCTACGAGACAATGTTTCCAAGGAAATCTTAACCAACCTAGGATGCACTTGTGAGTTTCCATACTACTCACAGAGTTGCACATCTAGAGATAACATTTCACTTCTTATCCGAAATCATTCGTCTAAAACCTCCCGCTTCATCTACCGCAGTCTTAGCTCGTGTTCTTGTTCATATACAATCTGAGTTACTTAATCTTCATAAAATATCCGATTCCCGATCTTTCCTGGAATCAATACTCATAAGTCCTCTCAATATGATAGAGTATCATTGTATACATAAATAACCACTCTTATGGGGGTCTACATCCAAGGTCATGTATCTGAGAAGAATATCCAATGTCATATTATCACTAACCGTTTTACACCTTACTAACACATATATAAGATACTTAACCGATCTCTTCGCGATCACCACTTGGCAAGTCTCTTCCAGCTTCATTCCTTATGGTTATCATTAGTCATAATAGTTACACACTCAAGACTTACTCACACTGAGTATGGTTCACTAGGATGGTTCTCCAACCGTCTCACTTATTTAACGTCTCTATAGAGGATCAATTATGTAATACACCTTCAAAATTCCAATTTCTAAACTATTAATCTGACTTGCAATAACTTACAACTCCACTCTCATCCCTCCACATCTATAACTGTACACCAATGAGATTTGGGATATACTTAGTTCCGACAAGGTGCAAACAACATACCCCATGACCAAACAATTCAAACACGATTTAGAAAAATGAATAACAACCTAACTTTCATCAAGTCCCTCCTACTCTTTCCACCCACAAGTATGCACTCAAGATGAACGTTGACATCACTTTACACTTATGACTGGAATTCTATCCCAAACCAATAACCACTAAACACTTCACCACACAAACTCCACTTATCTAAATGACTTGTAACTGACAAGTTATATCAACTACCTGTAAGACCATCATACATAGTCCATTTCATAATTCACACTTAGTCATGTACTCAATCTTGGTTTGTATTTAGTTGCTTATTGTCATACCCTAAAATTTAATCTCCCTTTTACTACCTTTTGCTCAATTTTATTTGCATATATATCATCATCTCATGCATCATCATGACTATTTCATTTGTTCATTGGCCCACAAGCATGACCACGTTCTTTGTCTAATCTTAACATTAGGATTTTTCACTTTGATTCACTTATCAACTAACCAAAGCATAAATAAGAGTTGGTACTTTTTTGTTCCTTAGTTCATGTAGGTAATCATGCCTCAATTCAAGGAAAGACAATGGGACATTTTGGTCAAGAAAGGTGCAAGTGTGTTTCTTTGGTTCATTGATGGTTCATGTGTTTATTTCCATGACATTTCATCCAATCTTAAAGCCATACTCAAGATAATTCAAGCCTTAATCAAGTTATCTTTAAGTGATGCTCTTTCCATCATCACTTTAGCTTAGGATGCAAGAAAACTTCAAGTTTGTACAAGATGTCCCAAGTTTGGTTGACCTAATTTGCAAGTGTGGCCTACTTTTGGTCCAAAGCCCATAACTTCTTCAATTTTTCAACCAATTGACAAGCTTGTTTAAGACAAATGTCCCTAAAGAGTTCCTCCACAAATTTTATTCAAGGCTCGAGCATCAATTTAACCTCTAAGAACCTCAATTTTGGAAGGGGCTAAGTTTCCAAACTAGGTCAAAACCTTGTCATGACCCCACTTGACAGCCATTCCATTTTCAGCTCAAGTACTCTTTTGATCCCATTCCTTTTGCATCTTGTTAAGATTATGTCAAAGGTAATTTAGCCCAAGTTTGGCTCAAAACTCACGAGGGAATGAAAAGTTATAGTGTCATGAACTTGGTACTATAACTTGGAATGAAAAGTTATGGTGTCATGAACTCGATTTTGCACGGACCCAGATTTTGTAATTACATGTCATTCTTTAATATGGGACCACCACACATATGCAAACTTGTTTGTATTGACAAACCGCATAGGATGGAGTGTAAAATGACTAGGTTTTATGCTTAAGTCATACTTTTCACCCTTCTTCTCACACAGATTGCAAATCACGATTCTCCCATCTCATTCACACGAATTCATATCCATTTCACACGTGTGAGATCACAAACACATTCCATATAAATAGAGGAAGCTTTTGCCTTCATTTTCTATCTTGAAAGTCCAAATAAACTCTGAAACCATTTGAGCACGATACCTCAAAAATCAACTAACCATTTTTCGATTCAAGCTCTTTTAACTTCAAATCTCCCCCCCCCCCCTCAGAATCCTTCATAGGCACTTTCTGAAGCTACCTAAAGCTTTTCTTTGGATTGGAACTCCTTGGAACCATATCTATAAATCCACCATTGTTGACCTTCGAAGCTCCAACTGAGAAGGTAGTTACGAGTTAAATTCTTAAGCAAATAAGTTACCACACTCTTCACCTCACTCCACTGATCAAAATCCATATTCTATCTCTAATTTATATTAAGTATTCATCATTTAATTTTACTTTGAAGAACTAGGGTTCTTCGAGTTCTTGAGAAAATTCTCCCTGCTCAGGCCAATTAATGGCTCTAATGCAGGGATACATGAACGATAAAGTGTTTCGAAGCTAATGCCATGCTTGGGTGTTTCTAAAAACACGGGTTCATAGATTGCATAAATCGAATCCAAGGTTTAAGATGATGTGAACCATTGCGCGCTTTGGAGCCAAGATTCAAACACCATCCCAATCTATCTTTTCTTAGTTGTTGTCCTCCGAACTATGAAGGTCTGACTTCCTTATTATACTATAAGGATATGTAGGCATGAGGATGTGAATCACTAGCGAGCATTTTTATTTTATTTTCCCCTTTCTCTCTCTGGTTCCACAAACTATGAGGCTTTGACTTTCTCATAGCACTATTAGAATACATAGGCATGAGAGCCCCAATCCTTCTCGAGCACTCTCTATCTAACCCATTTTCTGTTTTGCAGGTACACAAAGATAGAAACACCCATCCAAGCAAGAGCATTCAAAAAGGTTCCCATGGAGTACCATGGATATGAGGGGTGCTAATACATTCCCCTTGCATAACCGACTTCCTTACCCCGTTTATCGGTTCCCCTTTGGGTTTTATCGATATTTTCTCTGCCCTATTTTGGGATAAATAAAGTTTGGTGGTGACTCTATTATATGTTCAATCGTGCGGCACGATCGAGTACATTTCTGTCCAGTTTCAGCTAGCGAATCTGTTGGGGACTGCAACCTAGTTGCTCGAAGGAGTCAAGCCTAGCATTATGTTTTTTTATTGCATTCACTTTATTGCTTTTGATATTTAATTTGCTAACCCATTATGGATATCTATATTTTGCTATTGTTGGGTTGGCTGATGTTACTTGAGAGAAGCTCTACACCCGTGCTTGAGTTAGACACATGATAGACTCGTTGATAGTCATGTTGACCTATGTTTCGTGTGTTGGGTTGACACGAGACCCACACCCAGACTAGAGTCACTTGGGGGTACTTTTGTTCGGTGAAAATTCACTATGGAAAAGTATTTTCACTTGATTTCATGCCTCTAGGAAGCCTTTTAGGGATCACCTGTTGAAGAATAACACATACTTATGAGTGAGATATTGGGTATTTTCTGAAAATCAAGCTTCTAGATACCCTAGTTATCATGTGACATTGAACCTTTGAACCTACATCAAGCAGAATGTTCAGATTATCCAGAATATGACATGTTGTTGCATATCATTTACATCTCATAAAACATCATTACATCATATAACTCTTTTGCATATGCATTTCCAGGGAATCCGAGAGCCTAGTTTGTTGTCGAGTACTCAGAGATAGCATGAATCCTGGCAAAAGAGGTGTGTTCAGTTACAAGTTTGTGGAACCCCAGTTGGAAACTTTTAAGGGGTTGGGAACTCGTTTGGTTCTGGATCACAAAGAAGATTTCAAGAAGGCCTATAGGAATCTCCTAGGTATTATCAAAACTGAAGTGAACACTACCGCAGTTTATACTTTGGTGCAATTCTATGACCTTCCCTTGAGGTATTTCACTTTTCAGGATTATTAGTTGGCTCCGACATTGGAAGAATACTCACATATCTTGGGGGCCGGAATTAAGGATCAGGTTTCTTTTGTTTGAACCAACGAACTGCCTAACTCTCATCTGTTATCCGAAGCTTTGCATCTGGGAAGCAGGAAGTGGAGCTTAACCTTAAGCCTAAGGGTGGAACACATGGTTTTACTTTGAAGTTTTTTGTAGAGAAGGTCATTGCCTTCGATAATGTTGAAAGTTGAATTGCTTTCAACACCGTTTTCGCTTTTCTCATCTATGGGATAATGTTGTTTCCCAGTCTGGAAGACTTTTTGGACCTTGCATCTATTCACATCTTTCTGTCCAAGAATTTGGTTCCTACATTTCTTGCTGACACTTATTACTCTATTAATACGAGGACTAAGAAGAAGAAGGGTATTATTGTATGCTATGTTCCTCTACTATATAGGTGGTTTATTTTGCACCTGCCTAGCAAGGGTCCTTTCTTCAAGAACAAAGACAATCTCAAGTTGTCTTAGAGGATCATGTCTATGACCGCTAATGATACTCTATGGTACTTTAGAGCTTATGATGTCAAGGTCATCCTTACTTGTGGTAATTTCTCCAATGTACCCCTCATAGGTACAAAAGATGAAATTAACTACAATCCAAGGTTGGCATTACGTCAATTAGGTTACCCGTTTCTATGCAAGCCAAATTCTGAGCATGTGGAGGAGTTTGTTTTGCATGAAAGGGTTGAAAATTCGGAGTTGCTAAAAAAGATCGTCAGAGCTTGGAGGGAGGCTCGTCTTCAAGGAAGGTCTGAGTTAGGGAAGAATAATTGCATGGCCAAGGAAGCTTATACACAGTGGGTCATGGACAAGGTTGAAGAAATTATCTTGCCATTCCCGTTTGAGCCATCTATGAACATCCAACAACCCGTGTTTGTTCCTACGTCTGAGGTTGGGAAACTCAAGGAGACTATCAAGGGCTTAAAGAAAGAGAATTTCGATCTCCGATCTAATCTTGGTAAGCTTACGAGGGAAAAAGAAGACTTGGAGCTTAACATCAACCAGAAGAGAATTATGACATCCCAAGTGGTGGAGGAAGCCCAATAGGAGAAATTCAAGAGAAGGAAAGTAGGTGATGCCTTAAAAGGGACTATTGACAGCCTGTTCATTAAGAAGAAACAGTTTGCAAACACACAATATCAAGCATGCAAGATGGAGACCAGTTTCAAAGACCAACTTGAGAAGCTCAAGAACAGTTAGAGAGTTGCAAGAAAGAGATGAAAGAAGAGAGAGTCCGTACTAAGAAGTTGGAGGTTTCTTTATCTCATGACCAAATTGAACTAGATAAGAGGTTTGAGGAGATTAGAGGGTTGAAAGATCAAGTGCATCAAAGTAGAGAAGATAATGATCAACTTCATCAAGAGGCTATGCGTTGGAAAATGAACAATCATCATCTGCAAGTTCTCTTGGATCAGAAGGAGTCGTTGCTACAAGACCGTTTAAGTAGACCGATTCACACTATATCTCCAAGGATGCACAATGGGGGTTGAGACTGTGGTTACTTAGTTACTTTGGAGGGTTTTTCCATTTTTACTTTTGAGCATACTCGATGTAGCCCTTAGGGAAAAACTGCAGTAATTGTACTCTTTATTTCATTGTTAAGAATATAAAAGGACTCTTTTCATTATCAGTTTTATCTCATGCATTTATTTCCTATGCTTTATAATGACTTACAACAAATAAAGAATTGAGGATTCCTTGAAAAAATTTATTCGAAAGAACATTAAAATCTTTTTGCATGAAATATCATTCATTCATATGCACTTTTTCTATCCTAAAAGCAAATGCTTACGCGTGTCCTCATCCTCTTCAGAAAGATGATGACTCGACATCAATATAACACCAGAGCCAACAAACAGAGAATCATGTCTGAATACGAATAAGAGAATGTTACGACCAGAGAGGTCATAGCTCAACTTTAAGGTAAGATGGGTACCATTCTGGAACATCTCCAAGCTCAGAGAGACAATGTTATTATTTTCAGTCCTACCAATACTACTGTTGTAACCATTATTGCTGACACGACTCTTATTGTGTTGGATCCGGTTGACACTATTGTTCAACCGGTTGGTTCAAGCCAACCTCTGTTTCCAACTAGCCCTAGTAGGTTTGTTGCTGCCTACCAGTGGGGAATGCCTCATAGCTATGCTCCACAATTTTCTAGTAGAAACCCTTTCATGTTGTATCAGCCTTTCACTGCTTCCTCTTCCAATGTGAACTTTGTCGTCTTCCCTTGGGGAATACCGAATCATTTATCTACTCAAGGGGTTGAAACTGAAGAGACTCATCCACTTGCTGTGAATATTAACAGTACTGAAGACCAAGAGCCCGAGTATAGGGAAACTCCTATCACTTTCCAGATTCTGGCTCAAACAGTTCAACTGAATCCTTATGTGTCTGCTGCTTTGGTCCCACCGTTTCCGAACAATGATGCACTCTAGTATATTCATCCGGGGGCACCTCTTGCTCCTAATTTACAAATTGGGGGGAAATTTTCTCAAGAGGGAACTCTAGTTGCTCACGCTGTGAATCTTGCTTTGTTGTATCAAATGTATCCGCAATTTATGCCACAAACTCTGACTGCTCAAAATGTTGCTCAGCCTCCTCTAAGGGTTACCATTCAAAGAGTCCCCGGTTTCAATCAACCTAGGCCTGTAGAATATTAGCTGTTAGAGGAAAGGATCCGTGATATTTAAGGTTTCTCTGCTCATGGTTTGAATTCTATAAAATTATGCTTAGTATCGAATGTTGTGCTCCCGCAGAAGTTTAAGGTACCTGACTTACCTAAGTACTTAGGATTGAGCCATCCTCACAGTCACATCACTATGTACTGTAGGAAGATGGCATCATATATTGATAATGATAAGTTACTAATTTTTTATTTCCAAGACATCTTGTCTTGGGAATCATTGGATTGGTACATGAATCTGGAACCAGGGAAGATAAGGACGTGGAAATATTTGTTTGAGGCATTTTTGAATCAGTACAAGTATAATCTATATATGGCTCTTACAAGATTTTAGTTTCAAAATCAGTCACAAAGGTTTAACAAAATGTTCAAAGAGTACACGCAAAGTTAGCGTGAGATGGCTTTAAGAGTCAGACCTTGTCTATCTAATACTGAGTTGGTGGACATCTTTATGGGAACTCTCCAAGGTTTATACTATGAAAATATGGTTGGTCGCTAGTATTCCAACTTTGCTGATATAGTGGTGATTGGGGAGAGGATAGAAAGTGGTCTCAAGACAGGAAAGATCGTCGGTGGTAATAATAGTCAACAATCTGCAGCCCGAAAGCCTTCAAGTAGTTATGTAAAGAAAAAGGAAGGAGAAACAAATGTTGTAACAACAAGTCTTCCTCAATACTAAGCTCCTATGGCTCCCGTATCATTTTTCCCTTATCCATATGCGACCGCCGCTCAGTTCCAACAACAACCTTTCTAGTATCAACCGCAGTTCCAACAGCCTCCCCGGGCTCCACAACAACAAACTCCTCAGGGAAGAGCACAACAAAAGAAATATCAGAATAATAGAAACCAACATCAAGATCACTGGAATTGGGATAAAAAATCAGAAGCAAAGGCGTATGCAGTATACCAAGATTCTTGTGCCATGCGCACAAGTATTAGCCTACCTGGTGCATGTAGGGGCCATTGTTCCCAAGGAAATTCTGTTGACATTGTTCCCCTATAATCCCAAACATAACCCCAATGTATCCTTAGCTTTCCATGCAGGATATATTGGGTATTCAACTGAAGACTATTTTGTGTTCAAAACTAAGGTGCAATAACTCATTGATTAGGATATTTTATCCTTTGCTGAAGAGAAGTTGAATGTGAAGAATAATATGGTACCTAATCATGGTGGTCCAATAGTTAATGCAGTTCTTGAAAAACAAGGGGCATAAATGATTAGTTCAGTGAGAGATTTAAGGACTCCGTCACCAGTTATCTCAGCGAATTTGCATAAGCATGGTGTTCTGAATGGTGTTCATAATGACTGTGAGGTGTGTAAGGCCGAGCCAGATATATGTGAAGTTTAAGACCCCAATTTTGACCCTAATATTCCTCATGCTATCTCATCATATGCATTGGCATTGGGATCACATCTTGGTATCCCCCTTACCCCTCATTTATTGGGTTTGCATTGGGAGAGATCACCAAGCATCATTTGATTATATCATACTTTTTATTTTATCATCTTTACTAACCAAAATACCAAAAATATGTCTTTGTATGCACTAACTCTTTTGTAGGTAGGACATGTGCTCACATTTGATTCATCAAGCTCACATCTAGGGTTTAAGACCCACATTGCAAGGAGCTCAATAAAGAAGTGGTTTACTATGGATTTAGACATCATATATGAATCCCGTGAGCTTCACATGTTATTTTGGTCAATAATTCATCAAGAGTTTGGAATTGGTTTGCCTTGGAAACCCCAGTTCATCTGGGTATCTTGTGTAACTTCTTCAACAAGCTTCTTCAATAATTGATCAAACATTTCAAGGGATATTCCAAATTGCATTATCTTATGCATATATTATCTTCCATGGGTCCCAAAAGTCAAGACAATTGCAAGTTAGCAAGTTGGTTGATGGTGGTTGACCAGAGGAATTTATCTGATCAAAACTGGGTTCCCTAAACCCTATCTCCTACAATTTTTGTCATATGAAAAATGATTCCAAGAGAAAAGTTAATCTAAATTAAATTCCAAACAACTTTCATGTTGAGGTATAGAGCTAGTTTTTCTTGGAAAGTCATTTTTTATGGTGAAAGATTATAGGTCATTTTGTCTAAACCCTAATTTGGAGGACAACTTCTCAAGGCCATAACATGCTCATTTTTTATGATATGAAATATTTCCAAGTTTAAAAATCAAATTAAAGATGTCTAATTCAACTTTTATGTTTGGAGTAAGAGCTAATTCAACTTTTATGTGCATGTGATATGAGGATACATTATAGGTCATTTTGGACCAATGCCATTGAATAAGTGATTTTCCCCAAATTCAAAAATTCATAACTCCTTCATATTAAATCCAAATGAGGTCAAATGTGTGACCATTATGAAGGAATTTGAGAGAGCTACAACTTTGATGAAGTAACTTTTTTCATTAGAATCTCACACAAAAAGTTAGCCAAGGTGGAATAAGTGAACATATGGCTTGACACTTAGAATTTTTTTTGACATGTTTGATTTTCCCAACTTCCACCTCAAAATTCATCATGATCCAAGATTCAAATGAAAAAGTTCCCAAAATGAAAGTTTTTCCTCTTGATCTAACCTTTCCAAAAAGTCCAATTTCATCCATTTTGGACAAGATTTGATTGGGATGCACATGGCTTGAACATTGGATTATCATTTGGCAAGATTGAACTTGAACATTCCATACACCATTGCCTAGCATTCCAACATGATCTCAACATTGCTTGTACTCAATTATGGATCAGAAGAAGTGATTTCATAGGCCTGTACACGCCTATGCACCCATGCATTACAAATTGCTATTTTTGGAATTCCACTTCAAGTGTGCAAATATCAAACCATTTGGCTATAAATAGAGCCCTCTATGCTCAAAAATGAGAAACCTGCGCGCCATCTTTGCTTCCAAACCTTCAAACCCTTTCATTTCAGAGGGTAATCTTGATAATTTCCATTGGAAATTTAGTTTGAATCTCATTTTTTTGAGATTCAAATCTCCTAGGATCCTGAACCTTTTGATCATTCAATTCTACTCCTCCAAGTGTCCTGAGCAAGATCAAGCACAAGCAAGAGTAAGATCAATCGAATTCAGACCTTCATTGAAGGCATTTTCTAGAAATTTTCATCTCTTCGATTCACGCTCATTTCTCCATAGTTCTCTTGGATCCTTGGTTGTCTGAAGTCCTACCAATGTAGGCAACAAGATTGAGTTGCTTTGAGGTCAAATCGAAGCAACTCAGATCGTACACCTCAAATTTCAACTCTTTGTATCTCTCAATATACTTGGAGTAAGGATAAATTGAGGCCAAATTTGAGCTCAGTGGCATTTTTACTTTAAATTCATGTCCTCATTTTTAATTTTGGTGATGGTTGTGACTGAACCAGTCCGGTGAAGCTCACCAGAGAAGAAGACAGGAGCTTTGGCTCCGATGGTGAGTTGGCAGTCATCAGAGCCACATGATCCATTTGAATTGATCTAATCTCGCGCGTTGATTTGGATTATCACTTGTGTTACGCATTGACTCGTGACTATGCTGGAAAGTGCGCTAGTAGCCACTTGATCCCCACCTCAATTAATGAGGGAGATCAAGTGGTCCACGTTTTTTCTATTTTCTGATTTTTTCTTTTATTTAGGTTATTTTCATTAATTCATATTAATTTTAATATTGATCCAAAAAATATGAGAGTTTCACCTAAAAAATTTAAATAAATTCCTCTTTCATTTTCTGAATTAAAATTATTTTTTGCATCATTATTAATATTTGTCATGATTTAATTGATTTTATGAATATTTTTAATTGTTTAAAAATACTTTTAAGTTTCCAAAAATAATGAAATTTTTTCTCCAAGGTCCTTTGACCTTGTTGGACCTATGATAAATCTCATGGCCATTTCTTTGGTGTTTTGATGAGGTTTTAGGAATTTGACAAACCATAACTTAATTTAATGCATTATTTAATTGATTTTAATTGTTTAATTGCAAAATAAATTATGTTGAGCATTTGGTATTGACTTTTTGAGTTTGCCTTATGTTGTTGGGCCTTGGTCAATGTTGATTTGACTTTGTTGAGTTAAAATCATTGGATTTAGGGGATTGATGAAATGTACATTTCATCTTCCAAAATGAATGAAAGATTTTAGTTTGATAAAAGTCCTCCTTTGATCAATTTATATTGATTGCATTTCCCCTCCCTTTTCATCTTGATCCCGTTCTCTCTTCATTCATGTCATAGACCTATGATATCTCTACATCCTACGGCTAGTTGATTGTAAATGAACATGAGTATGGATGAGATTAGGCCCACCCTTTTGCATATTCTTTTTAAGTGTGGTATGTTTTAGGAGCATGGTTCATAATACCATGTCTCTAACATGGATTAACACTAAAATTTCTATTGCCCGACCTCAAATAGTTGTGACTTCTACATAAGTCCAATTACGATTTCTTAACATATTGACACAAAAGGCATATCATTCTATTAAGTGAGTTTGTAAGTCTCTCCTCTTTCATGGTATTGTGTGGAAACTTGGCCTTTTTTTCATTCCTTTGGAAGATGTCTTGGTTCAAGGATCCATGCTTGTGAATAGTGGGTTGAGTGTTCTCCAAAGAATGACTTAAACAAAACAAAAGCAAAAGCAATACTAACTTCAAATCAACTAACAACTAACATTTAATTTCAAGCCATTTACTTTTATGCACTTTAATTTTGAACCTTTATTCATTTGCCATTATGCATACCATTTAACTTGTTTACTTTATTGTCATTTTCACTTTTCTCATTTGAGCCTTATTTGTGATTATATTGTGTTTGTAAATAGTTGTTTGTGTTTGTGGTATTTTGACCTTTATGTACATAATAACAACAAAAAACTCTAAAAGACATTTTGTGTGGACTGTCGGTTTGCTCTGATACATTGGAATTAGAATTAGGTAACATTCCCTATGCAAAAAGGACTTGGCCAATGCCAACTTTCATGGAACCAAATGCTTGTGAATTGAAACTTCATCTGAAGCAAGTATTATGATCCCATATGAATTCATCTGCTACATGGTCTTTTAGAGTTGTTACTTTGAATCTATACCTAGTGCCCATCTTTGAGTTCATCTGATGCATGGGAAATTATGAAGAAGATGATGAAGTTGCTAAGATTGGATGTGGTTATCTTTATTTTATGCCTTGCTCTTTATCTTGACTTTTTGTGTACTGATATTTCTTGATTCTAAAGTCCAAGGAAAATATGGGTTTCTATATGACATTCTTATCTATTGGATTGCAGCCCATTGGTCAGATCTTTTCAACTCTTAACTTTTAAATTTGTGCTTAGGATTAGTCTCTTCATCTCCTCCCCCATTTATTTAATTTCAAATCTCTCCCTCCTTTTGAAAATCTTCTTTGATTGTGTTTGTTTTCTAAACTTAGACCATTTTGCAAATTAGAAACTTTGGCCTTCTGCCATTGCATTTTAAAACTCTTTTCTTAATCAAACTTGTAAATGAACTTAACTATACTTGACTTAAAATTTCAAAAGCCAAAAATAACTAACACTCATTCAAGCCATTTTTAGGCCTCTTATGCCTTTGTCAAGCTTAAATTTTTGTTAAAAGTAATGCACTCATTTTGAAATTATTACCATGAAATACGAGGTTTTGATCCCTCATTTTATGGTGGTACATAGGCACAGGTCCGAAGGTCTTGTCAAACACGAAAATATAATTAATGAATTCTTTTCTCATCCCTCCACTCTATTTATTGCAAACATCATTTTATACAAAAATATATATTCACACAAAAAAAAGGATCCCTAAAAGTACCTAGGACATTTTGGGTGCTACCACCTTCCCTCTGTGTAACCAATCCCCTTACTTGTAATCTCTGGAATTTTATTAGTTTTGATTTGAAAACTTCTTATCTTTGGGTTTTGTTCGTACTTTTTCCTTTTCCCTTGGAAATAATAAAAGCGCGACGTCGACTCTGGTTTAATTGACGTCTAGCTTATCCATAACTTGATGGTCATGAATTTACCACTATAGAAATTAAGTGGTGACTCTGATGGGGAGTAGTCTCCAGTGGGTTTAGCCTACTTTTTTTGTGTGCATATATTTGTATATTTGATGTATGTATATTTGTTTGTGTGATATAATATGCTTGTTGTGCTTGGTGATCTCTGAGTGGTGAGATAAGTTCTAACCCGAACTTGAATGCAATTAAGATAGGAGGATGGTATAGTCATGTTCGACTTGTGTGGAGTAGTCCTTAACAAGTTGGCTTGAGACCCATCTACTCAGTGGAGACCCTTTTGGAGTTATGAATTTCACACAAGTTATTTGTGGTTAGGCATTACTTTCTCTAATTTGGGGTCTGAGAAGCTGAGGACCATAGAACATTTAACCCCTCTTGGCCTATTTAGGACGTAGTGCGGAGACTGTTCAAGTGTAGACTTGATAACAGTTGTTACGCGATACTACACTCAGACGAGTTTTTGTTGAGAATATCATGGGTTGATGAGTCAGTCATCCTAACCTGTAATATCTGATAGATGGAATTATGACTCTGGGAACTTTTTAGAACATGATCTACATGTTTTTATCCTTAGTTCACTCCTTTGGGATGATTCTTACCCAAACTCCATGCTCGTGACTCACAACAAACCCTTGATTCTGGGTTGATCCGATCAAGTATTGTCAATATCAATGGAACTTGGGTGTTGATAAGGTGTAAACCATAATCCACCAAAATGGATGATTGATTTTGACAATGACTTGATTCATCCCTTTACCTTTGTGTGTTTGCCTTATGTGTGATCCCTTATTTGTGATTGTTGCATTCATGCATTCATGCGCATCATAACATTCATCACACCAGAAAAATAATTTCAAAGAACTGAGGTCTTGTTTGTAAATATTTCCAGACCATGGATTATGGATGAAGGAACACTAAGAAGTACAGTTTCAGATGTCCGGACTTGAAAGAGTTAAGGAAGCTATCATATTTTGTATTAGATCCCTTGGACTTCAAGCAACATCATGGGAAGCTTCTGTCTATCTTGTCTGCTGATGTGGTTGAAGGACTCTTAAGTGTGTTGGTTCAATTTTATGATCCTTTCTACCATTGCTTCTCTTTTCCTAATAATCAGCTTATGCCTACATTGGAGGAGTATGCCCATCTCTTGGGAATACATATTTCTAGCAGAGTGCCTTTTAGTGGATTGGAAGAGACTCCCAGATCTCATATTATAGCTGAAGCTCTTCACTTGAAGAAGTCTGAGATAAAGGCTCATTGGATGAAGAAAGGAGGATTGTTTGGATTGACTTCTGAGTTCCTAATCAAGGAAGCTACTACCTTTGCTCAAACCGGTAGTGTGGATGATTTTGAAGCTATCTTTGTGTTTCTCATCTATGGTTTAGCCTTTTTCCCTAACATTGACGGTTTTATTAATGTTAACGCCATTAGAATTTTCTTGAGTTGGAATCCTATGCCTAATTTGTTGGGTGATATGCACTTCTCTTTACATCTAAGGAATTCTAAAGGTGGTGTAACTATTGTATGTTGTGTTCCTCTTCTGTACAAGTGGTTTATTTCGCACTTGCCTCAGACGCCTACTTTTATGGAGAACAAACAATGTCTAAGGTGGTCTCAGAGACTTATGTCTCTCACTAATGATGATATAGTTTGGTATGATTCTTCATTAAGTAGTTTAGATATTATTGATTATTGTGGTGAATTCTCTAATGTACCTCTCATTGGTACACAATGAGGAATCAACTACAACCTTGCATTGGCTCGTCGTCAACTTGGGTTCCCCTTGAGAGACAAACCTAATAATACTTTTTTAGAAGGTCTTTTCTATCAAGAGGGTAAAGATCCCCAACATTTGAAGCAGAAGATGGTGCATGCTTGGCATAATGTACATAGGAAAGGAAGACCCGAGCTTGGGTAGCGCAATTGTGTAGCTTTGGAAGCATACACTCTTTGGGTGAAGAAGAGAGATTTGGAGTTGAAGATGCCTTATGCTTGTGAGAGACCTATGTTTATGGTTGTGGTTGAGCCATTAACTCTCCCTAACCAGGATGTAGAGGAGTTGGAAGACGCGCTCGCAAAGATGAAGCAAGAAAAGGATATGTGGGAAGAGCAATTCCATGCTTTGAGTAGAAAGCATGAGGAGTTGAAACTTGAGTCTAAGGACAAAGATGCACTTATTGAGCTTCTTGAATACTGAGTAATAAAGAGACAAAGAGAGGCAGATGTCTTATCTTCCTCTAGTATGCCTCAACCTTCCATTGCTTGGAAGAAGATTGTTGATCAGCTTGTTCTCGAGAAGACGCAGATGAAGACTTCTTTTGAGTCCGAGATTCGATGCATCCGAAGGAAGTACGCGCCTACAACCCGATCTTCTGATATTGTTGTTAGGGATCCTTAGGATGACTAGTCTCCTTTCCTCTTGTATTTTGTATTTTTGGTTTCTGAAATTGTACTATGTGTAATCCTTCCAATTATATAAATAAAAGAGATTTTATGGTCAATTAAATTGTGCAATTGTTATTATATATATATATTTGCAAATAAAATAGTAAGTTCCTTGAAAATAAAAACAATCAAGCATTTCATTTCATGCATCATATGCATACAGGTTTCTCTTTCTCCAGATGTCTTATTGGTATTTCTTCTGTGCTTCAGCCAAGCTGACTCATCGATACAATACTCGTGCCAATCACTAAAGAATTATGGAACATCTAGAGCAAGAGAACAAAGACTTGAAGGACGAGATTGCCCGTCTGACTGCCATGATGGAGTCAGTGTTATCTGCTCATAGTCAATCATCTCCAACGCCTGCAACTCCTCCTCCTTAGAGGACAATCATTTCAAAGGTTACTACCTTTACCGTTCCTGCTACTGCTGCTCACTTCGCGCCTTCCATGCCTGCCAGATTCCCGTGGGGAATGCCGCCTAATTTCATGCCTGAAGGTTTTGCGCCTACTTTTGCTTCCATGCCGACATCTAGCCCGATCATGTCTGTGCCACCACTGGTTGTTCACACTCTTCCTCGTGTTGAGGACACCATATATCATTCCGAGCCGTCTGAAGGCCCTGATGTTTATAAAAAGATGGACGAAATGAAAGACCAATTCCTTGAGCTGCGAAAGGAGTTGAAGACCTTAAGGGGAAATGATTTATTCGGTAAGAGTGTTGCGGAACTTTGCTTGGTTACTAATGTGAAAATACCGATGAAGTTCAAAGTCCCTGACTTTGAAATGTATAAGGGGAATACCTGTCCACTCAGTCATCTCGTCATGTATGCTAGAAAGATGTCGACGCAAACTGATAATGATCAGTTACTGATTCATTATTTTCAAGACAGTCTGACTGGTGCCGCTCTAAGGTGGTACATGGGTCTGGATTTAGTGTGAGTGTCCATATGTTCAATAATTTGGGTGAAGCATTCATAAAATAGTACAAATATAATATGGATATGGTGCCGGATAGGGACCAGCTGAGGTCATTGTCTCAGAAGGACAAAGAGACATTTAAGGAGTATGCTCAATGATGGAGAGAGCTAGCCGCTCAGATCAATCCTCCTTTGGAAGAAAAGGAGATGACTAAGTTTTTTCTCAAGACCCTAAGCTTATTTTACTATGAGTGCATGATTGCCACTGCCTCCAGTGATTTTACCGAACTGGTAAACATGGGGACGAGGTTAGAAGAAGGTGTTCGAGAGGGACGGTTGTCTAAAGATGAGGTTTCATCTAGCAAGAAGTATGACAGTGAATTTTCCAGAAAGAGAGAGAACGAGACTAATGCAGTATCTGTTGGGAGGCAAAGGAGGCCTCATGCTAGAATGAGTCCACAACCCCGTCATCAAGTATCATCGGTAATTCCGGTATTTTCTAACAACCAGTCAACACCAATTCAACAATAACGTCAACAACAACCACTATAAAGAACAAACGCCTACAACAACAACAATACCAACAACCACAAAATTTTGAGAGGAAGAAGGTATCTTTTGACCTAATTCCTATGACTTATGCTGAACTGTATCCATCTCTGGTTCTCAAGAACCTTTTGCAACCAAGAAATCCTCCACAGATTCCTGAACCACTTCCATGGTGGTACAAGCCAGAGCTTAATTGTGCCTTTCACCAAGGATCTCCCAGTCATGATATTGAGAATTGTTACCCCCTGAAGTATGAAGTCCAAAAGATGGTAAAGAGTGGGATGGTGTCCTTTGAGGACCGTGCGCCAAATGTCAAAGCTAATCTACTACCTGCTCATGGTAACCTTGTTGTCAATATGGTGGATGGTTGTCCTGGGGAGTTCAAGGTATTTGATGTCCGCTTTATTAGGAGGTCCTTGGTGACGATGCACAAGGATATCTGTTTGGTGAGTGATTGTGAGCATGACCGTCATGGTTGTGCAGTCTGCAGTGTCAACCCCCGAGGTTGTGTGGTTGTGAAGAGAGACATCGAAAGGTTGATGGATGAATACATGATCCAAATTCTCCATTCCCGTCACGTGGATGACGATGTGAATTTAATAGTTCCTGTGTTCAAGACACCAGAGAGAATGGTGATTCAATTTGACAACAACAACTGTAATAGTGTCAGCAACAAATCGGTATCGCCGTTGGTAATATGGTTAGCGGGTCCAGTCCCATATACATCCGATAAAGCGATTCCGTATGAGTACAATGCAACCATGTTAGAGAATGGTCAAAAGGTCCCTTTACCTACGATTAGTTCTGTTGTGAGCATAGTTGATGTTAAAAAGGTGGCCCGTAGTGGTCGAGTTTTGGGGTCGATGTTCCCTAAGAATGTAGAAGATTGTTAAGTTGGTAAGAAGATCGAAGTGCCTGCAGTAGATCCAACTAGTGCTCCAAAGCGTCTGTCTGGTGAATCCAGCGATTTTAAGCCTATTGATGATGATGAGGTACTCCGATTGATTAAGAAAAGTGAATTCAATGTGGTGGAGCAGTTGCTCCAAACTCCTTCCAAGATTTCAGTGTTGTCTCTGCTTATGAAATCTGAAGCGCACAGAGAAGCATTGTAAAAGGTATTGGAGTAAGCGTATGTTGAGCATGATGCTACGATGGATCAGTCTGATCATATTGTGGCTAACATCACTTCCTGCAACAATTTGAGCTTCTGTGATGAGGAACTTCCTGAGGAAGGTAGAAATCACAATCTAGCGTTGCACATTTCAATGAATTGCAAGGAGGATGTTCTGTCGGATGTGTTGGTCGACATTGGCTCTTCATTGAATGTACTTCCCAAATCAACCTTGTCAAGATTTTCGTATTAAGGTGCTCCAATGAGATATAGTGGCGTGATCGTCAAGGCTTTTGATGGTTCTTACAAAACTGTGATTGGTGAAGTGGACCTTCCTGTGAAGATAGGTCCGAGTGATTTCCAAATTACTTTCCAGGTAATGGATATCCACCCGACCTATAGTTGCTTGTTAGGAAGACCATGGATACATGAGGAAGGAGCCGTTACTTCAACGCTGCATCAGAAATTGAAGTTTGTCAAGAATGGTAAGTTGGTTATTGTCGGTGGGGAGAAGGCTTTATTGGTAAGCCACCTATCGTCTTTCTCTTACGTGGAAGCTGAAGATGAGATTGGAACTCCGTTCCATGCCTTATCTATTACTGAGGAAAAGAGAGCTAGGGCACCTATGTCCTCATTCAAGGATGCGCAGAAGATTGTCGAAGATGGTAGTTCTGATTAGTGGGGGCCAGATGGTAGAGGTCGCCAACAAAAAGAGAAAAGCTGGTTTGGGATTCCAACCAGGTTCATCTGTTGTTAGAGATGAAGATGTGCAACCCAGTTTCCGTAGCGGAGGGTTCATTCATGGTAATGAACAACACTTAGCTACCGTAATCAAGGGTGATGAAGATGAAGACTACACCAATTTTGTGACGCATGGAAAAGCTTGCAACAATTGGACTACTATTGATGTTTCCATTATTGTGCTCGATCTAAGTAATTGCTTTTTATTTGTTTTTGAAAATCCTTCTCCTATGCCTAAGGGAGAAGTGAACATTGTTAGGCATTTTAAATTTATTCATCAATAAAATTCTATTCTATTCATCCACATCTATGATGTTTTACTTTTACTTTTTTCTTTTTCTGGAAAATGGTAATCACAAAAAACATAAATCAATAAATAATAATTGTCCATCTGCATAATATTTGGTCATAATTCACTTCTCTAAAATCAAAATATCAAATCATTATGCAGGTCGGTTTCTAAACCCATTGAATACAATGATCCTACTCCATCTCCAAATTTTGAATTCCCTGTGTTTGAGGTTGAGGAGGAAAGTGATGAAGATGTATCTGATGAATTGTCTCGTCTACTTGAGCACAAGGAAAAAGCCATTCAGCCGTTCGAAAAGCAAATTGAGTCAGTCAACTTGGGTTCCGAAGATGATGTGAAGGAAGTCAACATTGGGTCTCAACTGTGCCTAAAGGTTAATAAGGGGTTGGTTGATCTTCTTTGAGAGTATTCAGATGTGTTTGCTTGGTCCTATCAAGACATGCCTGGGTTGGATTCTGAGATTGTGGAGCATAGATTACCGTTGAAGCCAGAATGCCCGCCAGTCAAGCAGAAATTGAGGAGAACTCATCCTGACATGGCAATAAAAATCAAAGAGGAATTGCAGAAGCAGATTGACGCCGGTTTCCTTGTCATTGCTGAGTATCCGTAGTGGGTGGCCAATATTGTGTCTGTTCCAAAGAAGGATGGAAAAGTCCGTATGTGTGTTGAATATAGAGATTTAAGCAAAGCTAGTTTGGAAGATGATTTCCCTCTGCCACACATTGATATGTTGGTAGACAGTACATCTAAATTCAAAGTCTTTTCGTTTATGGACGAATTTTCCGGTTATAATCAGATCAAGATGGCACCCGAAGATATGGAGAAGACCACATTCATTACACCCTGGGGAACATTCTGTTATAGAGTGATGCCTTTCGGTCTAAAGAATACTGGTGCAACTTACCAGAGGGTAATGGCTACTCTTTTTCATGATATTATGCATAAAGTGATCGAAGTCTATGTTGATGATATGATTGCCAAATCCATTGATGAAGAGGAACATGTTGAGCATTTATTGAAGTTATTCTAGCATTTGAGGAAGTACAAACTCCGCTTGAATTCCAATAAATGTACTTTTGGTGTTCGTTCTGGTAAGTTGTTGGGCTTTATTGTCAGCGAGAAGGGTATTGAAGGTGATCCTGCCAAGGTCAAAGCAATACAAGAGTTGCCGACGCCCAAAACTGAGAAGCAAGTCAGAGGCTTTCTTGGCCGCTTGAATTATATCTCGAGATTCATTTCACACATGACTGCCACATGTGCGCCTATATTCAAGCTTCTTCAGAAAGGTCAGTCTTGTGATTAGACCGAAGATTGCCAGAAAGTGTTTGACAGTATCAAAGAGTATCTGCTCGAGCCTCCGATTTTGTCTCCGCCTGTTGAAGGACGACCGTTAATCATGTATTTGATTGTGCTTGAAGAGAGTATGGGTTGTGTTCTTGGTTAGCAAGGTGAGACTGGAAAGAAAGAATATGCTATTTACTACCTCAGTAAGAAGTTCAGTGATTGTGAGACGCGGTATTCTATGCTTGAGAAGACTTGTTGCGCATTGGATTGGGCTACTAAGCGTCTACGCCAATATATGTTGAATCATATTACCTGGTTGATATCCAAAATGGATCCAATTAAGTATATTTTAGAGAATCCTGCTTTAACTGAGAGGATTGCCCATTGGCAGATGTTATTATCAGAGTATGATATTGAATACCGATCTCATAAAGCAATCAAAGGTAGTGTCTTGGCTGACCATTTGTCTCACCAACCGATTGAAGATTACCTGTCAGTGCAATATGATTTCCCGGATGAAGATATTTTGTACTTGAAAATGAAAGATTGTGATGAACCATTGCTTGAAGAAGGGCCAGAACCTAGTTCCCCGTGGGGCATGGTATTTGATGGAACTGTTAATCAATATGGTAATGGCATTGGGGCATTGATTATTACTCCTCAAGGCACACTTTTTCTGTTTACAGCTAGATTTACTTTCAAGTGTACAAACAACATGGCTGAATATGAAGCTTGCGTTATGGGGCTTGAAGAGGCCATCGATCTCAGAATCGAGTATTTGGACGTCTATGGAGATTCAACTTTGGTTGTGAATCAGATCAAAGGTGAATGGGAGATGAATCAATCCGGTTTGATACCATATAGAGACTATGCAAGGAGGATTTCAACTTTCTTTACAAAGGTTGAGTTCCATCATACCCCTCGAGATGAAAACTGGATGGCAGATGCTCTTGCAACTTTAGCTTCGATGATTATAGTGAAGTATTGGAATGAGGTTCCCAATTTAACTATGATGTGTCTTGATAGGACAACTCATGTGTTTGTTGTTGAAAAGGCCAAAGATGAGAAGCCGTGGTATTTTGATATCAAGTGTTTCCAACAAAGTCAGATTTACACGCCTGGGGCATCTTTGAAAGATAAGAAGACTTTGAGAAGATTAGCCGGCAACTTCTACCGAAATGATGATGTATTGTATAAGAGAAACTTCGATATGGTTCTGCTCAGATGCATGGATAGACACGAAGCAAACTTGTTGATGACTGAAGTCCATGAAGGTTCCTTTGGTACTCATTCCAATGGACATGTTATGGCAAAGAAGATGTTGCGAGCAGGTTAATATTGGCTGACAATGGAATCTGACTGTTGCAAGTTTGTGAAGAAATGCCACAAGTGTCAAATCTATGCAGATAAGATTCACGTTCCTCCGACACTGTTAAACGCCATTTCCTCCCCATGACCCTTCTTCATGTGGGGAATTGATATGATTGGCATGATTGAGCCCAAAGCGTCGAATGGACATCATTTCATTTTGGTGGCAATTGACTACTCCACAAAGTGGATCAAAGCGGCATCGTACGCGAATGTAACCAAGCAAGTTGTTGTGAGGTTCATCAAGAATAAGATCATATGCCATTATGGTGTTCCAAGTAAGATCATTACTGATAATGGATCAAACTTGAATAATAATATGGTGGAAGCTCTTTGCAAAGACTTCAAGATTGCACATTATAATTCTTCTCCCTACAGACCTAAGATGAATGGGGTCGTTGAAGGTGCAAATAAGAATATCAAGAAGATCATCCAGAAGATGGTTGTAACATACAAAGATTGGCATGAGATGCTCCCATTTTCTTTGCACGGGTATCGTACATCCATCTGCACTTCAACATAGGAAACCCCTTTCTTACTTGTTTATGGAATGGAAGTTGTGCTCCCACTAGAGGTAGAGATCCCATCATTGTGTGTCTTGATGGAAGCCAAGTTGACTGAAGCTGAATGGTGTCAGGCCAAGTTTGATCAGTTAAATTTGATTGAAGAGAAGAGGTTGACTTCCATGTGTCATGGTCAGTTGTACCAGCAGAGAATGAAGAAAGCATTTGATAAGAAGGTCAGACCTCGTGTATATAGAGAAGGTGACCTTGTGCTCAAGAAGATTTGATCTTTCAAGCCAGATTCAAGGGGAAAATGGACTCCTAATTATGAAGGCCCATATGTTGTTAAGACAGCCTTTTCAGGCGGTGCTTTGATTCTTACAACTATGGATGGGGAAGAGTTCACACGTCCTGTGAATGCAGATGCAGTCAAGAAATACTTCGCCTAAAAAGAAAAGAACAACTTGCTAAGTTGAAAACCTGAAAGGGAGCCTTAGGCAAAAATGAGTGTCTCGGTGGATTGAACCCGAAAGGGAAATCCAGGCAAAAGTTAGAGACATAAAACAGAAAAAGAATTATCTCGATAAATTGAGTATCCTACCTTGGGACAATTTATGCAAAAATTAGGGATTATAGCAAGTAACTACATCCTGCTGATCTTCAGTTTTGAAGACATTCTTGAGCAAGTCGGTCAATTCTGATTCATCATTCCCCGCCGTCGCCAAGAGCACAGTGGACATCAAAAGTTGGTAGAAGGATTAGTGATCATTGTATTTAATGTAGCCATTTTCCGTGTAAATTACCACTTTTCAACTTTTGTAAAGATCTATGGAGTCTTGTCATTTACAAACTACCATTCTATTAAATAAAGTTGAGCTTTTATCCAATTGTTTCTACTCTTATTTATTATTCAGCCAAATAGATTTAAATTTTATTGTGATCATTCTTGAAAATAAAATTTAAAACAAAATCATGTTTTCCTAAATATATAAAAGCAGTTATTTTTTAGTAATCGATTTTATTTAAAAGAATATCAACAATGGTTTGAAAATAGTAAGCCATAAATATGGAGCATTGTTGGTTCTTCCCAAGCAGTCGGCGTGACCCCTGCCTTTCATCCCTGGCAGCATATCGACATCCAATGTTTGTTGGTTTCCTCAACCGAGTTTTGTTGACACTCCTAGCCGATTTTGTTGGCCTCCCTTGAGTTGTAGGCGCGCTATTTCAGCAGTTTGTTTGGTTTCGGAAGAATTTTGGCTTCCCCGTAAATCACCATCAGATTCTCCCCCAGTTAGAGTTTCTCCTTGATTCTGAGCAGCTATTATGTTATCCTCTGCAGGGTTGTCTCTCATTTGATATGACATTGACCTAAAATTCTCTACAAACTTTGTAGCAGCTTCCTCAGCAGATCCTCTCCTTTCTTCCCCATCCAAGGTCGGGCCTTCGAGATGTTTGATCTTTTCTCCAGCAGTTGTTCCCCCTTGTGTGGATTGGCCAAGAATTGTATCGATGATTCAAATCAGCGACAATTCTATCCTTTGTGATCGTTTTGTCAGCATAATCATCATATATACATATACATATACATATACATATACATATACATATACATATACATATACATATACATATACATATACATATACATATTTATAAATTTCATTATTGCATCATTTTACTTTGTGATTCATTGATTTTTGATCCTCTGTTATGGCAATTGATCAGTGACCATTTATAGTAAGTTTTCATTACTGATTCGACGCAAAACAGAGATATTTGACACACTGTGCACGCATTTAAGGTACAATTCGAGTAGTTTTACTTCCGTTATGTCATTTACGCATTTTTTATCTTTATTATGTTTTATTTTGTTTATTTTGATTTTATGCGTGGAATAGCTGTGTTTTTGTCAGACAGATCCAGGTAGAAGAACCGGAGGACTCAAAACACGACAGTGCGAGAGTCCGGTATGAAAAAGAACGGAAAATCCCAGTACAGGAGGCCTGACACGGCCACCAGTGTCAGCTGACACGGGCCGTGTCAAGGAAAGGGAGACAGAGGAAGAAAACAGTAGCCTGACACGGCCACCCGTGTCAGCTGACACGGGCCTTGTCAGGCAGACTTCACCCCCGTGTTAGGCCTGCCAGGGGCGTGTCAAGCTAACCAGTAGGCTGACACGGCCACCCGTGTCAGCTGACACGGGCCGTGTCAGCCCAAGCCCAATATTTCCAGTTTTTCCGGGCTTTTCATTCTTCGGGCTTTGTGGAGACATCTTTGGACCTGTCCAACTGCTGCTGGGAACTTTCACTATAAAAAGAGGTCTTCTACCAAAGGAAAAATCATTCTGGAGTACAACAAACCACGGTATTGTGAAGCAATCAAGTATTACAGAGATCAAGGCATTTGGAGAGCTGAAGAGATTCATGAGCGGGAGCGATTGAATATCAAAGTCATCCAAATTACTTGTAATGTGTAATTTTTATTTTGCATTGGTTTTAAACAATATGAGTAGCTAAACCCCCAAATGCTAGGGGGGTGTCCCTGATTTAGAATTGTAATGAATTTGAGTTTACATTTGCATTTATAATATTTTATTTACGGTAACCTATTGATGTGTTTATTGCTTTCTCTTTCGGACCAATCGAGATTGATCTATGGTTATCACCTAGGCTGGACCGCCAGTGATAAGGTTTTCATCAGGTTACTCTACAGTAGATATCACCTAGGACTAGGGATACCCTGTATGAACCAGAGCATTCTTGATATTATACAGCTTAACTTCACACTCATTGGCTATGGACATAGGAATGAGGATAGATTGATTAAAGGTTTTCTCACCAAGGACTTGGGAGAAAATACCCTTTAGAACTGGTAGTAATTGATATTTGTTGATGCAATAGTAACTCAGAGTAATTACAAGGATAAATCATACACCTTCCCTGGCATTGTTCCTTTTTCTCCAGAAACCCCTATTTTCTTATTGCTTTATTATTTTCTTTTTACACTCAAAAAACCCAAATTAATACTTTTTGTTTAATTGAATGATAATTTAAACTCAATACTAACGTGAAGTCCTTGAGATCGACATTTGGGGATTTTCCCCATTATTACTATAACAGGCAAAATAGTACAGTTGCTATTTTTCCCGATCAAGTTTTTGGCGCCGTTGCCGGGGACTGCCAAAAATATAGAGTTTAAATTTTATTTCAATTAAAATTTTGTTTCTTTGCAATAAAATTATATTTCAGTCATACTAACCAGTGTCTGCGAGGAAAATCCTTAGCTGAAATTCTTTTTGACACAGAGATCGAGAGAACCCTTCCCAGAAGACGCAGAGAACAAAGAGTGGATTCTATAGAAGAAAGTACCTCGGATCAACCAGAAGTCAAGGAACCAATGGCTGAAGTTCCTCCAGTCCCACCTCCTCAAAACCCACCTCCGGAGAGACTCCTAGGTGATTATGGAGGTGCAAACGCACCGGGTGGTCGACTGACCATAGTTAACCAACCGGTGAATCTGACAAATTTTCAACTGCATCCTAGCATAATAAATCAATTGGAAAGAAAACCTTTCACCGGAAAGGTTAATGAAGATGCTAACAAACACCTGCATAGATTTCTGACCATGAGCACCACCTTGAAAATTGATGGTCACACTGATGAAGCAAAAAAATTAAGAATGTTCCCGTTCACTTTAGCTGAAGACGCGAAAAAATGGTTCTATTCTCTTCCTGCCGGTAGTATCACTTCCTGGGAGGAGATGGAAACTGCATTCTTAAATGAGTATTTTCCAGCATCAGTATTTCCGAGAAAAAGGTATGAAAGTTTGAATTTCAAACAGAAGGATGATGAATCATTGCGAGACACTTACAAAAGATTCAAAAGGATCTTAGTTGCGTGTCCCACTCATAATATGGATCAGACAGAACAAATGCAAATGTTCGTTAATGGTCTGAAAATAAAGACAAAGTAGTTGATTGATACAGCAGCCGGTGGCTCAACAAATTTCTCAACAGCCACTGGCATCAAGAGGATTATTGAAGCAATAGCTGCGAATGAGCATCTAGAGCTATATGACAGGTGTACCAGTAAACAAGATAGGGTGATTGATCTAAAATTGGAGGCAAATAAAATCCGCCTGGAAGACACTGTTGCTGCCGAAATAGACAAAAAGCTGAAAGCTATGAATATAGGTATCCAACAGATAGCACAAGTTCAACCAGTTCAGGAGAGCACTTGTGAAATCTGTAATGGACCTCACCACACTGTCTATTGCTTTGCGACTCCTCAACAAATTTAAGAGATCAAATTCTTGAAGCAAAATAATCCCTACTCTAGTACGTACAACCCAAGGTGGAAGAATCATCCAAACTTCTCCTGGAAAGATCAGAGAGGGAATCTCTCGCAACAAGGTACAGGGCCATATCAGACTCAGTATCAGCAACAACAACAACAACAGGCACCTAAAAAGGCTGATTGGGAGATTGCCATTGAAAAATTGGCAGCCCCCAGTATACAGTTCCAAGAAGAAACAAGGACTAATCAGAAAAACACCACAGCCTCCATCAAAAATCTCGAAGTTCAGATGGGACAGATAGCACAACAGTTAGCATCCAATTCTCAAGCCCCTGGAACCCTACCTAGTGGTACGGTAACAAATCCGCGGGAACATAACACTGTTAACCTGTCACAACCCGAAGTTGAAAGTCAACCGAGGTTAATGATATTGAAAAAGATGAATTAATAGAGGTGGATTTAGAAATCAAGGAAACAAAAGTCCAAGATGAAGAAGCAATACCACCTCCTGTCTAGGATAAGGAAAAGGTTCCTAAACCCATAATCAAACTTCCTTACCCTCCACGATAGAAGAAGAAGAATCAACATGAGAGAAATTTCGAGAAATTTCTGGGAATGTTCAAGAAACTCGAAATCAATATCCCTTTTTCGGAAGCATTGGAACAAATGCCAATATATGCCAAGTTCATGAAAGATATAATTTCCAAGAAGCGTTCCACTGATACTGAACCGATCATCCTGACTGAAACATGCAGTGCCGTTCTCCAAGGCATGAAAATACCAGTAAAAAAGAAAGACAGGGGATCAGTTACTATTCCTTGCACTATTGGTGATCAAAAATTCAAGAAGGCTTTGATTGACTTAGGAGCAAGTGCAAGTTTGATGCCACTATCCATCTATAAGAAGCTAGGCATCGGTTCTGTTCAAGACACTTGAATGACCCTTCAGTTTGCTGATCGCTCAGTTCGGCGACCCTATGGTATTGTGGAAGATGTTCTTGTGAAAATTGACAAGTTTGTCTTTCCAGTCGACTTCGTCATTTTAGAGATGCCGGAGGATGAAGAGATCCTTCTCATATTGGGAAGACCCTTTTTGGAAACAGGACGATGTATGATAGATATTGAGGAAGGAACTATGACCCTCAAGGTCTATGATGAAGACTTAAATATAGATGTGAGGAATACCATGCAATACAAAGATGATGTCGGCACAAGCAACACTATAGAAATAATCGACCAGGTAATTGCTCAAGAAAATGACCAGCATAGACCCCGGTCACCTCTAAACCGGGTCTTAAGCCTGTCCATTTTTGAAAGTAATAAAGATGAAGAAGAATCTGAGGTGCTTGCTCTTATAGAAAAACAACCTGAATGGATTAGAACTAGACCACACCGATGGGAAGATCTAAGGCCATCACCATCCGATGTCACTGAAGAACCAAAAAAAGGGGTGAATCTAAAGCAGTTGCCAAAAAATATGAAGTATGTATTTCTAGACACTGAAGAAAATGTCCAGCCATCATTAATGCTAGTCTACAGAGCGTCCAAGAGGCAAAACTCATTCAAGTGCTAAAAAATACAGGGGTGCAATCGGATGGGTAATTGAAGACTTAAAAGGTATAAGCCCTACTGTTTGCATGCACAAAATCTTAATGGAGGATGACCACAAACCCGTGGTGCAACCGCAACGAAGACTTAACCCTGCCATGAAAGAAGTAGTGCGCAAAGAGGTTGTAAAACTGTTAGATGCAGGTCTAATCTACCCTATCTCCGATAGTTCTTGGGTAAGTCCAGTCCACGTGGTACCCAAAAAAGGGGGCACAACGGTAATAAATAATGAAAAGAATGAGTTGATTCCAACCCGCACTGTTACAGGTTGGAGAGTGTGCATCGATTACAGAAGGCTAAATTTGGCAACAAGGAAGGATCACTTCCCGTTACCATTCATTGATCAAATGCTGGAAAGGTTAGCAGGACACGAATACTATTGTTTCCTATACGGTTATTCAGGGTACAACCAGATTGCAGTTGCTCCGGAAGACCAAGAGAAGACAACATTCACATGCCCCTATGGTATTTTTGCTTATAGAAGAATGCCATTTGGCTTGTGCAACGCACCAGCCACATTTCAAAGGTGTATGACTTCTATTTTTGCGGACATGCTCGAAAAGCATATGGAAGTATTTATGGATAACTTCTCGGTGTTCGGTTCTTCATTTGATAACTGTTTGACTAACCTATCACTTGTTTTAGAAAGATGTCAGCAAACAAATTTGATCCTGAATTGGGAAAAATGTCACTTCATGGTCCGGGAAAGAATCGTATTGGGACACAAGATCTCCAACAAGGGTATCGAAGTGGATATAGCAAAAGTGGAGGTAATAGCAAACTTACCACCACCAGTAAATGAAAAAGGCATCCGAAGCTTCTTAGGACATGCAGGTTTCTACCGCAGGTTCATAAAAGATTTTTCCAAGATTGCCAAACCATTGACTAGTCTGCTGGTAAAAGATACCCCGTTCTTGTTTGACAAAGACTGCAGGAAAGCCTTCGAGACCTTAAAAAAAGAACTGGTGTCAACACCCATAGTTATTGCCCCAGATTGGTCTCTTCCGTTTGAGATAATGTGTGATGCAAGTGATAACGCAGTGGGGGCGGTACTAGGGCAGCGCAAGGAGAAGCTCTTGCATGTGATCTACTATGCAAGCCATGTACTCAACCCTGCTCAAATGAACTATGCTACCACAGAAAAAGAACTCCTGGCGGTGGTATACGCCTTTGACAAATTCAGATCCTATCTGCTGGGATCAAAGGTAATTGTTTATACTGACCATGCTACTTTGAAATATCTTTTTGAAAAACGGGAATCCAAGCCGAGACTGTTGCGATGGATCCTCCTCTTACAAGAATTCGATTTGGAAATCAGAGATAAAAAGGGGAGTGAAAACACTGTTGCTGATCACTTGTCTCGGATGACTCCGATTCAAGAAATTGAAGAATCACACCCCATCAGAGATGAGTTCACGGACGAACGCATTCTAGCCGTTACGCATATCCCATGGTTCGCCGATTACGCGAACTTTGTGGTAGGTGGACTGATACCTGATGACTTTGACTCTAACAGACGAATTTTTTTTTTGCATGATTGCAGGTTCTATGTATGGGACGATCCATTCCTTTACAAAAAGGGATTAGATGGCCTAGTCAGGAGATGTGTTCTAGAGGAAGAGCAGAGGGATATTTTAAAAGCTTGTCATAACTCCGAATATGGAGGACATTT
The DNA here is from genome assembly GCF_024323335.1 of Lathyrus oleraceus. Lineage (NCBI taxonomy): Eukaryota > Viridiplantae > Streptophyta > Magnoliopsida > Fabales > Fabaceae > Lathyrus > Lathyrus oleraceus. Next base: position 242,739,034 of record NC_066581.1, read on the forward strand.
CAGCGGAGACAGAACCGCAGCCAAAGTCCTCCAATCTAGATTGTACTGGCCCACACTATTCAAAGATTCCCAAGTAGTGGTAAAAGAATGCGACCGATGTCAAAGAATAGGCAACATATCTAGAAGAAATCAGATGCCTCAGAATGCCATGTTAGAGGTCGAACTGTTCGATGTATGGGGGATAGATTTTATGGGACCATTCCCACCGTCCTTCAGAAAACAGTACATTCTAGTTGCTGTGGACTATGTGTCAAAATGGGTGGAAGCAGTTGCACTGCCCACGAATGATGCAAAGGTGGTGATCAACTTCCTCAAGAATTGTATCTTCGCACGGTTCGGGGTACCAAGAGCACTTATTAGTGATGAGGGTACCCACTTCCTAAACAAATTGATGGAGAACCTACTGCGAAAATACAATGTAAAGCATAGAATAGCCACTCCATACCACCCTCAGACCAGTGGACAGGTTGAGGTATCCAATCGGCAGATCAAGCAAATCCTAGAAAAAACTGTCAGTGCCTCTAGAAAGGATTGGTCAATCAAACTCGATGACGCACTCTGGGCATACCGAACAACGTTCAAAACACCAATAGGTATGTCCCCTTATCAGTTAGTCTATGGTAAAGCTTGTCACCTGCCACTAGAACTGGAGCATAAGGCATTCTGGGCCACCAAATTCCTCAACTATGATCTGGCCAAAGCAGGAAAGTCTAGGATCCTCCAATTACAGGAGCTAGAAGAGTTCAGGAAATAAGCGTATGAGAATGCCAAGATCTACAAAGAACAAACCAAAACCTGGCATGACAAGCGCATTCAGAAGAAAGACCTTCAGGAAGGACAACTAGTATTATTATTCAACTCAAGGTTGAAACTCTTCCTAGGGAAACTGAGGTCCCGATGGTCGGGACCCTTTGAGATACAAAAGGTATTTCCCCATGGAGCCATTGAATTAAGAAATCCAGCGAACGGAGACACGTTCAAGGTAAATGTGCAGAGAGTGAAACCTTACATACAAGACCAGGAGAATGATCCAATAGAAAAAGCCCGTCTCACCTAAGTAGACGAAGAACCGTCGAGCCATGCGACGTTAAACGAAGCGCTTCGTGGGAGGCAACCCACGCTTTTTATTTCTAAGCATTTTTTTTTGTGTCTATAGGTATACAAGAGTCCCACAGGAAGGAGCCAGAGGATCCAGCAATCAACCTGACAAGAAAACCTAAAAACGGCAAAAAGGACAGCCTGCCACGACCACCCATGTCATCTGACACGGGCCGTGTCAGAAGAGGAAAATTTGGAAAGGAGATTTGGAAAAAACAGTGACCTGACACGGCCCCCCGTGTCAGCTGACACGGGCCATGTCAGGAGCACTGTAAGAAAAGCAAATTTGAGGATGAAAAACAGTGGCCTGACACGGCCCGTGTCAGGACCACTATAACAAAAACTGGAAAAAAGGGTAAACTAGTAGCCTGACACGACCACCTGTGTCAAGCGTGCGATTTTTTTTTGAAAATATTAAATTTTTGTGGGGCCCACCCACTTAAACTTTTTTTAACCACTCTTTTTTTCTCTTAATCACTCATCATCAGATTTTTTACACCACTCTCTCTCATACTTTTCATCCTCTTCTCCCTCGCTCTCACAAACCCCATTAAACTTCACTCACCTCACCACAAAAACCTTACATGCAACCAAGATCCACTCACCTATAGCCAAAACATCCTTCACAAATATTTCTCACCTCGCCGTCCCGGTCGAAACCGCGGTTTTAGATTTTTCTAACTTGAAAGTTCAAAATTTTACTATTTTTGCAGGTCCAAAATGTCCTCGAACAAAATCCTTACGGGAAAGCAACAATGTGCAGAGATGGAAAAGTTCCGGAAGCGCCCGAGCCGGAATCCTAATCCCCACAATATTGTGTTTGACAACCCGGAGCAAGAGAGATGTTACCAAATTCACCGGAAACACAAGCTCACGCCGACCCGGTATATGTGTGAAAAGACTCTGACTGATCTAGGGCTAAAAATTGAGGTAGACCGCATGTTCCACGTCTTGGGCATGCTTGAGTTTATGAGGTTTGAGGAGCTGACCTACAAGCGCATTACTCTCGAGTTTCTCAACACCTTGGAGTTTCAACTCGAAAAACGGTGGGTCAACACAACCAGGTATTATTTCGGTACTCTACGCTTCCGGTTGTTTAACAATTACCATGAACTGTCTGTTGAGGAGTTAGCTGCTATACTCCGCCTCCCGCTAAACGGACCCGGAGCGGTCCCCGACGGGTTTTCTCCTAAGGATTTCTAGATCGCCATAACCGGAAGGATGGATTACTCCTCCAAAGGTGCGAAGGCATCGGGCATCCAGAATCCCTGTTTCAGGTACGCCCAAAAAGGTTTAGCCTACACATTGTTTGGTAGAGGCGACAACACTGGAGTAGCTACTCAGCGAGAACTATTCTTCATGTACTTGATGGCTCAAAATCAGACCATCAATGTAGCTGCCTTTGCAGCAGACTACCTGGGGAGAGTCGGCCGAGCAAACTCCGGAGGCATTTCCGTGGGAGGTATGATCACTCATATTGCATTGCATTTCGGGTATCAGGCTGTTTTACTCGAGGACACGCCAATCGCAGGTAATACTAAAATTGACATGTCTGCTCTGATTGCCCAAGGTATGATTGCGGTTGCCCCTACCCATTATTCTGTCCTCATTCATAAACGGTTTATCATCGCTTTGCCGGATCCGGACAGAGTAGCTATCACTGATTGTGTGAATTGGCTGTATGTGAGCACCGATCCCGATGCGGATGAGGGCCACGACACTGACCATTTTTATGCAGGTGACCAATTTGTAGATGACCAGGAAGAAGGACGAGAATAAGATCCTCAAGCACCGCCTGAGAAGTTTGTCCCACAACCTCAGGAACCCACCCAACAGGCGGAAGGTTCCTCATCTTGGTCAACTGACCAATGGGGCTGGATACAGACCGAAATAGGTGACTTGAGGGCTGAACAGCAAAGGCAAGGCATCGAGCAAGCCCGTCAGGGAGCGATGTTGGATGACATGAGCAGCATGATGCGACAGTTGATGTTGCATTTCCCGCAACCGCCCCCTCAGTAGGACTCTGTAAGTTCCCTCCTCCGCGCTTGTTCGCAAACATTGTGGACAATGTTGAGTTCAAGTGTGGGGGAGATTTTATGTCTTTTATTTTGCAATTTGTTTGTGTTATTTTTACTTTTTAATTTTGTATTGAATTTTGTATTGAATGTACATTATGCTGCAAGTGTGTGTGTCAGGTCTGTGTTACAGGTTGGAAAAGTAATGATCACAAGTAAAAAGTGGATGAAAGATCACACCACTCACCATGGCTTGTTGTGAAGGATCTCCCCAGAAAGTGACACTGCTGAAAGTAAAGATCAGACGCAACATACATAGCTTAATCGACACAAGTATCCTGCATACTCCAAAGTAAGAAAGCAATTGCACCAAATTAAGAAGCACTGTGGATCCTGTCAAAGCTGAACCAAACCCAGTGAGTCAGAAAAGGCCAAACACATTAATCATCATGAGCGTCATTCAGGTTTGTCTTTATCACTCTTAACTTGCGTAGACTCTCTGGGACTGTCACTGCATGATCCACACACTGAGGCACGTTATTTGTAATTAACCCCGAGCCTTTCTAGCCATCCCGCATTATTATATCCTTCGTTAACCCCATTTGAGCATATATCCATTTTTTGTTTAAAACACCATGAATGTAACCATTGGCCAAGAACACTTCCTCACCCTGCTCAGAGTCATGAAAATATTCCAATTGTGTTGAAAAGCTAAGTTTGGGGTAAAAACCCCAAAAGCTCTCAAATCCCTAAAAAGTGCAAAAACGAGAGAAAAAGAAAAAGTGATGAATCGAGAAAAAGAAAGAAAAATAAAAATCAAATACTCGATGATTCAAAGGAAAGAAGCACGGAAAAGGGTAGTCGGTAAAATTTCAAGAAATAAGAAAAGAAAACCGAGGAACTAAAAAAAAACCAACACAGGATATAACATCGACTCTGAGCCAAAAGCCCCTTGTTTTCCTTTTTTTGTGTGAATCCATACCCTAACCCAAGCCAAGTTACAACCCTAAAGACCTCAAAAGTGTGTGTGTTATGTGTAGGTGATGAGAAAAGAGAAACTATTCAAACTTGTGAGTGATATTGCATACTTTGAATTATGAGTGTAAACAGTTAACCCCGAGAGAATTGGTGAGCATGTGAAATAAGCTGACAGGTGAAATGGTGCTTTAAAGTGGAAGTGTGAATGATAACTTATGAAGATGGGTAGGACTTGTGGAAGAAAAGGGGAAGACGTTTACGAATGATCTCAGCAGTGGTGGAAAGCATAAAGAATTCTAGGGAGTGATACCGAAGCATTACTTGGGACAAGCAATGAGCTAAGTTTGGGGTTGTGATCAGTCACCATTTATAGTAAGTTTTCATTACTGATCTGACGCAAAACAGAGATATTTGACACACTGTGCACGCATTTAAGGTACAATTCGAGTAGTTTTACTTCCGTTATGTCATTTACGCATTTTTTATCTTTATTATGTTTTATTTTGTTTATTTTGATCTTATGCGTGGAATAGCTGTGTTTTTGTCAGACATATCCAGGTAGAAGAACCAGAGGACTCAAAACACGATAGTGCGAGAGTCCGGTATGAAAAAGAACAAAAAATCCCAGTACAAGAGGCCTGACACGGCCACCAGTGCCAGCTGACATGGGCCGTGTCATGGAAAGGGAGACAGAGGAAGAAAACAGTAGCCTGACACGGCCACCCGTGTCAGCTGACACGGGCCTTGTCAGGCAGACTTCACCCCCGTGTTAGGCCTGCCAGGGGCGTGTCAAGCTAACTAGTAGGCTGACACGGCCACCCGTGTCATCCCAAGCCCAATATTTCCAGTTTTTCCGGGCTTTTCATTCTTCGGGCTTTGTGGAGACATCTTTGGACCTGTCCAACTGCTTCTGGGAACTTTCACTATAAAAAGAGGTCTTCTACCAAAGGAAAAATCATTCTGGAGTACAACAAACCACGGTATTGTGAAGCAATCAAGTATTACAGAGATCAAGGCATTTGGAGAGCTGAAGAGATTCATGAGCGGGAGCGATTGAAGATCAAAGTCATCCAAATTACTTGTAATGTGTAATTTTTATCTTGCATTGGTTTTAAACAATATGAGTAGCTAACCCCCTAATGCTAGGGGGTGTCCCTGATTTAGAATTGTAATGAATTTGAGTTTACATTTGCATTTATAATATTTTATTTACGGTAACCTGTTGATGTGTTTATTGCTTTCTCTTTCGGGCCAATCGAGATTGATCTATGGTTATCACCTAGGCTGGACCGCCAGTGATAAGGTTTTCATCAGGTTACTCTGCAGTAGATATCACCTAGGACTATGGATACCCTATATGAACCAGAGCATTCTTGATATTATACAACTTAACTTCACACTCATTAGCTATGGACATAGGAATGAGGATAGATTGATTAAAGGTTTTCTCACCAAGGACTTGGGAGAAAATACCCTTAAGAACTGGTAGTAATTGATATTTGTTGATGCAATAGTAACTCAGAGTAATTACAAGGATAAATCATACACCTTCCCTGGCATTGTTCCTTTTTCTCCAGAAACCCCTATTTTCTTATTGCTTTATTATTTTCTTTTTACACTCAAAAAACCCAAATTAATACTTTTTGTTTAATTGAATGATAATTTAAACTCAATACTAACGTGCAGTCCTTGAGATCGACATTCGGGGATTTTCCCCATTATTACTATAACAGGCAAAATAGTACACTTGCTATTTTTCCCGATCAACAATATATCTTTTTCCCCATGCATATTTGGTGTATCTGTCCTCTTTCAATCGTAGAGTGTCAGCCCAATAAGCAGAAAAAATTTAACCTTTCTCTTTTCCCTACTGAGTTATTTCGTCGTGGACGATTATTATTTCAGTTTCCTCCCCAGATGATTATCTGGATATAACCACTCCCCTTGGATTATATCCTCATTGGGTTGAGTCCTTTGATTGACCTTTCTTTCGAAATCTTACCTAGATAGAACCTTTTGGCCCTCTGAGAGCCAATTACCCAATAACTGGTAATATTCTTCTCATGTTTGTTACTTCTGCCCAATACCCGGCAAGAACGACCTTTGTTTCCCCAGCGGATTCATTTTCACATTTCCCAGGAAGTATATCCTTGATATGTTCATCATAACTGATGACGAATATTTTCTTCCCCTGCTTTGAGTTTATCCTTGATATGTTCATCCTAACCAATGACGGATATTTTCTTACCCTGCTTTGAGGTTATCCTTGATATGTTCATCTTAACCGATGACGGATATTCTTGATAACGCGAAAACACATCTGATAATTGCCTTAATTTACACCCAAAGATCACACCATTTCGATTAATATCCCGATTATTGCGCAAGTATTCATGTTGTTTTTACAGGTATTTGAATCTCCATACACTAAAGAGCAAAATAAAGAAAAGGAAGAAAAAGAAGAAGAAACAAGTGAAAAAGCACAGGAAAACCAGAAAAATACAGATTATGCAGATTTTACTGATGTGACGATCGCCACACATTCATGACGCTCGTCACAACCCAGACTGTGGCGACCGTCACAGGCCCATGAAGAGCGTCACGCGGCCACAAAGTGCGCTTTGAAGCAGTCAGCAACAGGCACCCAAACGTGCCTAAATCTCCTCCAACAAACTTTTCCCACGGATTCCTCCCTCAAGACCAAGTCTTCCTTTATTTTCTCAACTACCAAGACCTAATGGACACTATATAAAGGACTCAATTGGGAAAAATTGGGGACGCCTACTTTGATATTTACGCTCTGCAATTTAATTTTCAACTTTCTAGCATTCAACATTTTTTCTTTCTTTCCAGCAACCCTGTTTCCGTTGCCTTATTGTATTCACCATTCTTTTTATAGTTTCCCTTTTTCCAGTTAGTTTTCCAATTAGCCATAGTAGTAGTTTCCTACACTGGGGAACTACTACACTTTATTTTATTTTAGTTGTAATCTGTATTGAAGAAGTAAAGCCTACCGACTTGTGGAGGACTGCTCAAGTGCTCCAAGAATCGCTATACTCTGTACTTCGATCTCCAGGTTTTTATTGAATTATTATTGTTATTGCCCATTTATTGTTATAATCATGTTTGCCGCAATGTTGATTTGTGTATGCCTTGTGTTTGCTTTATTTAATATGTCCGGCTAAACTACCGGTATCGGTATGTAGCAACTAAATTTGATGGGATTTAATAATAACCGGTGAAAACCTTTTTTCTCAAATGACCTTTTAGGCTGAAGTTTTTAATCTAAATTTAATTAACGTTATCACAAAAGCGTGAAAAGCTATTTAACACGATTTTGCCACGAGAGTGGGAAATTAACTAAGGTGAGAACCAACAATCACGAGAGCGTGAGGCTCGAGCTGGATAGTAAAAATTAGGCATTGAGTTTAAAAACAGCAAGAGCACTTTAAAAACAATTAGAACTTATTTATTTTCAAAAAGTAATTTTGACTTCAAATGGGACAACAAGAGCGTACATTCTGATTTAAAATTATAGGTCGAATCAACAACCACGAGAGTGTGAGATAAAGTCTTTTAAATAAACATTTTCTACTGAGAGATATTTGGTATTTAAACTATTCACCGGTAACTTATCGAATCCCTGACGATTAATGCGCTGCATATTGATCCCTTCCATTAATTCTTTCTTAAAACCGAAAATTTCCCTTAGATTTACTATATTACCCCCGAACTTCTACTAATCAATTCCCTTAGCTAAACATAGTGACGTTAGTAGCACTAGTTTGACCATAGGTCCATGTGGGATCAATATCTTTTAAAACTAAAGCGACTAGACTGTGCACTTGCAGTCAAGTACCCGACAGACTATATTTTATATATAGCAACGATAAGCATCAAGTTTTTGGCGCCGTTTCCGGGTACCTGTTTTAGTCGAATAGTGCGATTCTTTCGTTGCACGGTATAAACTAAGGTAAAAATGAAAAAACAAAAAACTTAATCTTCTCTCCTTTTTCTTTCCCTGATTGTATGCCAAGTACTCGCTCACAAGGCGATAACTTAGCACCATCAATCCCCGAATTAGAGCGTTTCCTATACGTGAGACGCCGAATACACGAATATCAACAAAAATACGATATTCCCGATATCTCCTTTCCTCCTAAATCAAAAGAAAAACGAAACATGGGTAAAGAAGGACCCCAAAATCGTCCTCTTAAATTCTACGCTACCCCATCTCAACAAGAACCTCACAACAGCATTGCTTCCTCGCTATTAATCAAAACGATTTCGAGCTGAAACCCTCACTCTTATCAGCCGTCCAACAACATCAATTTGCTGGAAATCCAACAGAAGATCCTAATGAACACCTGGCCAAGTTTGTGCAGTATGCGGATACTGTAAAAGTGAATGGTGTATCTCAAGATGCGATAAGACTGCGCCTTTTCCCCTTTTCACTAATAGACAGAGCTTGGGCTTGGTTGCAATCCTTGCCCTCCAACTCCGTTACAACATGGGAGGAGCTGAAGAACGTCTTCTTATCCCGATACTTTCCGCCGAGCAAAATTGCTATGCCGAGAGCTCAAATCAACGGATTCAGGCAAAAATATATGGAATCTCTCTACGAAGCGTGGGAGAGATACAAGGACATGATGAGAATATGTCCACATCACAGTCTAGTAGACTGGGTGATCATTCACACGTTTTATAATGGGTTTCTGTATAACACAAGACTTACAATAGACGCTGCCGCGGGCGGTGCACTCATGGATAAGCCATACACCGAAGCCTATCAACTCATTGAAAACATGGCCCAAAACCATTGCCAATGGGGAGGTGAACGAACTCCAGTGGAAAAGTCCCAGACTAAGGGTGGAATGTACGAAATCAGTAGCCTTGACCATGTTCATGCAAAGGTAGATGCCCTTGTCCAAAAATTAGATAACTTGACCATACCACCCACAACCACCGTGGCTGTTGTAACTCCAAACTGTGAGTTATGTGGAAACCCTGGACACACTGCACAAGAATGTCAAATATTAGCAGGAGTCCCAATAGATCAAGTGAACTACACACAAGGAAATCCCTATTCAAATACTTACAACCCTGGTTGGAAAAACCATCCCAATTTCTCGTATAAGAATAACAATGCCCTTTATGCACCTGGCCAAGCACCAGCTGTTCCGCCTGGATATCAAAAGCCAGCTAATAATGCTCCTAACATGCCTAGGAAGTCAAATCTCGAGTTGATGATGGAAAGCTTCATAGCTACTCAAGCTCAAACAAACAAGGACTTCTTGAACCAAAACATACATACTAGCGAGCAACTTAAACAACTAACGAATAAAGTAGACGCCTTAGCCACCCACAATAAAGTGCTTGAAACACAAATTTCACAAGTGGCTCAACATCAAGCGTCTACAGTGGCTCCAACTGGAACATTTCCTGGACAGCCGCAACCTAATCCGAAGGGACATGCAAATGCCGTTATACTGAGGAGTGGAAAAGAAGTAAATGGACCCATAGATCCGAGACTCCAAAACCCTACCATGTACCAAAAACCAGATAAAACCTCAATTGAGCAGGTGAATGAACCAAAGGAAACAAAAGATAATACCCAGGAGGCCGAAGAGAAAGAGAAACCTTATGTGCCTCCACCTCCTTATAAACCACCCATTTCGTATCCTTAAAGACTCAAAAGTTCTAAAACTGCGAATCAATTTAGGAAATTTGTTGAGCTTCTGAAGCAATTAAACATTATGATACCCTTTACAGAAGCCATCACACAAATTCCCTCCTATGCCAAATTTCTTAAGGAAATCCTATCCAATAAGAAAAAGATTGAGGATGACGAAACAGTTACACTTACTGCCGAGTGTAGCGCCATAATCCATAATAATATGCCTCCCAAACTAAAAGACCCGGGTAGTTTCTCCATACCCCGTGTCATTGGAAAATTCGTCATAGACAAAGCTCTATGCGATCTAGGAGCCAGCATTAGCGTAATGCCCCTAACCATTTGTAGAAGGCTCAGTATGGGAGAATTAAGATCGACAAAGATGTCTGTTCAATTAGCTGACCGCTCGATTAAATATCCTGTCGGTATACTAGAGAATGTCCCAGTTCGTGTAGGACAATTTTACATTCCTACCGATTTCATAATCATGGACATTAAAGAAGATGCCAGTACACCTATCATTCTAGGAAGACCATTCTTGGCTACCGCCGGAGCCATAATAGATGTAAAGAGAGGTAAGTTGACATTCGAAGTTGGAGAGGAAAAGGTTGAATTCATCTTAACCCAATTCTTACAAGCGCCAGCTATAGACGACACCTGCTATCTGCTTGATGTCATTGACGAATGCGTGAGAGAGATGGAGATGGAAGAAACCACGTACTCAGAAATAATGAAAATCCAAATCCCTCCAATCCTTGAAGACAATAATTGGCATGAACCATACCAAAACGAAAGTCTAAGCGAATGCTTAACACTTAAACCCGACCACATGCCATGCCCAAAGAAACCTGACTTGGAATTAAAAACACTACCAAAGAACCTAAGATACGAATTCCTAGACACTGAACTGAAAAGACCAGTAATAGTCAACGATGACTTAGGACATATGGAAACCGAGAAATTATTAGATGTCCTAAGAAAATATCCAACAACGTTAGGATATAACATCGCCGATCTAAAAGGAATAAGTCCTTCGATCTGTATGCATCGTATTATGCTGGAGGAAGAATGCAAAACCTCTAGAGAGCACCGGAGAAGGATCGACCCAATCCTAAGTACCGTAGTCAATGATGAAGTAAAGAAACTTCTAGACGCTAGAATCATATACCCGATCTCAGAAAGTCAATGGGTTAGCCTCGTTCATGTAGTACCCAAGAAAGGAGGTGTTACAGTTGTTAAGAACGAGAAGGGAGAATCCATAGCACAAAGAGTTGTGACCGGAAGTAGAATGTGCATTGACTATAGAAAACTAAATAAATCCACTCGGAAAGATCATTTCCTTCTACCCTTCATAGATCAAATGCTTGAACGACTGGCTAAGCATTCTCACTTCTGCTATCTAGATGGTTATTCAGGATTCTTTCAAATCCCAATCCATCCTGACGACCAAGAAAAGACTACCTTCACATGCCCTTATGGTACATTCGCCTACCGGTGAATGCCATTTGGCCTATGTAACGCTCCCGCAACATTTCAAAGATGCATGATGGCAATCTTCGCAGATTTTATAGATGACATCATGGAAGTCTTCATGGACGATTTTTCTGTTTGCGGTCAGAGTTTCGAAGGATGTCTATCTAACCTCGAAATGGTACTCGAAAGATGTGTAAAAGTAAACCCCGTTTTAAACTGGGAGAAATGCCATTTTATGGTTCAATAAGGAATTGTATTAGGTCACGTGGTATCTTATAGAGGAATTGAAGTGGACAAAGCTAAAATCGAAATTATAGAGAACCTTCAACCTCTGAAAACTGTTTGAGAGATAAGAAGCTTTCTAGGACACGCCGGTTTCTACCGACGTTTTATTAAAGATTTCTCAAAAATAACCAATCCACTTACAGGATTATTAATGAAAGACGCTGACTTCATATTTGATGAAAAATGCTTAACAGCGTTCAACCAACTAAAAACATCTTTAATCACCGCACCCATAATGCAACCACCTGACTGGAGATTACCATTTGAAATCATGTGCGATACGAGTGACTACGCAGTGGGCGTAATACTAGGACAAAGGAAGGATAAGAAGCTTCATGCTATTTACTATGCGAGTAGAACACTTGATCCTGCCTAAATGAACTACGCCACCACTGAAAAAGAACTTCTAGCTGTCGTGTTCGCATTGGACAAATTCCGTTCCTACCTGGTAGGGGCGAAGATTATCATCTATACCGACCACACCACTATTAGATATTTGTTAAGTAAGAAGGATGCCAAACCAAGACTTTTAAGATGGATCTTGCTCTTACAAGAATTTGATTTAGAAATAAAAGATAAGAAAGGTACTGAGAACGTAGTAGCAGACCACTTATCTCGTATCGAAGGGAACAAGCCTGAACAAATCCCAATTAATGACGATTTCCCTTACGAACGACTCATAGCCCAAATGGAAAGTGATGTGTCTGAACTGACATTAAACGATACAGAAATAGAAGAATTCGTGGAAGAAGTACACGCGAATGCAACTCTGCCATGGTACGTTGACTTTGTCAACTACCTAGCCGTCGGAGTACTTCCACCGGACCTATCTTATCAACAAAAGAAGAAGTTCTTTCATGACCTAAAATAGTATTACTGGGATGAACCCCTTCTTTTCAAAAGAGGGACCGACGGTATTTTCCGTCGATGTGTTCCCGAGGATGAAATCGAAGATATAATCTCTAATTGCCATTCCGCCCCTATGGAGGGCATGCAAGTACCTCAAAGACCTGCACTAAGATCCTGCAATCCGGCCTATTTTGGCCTACTCTATGGAAAGACGTCCATAACGCAGTTATAAAATGCGACCGGTGCCAACGCACTAGCAACATCTCAAGACACGATGAAATGCCACAAACAGGAATCTTAGAAGTCGAAGTCTTTGACGTACGGGGGATTGACTTCATGGGACCATTTCCAGCTTCTTTTGGCAATAAATACATACTCGTTGCTGTCGACTATGATTCAAAATGGATCGAGGTTGTAGCCTCTCCAACATATGACACACGAGTAGTAATCAAGTTATTCAAAAACATTATCTTTCCCAGATTCGGTGTGCCGAAACTAGTAGTTAGTGACGGTGGCTCCCACTTTATATCGAATATATTTGGAAAACTCCTTTTGAAGTATGGAGTCCGACACCGCGTAGCAACACCGTACCATCCACAAACTAGTGGGAAAGTCGAAGTCTCGAATCGAGAAATAAAACAAATTCTTGAGAAGACCGTAGAAATATCTAGAAAGGACTGGTCATCCAAACTAAACGAAGCTTTGTGGGCCTACCAGACGGCTTACAAAACCCCGATAGGAACCACACACTTCAAACTAGATTATGGTAAATCATGCCACCTCCCTGTAGAACTGGAACACAAAGCGTATTGGGAAATTAAAACCCTTAACATAAACTACACTTCCGCAGGCGAGAAACGGATTCTGGACATCCACGAATTAGAAGAGCTGAGATTGGACGCTTACGAGAATGCCAGGATCTACAAAGAACGAACCAAAAGATGGCATGACAAACTTATTTCTAGGAAGGAGTTTAAAGTCGGCGACGTAGTGCTGCTATTTAACTTAAGACTTAAACTTTTTCCAGGAAAGCTAAAATCTCGGTGGTCAGGTCCTTTTGAGATCACCAAGGTTCTCACTAGTGGCGCGATAGAAATAAAAGGTAGAAATAGCGACCCTTTTGTAGTAAACGGGAAGCGCTTAAAGCACTATCATAATATAGAAAACAGAGGTTATTCGAATAGTCTCAGACTCATAGAGCTGCCCACTCAACCCCAAACCTAGTACAACATGACACTACTGTCGAACTTGCGACATTAAACAAAGTGCTTAGTGGGAAACAACCCACCATTTTTTATTTTCGTTATTTTTCTTACACTCTACTTTCTCTTCTTTAATTTTATTCTTTATTTTGTTTGCTCCCCCCTTCTTGATTCTTTGCAGTCACTCTTGTTGTTTCTAGTAACTAACTATGACATATTGGATACTGACAAACAGGAAAATTACTAACTACTTAGTTAATTACTTTCATCATGCAACATCCATAGACAGTTTTCAGAGGTAGAGTTCAACGCAGGCGGTATGATTATCTAGCCCGAAAGGATATGGCATTGACCATCTATTATGATGGACCGACCATGGATAAATTAGGCATCCGAGATAGCATCCTATATATGTTTAACCAACTTGGGTGGGAGAACGCAGCCATTAAGAGACGGTTTGTCACGTACCATGAACTAACCTTAGAATTCCTGAGTTCCCTTGTATACATCCCTGAGCATGGTTACGGACTAAACAAAGGGTTAACATCCTTTAGGTTATTTAGCATGGACTTCACCTACACGCGTCGAGACCTTGCTCACCTCCTAGGATTCCCTAGCGGCCCTTTCGTCTTTACTACCCGCCAGGAGGACCTTATCGATGACATTGATCTCGATGACTTCTGGGGTTGCATATCCGGAGAATCCAACCCAAACCCGAATGAGACGCACTCACAAATGATCCATAACCCTGCTATCCAATATTTTCATAAAATACTAGCCCACACCTTATTTGGTAAGGAAGAAAATAACACCTTAGTGTCCCGCGACGAACTCTTCATCCTGCTGTGTGTCGATCAAGGTCGACACGTCAATATAGTGACATTCATGATGGAAAGATTTATCCACCTTGCTAAGAATAACCGTACCCCAATAATCATAGGTGGCCTAGTTACCATGATAGCAGACACCATAGGACTTGTACGCCCATTTTATGAGCTTGTACCTTTTGGAAACATCCGACCCATGGATATCGACTTTTGCTTTAACTGCAGAATCATAGGAAACCTTGGGACGGATACCTTTGATTATCTAATCAATAACGAAGTGGTTCGACTATTCACCTTGCCTAACCATGAGAAAATGAGTGTTCACAACCGAGACAACTGGCTCTATGACTTAGAGGAACACCCTATCAACCCACCTTCACCTCCCGCTACACCGCCAAAATATGAGTGTTTAATGATCCTATCCATAAGGAAGAATCTGACCCTGAAACACCTCATAACTATTACAACATTGTTGAACCGGTTCCTCCATCTTGTGCTGATAATCATGCCATGCTCATCACCCGTCTGAATACTTTCCAAGCTGACATCACCATTGTGACAGAAGATATAAAGCTCATACGCTTTGATGTCCTAGACCCGATGGATATAGCCGTTGAGCAATTTCATTATCTGAACGAAGTTGTCGCTGCATTGGGACAAAAACGTGGCTGAAACTACTGACCACTGATTTCTCCTACTCGCACTAAGAAATAAGGACACTGCCTTGTTTTGTGTGGGGAGGGAGCACTTTTATTTATTGCATTACTTTTATTCTATTGCTTTCATTTGCTATGTTATCGCTACATTTTTCTCCTATGTTACATTTAATTTCAATTTATTAATTCAATTGTTATTTATTTAATTATGCTTATTTCATCTATTTATTTATTTCTGCATTTATGTTGTTAAATTAAAATTGCTTAAGCCATTATTTTTGCTGCTATCAAATTCTGCTGTAACCTGTGCAAGAGGAAATTTTTGAAATTCAGCGCGTGACGACCGTCACTATAGGGTGACGTCCGTCTCACAGACGTGACGACCATCATGAATCTGGAACGATCGTCACACACATGAAAGTGACCGTTACGAGCATATGACCGTTGCAGACGACCATTACGCTCCGTTGCGCGTGATGACTGTCACACCCCTGTGACGACCGTCACGAATTCCAGAGAGCTCGCCTATAAAAGCAGGCGCTCTTTCTCCCTTTTTCCTCACCAATTATCGCTCTTTTACATTATGATCATCATCTATTAAATTCTTCATTATTTTCTTCGAGTGTATAACTCACAAACCTTCCACCTCACCCACCAACACCAAAAGTTTCCCAACTCATCAAATGGCCCGTCAAGAAAGAGGCACTCCCGACCTATCAACCGTCACATTCCGTGATGGCGAAGCCGGCGAACGCCAAAGAAGCAACTACCTCAAGTTTTGCCAACGCTCTATTCAAGCCACGAGGTATGTGGATCATGAATGCCTAAGGGAGTTAGGACTTTTGGAGGGTGTGGAATGGATGCTAACTGCCTCCAGCTTGACGCAACTCTATACCACACTGCAACCAACCTACGAAGCGCTTACCCTGGAATTTCTGAGTTCCTACTCTTATATCACACCCCTTGGAACTCAATAATATCTCACCGGTGTGGCCACATTTAGAATGTTCGGCACCGAGTATTCCCTTAATCAAACCCAGATTGCGAGAATGCTTGGTTTCCGACATGGAGAAGGAATCCATTGCTGCATCCCAGAAGGATGGTCAGAGACAACATTCCAAGTATGGCACAACCTCACCAACATGAACGCAACAAGCTGGGATACGCTTAACACAACATATATCCACAATCCAACCATTAGATACTTTCACCGAGTCCTGGGGCACACAGTTTTTGGAAGAGTCAACAACCACAAGGTAAACTCCAAGGAACTTTTCCTTCTTCACTGTGTGTTTGCCCAAATTGCGTTCAATGTTACTCCTTTCCTACTAGCCCACATCCAGGCTGCTTGCATGAGAGGCAGCCAGGCGTTTTGTTGTGGGGGAATTATCACCTCCATAACATTAGGCTTGAACCTGAGAGATAGGCTAGCCAACTTACCAGCCCTGGAAACAGAATTCCTCGACATCGACTACTGCCGAGCCTCACACCTAATCAAAGCAAGAGATGATGGGAAGTATCATCCTGTTGTCAGAAACAAGACAGTACATAGCATCATCATGCCCAACAGGAACCGCACAGATCCAAGAGAAATGACAAATTGGACTTTTGATCTGGAGGCCCCCGAGCCAAATGATGGAAATCCAGGTATTGGTATAGATGAAGTCGAAGAGGAGCTTGACAGAGGCATGCCTCAACCACCTCAAGAGCACGCTGCAGAGACCTCCTCCCGAGGACAACGAAGAAGCGAACGAAGACCCGCCTCCATGGAAAACATCTACGCCGAGATGTTGAGACACAACCAAATAATGGAAGACCGCCAAACAGAAATGATGCAAGCGATCCAGCAAATGCAGCGAGATCGGCACGATTATGCTCACTGGCATGATCAGGGGATGGCGGAACTTTCAGATCAGATGAGTGCCTTGACTTATCGCGTAGATTCCATCCAGGAGTACACTCAACACGTAGGATTGGATCCTACCCAGCGAGGACGAGGTGAGCGCGCAAGAGCAAGAGCCAAAGCACGAAGAAGCCAGCCGCGTAATGATGAGCAGTGATTTTTGTTTCTTTCCTTTTTACTTCTGTATACTGTCGCATTGAGGACAATGCATTGTTTAAATATGGGAGGAAATCCTTATCACTCCTCTACTTGTTTCTATTGCTAATATTTTCAGCCAATACAAAAAATTTTGCTTGTCCTTTTCAATCATTTACACATATCTTGGCATAACAATTTTTTTTCCTTAAGATTAAATGCATACCCTAGAAGTACATAGGTTGTCCCGCAGAGGCTTTGTTAGGAAAACTGAGAAAGATCTAACAAGATTGATACCGTCCCGACACCCTAGACCCCTTATTTCTACGAGATTAGTTTGAATAACCATTATACCGACACCTTAAGCCTCCATTCTAGATTAACCCCTAGTAGTTTATACTAGCAGTCAACACCCTCTCAAGCGCAAACCATGTGGAGAGCCGATGAATATAAGTGTTTGATGCCTACAAATCAAGAAACTCCTTCATACTGTTGCTATCAAGAAATTGATAAAAGAACCATACAAAAGGTTGCAAAGTTGTGCAAAAAGAAGGAATAAAAACCCCAGTTGGTTGGTCCAGAGGTACCTGGTACTGGACTCGGTAGGGTGAACTACAGTTCAATCCCCCACAACTTTCAAAAAGGGGATATATAAAAGGGTACCACACTAGTGTACCAGGCCTCCGTGCTAAGAAAAGGATCAAAGTCAGTAACCGGCTACTTCACTAAGTGCGTGCGGAGGCAAAAGGCTTAATAGCGCTAGAATGAAACCGGGTGAAATAGAAACAGAGACACTAGGTCGAGCTATAATAGCATGATTCGAACTGGCTTGTGTAAAGGAGAGATCTATGATAAAGCTGAAAGCTCGTGTCGTCACAGTATCTTTGGTGTTTTACTCAATATCGGACATCCTACTAATCCGTCTGACAACCACGTTCGAACGGGTAATGTATTCGCATTTAATTTTGTTTTCAAATTGTGTTTGCTTGAGGACAAGCAAAGACTCAAGTTTAGGGGAGTTTGATAACGCGAAAACACATCAGATAATTGCCTTAATTTACACCCAAAGATCACACCATTTCGATTAATATCCCGATTATTGCGCAAGTATTCGTGTTTTTTTTGCGGGTATTTGAATCTCCATACACTAAAGAGCAAAATAAAGAAAAGGAAGAAAAAGAAGAAGAAACAAGTGAAAAAGCACAGGAAAACCATAAAAACACAGGTTATGCAGATTTTGCTGATGTGACGATCGCCACACATTCATGACGCTCGTCACAACCCAGACTGTGACGACCGTCACAGGCCCATGACGAGCTTCACGCGGCCACAAAGTGCGCTTTGAAGCAATCAGCAACAGGCACCCAAACGTGCCTAAATCTCCTCCAACAAACTTTTCCCACGGATTCCTCCCTCAAGACCAAGTCTTCCTTGATTTTCTCAACTACCAAGACCTAATGGACACTATATAAAGGACTCAATTGGGAAAAATTGGGGACGCCTACTTTGATATTTACGCTCTGCAATTTAATTTTCAGCTTTCTAGCATTCAACATTTTTTCTTTCTTTCCAGCAACCTTGTTTCCGTGGCCTTATTGTATTCGCCATTCTTTTTATAGTTTCCCTTTTTCCAGTTAGTTTTCCAGTTAGTCATAGTAGTAGTTTCCTACACTGGGGAACTACTACACTTTATTTTATTTTAGTAGTAATCTGTATTGAAGAAGCAAAGCCTACCGACTTGTGGAGGACTGCTCAAGTGCTCCAAGAATCGCTATACTCTGTACTTCGATCTCTAGGTTTTTATTGAATTATTATTGTTATTGCCCATTTATTGTTATAAGCCTGTTTGCCGCAATGTTGATCTGTGTATGCCTTGTGTTTGCTTTATTTAATATGTCCGGCTAAACTACCGGTATCGGTATGTAGCAACTTAATTTGATGGGATTTAATAATAACCGGTGAAAACCTTTTTTCTCAAATGACCTTTTAGGCTGAAGTTTTTAATCTAAATTTAATTAACGTTATCACAAAAGCGTGAAAATCTATTTAACACGATTTTGCCACGAGAGTGGGAAATTAACTAAGGTGAGAACCAACAATCACAAGAGCGTGAGGCTCGAGCTGGATAGTAAAAATTAGGCATTGAGTTTAAAAACAGCAAGAGCACTTTAAAAACAATTAGAACTTATTTATTTTCAAAAAGTAATTTTGACTTCAAATGGGACAACAAGAGCGTACATTCTGATTTAAAATTATAGGTCGAATCAACAACCACGAGAGTGTGAGATAAAGTCTTTTAAATAAACATTTTCTAATGAGAGATATTTCGTATTTAAACTATTCACCGGTAACTTATCGAATCCCTGACGATTAATGCGCTGCATATTGATCCCTTCCATTAATTCTTTCTTAAAACCGAAAATTTCCCGTAGATTTACTATATTACCCCCGAACTTCTACTAATCAATTCCCTTAGCTAATTATAGTGACGTTAGTAGCACTAGTTTGACCATAGGTCCCTGTGGGATCGATATCTTTTAAAACTAAAGTGACTAGACTGTGCACTTGTAGTCAAGTACCCGACAGACTATATTTTATATATAGCCACGACAAGCATCAATTCTCTTTGTGGTATTCTACTCAGTAAAAAGGTAGTTGTAATCCCTATTTCATCCCCCAGAGAGTTAATCCTTGATATGTTCATCATAACCGGTGACAGGTTTCCTTCTCTTTGCGGTTTTCTGCCCAATAACCTGTAGTTGTAAGTCCTGTTTCTTCTCCCCTTTGTAGATTTTATCCTTGATATATTCATCCTAACCGGTGACGGATATTCTCTTTTTGGTATTCTATCTAGTAACTGATAGATATAATTCCTATTTCTCTCATCTGAGTCTATCCTTGATATGTTCATCCTAACCGATGACATATATTCTCTTTTTGGTATTTTATCCAGCATTCGATAGATGTAATTCCTACTTTTTCAGGAAGTTTATCCTTGATATGTTCATCT
Organism: Lathyrus oleraceus; assembly: GCF_024323335.1. Taxonomy (NCBI): domain Eukaryota; kingdom Viridiplantae; phylum Streptophyta; class Magnoliopsida; order Fabales; family Fabaceae; genus Lathyrus; species Lathyrus oleraceus. Next base: position 242,759,139 of record NC_066581.1, read on the forward strand.
TAATCGATGACGGATATCCTCCTTGATTTCCCCAAGCAAGTCTATCCTTGATATGCTCATCCTAACCGATGACGGATTTTCTTTCCTTTGAGTCTATCCTTGATATGTTCACTTTAACAAGTGATGTATATTCTCTCTCTTTGGTTTTCTACCCAGTAACCGGTAGTTGTAAACCCTATTTTTGGATTTTCCCCAGTAGTTTATTCTTACCCAGTAGCCGATAACGAATACACCTTATGGATTGCCTTCAGCGAGTCATCCTTGATATGTTTACCCTAACCGGTAATGGATGTCCTCCCTGTCAGATTTTTGTTATCCCCTTACCCAGTAACCGGTAACGGATAATATATTTCTATTCCTCCTGTGTTGAAGATATTTTTTCCCCAGTTGAGTTTGAGTGTGCATTTCCTAAGTGAAATCGTTGTTTCCTGTTTGGCTCGAGTATTTCAGCTTCGTTCTGATCTACTCGCTTCCCCTACAGATGTCCTTTTCCCCGAATGAGTCTTTCCATTGATTTATTTTCATGGAATCTCTTGTGTCCCCAGCAGTTTTCAAGTCGTAGCCTGGCCTACGCACAACCCCTTTATCCCCCCAGAGTATCTGTCTCCCCGGTGAGATTTCCTTACATAATGCATTACACTCCTGCGGACTCTCAGTCTCTCCAAATTCTTTTCCTTTGTGGCAACATTTCCCCATAGAGATTTATTTTAACATTTCATAACATATGCATCATGAGGTCTCTTAGGGACCAAAATTTGTTTCTATATATTGTTATTTAAGCCCATTCTACTGAGTCGATGCGAAGATTTTAACCTTCATCTCCTCAGCTAGAACGTCCTTAAATAGGGGCAGCTATAAGACCCAAATTTTGACCCTAAGATCCCTCATGATATCTCATCATATGCATTGGCATTGGGATCACATATTGGCATCCTCTTTACCCCTTCTTCACTGGGTTTGCATTGGGAGAGATCATCAAGCATCATTTGATTATATCATACTTTGTATTTTATCATCTTTACTAACCAAAATACCAAAAATATGTCTTTGTATGCACTAACTCTTTTGTAGGTAGGGCATGTGCTCACCTTTGATTCATCAAGCTCACATCTAGGGTTTAAAACCCTCATTGCAAGGAGCTCAATCAAGAAGTGGTTTACTATGGCTCTATACATCATATATGAATCCCCATGAGCTTCACATGTTATTTTGATCAAGAATTCATCAAGAGTTTGGAATTGGTTTGCCTTGGAAACCCTAGTTCATTTGGGTATCTTGTGTAACTTCTTCAACAATTGATCAAAAATTTAAAGGGATGTTCCAAATTTCATTATCTTATGCATATATGATCTTCCATGGGTCCCAAAAGTCAAGAGAATTGCAAGTTAGCAAGTTTGTTGATGGTGGTTGACCAGAGGAATTCATCTGATCAAAACTGGGTTCCCTAGACCCTATCTCCTACAATTTTTGTCATATGAAAATGATTCCAAGAGAAAAGTTAGTCTAAATGACAAACAACTTTAATGTTGAGGTCTAGAGCTTGTTTTTCTTGGAAAGTTATTGCTTGTGGTGAAAGATTATAGGTCATTTTGTCTAACCCGTAATTTGGAGGACAACTTCCCAATGCCATAACTTGCTCATTTTTTATGATATAAAATATTTCCAAGTTGCACAATCAAATTCAAGATGTATATTTCAACTTTTCTGTTTGGAGGAAGAGCTAATTCAACTTTGATGTGCATGGGATATAAGGATACATTATAGGTCATTTTGGACCAATGCCATTGAATAAGCGATTTTCCTCAACTTCAAAAATGCATAAAACCTTCATATTAAATCCAAATGAGGTAAATTTTTTAACCATTTTAAAGGAATTTGAGATAGATACAACTTTGATAAAGGAAATTTTTTCATTTGAAGCTCATACAAAAAGTTAGCCAAGGTGGAATAAGTGAGCATATGGCTTGACCCTTAGAAAAGTTTTTGACATGTTTGATTTTCCTAACTTCCACCTCAAAATTCATCATGATCCAAGATTCAAATGAAAAAATGCCCAACATGAAAGTTGTTCCTCTTGATCTAAAATTTCCAAAAAGTCCAATTTCATACATTTTGGACAAGATTTGAATGGGATGCGCATGGCTTGAACATTGGATCATCATTTGGCAAGATTGAACTTGAACATTCCATACACCATTGCCTAGCATTCCAACATGATCTTAGCACTTCCTGTACTCAATTATGGATCAGAAAAAGTGATTTCATGGGCCTGTATACGCCCATGCATCCGTGCATTGCACATTTCTATTTATGGAATTCCATTTCAAGTGTGCAAATATCAAACCATTTGGCTATAAATAGAGCCCTTTATGCTCAGAAATGAGGAACCTGCGTGCCATCTTTGCTTCTAAACCTTCAAACCCTTTCATTTCAGAGGATAATCTTGATAATTTCCATTGGAAATTGAGTTTGAATCTCACTGTTTTGAGATTAAAATCTCCAAGGATCCTGAACCTTTTGATCATTCAATTCTACTCCTCCAAGTGTCCTAAGCAAGATCAAGCACAAGCAAGAGCAAGATCAATCGAATTCAGACCTGCATTGAAGGTATTTTCCAGAAATTTTCATCTCTTCGATTCTCATTCATTTTCTCCATAATTCTCTTGGGTCCTTGGTTGTCTGAAGTCCTACCAATGTAGGCAACAAAATTGAGTTGCTTTGAGGTTAAATCGAAGCAACTCAGATCGTGCATTTCAAATTTCAACTCCTTGTATCCCTCAATATACTTGGAGTTAGGATAAACTGAGGCCAGATTCGAGCTCGGTGGCATTTTTACTTTAAATTCATGTCCTCATTTTTAATTTTGGTAATGGTTGTGACTGAACCAGTCCGGCGAAGCACATCAGAGAAGGAGACCGAAGCTTTGGCTCCGGTGGTGAGTTGGCAGTCATCAGAGCCACATGATCCATTTGAATTGATCTAATCTCGCACGTTGGTTTGGAGTACCACTTGTGTTACGCATTGACTCGTGACTATGGTGGAAAGCGCGCTAGCAGCCACTTGATCTGCCACCTCAATTAATGTGGGAGATCAAGTGGTCCACGTTTTTTCTATTTTCTGATTTTCCCTTTTATTTGGTTTATTTTCATTAATTCATATTAATTTTAATATTGATCCAAAAAATATGAGAGTTTCACCAAAAAAATTTAAATAAATTCCTTTTTCATTTTCTGAATTAAAATTATTTTTTGGATCATTATTAATATTTTTGATGATTTAATTGATTTGGTGAATATTTTTAATTGTTTAAAAATACTTTTAAGTTTCCAAAAATTATGAATTTTTTTCTCCAAGGTCCTTTGACCTTGTTGTCCCTATGATAAATCTCTTGGCCATTTCTTTGGTGTTTTGATGAGGTTTTAGGAATTTGACAAATAATAATTTAATTTAGTGCATTATTTAATTGATTTTAATTGTTTAATTGCAAAATAAATTATGTTGAGCATTTGGTATTGACTTTGTAAGTTTGACTTGTGTTGTTGGGCCTTGGTCAAGGTTGATTTGACTTTGTTGAGTTAAAATCATTGGATTTAGGGGATTGATGAAATGTACATTTCATCTCCCATAATGAATGAATGATTTTAATTTGATAAAATTCCTCCTTTGACCAATTTATGTTGATTCCATTTCCCCTCCCTCTTCATCTTGATCCCATTCTCTCTTCATTCATGTCATAGACCTATGATATCTCTACATCTTATGGCTAGTTGATTGTAAATCAACATGAGTATGGATGAGATTAGGTCCACCCTTTTGCATATTCTTTTTAAGTGTGGTATGTTTTAGGAGCATGGTTCAAAGTACCATGTCTATAACATGCATTAACACTAAAATTTCTATTGCTCGACTTCAAATAGTTGTGACTTCTACATAAGTCCAATTACGATTGCTTAACATAACACTAAATTGTTGACACAAAAGGCATAACATTCTAGTAAGTGAGATTGTAAGCCTCCCCTCTTTCATGGTATTATGTGGAAACTTGGCCTTTTTTCCTTCCTTTGGAAGATGTCTTGGTTCAAGGATCCATGCTTGTGAATAGTGGGTTGAGTGTTCTCCAAAGAATGACTTAAATAAAACAAAAGAAAAAGCAATACTAACTTCTAATCAACTAACAACTAACATTTAATTTCAAGCCATTTACTTTTATGCACTTTAATTTTGAACCTTTATTCATTTGCCATTATGCATACCATTTAACTTGTTTACTTTAATGTAATTTTCACTTTGCTCATTTGAGCCTTATCTATTGATTATATTGTGTTTGTATATACTTGTTTGTGTTTGTGGTCTTTTGACCTTAATGTACATAATAACAACAAAAAACCCTAAAAGACATTTTGTGTGGACTGTTGGTTTGCTCTGATACATTGGACTTAGAATTAGGCAACATTCCCTATGCAAAAAGGACTTGGCCAATGCCAACTTTCATGGAACCAAGTGCTTGTGAATTGAAACTTCATCTGAAGCAAGTATTGTGATCCCGTCTGAATTCATCTGCTACATGGTCTTTTGGAGATGTTACTTTGAATCTGTGCCTAGTGCCCATCTTTGAGTTCATCTGATGCATGGGAAATTATGAAGAAGATCATGAAGTTTCTAAGCTTGGATGTGGCTATCTTTATTTGATGCCTTGCTCTTTATCTTTCTATTTGTGTATTGATATTGCTTGATTCTAAAGTCCAAGGGAAATATGGGTTTCTATATGACATTATTGTCTATTAGATTGCAGCCCTTTGGTCAGATCTTTTCAACTCTTAACTTTTAAATTTGTGCTTAGGATTAGTCTCTTCATATCCTCCCCCATTTATTTAAGTTCAAATCTCTACCTCCTTTTAACAATCTTCTTTGATTGTGTTCGTTTTCTAAACTTAGACCATTTTACAAATTAGAAACTTTGGCCTTATGCCATTGCATTTTAAAACTCTTTTCTTAATCAAACTTGTAAATGAACTTAACTATACTTGACTTAAAATTTAAAAAGCCAAAAAGAACTAACACTCATTCAAACCATTTTTAGGCCTCTTGGGCCTTTGTCAAGCTTAAATGTTTGTTAAAAGCAATGCACGCATTTTGAAATTGTTACCACGAACTACGAGGTTTTGATCCCTCATTTTATGTTGGTACGTAGGCACAAGTCCGAAGGTCTTGTCAAACACAAAAATATAATTAATTAATTATTTTCTCATCCATCTACTCCATTTATTGCAAACATCATTTTGTACAAAAATACATACGCACACAAAAAAGGGCTTCTTAGGAGTACCTAGGACACTTTGGGTGCTAACACCTTCCCTCTATGTAACCAACCGTCTTACCTGTAATCTCTGGCATTTTATTAGTTTTGATTTGAAAACTTCTTATCTTTGAGTTTTGTTCGTACTTTTCCCTTTTCCTTTGGAAATAATAAAAGCACGGTGGCGACTCTGGTTTAATTGACGTCTAGCTTATCTATAGCTTGACGGTCATGAATTTACCGCTACATGAAGAACACATGGGTTGTGTCCAAGACTTGATGAATCATGGGGTCTTACAGTTTGCAAGACCCAAAGTCGTAGAAGAGATTTCCGTCATCAAGCTAATTGAGATTCTGTACCGTAAGAAGAAGTTTGAGGCTCCGATGAAGAGCATACAACCTATCAACGTTTGTGTTCCTACTTGTTTTCCGTACCAAGATTTCAAGGCGGTGCCCTGCAAATATAATGCAACTATCTATATTTGGGGAAAGAAATCCAGTATTCCAAGGCAGAAATTGTCAACATAGTAGGAATATGGGGCATGACCCACAACAGTCGTGTGTTTGCACCGAACTATACTCCCAAAGTCATCCTAGCACCAGTGGTGGTTCCTCCTCCTCCTCCTCCTCAGGAAGGGGTATCTGTGGTTGTCCCTACCATTCTAGTTGAAATGTCAGAAGGTACTTCCAGTAACACAACTAAGGTAGCCACCTCTAAGGGTAAGGAAATAGCCAAGAAACAAGAGCAACTTACTACAGAAGAAGGGCAAGAGTTCCTCAAACTGATCAAGAAGAGTGATTTTAAGATTGTTGAACAGTTGGGCCAAACTCCTTCAAAGATTTCAATTTTGTCACTGCTGCTCACCTCTGAGGCTTACTGCAAGGCTCAGATGAAAGTTCTTAACGCTACTCATGTGATGCAAGACATAACGATGGACCAATTTGATGATGTAGTGGATAGCATCACTACAAGTTGGTACTTGGATTTCACCAAAGAAGAATTGACAATTGAGGGTCACAATCACAATAATGCTTTGCACATTTTTGTTACATGTTCAGACACTTTAGTCTCTAGGGTTCTGGTTGATACATGTTCTTCACTCAATGTGTTGCCGAAGAGCACATTGAGTTAATTGCAATTTGAAGGACCAGAGATGTGGGCTAGTGCACTAATTATCCGAGATTTTGATGGATCAAGGAGGGAGGTCATTGGAGAGGTGGATTTGCCAATCTGTATGGGTACTCACTAGTTTACCATTACTTTTCAAGTGATGAACATTCAACCCGTTTACAACTGCATGTTAGGGAGGTCGTGGATTCACGTTGCTGGTGCAGTAATATCCATTTTGCATAAGAAACTAAAGTTCATGGTTGGAGACAGAGGAAGGGATAACTGAGGTCCCTTTCCACTATTTGGATTTCGAGGATGTTATCCCTGCGTTTGTCAATCAGTGTCAGTCAACAGCTGTAGTGTTATCTTCAGCAGAAAGTGCTTGGAAGACTGTTGAAAATGGGCCTCTCTCCCGTTGGGGCCATATTGTGAAAGTAGCAAAGAAACATGACCTCTTTGGTCTTGGTCATCATCCCGCTTCCCGAAATCTGAATGCAAGAAGTTTAATCCCATTCGGTTCACCAGCGCAGGCTACCAGTATGATCTTTCCATAACAATGGTGGATAGGGCAAGCTCCAGCAAGCCAACAGTCTTCGATTTCGTCCGTAATTGTCCTCCTAGATTCAAGCTATACAATTGGATCTCTATTGTAGTCCCTGTGGTCTTTTTAGAAGAGATGTAATGCATTTTGTTTTTCTTATCCCTTGCCCTCGCCTGAGGCATGTGGGTAGTTTGTAAGGACTTTCCATTGTTTTAAACGCATTATGAAATCAATGAAAGACAAATTTTATATTCAAAATCAAGACTCCTTTTATTTATGTTATTATTTACTTTTTCACTAAAATGAAAATGGTAAAAGTTTCTTTTTCTCTTTTAAACATTTTCAAAAGCTCATTCTAAAAATAAGCTCATACGCGTGCTGAGTGAATAACTCCATTGAAAACAACTTAGCTAGAGTTCGCTGTAAATATGGGTTTCCGATTAACCAAGCCGAAGACGTTGGTGAGGAAGACTATGAAGTACTGGCTGAAATTGCAAGGATTCTTGAACATGAAGAGAAAGAGATCCAGCCACACCAAGAGCCGATAGAAGTGATCAATTTGGGTTCTGATGAGGTCAGAAGAGAAATCAAGATTGGGGCATCCCTCGCCGAGTATGTACATAATATGTTGGTCAACCTACTTCGTGAGTATGTTGATGTCTTCGCCTGGTCTTATCAATATATTCCTGGCTTGGATACCAATATTGTTGAATATCGCCTACCGCTCAAGCCCGAATGTCCTCCGATAAAATAGAAGCTTCACAGTACCGAACCCGACATGGGACTGAAAATTCGAGAAGACGTATAAAGCAGTTTGATATTGGTTTCTTAACTATTTTTGAATATCCTCAATGGGTTGCTAATATTGTTCCAATTCTGAAGAGAGAGGGGAAGGTCAAAATTTGTGTAGATTACCGAGATCTTAACAAAGTGAGTATGAAGGATGACTTTCCTTTGCCTCATATTGATGTTCTGGTAGATAACAATGCTCAACACTCATTCTTTTCCTTCATGGATGGGTTCTAAGGGTATAATAAATTAAGATGGCTCCAAATGACATGGAGAAGACAACTTTCTTCACACCTGGGGAACATACTGCTACAAAGTCATGACCTTTGGTTTGGAGAGTACAGGGGCAACATATCAGTGTGCTATGATGATTCTCTTTCACGACATGATCTACAAAGAGATTTAAGTGTATATAGACGACATGATTTCCAAATCCAAGACTGAAGATGATGACTTGGACCATTTGAGAAATATATTTTCCAGACTCCGAAATTCAAGTTGACGTTGAATCCTTCAAAGTGAACTTTTGGGGTCCGACCAGGCAAGTTGCTAGGGTTCATTGTGAGTTAGAGAGGTATTGAGGTTGATCTTGATAAAGGCAGAGCCATTCAAGACATGCCAACTCCCAAAATAGAAAAAGAAGTCTGAGGTTTCCTTGGATGACTTAACTACATTTCAAGGTTCATCTCTCATTTAACGGCTACCTGTGAGTCGAATTTCAAATTGTTAAGAAAGAATCAAGCGATCATATGGAACAATGATTGTCAAGAGGAATTTGAAAAAAATAAAAAAGTAATTGCAAGAACCACTGATCTTGAAACCACCTATTCCTGGTGGGCCACTAATCATGTATCTTACCGTGTTGGATGAATCAATGGGTTGTGTATTGGGTCAATATGATGACACGGGCCGAAAAAAGCATGAAATTTATTAATTAAGTAAGAAGTTCACCAATTGTGAGACCATATACTCACTATTGGAAAAGACATGTTGTGCTTTAACTTGGGCAGCTCGACGCCTAGGATAATATATGATTTTCCATACAAGTTTTTTGATATCCAAAATGGATCCAATAAAGTACATTTCTAAAAAGTTCGTTGTTAGTGTAAGAATTACCCGATGGCAAATGTTGTTAACCGAGTACGACATCCAATATATAACACAAAAGGCTATAAAGGGGAGCGTCTTGTCTGACCACCTTGCCCACCAACTCATGGAGTGCTATCAACCGATGCAATTTGACTTTCTTGTGGAAGACATCATATCCATTCAAAATTACTATATCCCAGGCCCTGACAAAAAACCCGAAACAGGAGCGCGATGGACACTCGTGTTCAACGGTTCCTCTAATGCAAAGGGACGTGGGATAGGGGAAATCATCACATCTTCGACTAGTTTTCACATTCTGTTTACCGCTAGATTATGCTTTGACTGCACCAATAACATGGCAAAATATGAGGCATGCATCTACGATATTGAAGCAACTATCAACTTGAGAATCAAGATTCTGGAAGTATATAGAGACTCTGCTTTAGTGATCATTCAAGTTTGAGGAGACTGGGAAACTCAGGGTAAGAAGTTGATTCCATACAAAGAACATGTGTGGAAGCTGATTCCCTATTTTGATGAAATCACTTTTCATTACATCCTAGGGGAAGAGAAGCAGTTAGCTGATGATCTGGAAACTCTGGCATCCATGTTTAAAGTCAAGTGGAAGAATGAAGCACCTGCCATCCTCATTGACCACCTGGATGAACCAACACATTGTCTAGCAATGGAGGCTGAATCTGACTATAAGCCTTGGTTCTATGACATTAAGAGATATCTAGATAAACAAGAGTATCCTGAGAAAGCATCTATCACTAATATGAAAACTTTGAGAATATTTTCTACCAAGTTCTTTCTGAATGGGGATGTGTTGTACAAGAGGAATTATGATTTCATGTTGCTCAGGTGTCTGGATAGACATGAAGCAAACACAATCATAAGGTCCATCCATGAAGTTTATGAAGGTGTACATGCAAAGGGGCCCACCATGGCCAAGAAAATCCTTCAGGATGGTTATTATTGGACAACCATGGAGGTCAATAGTTACAACTGAATCAATAGATGTCACAAATGTCAGATATTTGGTGACAATATCCATGTTCCTCCAACTCCATTGAAGATACTGAATTCTCCTTGGCCCTTATCCATGTGGGGTCTTGACATGATTGTCATGATTGAACCGGAAGCTTCTAATAGGGATCATTCCATCCTTGTTGCCATTGACTACTTCACGAAGTGGGTTGAAGCTACTTCCTATGCGAGTGTTACAAGACAAGTGGTTACCTGATTCATAAAGAAATATGTCACTACAGGGTTCCTAGCAAGATTATTACTAACAATGTCAGTAACCTCAACAACAAAATGATGAGTGAGTTGTGCCAAGAACTCAAGATCGAGCATCACAACTTTTCACCATACCCTACCAAGATAAATGGTGTCGCCAAAGCAACTAATAAGAATATCAAGAGAATTATACAGAAGATGGTCAAGACATATAAGGACTAGCATGAGATTCTTCCTTTTTCTTTGCATGGCTATAGAACCTTAGTGCACACTTCTACTAGGGAATCTCCCTATTCGCTTGTATATGAAATGAAGGCAGTTTTCCCTATTAAAGTTGAAATCCCCTCTCTAAGAGTCATCATGGAAGTATATCTTAATGAAGTGGAATGGGTGCAATCCAGATATGATCACCTGAATCTTATTGAAGAAAAGCATTAAACGGTCGTCTACCATGGTTAGCTATACTAAAGGCGCCTCAAGAGAGATTTTGATAAGAAGGTTCTCCCTCACATGTTCCAAGCAGGTGAACTTATGCTCAAGTGATACTCTCCTATTCACACGGATCCTCGAGGAAAGTGGACTCCCAACTATGAAGGACCATCCATTATCAAAAAGTCCTTCTCATGAGAGGCTCTCATTCTCACCATAATGGATGATGATGACTTGCCAATTCCGATGAAATCAGATACAGTAAAAAAATATTATGCCTAGAAAAATGATGAATACAAAGATCGCTAGATTGGCATCTGCTCATTTCCAGTCTAGGCAAAAATGGTTATCCAGATGGACTCCAAAAAAAAAAGAAATGTCCATGCAAAAGTTAGGGATAAAAAAAATACAAGCCCGCTAAGTTGAAATCCAAAAAGGGCGACTTAGGCAAAAATGGGTATCCCGGTGGACAAAAAAATAAAGATTCCATGAAAAATTTAGGGATGAAGGTATTTGATTGTATCTTTTGAGCCTATCTTATCATCATCTTGATCTCAGACGTTATCTGATCAGTCCAATCATCGTGAATAGAAGCAAAGTGTCGGAGCCCAGTGCTAAAGTGAATAGAGGCCAAAGTTGTAATCAGTGGAAAACCAAACAAGTTTCCCATTGATATTTACTTTGTTTTTCAATTTTCACAAATTCCTCTTTGAGGACTTTTGCATCCTGGTACACATCTCATATGTACAAAATTTTACAATCAATAAATTTCAGTCGTTATTCAGTAACTTCTTTTTATTTTTCCGCATTTTGTTTGCAAAATAACTGCCAATCTTAATTGTATAATATTATAAAACATTGAGAATAATAAACGCTAAATCAAAAGAAACACTTTATGTATTTGTAGCAATAAATTCATGACCATTAAGCTATGGATAAACTTAACGTCAATAAAACCAGAGTCGCCACCACGCTTTTATTGTTTCCAAGGGAAAAGGGAAAAGTACGAACAAAACCCAAAGATAAGAAGTTTTCAAATCAAAACTTATAAAATGCCAGAGATTACAGGTAAGGGGGTTGGTTACACAGAGGGAAGGTGTTAGCACCCAAAGTGTCTTAGGTACTCCTTGGGAGTCCTTTTTTGTGTGTACATGTGTTTTGGTATGAAAGGATGTTTGCAATAAATAGAGTGTGAGGATGAGAAAAGAATTCATTAATTATATTTTTGTGTTTGACAATACCTTCAGACTTGTGCCTACGTACCAACATAAAAATGAGGGATCAAAACCTCGTAGTTCGTGGTAACAATTTCAAAGTGAGTGAGTTGCTTTTAACAATTTTTTAAGTTTCAAAGAAGCACCAAAGGCCTAAAAGAGTTTGAATGGGTGTTAGTGCTTTTTGTCTTTTTAAATTTTAAGTCAATATGGTTAGATTCATATACAAATTTGATTAAGGCCAAAGTTTTTAATTTGCAATAAAGAGCCTAAGTTTAGAAATCACAAGCAAAGAAGATTTTAAAAGGAGGGAGAGATTTGAAATTCAAAAAGTGGAAGGAGATGAAGAGACTAATCCTATCAAAAATTTAAAAGTTAAGAGTTGAAAAGATTTGACCAATGGGATGCAATCCAATAGACAAGAATGTCATATAGAAATCCAATTTTCCCTTGGACTTTAGAATCAAGCAATAACAATATACACATAGCAAGATGAAGAGCAAGGCATCAAATAAAGATAGCCACATCCAAGCAAGAAACTCCATAGTCTTCTTCATAATCTCACATGCATCAGATGACACACTCCTTGAATGGCTCAAAATAAGGCATTAGACACAGGTTCAAAGTAACATTTGCATCAAGACCATGTAGCAGATGAACTCAAGTGGATCCCAATACTTGCACCAGATGAAAGTTCAATTCACAATGACTTAGCTTCAGAAAAGTTGGCATTAGCCAAGTCCTTTTGCATAGGGAATGTTGCTTAATTCTAAGTCCAAGTCTCAGATCAAATTTGGCCTCAATTTTGTCTAACTCCAAGTATATAGAAAGATACAGGGAGTTGAAATTTGAGGATCATGATCTGAGTTGCTTCGATTTGACCTCTAAGCAACTCAATCCTGTTGCCTATATTGGTAGGACTTCAGACAACCAAAAATTAACAAGAATAATGGAGAATTGAGTGAGAATCGAAGAGATGAAAAATTCTGAAAATCACCTTTAATGTAGCTTCAGATTGGCACGATCTTGCTCTCAATTATGCTTGGCCTTGCTTTAGATGCCTAATGGAGTGGAAATGGATTAAAGAGAAGGAAGGACTCTTGGAGTTTCAATCTCAAAAACAGTGAGATATTCAAACTCAATTTTCAAAGAAAATCTTCAAGCTTATCCTTTAAATGTGAGGGTTTAGGTTTGCTGATTCAAAACTTGCGTGCCAGGGTCCTTAATTCTGAGCAAGAGGACTTCTATTTATAACCAAGAAGATTGATAATTGCACAGTTCAATTTTTGGCCAAAGATGGAAATCTCACTTGCATGCTTGCATGGACGTGTGATAGGCCCATAAAAGGATGCACTTAGGTCCAAAATTATGTGTAAGCAATGCTCAAATCATGTGGAAGGGCCATGCAATCGTGTATAAAAAGTGGAACTTCAAATCTTCCAAATGGTCCTTCAACTTCAATCCATGCGCAAGTCATTCATACTTTGTCCAAATGAGATGAATTTGGACTTTTTGGAAAGGTTAGATTAAGAGGAAAAACTTTAATGTTGAACAATTGTTCATTTGAAGCTTGGATCATGATGAGTTTTGAGGTGGAAGTTTGGAAAATCAAACATATCAAGAAAAATTCTAAGTATCAAGCCACATGTTCACTTCTTCCACCTTGAGTAACTTTTTCTATGGGCTTCAAATGAAAAACTTTCCTTCAAAAAAGTTGTAGCTCTCTCAAATTACTTCAAATTGGTCACAAATTTGACCCCATTTGGATTTAGCGTGTAGGAGTTATGCATTTTAGAAGTTGAGGAAAATCACTTGTTCTATGGTATTGGCCCAAAATGACCTATAATGTTTCCCTTTATCACATGTATTTTAAAGTTGAATTTTCACTTCCTCCAAACATCAAAGTTTAAGTAGAGATCTTGAATTTTTTCATGCAACTTGAATGGATTTCATCTCATAAACATTGAGAAAGTTATGGTATTGGGAAGTTGACCTCCAAATTAGGGTTTAGACAAAATGAGCTATAATCTTTCACCCCAGTTTTGACCAGTTGACTTTTTCTGGTCAACCACCATGAACCATCTTGCTATCTTGACATTCTATTGATTTTTGGGACTCATGGAGGATAATATATGCATAAGATGATGAAATGTGAAGTATCCCTTGAAATTGTTGATCAATTGCTAAAGAAACTTGTTGAAGAAGTCACATAAGATACCCAGATGAATTAGGGTTTCCAAGGCAAACCAACTCCAAACTCTTGATGATTTCTTGATCAAAATAACATGTGAAGATCATGGGGATACATATATGATACTTATAGCCATAGTAAACCATTTATTGATTGAGATCCTTGCAATGAGGGTCTTAAACCCTATATATGAGCTTGATAGATCAAAGGTGAGCATGTGCACTACCTACAAAAAGAGTTACACTATACAATGACATATTTTTGGCATTTTTGTTAGTAAACAAAGAAAAAATGAAGTACGATACAATCAAATGTGCTTGGTGATCTCTCCCAATGCAAACCCAATGAATGAGGGGTAAGGAGGATGCCAAGGTGTGATCCCAATGTTAATGCATATGATGAGAATAATATGAGGGATATTAGGGTCAAAATTGGGGTCTTACAGTTGCCCCTATTTAAGGACATTCTAGCTGAGGAGACGAAGGTTAAAATCTTCACATCAACTCAGTAGAATGGACTTAAATAACAAAAAATAGAAACAAATCTTGGTCCCTAAGAGACCTCATGATGCATACGATTGAATGTTAAATTAATCTATGTGGGGAAATGTTGCCACAAAGGAAAATAATCCGGAGAGACCGAAAGTCTGTAGGAGTATAACGCATTCCATAAGGAAAACTCACTAGGTAGATAGAGACTATAGGGGGGAAAAGGTTATGCATATGCCATGCTACGACTTTAAAATTGTTGGGGGGCACGAGGGATTCCACGAAAATAAATCTATGGAAAGACTCAGTCGGGGATAAAAGGAACATCTGCAGGGGAAACGGGTAGATCAGAACAAAGACGAAATACTCGACCCAAGCCAGGAAAATGGCGATTTCACTGAGGAAATGCGCACTCAAACTCAACCGGGGAAGAAATGATCTTCTACACAGGAGCAACAAAAGTATATTATCCACTACCAGTTACTGGGTAAGGAGATAACATACTCTGTCAAAGAGGACATCCGTTACCGGTTAGGGTAAACATGTCAAGGATGAATCGCTGGGGGCAACCCAGAGATGTATTCATTACCAGTTACTGGGTAAGAGCAACTTGCTGGGGAATAGCAAAATAGGGTTTACAACTACCGGTTACCGGGAAGAAGACCGCAAAGAAAGAGAATATCCGTCACTGATTAAAGTGAACATATAAAGGATAAACTCAAAGGGGAAGAATATTTGTCATCGGTTAAGATGAACATATCAAGGATAGACTCACCTGTGGACATTAGGAAGGATATCCGTCATCGGTTAAGATGAACATATCAAAGATAAACTGCCTGAAAAAAGTACGAATTATATCTATCAGATACTGGATAGAATACCGAAAAGAGAATATCTGTCACCGGTTAGGATGAACATATCAAGGATAAACTCCGAGCGGAAGCAGGATTTACAACTACCCGTTACTGGGAAGAAGACCACAACGAAGAGGAAATCCGTCATCGGTTAGAATGAACATATCAAGATTTAACTCTTTGGGGAAAGGAAATAGGGATTACAACTACCTTTTTACTTGGTAGAATACCAAAAAGAGAATATCCGTCATCGGTTAGGATGAACATATCAAGGATAGACTCAACTGCGGGGGAAGAAAATATCCGTCATTGGTTAGGATGAACAAAGGATAAACTTCCTGGGAAACGTGAAACGAATCCGTTGGAGAGAAAAGGGTTACTTTTGCCGGGTATTGGGCAAAAGTGAAATACTTGCAAATTGAGAAGAATATTACCAGTTACTGGGTAATAGACTCTCAGGGAACCAAAAGCATCTATCTAGGTAAGATCTAGAAAGAAACGGTCAATCGAAGACTCAACCCAATGAGGATATAACTCAGGGGGAGTGATTCCATCCAAATAGTCAACCGGGAAGGAACTTGAAATAATGATAATCCACTAGGAAGTAACTCAGTGGGGAATGATAAAGGTTAAATTCATTTTGCTTAAGGGGTTGACACTCTACAATTGAAAGAGGGCAGACATACCAAATCTACGTGAGGGTAAAGGATACCACTATAGCAGAGGATCAGAGAAACAATGGATCACAAAGTGCATGCAAATAATGAAATCTCTAAATGTATATGTATATGTATAAATGATGATTATGCTGATAAAACGATCACAAATGATACAAATATCACTGGTCTGAATCATAGATACAATTCTCAGACAATCCCCTCAGGAGGGAAGCATCTGCTGGAGAGAATCATCCACCTCAAAGGCTCAAATCTGGCTGGGGAGAAGGAAAAGGTTTGCCGAAAACCTGCACTATCAACTCCGCGGGGAATTTTAGGTCAACACCATATCAAATGGGAGACAACCTTGCAGAGGATTGAAAATACTGCTTAAGAGTCGGGGCTAACAGAGGTTAGGGATAACTCTGATGGCGACTTACGGGGGAACAAAATTTGCTGAATCTATGCAACCTGCTGCAATAACGCGCCTACAACTCGAGGGAGGAAATTACGAACTCACTTGGGGAAACCAACAACTTGGCTGGAGATGCTGAAAAGATACAGAGAATAAACAGATATTGCACCAGCTGCTTGGGGAAAAATCGATAATGCTTTGCATGTAGGGCTTACCGTTTTTCAAACCGCTGTTGACATTCCTTTAATTGCTTTAAAGTAATTACTATTATTATTTAAGAAAACATGCTTTTATTTTAAAACTTTAATTTCAAAATGATCACAATAAAATTTAATTCTATTTAGCTGAATAGATAAGAGTATAAACAATTGGATAAAAAGCTCAACTTTCTTTAATGGAATGGTAGTTTGTAAATGACAAGACTCCATAGATCTGTACAAAAGTTGAAAAATGGTATTTTACATGGAAAAGGGCTACATTGAATACAATGATCACTAATCCTTCTACCAATTTTGATATCCAATGTGCTCTTGGCTTTGGCTGAATATGAATTAGAACCAAACATTATGTTCAAGAAAGTCTTCAAGACTGAAGATCAACCAACTTGTAGTTACTTGCCGTAATCCCTAATTTTTGCATAAATTGCCCAAGGGTGGGGTACTCAATTTATCGGGATAATTTTTCAGTTTTTATGTCTCTAATTTTTGCCTGGATCGCCCTTTTAGGGTTTGAATCCATCGAGATACTCATTTTTGCCTAACTCGCCCTTTCGGGTTTTCAACTTAGCGAGCTGTTCTTTTCTTTTTTAGGCGAAGTATTTCTTGACTGCATCGCCATTCACAGGACGTATGAAATCTTCACCATCCATAGTTGTAAGAATCAAAGCGTCGCCTGAAAAGGCTCTCTTTACAACGTATGGGCCTTTATAATTTGGAGTCCATTTTCCCCTAGAATCTGGTTTGAAGGATAAAATTTTCTTGAGTACAAGGTCACCTTCTTTGAACACATGAGGCCTGACCTTCTTATCAAAATCTTTCTTCATCCTCTGCTGATATAACTGACCATGACATATGGCAGTTAATCTCTTCTCTTCAATTAAATTTAGTTGATCAAACCTGGTCTGACACCATTCAGCTTCTGTCAACTTGGCTTCCATCAAAACACACAATGATGGGATCTCGACCTCTACCGGGAGCACAACTTCCAAACCATAAACAAGTGAGAAAGGGGTTGCCCCTGTTGAAGTGTGGATGGGTGTACGATACCCGTGCAAAGCAAATGGGAGCATCTCATGCCAATTCTTATACGTTACAACCATTTTCTGAATGATCTTCTTGATGTTCTTATTCGCAGCTTCAACAACCCCATTCATCTTAGGTCTGTAAGGAGAAGAATTATGGTGTGCAATCTAGAAGTCTTTGCAAATAGCTTTCACCATATTATTATTCAAGTTCAAACCATTATCAGTAACGATCTTACTTGGCACACCATATCGACATATAATCTGATTCTTGATAAACCTTACAACAACTTGCTTGGTCACATTCTCATATGATGTCGCTTCTACCCACCTCGTGAAGTAGTCAATAGCTACCAAAATGAAACGATGTTTGTTCGAAGGTTTGGGCTCAATCATGCCAATCATATCAATTCCCCACATGGAGAATGGCCATGGAGAGGAAATTACATTCAACAGTGTCGGAGGAACATGAATCTTATCTGCATATATTTGACATTTGTGGCAATTCTTCACAAACTTGCAACAATCAGATTCCATTGTTAGCCAATAGTAACCTGCTCGCAACATCTTCTTAGCCATAGCATGTCCATTGGAGTGAGTACCAAAGGAACCTTCATGGACTTTATTCATCAACAGGCCTGCTTCGTGTCTATCCACGCATCTGAGCAAAACCATATCAAAATTTCTCTTATAAATCACATCAACATTCAAGTAGAAGTTGCCAGCTAATCTCCTCAAAGTCTTCTTATCTTTCAAAGAGGCCCCAGGAGGCTAAATCTTACTTTGGAGAAAACATTTAATATCAAAATACCACGGCTTCTCCTTTTTGACTTCTTCAACAAAAAACACATGAGCTATCCTATCAAGATGCATCACAGTCAGATTAGGAACTTCATTCTAATACTTCACCATGATCATTGAAGCCAACGTTGCAAGAGCATCTTCCATCCGGTTTTCATCTCGAGGGATATGATGAAACTCAACCTTTGTAAAGAAAGTTGAAATCCTCCATGCATAATCTCTATATGGTATCAAACCGGGTTGATTCGTCTCCCATTCACCTTTGATCTGATTCACGACCAAAGCTGAATCTCCATAGACGTCTAAATACTTGATTCTGAGATCAATGGCATATTCAAGCCCCATAATGCAAGCTTCATACTCAGCCTTATTATTTGTACACTTGAAAGTCAACCTAGCTGTAAACAGAAAATGAGTGCCTTGAGGAGTAATAATCACTGCCCCAATGCCATTACCATACTGATTAACAACTCCATTAAATACCATGCCCCAACAGAAACCAGGTTCTGGCCCTTCTTCAAGCAATGGTTCATCACAATCTTTCATCTTCAAGTACATGATTTCTTCGTCAGGAAAATCATACTGCACTGACTGGTAATCTTCAATTGGTTGGTGAGCCAAATGGTTAGCCAAAACACTACCTTTGATCTCTTTTTAAGATCGATATTCAATATCATACTCTGATAACAACATCTTCCAACGGGCGGTCCTCCCAGTTAAAGCAGGCTTTTCAAAAATCTACTTGATTGAATCCATTTTGGATATCAACCAAGTGGTATGATTCAACATATACTGACGCAGACGCTTAGCAGCCCAAGCCAATACGCAATAAGTCTCTCTAGCATAGATACCGATTCTCACAATCGGTGAATTTCTTACTGAGGTAGTAAATAGAATATTCTTTATTTATAGTCTCGTCTTGCTGACCAAGAACACATCCCATATTCTCTTCAAGTACAGTCAAATACATGATCAAAGGTCTTCCTTCAACAGGCAGAGACAGAATCGGAGGCATAAGTAGATATTCTTCGATACTGTCAAAAGCTTTCTAGCAATCTTCCGTCCAATTATAAGACCGATCTTTCCGAAGAAGCTTGAATATAGACGCACATGTGACAGTCATGTATGAAATGAATCTTGAGATATAATTCAAGCGGCCGAGAAAACATCTGACTTTCTTCTCAGTTTTAGGTGTAGACATCTCTTGTATTGCTATTGGCAGGATCAACTTCAATATCCTTCTCACTGACAATAAATCCCAACAACTTACCAAAACGAACACCAAAAGTCCACTTATTGGGATTCAAGCGGAGTTTGTACTTCCTCAAACGCTGGAATAACTTCAACAAATGCTTAACATGTTCTTCTTCATCACTGGATTTTGCAATCATATCATCAACATAGACTTCGATCTCTTTGTGCATCATATCATGAAAAAGAGTGGTCATTGCTCTCTGGTAAGTTGCACAAGCATTCTTTAAACCGAAAGGCATCACTCTATAACAGAATGTTCCCCAGGGTGTAATGAATGTGGTCTTCTCCATATCCTCAGGTGTCATTTTAATCTGATTATAACCAGAAAATTTGTCCATAAACGATAAGACTTTGAATTTTGTTGTATTGTCTACCAACATATCAATGTGCGGCAGAGGGAAATCATCTTTCAGACTAGCTTTGTTCAAATCTCTATAATCAACACACATACGTACTTTTCCATCCTTCTTAGGAACATGCACAATATTGGCCGCCCACTGCGGATACTTAGCATAACAAGGAAACTTACATCAATCTACTTTTGTACTTCTTCTTTGATCTTCACTTCCATATAAGGATGAGACCTCCTCAACTTCTGCTTGACTGGCGGCCATTCTGGCTTCAACTCCAATCTATGCTCCACAATCTCAGAATCCAAACCATGCATGTCTTGATAGGACCAAGAAAATATATCTGAATACTCTTGAAGAAGATCAACCAACCCCTTCTTAACCTATGGACACAGTCGAGACCCAATCTTAACTTCCTTCACATCATCTTCGGACCCCAAGTTGACTAACTCAATCTGCTTTTCAAATGGATGAATGGCTTCTTCTTCGTGTTCAAGTAGACGAGACGATTGATGAGACACTTCTTCATCATTTTTCTCCTCATCCTCAAACACATGGAATCCAAAGTCTGGAAAAGGAGTAGGATCATTGTATTAAATGGGTTTAGAGAAGTGAATTGTGACCAAATATTATGTTTTTTGCGATTACCATTTTTCAGAAAAGCAAAAAAAGTAAAAATAAATCATCATAGATATGGATGAATAGAATTTCATTTTATGAATGATCAATTTGAAAGATGCCAAACAATGCTCACTTCTCCCTTAGGCATAGGAGAAGGTTTTTAAAAAATAATAAAGCAATTACTTAGAGCGATGAACAATAACAGGAACGCCGACAACGATCCACTTGTTGCAAGCTTTTCCATACATCACAAAATTGGTGTAGTCTTCATCTTCATCATCCTCAACCACTGCAGCTGAGTGTTGTTCATTACCATGAATGAACCCTCCGCTACGGAAACTGGGTTGCACATCTTCAATAAACGACCCTTGCTGAAAACCCAAACCAGCACGATTCTTGTTCTCGGCGACCTCTACCATCCGACCCCACTGATCAGAATTACCATCTTCAACAACTTTCTGCGCGTCTTTAAAAGAGGACATAGGTGCCCCAACTCTCTTTTCTTCAGCAATAGATAGAGCTTGGAACAGAGTTCCAATCTCATCCTTAGCTTTAACATATGAGAAAGACGACAGATGGCTCACCAAAAGAGCCTTCTCTCCACCCACAATGACGAGCTTACCATTCTTCACAAATTTCAATTTCTGATGCAGAGTTGACGTAACAGCTCTCGTTTCATGTATATATGGCCTTTCTAACAAGAAGCTATAGGCCGGGTGGATATCGAATACCTAGAAAGTAATTTGGAAATCACTCGGACTTATCTTCATTGGAAGGTCCACCTCACCAATAACAGTCTTGCGAGAACCATCAAAAGCTTTGACGATCACGCCACTGTATCTCATCGGAGCTCCTTGATACGAAAATCTTGACAGAGTTGACTTTGGGAGCACATTCAATGAAGAACCGGTATCAACCAACACATTTGATAATGCATCCTCCTTACAATTCATCGATATATGCACTGCCAGATTGTGATTTCTGCCTTCCTTAGGAAGTTCTTCGTCACCAAAGCTCATTTTGTTGCAGGAAGTGATATTAGCCACAATATGGTCAAACTGATCTACTATCACATCATGTTCCACATAAGCTTGCTCCAATACTTTTGCAATGCTTCTTTGTGCGCTTTAGAATTCATGAGCAGAGACAACACTGAAATCTTGGAAGGAGGTTGGAGCAGCTGATCCACCATATTGAATTCACTCTTCTTAATCAAACGAAGCACCTCATCATCATCATTAGGCTTCAAACTACCGAATTCACCATACTGACACTTTGGAGAACTAACCTGATCTACTACATGGACTTCCACCTTCTTACCAACATCCTCTACATCCTTTGGGAAAACAGGACCAAAAACACGGGTCACCTTTGCTATATCAACAATGTTCACAACAGAATTAGTCGTAGGCAATGTAACCTCTTGACCATTCTCTACCATTGTCGCATTATACTGATACGGAATAGCTCTATCGGATGCATATGGGACTGGGCCCGCTAATCGTATTACCAACGGTGATCCCGATCTATTGTTGCTGTTACTACTGCTGCTATCAGACCGAATTACCGCCCGCTCAAGGGTCTTGAACACTAGCACTATTACATTGACATCATCTATATCCCTTGACTGTTGAATCTAGATTACATTCTCATCCATCAACTTCTGGATATCTCTCTTAACAATCGAATACCCACGGGGGTTCACACCGCTGTTTGTACAACCGGCATGGTCATGCTCACAATCATTGATGGTGCATAAGGTCTTATGCATCTCAACCAAAGATCGACGAATACGTCGCACATCAAATACTCGGAAACTTCTTGGACAACCATCTATCATATTAACAGAGGAATTACCATGAGCAGGCAATGGGTTTGCTTTCACATTCGGTGCACGGTCCTTAAAGGACACCATCCCACTCTTCACTAGCTTTTGGACCTCATATTTCAAAGGGTAGCAGTTCTCAATATCATGGCCAGGAGCCCCTTGGTGAAAGGAACAATGGAGTTTTGGCTTATATCACCATGGAAGTGGTTCTGGAATTTGCAGTGGATTTCTCGGATGAAGAAGGTTCTTGAGAACCAAAGATGGGTACAATTCAACATAGGACATAGGAATGGGGTCGAAGAGAGATATTCTTCCTCTCAAAATTATGTTGTTGATTATTATTGTTGGTGTTGTTGTTGTTGTAGTTGTTTGTTCTTTGTTGTGGCTGTTGTTGACGTTGTTGTTGAACTGACATTGATTGATTGTTGGAAAACACTAGAATAATAGATGATACTTGATGATGATGTTGGCGTGGTTGTAGACTTCTTCTGACATGAGACCTCATCTGCCTCCCGACTGACACTGCATTGGTCCCGTCTTCCTTCTTCCTGGCGAAACTGTTACCATACTTATTTCTTGAAGATACCTCTTCCTTGGATAACCGTCCCTCACAGACACCTTCTTCTAATCTCATCCCCATATTTACCATTTGGGTAAAGTCAGTGGGGGCACTAGCAATCAATCGCTCATAGTAAAACGAGCTCAGGGTCTTGAGGAAAATCTTGCTCATCTCCTTTTCTTCCAATGGAGGGTTAATCTGAGCAGCAAGCTCCCTCCGTCTTTGGGCGTACTCTTTGAATGTCTCTTTGTCCTTCTGAGACATCGATCTCAACTGGTCCCTATCTGGCGTCATATCCACATTGTATTTGTACTGCTTCACAAAAGCCTCACCCAAATCATTGAACGTACGAACACTCTCACTATCCAGACCCATGTACCACCTTAGAGCGGCACCAGTTAGTCTATCTTGAAAGTAATGAATCAGTAATTGATCATTATCAGTTTGTGTCAACATTTTCCTGGCATACATGACAAGATGGACAAGTGTTTCCCTTATACTTTTCAAAGTCAGGGACTTTAAACTTCATCGGGATTTTGATGTTGGGCACTGTAAGACCCCAATTTTGACCCTAAGATCCCTCATGCTATTCTCATCATATGCATCAACATTGGGATCACACCTTGGTATCCTCCTCACCCCCCATTCATTGGGTTTGCATTGGGAGAGATCACCAAGCATTATGTGATTGTATCATACTTTGTTTTTTTATCATTTACTAACCAAAATACCAAAAATATGTCATTATATAGTTTAACTCTTTTGTAGGTAGTGCACATGCTCAGCTATGCTCTATCAAGTTCATATCTAGGGTTTAAAACCCTCATTACAAGGAGCTCAATCAAGAAGTGGTTTACTATGGATCTGAGTATCATATATGAATCCCCATGATCTTCAAATGTTGTTTTGATCAAGAAATCATCAAAATTTGGAGTTGGTTTGCCTTGGAAACCCTAATTCATTTAGGTATGTTATGTGACTTCTTCAATAAGTTTCTTCACCAATTGGTCAAATATTTCAAGGGATACTTCAAATATCACCATCTTATGTGTATATGATCCTCCATGAGTCCCAAAATTCAAGAGAATATCAATCTATCAAGTTGGTTCATGGTGGTTGACCAGAGGAATTCAACTGGTCAAAACTGGGGTTCCCTAGACCCTATCTCCTACACTTTTTGTCATATGAAAATGATTCCAAGAGCAATGTTACTATAAATGACATTCCAAACAACTTTCATATTGAGTTCAAGAGCTAGTTTGGCTTGGAAAGTATTTTTTATGATGAAATATTATAGGTCATTTTGTCTAAACCCTAATTTGGAGGTCAACTTCCCAAGACCATAACTTGCTCAATTTTTATGATATGAAAGATATTCAAGTTACACAATCAAATTCAAGATGTCTACATTAACGTTTATCTTTGGAGGAAGAGCAAATTCAACTTTTAAATGCATGTGATATGAGGAGAAATTATAGGCCATTTTGGGCCAATACCATTGAACAAGTGATTTTCCTCAACTTCTAAAATGCATACCCCGTTCATTCTAAATCCAAATGAGGTCAAATTTGTGACCAATTTGAAGTAATTTGAGATATCTACAACTTTGATGAAGGAACTTTTCTCAGTTGAAGCCCATAAAAAAATTTACTCAAGGGGGAAGAAGTGAACATATGGCTTAACACACAGAAATATTTTGATATGTTTGATTTTTCAAACTTCCACGTCATAATTCATCATGATCCAAGCTTCAAATGAAAAGGTGTTCAACATAAAAGTTGTTCCTCTTGATCTAACCTTTCCAAAAAGTCCAAGTTCATCCCATTTGGACATAGTATGAGTGACTTGTGCATGGCTTAAAGTTAGATGACCATTTGGCATATTTGAACTTCCACTTTCCATACACAAATGCATGGATTGTTAACATGACTTCAGCATTACTTGCACATGATTTTGGACCTGAATGCATCATTACATGGGCCTATTACACGCCCATGCATCCATGCAAGGCATTTTTACTATTTTTGAAAGCTTGAAACAAGTGTGCAAATAACAATGCCTTGGCTATAAATAGAAGATCTTTCACTCTGAATTGAGGACCCTTGTACGCCAGCTTTGAGTCTCCAACCCTAAACCCTCGTATTCAAAGGATAATCTTGAGGATTTTCATTTAAAATCGAGTTTGAATCTCCACTGTTTTGAGATTCAAATCTCCAAGAGTCTTGCTTCTTTCTTGATCCATTTTCACTCCATAAAGCATCTAGAGCAAGGCCAAGCACAATTGAGAGCAAGATCGTGTCCATCTGAACCTGTAGTGAAGGTGAATTTCTGAATTTTTCATCTCTTCGATTCTCACTCAATTCTCCATAATTCTTGTTGATTTTTGGTTGTCTGAAGTCCTACCAATATAGGCAACAAGGTTGAGTTTCTTAGAGGTCAAATCGAAACAACTCAAATCATGATCCTCAAAATTCAACTTCCTGTATATTTCAATATACTTGGAGTTAGGTAAAATTGAGGCCAAATTCGAGCTCCTAGGAATTTTTACTTTAAATTCATGTCCTCCTTTTTCATTTTGGTGATGGTTTAGGGTGGACCAGTCCGGTGAGGTCCACCGGAGAAGAAGACCGGAGCTCTAGCTCCGGCGCTACATTGGTATGTCTCAGACCATAAGATCCATGTATTTTGTTCTAATCCTGAGGGTTGGTTTCAATTACCACTTGTGCAGTGCATTGACTCAAGTCTACCATGGAACGCACACTGGGAGCCACTTGATCTGCCACCTCAATTTATGAGGGAGATCAAGTGGTCCACGTATTTTTGCATTTTCTGATTTTTAGTTTAATTGCTTTATTTTCATTAACTCATATTAATTTTAATATTGATCCAAAACATATGAGACTTTCACCAAATAAATTCAAATAAATTCCCCTTTCATTTTCAGAATTAAAATTATTTTTTGAGTCAATATTAATATTTTTCATGATTTAATTGTTTTTGTGCGTATTTTTAATTATTTAAAAATACTTTTAAGTTTCCAAAAATATTGAAATTTTTTCTCCAAGGTCCTTTGACCTTGTTTGACCTATGATAAATCTCATTGCCATTTATTTGGTATTTTGATGAGGTTTTAGGATTTTGACCAACCATAATTTAATTTAATGCAGTTTTAATTGATTTTTAATTGTTTAATTACAAATATATTGTGTTGAGATATTTGTGTTGACTTGTTGAGTTTGACTATTGTTGTTGGACATTGGTCAAGGTTGATTTAACTTTGTTGAGTTAAAATCATTGGATTTAGGGGATTGATGAAATGTACATTTCATCTCCCAAAATGAATGAATGATTTTAATTTGATAAAAGTCCTCCTTTGACCAATTTGTGTTGATTTCATTTTCCTTCCCTCTTCATCTCAATCCCATTCTATCCCCATCCATTTCTTTGACCTATGATATCTCTATATCCTAAGGATAGTTGATTGAAAAATTAACATAAGTATGGATGAGATTAGGTCCACCCTTTTGCCATTTTCTTTTATGTATGGTATGTTTTAGGAGTATGGTTCATAATATCATATCTCCAACATGCATTAACACTAAAATTTCTATTGCCCAGCCTCAAAT
Organism: Lathyrus oleraceus; assembly: GCF_024323335.1. Lineage (NCBI taxonomy): Eukaryota > Viridiplantae > Streptophyta > Magnoliopsida > Fabales > Fabaceae > Lathyrus > Lathyrus oleraceus. Next base: position 242,785,733 of record NC_066581.1, read on the forward strand.
AGTTGTGACTTCTACATAAGTCCAATTATGATTGCTTAACATAACGCTAAATTTTGACACAAAAGGCATAGCATTCTAGTAAGTGAGATTGTAAGTCTCCCCCCTTTCATTGTGTGGAAACTTGGCCTTTTTTCCTTCCTTTGGAAGATGTCTTGGTTCAAGGATCCATGCTTGTGAATAGTGGGTTGAGTGTTCTCCAAAGAATGACTTAAACAACAAAAAGCAAAAGCAATACTAACTTCTAATCAACTAACATTTGACTAACTTTTAGTTTCAAGTCATTTACCTTTTGCACTTTAAATTCAAGTCTTTTATCATTTGCCATTATTCATACCATTTAACTTGTTTACTTTAATGTCATTTTCACTTTGCTCACTTGAGCCATATCTTGTGATTATATTGTGATTGTATATACTCGTTTGTGTATTTTGTTTGTGTTTGTAGTCTTTTAACCTTAATGTACATAATAACAACAAAAACCCTAAAAAAATGTTTGTGTGGACTGTTGGATTTGATCTGAGACATTGGACCCCTTTTTCTGAAACCAAATGCTTGTGAAGAAAACTTTCATCTAGTACAAGTATTGAGACCCCTTTTTTGAGTTCATCTGCTACATGGTCTTGATGAAGTTGTTACTTTGAACTTGTGTCTAATGCCTATATCTGAGCCATTCAAGGAGTATGTCATCTAGTGCATGGGAGATTATGAAGAATATCATGGAGTTGTTAATCTTGGATGTGGCTATCTTTATTTTATGCCTTGCTATTCACCTTGCTATTGTGTGTATTGATATTGCTTGATTCTAAAGTCCAAGGTAAATTTGGGTTTCTATATGACATTCTTGTCTATTAGATTACATCCCATTGGTCAGATCTTTTCAACTCTTAACTTTTAATTTTTTTTCTTAGGATTAGTCTTTTCATCTCTTCCCACTTCTTTAATTTCAAAATGTCTCCCCCCTTTCAAAATCTTCTTTGCTTGTGATTTCTAAACTTAGACCTTGTTGCATATTAGACACTTTGGCCTTATGGCATTGTATTTTCAAACTCTTTTCTTAATCAAATTTGTAAATGAACTTAACTATACTTGACTTAAAAATTTCAAACGACAAAAAGAACTAACACTCATTCAAACCTCTTTAGGCCTTTTTTGCCTTTGTTAAACTTAAACTTTTGTTAAAAGCAACTCATTCACTTTAAAATTTTTACCACGAACTACAAGGTTTTGATCCCTCATTTTATATTGGTACGTAGGCACAAGTCTGAAGGTCTTGTCAAACACAAAAATATAATTAATGAATTCTTTTCTCATCCTCACACTCTATTTATTGCAAACATCACTTTATACCAAAACACATGTACACACAAAAAAGGGCTCCCTAGGAGTACCTAGGACACTTTGGGTGCTAACACCTTCCCTCTGTGTAACCAACCCCCTTACTTGTAATCTCTGGCATTTTATTAGTTTTGATTTGAAAACTTCTTATCTTTGGGTTTTTTTTCATACTTTTTCCTTTTCCTTTGGAAACAATAAAAGCGCGGTGGCGACTCTACTTTAATTGACGTTAAGTTTATCCATATGTTAATGGTCATGAATTTACCGCTACATGCACCAAGCAAAGCTCCACAACACTCTTACCAAACATGTCCTTTCCTCTCAATGTTTTCAACTCCTTTCGCAGGTCAAGGAATTGGTCTTTCATCTCGTTCATCTTTTCATAAACATTCGGACCCTCAGACGACTCAGAATGGTAGATGATGTCCTTAACACGAGGCAGCGTGTGATCAACTGGAGGCGGAACAAACCTGACCGGGCTAGATGCCTGCATGGAAGAAAAACTAGGCGCAAATCCTTTAGGCACAAAGTTCGGCGGCATTCCCCACGGGAATCCGACAGGCATAGCAGGCATAAACTCAATGGTAGGCATGGTTGAAGTAATAATCTCTAAAATGACAGTCCTCTAAGGAGGAGGAGTTGCAGGTGTTGGAGACGACTGACTCTAAGTAGCTAAAACAGACTCCATCATGGCAGTCAAACGGGTGATCTCGTCCTTCAACTCTCGGTTCTCTTGTTCCAAGTGTTCCATGATTCTCGGATGGGTGGCATGAGTATTGTATCGACCAGTCAGCTTGGCTGAAGCACAGAAGAATAACCAATAAGACATATGGCGGAAGAAAAACCTGTTATGCAAATGATGCATGAAATGCAATGCTTTGATTGTTTTTATTTTAAAGGATCATACTATCTTATTTGCAAATATATAATAATAACAATTGTAACAATTTGATTGATCATAAAATCTCTTTTATTCATATAATTTGGAAGGATTACACTGAATACAATTTCAGAAACCAAAAATACAAAATAAAAGAGAAAAGGAAACTAATCATCCTAAGGATCCCCTAACAACAATATCAGATGATCTGGCTGCAGGCGCGTACTTTCTTCGGATGCGTCGAATCTCAGACTCAAAGGATGTCTTCATTTGAGCCTTCTCGAGGACAAGTTGATCAACAATCTTCTTCCAAGCACCGGAAGGCTGAGGCATACTAGAGGAAGATGGACCCTCTGGCTCTCTGTGTCTCTTCATTGCTCGGTCTTCTAGAAGCTCGATAAGTGCATCTTTGTCCTTAGACTCAAACTATAACTCCTCATGTTTTCGGCTTAAAGCATGAAACCCTTCTTCCCACATGTCCTTCTCTTGCTTCATCTTGGCGAGTGCGTCTTCCAACTCCTCTACATCTTGGTTAGGAAGAGTTAATGGCTCGACCACAACCATAGACATAGGTCTCTCAAAAGCATATGGCATCTTCAATTCCAAATCTCTCTTCTTAACCCAAGTAGTGTAAGCTTCCAAAGCTACACAATTGCATGGACCAAGCTCAGATCTTCCTTTCCTATGCACATTATGCCAAGCATGCACTATCTTCTGCTTCAAATGTTGGGGATCTTTACCCTCTTGATAGAAAAGACCTTCTAACTGAGTGTTATTAGGCTTGTCTCTCAAGGGGAACCCAAGATGACGACGAGCCAAAGCAGGATTGAAGTTGATTCCTCCTTGTGTACCTATGAGAGGAACATTAGAGAATTCACCATAACTATCAGTAATATCCAAACTACTCAATGCAGAATCATACCAAACTATATCATCATTAGTGAGAGACATAAGTCTCTAAGACCACCTTAGACATTGTTTGTTCTCCACAAAAGCAGGCGCCTGAGGCAAGTGCGAAATAAGCCACTTGTACAGAAGAGGAACACAACATACAATAGTTCCACCACCTTTAGAATTCGTTAGATGCAAAGAGAAGTATATATCACCCAACAAAGTAGGCACATGATTTCCAATCAAGAAGATTCTAATGGAATTAACATCAATAAAACCATCAATGTTAGGGAAAAAAGCCAACCCGTAGATGAGAAACACAAAGATAGCTTCAAAAGCATCCACACTACCGGCTTGAGCAAAGGCAGTAGCTTTCCCAATAAGGAACTTAAAAGTCAACCCAAAGATTCCTCATTTCTTCACCCAATGAGCCTTAATCTCAGACTTCTTCAGATGAAGAGCTTTAGCTATAATATGAGATCTAGGAATCTCCTCCAATCCACTTAAAGGCACCTTGTTAGAGACATGTATTCCCAAGAGATAGGAATACTCCTCCAAAGTAGGCACGAGCTGATAATCGGGAAAAGTGAAGCAACGATAGAGAGGGTCATAAAACTGAACCAACACACTTAAGAGTCCTTCCACTACATCAGCAAACAACATACACAGAAGCTATCCACGACGTTGTTTGAAGTCCAAGGGATCTGATACAAATGATGATAGCTTCCTTAACTATTTCAAATCCGGACATCTGAAACTGTACTTCTTAGTGTTCCTTCGTCCATAATCAATGGTCCAAAAATATCTGCAAATAAAACCTCATTTCCTTGAAGTTATTTTTCGTGTGATAAATGTCATGATGCACATGAATGCATGAATGCAACAATCACAAGTAAAGGATAACACACAAGGCAAACAAACAAAGGTCAAGGGATGAATCAAGTCATTGTCAAGATCAATCATCCATTTTGGTGGATTATGGTTTTCACTTTATCAACACCCAAGTTCAATTGATATTGACAAGACTTGATTGGATCAACCAAGAATCAAGGGTTTATTGTGAGTCACGAACATGAAGTCAGGTTAAGAACCATCCCAAAGGAGTGTACTAAGGATAAAACTTATAGATCATGTTCTAAAAAGTTCCCAGAGTCTTAATTCCATCTATCAGATATTACAGGTTAGGATGATTGACTCATCTACCCATAATATTCTCAAGATAAACTTGCCTGAGTGTAGTATCGTGTAACAACTGTTATCAAGTCTACACTTGAACAGTCTCCGCACTATGTCCTAAATAGGCCAAGTTGGTTTAATGTTCTACGGTCCTTAGCTTCTTGGACCCCAAATCAGAGAAAGTAATGCCTAACCACAAATAACTTGTGTGACATCAATAGCTCCAAAAGGGTCTCGACTGAGTAGATGGGTCTCAAGCCAACTTGTTAAGGACTACTTCACACAAGTCGAACATGACTATACCATCCTCCTATCTTAAGTGCACTCAAGTTCGGGTTAGAACTTATCTCACCACTCAGAGATCACCAAGTACAACAAGCAGATTATATCATACAAACAAATATACAAACATAAAATACACAATTATATACACAAAAAGAAGTAGGCTAAACCCACTGAGGACTACTCCCCAGCAGAGTCGCCACTTAATTTCTGTAGAGGTAAATTCATGACCATTAAGCTATGGATAAACTTAACATCAATAAAACTAGAGTCGCCACCGCACTTTTATTGTTTCCAAGGGAAAAGGTAAAAGTACGAACAAAACCCAAAGATAATAAGTTTTCAAATCAAAACTAATAAAATGCCAGAGATTACAGGTAAGGGGGTTAGTTACACAGAGGGAAGGTGTTAGCACCCAAAGTGTCTTAGGTACTCCTAGGGAGCCCTTTTTTGTGTGTACATGTGTTTTGGTATGAACATATGTTTGCAATAAATAGAGTGTGGGGATGAGAAAAGAATTCATTAATTATATTTTTGTGTTTGACAACACCTTCGGACTTGTGCCTACGTACCAACATAAAAATGAGGGATCAAAACCTCGTAGTTCTTGGTAACAATTTCAAAGTGAGTGAGTTGCTTTTAACAAAAAATTTAAGTTTAAAAGAGGCACCAAAGGCCTAAAAGGGTTTGAATGGGTGTTAGTTCTTTTTCTCTTTTGAAATTTTAAGTCAATATGGTTAGATTCATTTACAAATTTGATTAAGAAAAAGAGTTTAAAAATGCAATGGCATAAGGCCAAAGTTTCTAATTTGTAATAAAGAGTCTAAGTTTAGAAATCACAAGCAAAGAAGATTTTAAAAGGAGGGAGATATTTGAAATTAAAGAAGTGGGAGGAGATGAAGAGACTAATCCTAAGCAAAAATTTAAAAATTAAGAGTTGAAAAGATCTGACCAATGGGATGCAATCCAATAGACAAGAATGTCATATAGAAACCCAAATTTCCTTTGGACTTTAGAATCAAGCAATAACAATATACACATAGCAAGATGAAGAGCAAGGCATAAAATAAAGATAGCCACATCCAAGGAAGCAACTCCATAGTCTTCTTCATAGTCTCCCATGCATCAGATGACATACTCCTTGAATGGCTCAAAATAAGGCATTAGACACAGGTTCAAAGTAACATTTGTATCAAGACCATGTAGCAGATGAACTCAAGTGGATACCAATATTTGCACCGGATGAAAGTTCAATTCACAATGACTTAGCTTCAGAAAAGTTGGCATTGGCCAAGTCCTTTTGCATAGAAAATGTTTCCTAATTCTAAGTCCAAGACTCAGATCAAATCCAACAGTCCACACAAACATTTTTTAAGAGTTTTGTGTTGTTATTATGTACATTAAGGTCAAAAGGCCACAAATACAAACAAAATACACAAACAAGTATATACAATCACAATATATGGCTCAAATGAGCAAAGTGAAAATGGCAATAAGATTAACAAGTTAAATGGTATGAATAATGGCAAATAATAAAAGACTTGAATCTAAAGTGTATAAAAATAAATGGCTTGAAATTAAAAGTTAGTTAATCGTTAGTTGATTAGAAGTTAGTATTGTTTTTGCTTTTCAATTGTTTAAGTCATTCTTTGGAGAACACTCAACCCTCTATTTACAAGCATGGATCCTTGAACCAAGACATCTTCCAAAGGAAGGAAAAAAGGCCAAGTTTCCAGACAATACCATGAAAGGGGGGAGACTTACCATTCTCACTTACTAGAATGCTATGCCTTTGGGTCAAAATTTAGCGTTATGTTAAACAATCGTAATTGTACTTATGTAGAAGTCACAACTATTCGCGGTCGGGCAATAGAAATTTTAGTGTTAATGCATGTTAGAGATATGGTATAATAAACCATACTCCTAAAACATACCACACTTAAAAGAAAATGTCAAAAGGATGGACCTAATCTCATCCATACTTGTATTGGTTTGTGAACCAATAAGCCTTAGGATATAAAGATATCACAGGTCAATGAAATGGATGGGATAGAAGGGGGTTGATGATGAAGAGGGAAGGGAAATGAGACAAACACAAATTGGTCATGGGAGGACTTTTATCAAATTAAAATCATTCGTTCATTTTGGGAGATAAAATGTATATTTCATCAATCCCTTAAATCCAATTATTTTAATCCAACAAAGTCAAATCAACCTTGACCAAGGCTCAAACAACATAGTCAAACTCAACAAGTCAATGGAAAAGAGATTTATCAACACAATTTATTCACAATTAAACAATAAAAAACAATTAAAAATGCATTAAATTAAATTATGGTTGATCAAAAACCTACCTCTTCAAAACACCAAATAAATGGCCAAGAGATTTATCATAGGTTAAACAAGGTCAAAGGACCTTAGAGAAAAAATTTCATTATTTTTGGGAACTTAAAAGTATTTTTAAAAAATTAAAGATATGCACAAAAACAATTAAATCATAAAAATATTAATATTGATCCAAAAAATAATTTTAATTCAGAAAACGAAAGAGAAAAATATTTGAAGTTTTTTTTTGAAAGTCCCATATTTTTTGGATCAATATTAAAATTAAATAGAATTAATGAAAAAAAAAGGCTATTAAAATAAAAATCAGAAATTACAAAAAAACGTGGACCACTTGATCTCCCTCATTAATTGAGGTGGCAGATCAAGTGGATCAGAATGCACTATCCATGTGTTCCCTATTAAAATGTCCCACACGCGTGGTAATCACTTTGGACGCCCAGGATTAAAACAATTTAAACAGATCATGTGGTTCAGAAGGATGCCAACACATCGTCGGAGCCAGAGCTCCGGTCTTCTTCTCTGGTGGACCTCACCGGACTGGTCCACCCTAACCATCACCAAAATGAAAAAGGAGGACATGAATTTAAAGAAAAAACGCTCAGGAGTTCGAAGCTTGCATCAATTTCGTCTAACTCCAAGTATATAGAAAGATACAGGGAGTGGAAATTTGAGGATCATGATCTGAGTTGCTTCGATTTGACCTCTAAGCAACTCAATCTTGTTGCCTATATTGGTAGGACTTCAGACAACCAAAAATCAACAAGAATAATCGAGAATTGAGTGAGAATCGAAGAGATGAAAAATTCTGAAAATCACCTTCAATGTAGCTTCAGATTAGCACGATCTTGCTCTTAATTATGCTTAGCCTTGCTTCAGATGCTTAATGGAGTGGAAATGGATTAAAGATAAGGAAGAACTCTGGGAGTTTCAATCTCAAAAACAGTGAGAGATTCAAACTCGATTTTCAAAGAAAATCTTCAAGCTTATCCTTTGAATGTGAGGGTTTAAGGTTGCTGATTCAAAGCTTGCGCGCCAGGGTCCTTAATTCTGAACAAGAGGACTTCTATTTATAGCCAAGAAGGTTGATAATTGAACACTTCCACTTTTATGCCAAAGTTGGAAATCTCACCTGCATGATAGCATGGGCGTGTGAGAGGCCCATTAAATGATGCACTTAAGTCCAAAATTATGTGTAAGCAATGCTGAAATCATGTGGAAGGGCCATGCAATCGTGTATGAAAAGTGGAACTTCAAATCTTCCAAATGGTCCTTCAACTTTAAGCCATGCGCAAGTCATTTATACTTTGTACAAATGAGATGAATTTGGACTTTTTGTAAAGGTTAGATAAAGATGAACAACTTTCATGTTGAACACTTTTTCATTTGAGGCTTGGATAATGATTAATTTTGAGGTGGAAGTTTGCAAAATCAAACATATCAAAAACATTTCTAAGTATCAAACCATATGTTCACTTCTTCCACCTTGAGTAAATTTTTCTATGGACCTAAAATGAAAAAAGATCCTTCATCAAAGTTGTATCTCTCTCAAATTCCTTAAAATTGGTCATAAATTTGACCCCATTTGTATTTATCATGTAGGAGTTATGCATTTTAGAAGTTGAGGAAAATCACTTGTTCAATGGTATTGGCCCAAAATGACCTATAATGTTTCCCTTTATCACATGTATTTTCAAGTTGAATTTGACCTAAATCCAAACAACAATGTTGAAGTAGGCATATTGAATTTGATCATTCAACTTTAATTGCTTTAATCTCATAAAAATTGAGCAAGTTATATTCTTGGGAAGTTGACCTCCAAATTAGGGTTTAGACAAAATGACCTATAATCGTTCACCATAAAAAATGACTTTCCAAGAAAAACTAGATCTTGACATCAATATGAAAGTTGTTTTTAATGTCATTTAGAGTAACTTTCATCTTGGAATCAGTTTCATATGACAAACATTGTAGGAGATAGGGTCTACGGAACCCCAGTTTTGACCAGTTGACTTTCTCTGGTCAACCACCATGAACCATCATGCTAGCTTGACATTCTCTTGATTTTTGGGACTCATGGAGGATAATTTATGCATAAGATGATGAAATATGAAGTATCCATTGAAATTCTTGATCAATTGCTAAATAAACTTGTTGAAGAAGTCACATAAGATACCCAGATGAATTAGGGTTTCCAATGCAAACCAACTCCAAACTCTTGATGATTTCTTGATCAAAATAACATTTGAAGATCATGGGGATCCATATATGATACTTAGAGCCATAGTAAACCATTTCTTGATTGAGCTCCTTGCAATGAGGGTCTTAAACCCTATATATGAGCTTGATAGATCAAAGGTGAGCATGTGCACTACCTACAAAAAGAGTTACACTATACAATGACATATTTTTGGCATTTTTGTTAGTAAACAAAGAAAAAGTGAAGTATGATACAATAAAATGTGCTTGGTGATCTCTCCTAATGCAAACCCAATGAATGAGGGGTAAGGAGGATGCCAAGGTGTGATCCCAATGTTAATGCATATGATGAGAATAACATGAGGGATCTTAGGGTCAAAATTGGGGTCTCACATCATTGATTCAATTATTAAAATCTCCTCAGTGGATGACCAGTATTTTATAATAAGCATTGGTCGCACGAACCTGTAACTGCTCGGTTAGACCAAGCATCCGTTCTCCCTAAGCAAAGTCAGATGGAACCCAATTGAATTTTTTCACCAACAACAGTAATAACAGGAAGCTTTTTCTGTAGGTTCTCTAGTGTAGATACCGATGAGCCGAAGTCTACCGTTCCCTAGAGGAAAACCTCACCTTGCTACCCAGTAATTCGCATTACATACACATCATGAACAAACAAACATACATTGCATACATCATGCATATAAAGCATTTCTTTTTTGCAGCTGATCTATCTCCCAAGCGGAATATTTCAGTCAATATCCAATAGATCAAACCAGTAAGTCTCCCTCTTGCACCTTTCAACACAACTCCTTTTCACCGAGATTTTTTTTGGATATTTCTGTATTTAATCCTCTTCTACCTCGAACTCCCAAAAGGATAACGCAATTCTCACCTTCAGGTCCAAGATGATTAAATAGGGGCACTTCTCATACCCGAAACTTACCCTTCATTTTCCTACCTTTTGCTCAATTTCATTTGAATACATATCATCATCACATGCATCATTATGACCATTTCATTTGGTCATTGGCCCACAAGCATGGCCACATTCTTTGTTTAATCTTAACATTAGAGTTTTTCACTTATCAACTAACCAAAGCATCAATAAGAGTTGGTACTTGTTTGTTCCTTTGATCATGTAGGTAATCATGCCTCAATTCAAGGTAAGACAAGGGTTCCTTTTGGTCAAGAAAGGTGCAAGTGTGTTTCTTTGATTTAAGGATGGTTCATGTGTTTATTTCCATACCAATTCATCCAATCTTCAAGCCATCCTCAAGGTCATTCAATCATTAATCAAGTTCTGTTTAAGGGATTCTCATTACATCATCACTTTGGCTTGCGAAGCAAGAAAACTTCAAGTTTGGACAAGATGGCACAAGTTTGGTTGACCTAATTTGCAAGTCTGGCCTACTTTTGGTCCAAAGCCCATAACTTCTTCAATTTTTAACCAATTGACAAGCTTATTTGAGCCAAATGTCTCTAAGGAGTTCCTATACAACTTTAATTCAAGGCTCAAGCATCAATTCAACCTCTAAGAACCTCAATTTTTGAAGGGGATAAGTTGCCAAACTAGGTCAAAACCTTGTCATGACCCCCACTTGACAGCCATGCCATTTTCAGCTGTCGCACCTCGAAAAATGGGGATACGGCTTTAAGCGCAGCACAATCGCACACTCGCAATGATGGACTGAACAGAGTTGCCACATAACTTTATTTGTTCCTAAAAAGTAAAGGGGAAATATCGATAAAACCCAAGAAAGAACGACAATGATTGTTGGTCGTCGCAACCAAATCAGGGTTCGGGAGTCGATTACGCAAGGGGAAGGTATTAGCACCCCTCACGTCCGTTGTACCCAACGGGAACCGTTTAGTTAGTTTTGTTTTGAATGTTAGCTTATGTTAGTCTTCTCAAGTTATAATGAGGGAGAGAATAATAGGATCAAAAGAAAAGAGAAGATGTTTTTGGATTTTTGCAGTAAAGGGGTCTAAACCTATGTTTTTTATTAGTGGGCCTGACAAGATTTACAAATCCTGCTCCTACATATCTCAATAGAGAAGTCAAGGCTTACATAGTTCTGGGTAGAAAAATGTTTGTTTGTTGGTCGATTTTAGTGAAAGCTATATTGTATTAATAGACGAAAACATTGTTTTACCCAAAACAGATGAGGAGTGGACGTATACCACACATCGAATGGATTTACAAATCTATATTCGGAAAAGCGTCACTTATCTCGACTCAACAATCGTGGCCGAAACATTGTTTTGCATCACCTTAAGACAATATATCTTTCATTTATGAAAAAGGTTTGCTTAATTAATCGCACGACGGTGAGAAAGAGTTTGATTGGTTGGATTTATTTTGAGTAATGGCGAGAACTTGGATGAGCGAGATATCCATCTCGAATCCTAGTCTCAGGAGTGCATGGTATACATCATGTTCCATTTCCATCTTTATTGGCAAAAAGTGTTTAATAAAGATTAAGTGTTTTGAATTTGATTGAGAAAGGGGTTTGAAGAAACCGCACTGACAATTTTAGACGATGGCGAGAGCTAAGATAGGCAAGGCATCCACCTTGAATCTTAATCTCAGGAGTGCACGGTATACACCATGTTCCATTTCCATCTTTATTGAAAAAGTGTTAAGGTAGGAATCAAGTATTTTTTGAGTTTGAAAGACGAATATTTATAAGAACGAGACATAAGCCCCAGGATCGATAATTCAGGGTTCCACCGGAATGCAAGATTCCGATGGTCCTTTTTCATTTGAATTATTTAAGAAAAATATTTAATGGACAACGAACACTTGATAAGGATCATTGTTCAAAGAGTTACGCCAGAATGCTTGATCCCAACTGCCCTTATTTTGTCCAAGTTAGTTATTAAGTGTTTTAAGAACAAAAGAAAAGAATGAACGGTTAATCCAAAACGTGAGGCTCAGGACTGATCATTCGAGGGTTCCCACCGGAATGCAAGATTCGAATGGTCCTCTTCTTTCGTGTTTTAAAAAAAGGAATTTAATCGAGTTTAAAGATAGTTTGAAAATAAAATAAAATTGTAGGGATAAAATAAAATTTACAATTTTATATGTATATCGAATTAATTTTATATATAATCGAGTTCCCACCAGAATGCTAGATTCAAATGGGAGGAAATGAAATTAAATGTTGAAACTATGGAAAGTTAGTGAAATTTAAATCGAAAATTTTAGTGAATGTGAATGTAATTATTTACATGTGCAAAGGTATGAACATAGATATCAATAACCTAATTAAATTAATTAACACATGGAAATCAAATAACCGTACCAAATCCCATATCAAAAAAAGACAATAATTAAGAAAATCTTAAAAAAAAACTAAACATTTAAAAATCTAAACAACTAATTAATGATTAAATTAAATTAATAAAAATATAAAAGTAAAATAAATAGTAAGAAATGATAAAAAATTTAAATGAAATAGTAAGCATAAAAATAAATAAATAGAGATATGCTACTCCCAAGTATTGAACCCATCCCACTATAGAAAGTGAAACTGCTTTCTCTCCACTAGGCCACTTATGGTCATTTGTTATCCTAATAATAACTTGAATATATGAATAGGAATAGCTGAAAATAGTTTAGAATAAAAACTAATTAAAAGAGGTGGGCTACTGTTAATGGACAACTAATTAAAACGATGGAAGAATCCCAAAGGGTAACCCTAGCCGCCTGGCTGTTGGGTTTAAGAGATTAATGGATAGTAAATGAATGGGGAACACAAAAAAAACAATATATTAACAGAGACTAATTAATAAAAATATGCAAAGGAAGACTAAACGATATTAAGTTTTAAATGCTTGTATTAAAAAAATAAATAAAAGAAAGAGGAAGAGAGAGGAAATGCATAGTAAACCCAGAACACTCCTTCATCGTCCTCACGCAAGAGATCTCACTCCCTCAATCTCACTCGTCATCTCTCAATCTCTCGAACTCTCAACCTCATTCCATCTCTCAATCTTTCGCACTCTCGCAATACCCTACTCTTACCCTAAATGAGAAAACCATGGCCTCAAAAGAAAATCAAACAATAACGCTCACCTTCGGCGGTGGTTCGGCGGTGATGGTGATGCTTGAATCTTCCTCCCTTCACCTCAAACTCTTTAGGGTTTTCAGCCGCCGCTCTCTCCTCTCTCGATTAGGTTTTTTCTCTCTCTGAAAAATTTAGGGTTTTTCCGTGGTCCTCCTCACCTCTCCTCTTCGCTCCTTTTATACTCACCACCTTAGGGTTTTGAGCTGGTTATGGAGATCCAGAAGGGTATCTCTGCGAAATCCTTTAGGGCGCTCAGTTTGTTTGCCTCAATTTGGTACTCGATCTGAAAACGGTAATATGAACCTACGCTTTCTTGCTTTGATTTCGTATTGATTCTCTTTTGGGGTATTTGTTGAATTTTTACCGCCTTGCTAATTTACTTGTTTTTACTGCAGTGAAAAACTAGTGAAATTTAAAACTCCAATTATTACAAGGATTTTTTATCGTGATTTTGGGTTGAGTTTCTTCAGTGGAAGAATGTCATTTCTTGATGATGACTTCTATCAGTCATCAAAAACAGAAGGCTTCATAGGTATGAATGTATCTCATGTTCTGTTGCATCAAGCTGACATTAGCCCGGACTCGGCTTGTTTTAATGACTCATAAAAACTTATGGTCGGACCAAGTTTCAATGGCTTTGGTATAATTTCATGGAATTTAAATTGTGTACCAATTGGTCTTTCTGCAGAGCCAACATCACATGAGTTGCTCTCCGCTTCCCACATGAAAGGACTAGAATTAAGAGAAAGAGCAGAAGAGCCGATACACAACAAGACCAAGGACTAAAGCACTGTTTCGGGATACTTTCAGGTACATCTCCATTGCTCGATTTCAATGTGTTTCACTTGACTAGTCTTTTGTTGTCATTGCCGTGCTGTTTTCTTCCTTTGATGTGTCCATCAAATTCCAAAGTTCTAATACGTTAGTGCAAGTATCCTTCCACTTCTGTGTTATGACTTTTCTCTTTGATCTCTGTTGTGGATTTTTCCTAGGTGGTTCGAAAGAGCTTCGGTTAGTGGTTGTATTATATGAAGTTTTATGAATTTAGAATTGGGTTCAGCTTGGAAGGTTTTTGAGTTATTCTTGAAGATGTGTTGTATTGGGATTAAAGCTAGTGTTGCCACTATGTTGAGTCTTTTGTGCGCAGCTGGTGATGTAGGGGACTTTGTTTTGGGGAAGTCTCTTCATGGTTACTGTATCAAAATTAGATTCGGTTATAATTTAAATATTGTTACTGCATTGGTTGATATGTACGCAAAAATGGGCAATATCTATTTGGCACGAGAATTTTTTGATGGTCTTGTGGAAAAGGATGTTGTTTTATGGAACTGTTTGATAAGAATTCATGCAAGGAATTTCCTGGTTGAAGAAGAAGTGGCATTACTATAGAAAATGAGCTACGAAGGAGTGAGACCTAACTCTTCTACTTTCGTTGGGCTGCTTTCGGTGTACCCTGCATCCGGATCTATGCATGGAGTTAGATATGTTGCTAGTTTGATTGAAGAGGAGAAACTAGAACTGGATGTGGTTCTTTGGAGTGGTGGTTCATAACCGCATTGCCTTGTTGATGCGTAATGACGAGGCGTGTTGACGAATGAAGGCTTGTGCTTGTTGTTTATTGAGAGGGCGATGATGAAGATCGTTGAAGTTGGTTTATAGAAGGTCTCTGATGACTCTTTATGAAGACGAAGCCTATTCCAAATCATGAGTTTCTCTCTTCCCAATTCTGTTTTTGATGTTCTGTTAAGGATTTCTTCTTCTTCAAATCCTTGTGTGTGGCTGTGTTCTTCAATTTCATCTTGCTTCTCCTCAATATCTTTGTTTCTGTTCCTGTTATATGTGGTTCGAAGGAGGTCGCAGGATGGAGCTGGAAGCAGGTTGAAGGGTGCAGAAGTTCTGGTATGGAGGTTTTTTCAGTTTGGTTATCAATTCGGTCTATTATGGAATTTGGGTGTGTCGTTGTTTTTGGAAGGTGGTTAGAAGCTGTTATGAGAGTTCGTTATTTTTGTTGTGGATTTAGAGTCTGTTATAGGTTTGTTATAGGTTTTTGTTGAAGGTTTTCTTATGGTTTTGTTGAATTATGCAAGTTTTGTTTATGAGAGAGTTGGGTCAGTTATACGTTGATTGAAGATTTTTGAAAGTGAAGTTTTCTTTTTTGGGGAATGAAGAATTAGTTGTGAAGTTACACACTGCAGGTTGGGTTCTCTTTGTCTGTTATGGTGAAGCCAAGTCCGTAGCAGTGAGTGAAGAGCAAACAGGTTGCCTTGGTTCTGAAAAAGGTTAGAGGTTAGTTACTGGTTCGGTTAGAGAGATTCAAATGGAAGCCTTTTTCTGTTATTCTATTATGGTGTGGTCGAAGAGTTTTTTGAACTCAGTTTTGGATGGTTATTAGGGAGGTTTGGTAATTGCGGTTCGAATTTCGTTAGGGATTGTTTCGAGAATTGGTTTCGGTTAGTGAATGAATTGGTGTGATGTTAATGTTGTGGATTAAATGCTCATCTGCTACTTGTTTTTTGTGTATTGTTTTTCTGTTATGATGTTTTGCAGTTGCTGGCCTGCTATGCAATGTTGTCTCGTGGTTTGAATTGGCAGGTTGACTCGGCGATGCGATATGTGAGTTAGCTCGGGTCCAAGGGCCGTTTTGGAACTGTTTTGAAGTTTTGGTGCTCATGTTCTGGATCTTCAATTGGAATGCCAATGAAGCTGCTTTGGAGTTTGAATTCAAAGAGATTGGTTCGTGGCATTGGACTGATGTAGGATTACATTATGAGTTTAGAATGATGATTGTAATCTTTTTAGTTTTGGATTTAAATTGAATGATTGAACAAAAAGTGCTTAGAAATTTAATGTAATTGAGCTTGATATCGGGTGTATTAAATTGGACTTGAAATGGTTTGTGTATGGTTGAATATTAGCCGCATTACATGTCGGTTATACGCATAGCAGGGTGATTTATGTGAGTTGTGGGTTTGTTGTTGGTGTACTTTTGTTCATGCCTTAATTCCACCTTGCTTTATGTACTGCATGTAACTTTTTTTGTTCATGTGTTGAAGTGGACTAAACAAAATCTTGCAAGCTAATGACATCAATGTTGAACTTGGAAGCATCATAATGGAAAAGATTCAAGGACCAATTAAACCTCAGGATTTAGGATTAGGATTTGGATAATCCGGATTGACTTTGGTCAAAGTTGACAAAAAAGTCAAATGTTAACCAAAGTCAACATTTGGTCATAAAATGTGATTTTTTGTAAATTTTCATGTAATGAACAAAGTATGATGTATTGTAATGGCTACTTGAATGAGACTTTGGTCATGAATTTGATATTGTAGTGAATGAATTTGTATCGAACTGACATGAACATGCTTTGCAAATGATATGACTTCGAATCAACTATGACCATAACTTTTAGCTGACTTAAAGTCAAAGCAAAAATCCGTGAATGAAGTGTGAAAGAAAAACCTATGACAAATCTTGAATGAACCATTAAATAATAACCAAAATCGGGGTGTGACAGTTGCCCCTATTTAAACATCCTCCACCAGAGGAACATGAAATAGCACTTTTCATCGGATCGCAGTGGGGGATGGTTAAATACAATGAAGACCCAGATTTTGATCCTGAAAAATGCAAATGTTATGATATGATATGCATGGATGCAGAATTCTTTATTTTTGAATTTGTCTGTTAGGGACACGGTGAGCTTTTAGCAGGAGATGTTATAACAGACAAACCAATTTGTGGGGAACTCTGATGGCCCACAGGGAAATAGACAAACAATGCACAGCCAACTCGCTGGGGATAACAATCCTGCTGGAGAGTCAGACACACAGTGGGGAGTAATCGAAGTGAAAGTTGACAAACGACACTTAGAACACCAGATATTTTGATCGTAAGTTCACACATGACTTACTACAACTCGACTAAGAAAAATTTCTACAACAGGTTCATACATGACCTGATAACACTGAAACAATCATAGAGAAATATTCTTCAAAACAGGTTCATACATGACCTGGTAATACTGGAATGAAAGCTCAACAGCGGGTCCATACATGACCTGACAATGCTGGGGAATACCAAGAACGGTTCTGACAGCATGTTCAAACATGACCTAATAATGTTGGGGGATATCGAAAGGTTCCATAAACAGATTCAAACATGACCTGACAATATTGGAAAGCGTACAAAGAAAGTTCCATCAACATGACAAGTTCAGACATGACCTGACGATTCTGGAGAAAATCAAAGAATTTAATAACAGGTTCAGACGTGACCTGACAAACTAGAAAACATAAAGAAAACTTCAACCATAGGTTCATACATGACCTGAAAATACTGACGAACATACATATCAAGTTTCATCAATAGGTTCATACATGAGCTGACACTCTAGAATACTTCTGACAATTCTGGAGGTTTCTCACAAGACATTCATTCAATCAAATATTTTGGAGATTCTTTATAGGGAAATTATGCGAAACAAAGATAAACAGGAGTCTTCTTATAAGTAGATCATCCGTGCAGAAGGCTATGATAATTCTTTACAAAGAAATCAAACAAAACCAACATCATTGGAGTTTTCTAATCACGAAAAAACCTCCAAGCTTCTGGGAATTCCTCAAGATGATGAGTCATACATGAATTTCACGGAACAATCAGGAAAGACAGGGTAATTAAACTCTCTGTACGTGCCAACAACAATTGGACTTTTAACCGTAAGTAATGGATTACAACCAACTTTTAACGGATTTTTCCAACAACAATTGGACTTTTGACTGTAAGCAATGGATTACAACCAGCTTTTAACATATTTTGCCAACAACAATGGGACTTTGACCGAAAGCAATGGATTACAACCAGCTTTTAACAGATTTTGCCAACAACAATTGGACTTTGATAGAAAGCAATGGATTACAACCAGCTTTTAATAGATTTTGCCAACAACAATTGGACTTTGACCGAAAGCAATGGATTACAACCAGCTTGCCAACAATAACTGGACTTTGACCGAAAGCAATGGATTACGACCAACTTTTAACAAACAGGTGCCAACAACAGTTGGACTTGAAATGATGTTGGCGACAACCAAACTTCAGATATCAATTACAAATGTATTTACAAACAGACCGACAATGATGCCAACGATGATTTGAACTTTTGAAACGATACTAGTGACAACTGGTCTTTGGGTCAGGGGATAACAATCAACAACAGGACCAAAGGGGTCACACACATGGGCATAGAGTACACTTTGAACCATGCATGACTTGATTTTTGTTTTATGCATGATATATGAATGATCATGATATGCAATGCTGACAATAGGCAGACTGGGAGTTTGTAGGGACTATTTACAGGGATTCTGATTCCTCAACACCAATAACTCAAACCCGTACAATTAACAGGCGTATCCAGAGGAGAATCTCTCATGATTGATAGTTATGAATAACCAAAGGTCCATCCTTCCAGAGGATTAATAAGTTGTGTTCCATGGAGATTTTTGTTGATGATCCAGGAATATTTATGCAACCTTGAGACTTTCGGGAAAACAAATGATTTTCTCTTGATTTTCACATATATCAAAGTAATTTTGTTCCTTTTACTAAATTTCAAAAAAAAATTCAAGTTTCAAAATTTCATTATTAACAAATAAATGACACTTTGCATAACAAAGAAAAGCGTAGAAGAACATAATTAACAATGATTGGGAAAACTGGTATTTTATTCAAGAATGGTAGCACACAAATGGCGTAGCTCCATAGAATGTTACTATTTTTGGAAAATGGCAATAAGGAAAGGTTTACGTTGAATTCAGTGACCACTAACATCCCTAATAGATATGATTCTCCCAAAACCTTGCTTCTAAGGGGAGTAACTGGATTGATCTTCCGCCTCGGATTCTTCGGTGTTAATCAGTAACAACTGATGCAGTTTATGCCTTGTGCCCCTAACTTTTTCCTAGATCGCCCTTTCGGGTTTTTAATCCACCGGGACGCTCCTTTTTGCCTAAGTTGCCTTTTCAGGTTTTCAACTTAGCGAGCTACCATTTTTTTTATCCCTAACTTTTGCCTGGACCGCCCTTTCGGGTTTTCAGTCCACCGGGATACCCTTTTTTTCCTAAATCGCCCTTTCAGGTTTTCGATTTAGCGGGTTTTTATTAGGCATAGTATTTTTTAACTGCATCAGAGTTCACGGGGTGTGAGAGCTCTTCATCATCCATAGTTGTGAGGATCAAGGCACCTCCAGAGAAAGCTTTCTTCACAACATATGGGCCTTCATAATTGGGAGTCCACTTCCCACGTGAGTCCTTGTGTATTGGCAAGATCTTCTTAAGCATGAGGTCTCCTTCTCTGAATTTTCGAACACGTACTTTCTTGTCAAAAGCCCTTTTGAGCCCTTTCTGGTATAACTGTCCATGGCACAAAGAAGTCATTCGCTTCTCATCTATGAGGTTTAACTGATCAAATCTATTTTGAATCCACTCAGCCTCTTGTAGCTTGGTTTCCATCAGGATTCTCATTGAAGGTATCTCCACTTCAATTGGGAGAACTGCTTCCATCCCATATACCAAAGAGAACGGGGTTGCCCTTGTTGAAGTGCGGATGGAAGTCCGATATCCATGTAGTGGAAAAGGTAGCGATTCGTGCCAATCCTTATAGGTTTTTACCATTTTCTGCAGGATTTTCTTGATATTTTTATTAGCGGCTTCAACAAAGCCATTCATCTTTGGACGATACGGTGAAGAGTTATGGTGTTCAATCTTGAAGCTTTCGCATGATTCTTTCATGGTCTTATTGTTGAGATTCGTCCCATTATCTGTGATGATCCGGCTTGGAATTCCATAACGGCAAATGATCTCTTTCTTGAGGAACCGTGCAACCACTTGTTTTGTCACATTAGCATAAGAGGCGGCTTCCACCCATTTGGTAAAGTAATCAATGGCAACCAGGATGAAGCGGTGACCATTGGAAGCTTTGGGCTCGATGGCGCCAATCATGTCGATGCCCCACATTGAGAAGGGCCAAGGTGACGTCAAAACATTTAGTAGGGTCAGAGGCACGTGCATCTTGTCGGCATAGATTTGGCATTTATGACATTTTCTAGCATAATTGAAGCAGTCGGATTCCATGGTCAACAAGTAATAACCGGCTCTCAAAATCTTCTTGGCCATGGCATGCCCATTGGCATGAGTTCCAAAGGATCCTTCATGAATCTCCTTGATCAATAGGTCTGATTCACGTCCATCCATGCATCTGAGCAGAATCATGTCGTGGTTTCTCTTGTATAACACACCATTGCTTAAGAAGAATTTGGATGCTAACTTTCTCAATGTTTTCTTGTCAAGGGTTGTTGCACCTGTTGGATATTCTTGATTTTGCAAAAAGCATTTGATGTCGTGAAACCAAGGTTTACCATCAACTTCCTCTTCAACTGACTGGCAGTAGGCAGGCTCAACTTTCCGCTCGATCTGAATGAGAGGTGCTTCATTATGGAATCTAACTTGGTACATTGAAGCCAACATCGCCAAAGCATCAACAATTTGATTCTCAGTTCTCGGGATATGACGGAAGGTGATTTCGTCAAAGTATTTTTTTAGTTCCATGACATAGGCACGATAGGGGGTCAACATTTTCTATCACGGGTTTCCAATTCGCCCTTGACTTGGTATATCACCAAGGCTGAGTCTCCACATACTTCGAGGATTTTGATTCGGAGGTGAATTGCTGCTTCAATGCCTAGGATGCACGCCTCATATTCTGCTATATTGTTTGTGCAATCAAAACACAACCTTGTTGTGAAAGGAGTATATCCACAATTTGGATTCAATAGAACAGCTCCTACGCCATGCCCCATTTAATTGGAGGAACCATCGAACATGAGCTTCCACAGAGATCTGGGTTCAGGTCCTTCATCAAGCCCTGTGGTTTCACAATCTTTAACTACCATGATGTCCTCATCCGGGAAGTCGAACTTCAACGGCTGGTAATCTTCAACGGGTTGGTTTGCCAGGTAATCAGACAACACGCTTCCTTTGATGGCATTCTGAGATACATATTGGATGTCATACTCAGATAGTAACATCTGCCAGCAGGCGAGTCTTCCAGTCAAAGCAGGCTTTTCAAAGATATACTTTATTGGATCCATTTTTTAGATCAACAAAGTAGTGCGGCAAATCATATATTGTCTTAGACGATGAGCGGCCCATGCTAAAGCGCAACAAGTTTTCTCCAAGGGTGAATATCGGGTTTCACAATCGGTGAATCTCTTACTTAGATAGTAGATGGCATGCTCCTTTTGGCCGGTTTCGTCATGTTGTCCCAGCACACATCCCATTGACTTTTCAAGCACAGTTAAGTACATAAAGAGTGGTTTCCCCTGAACAGGTGGAATCAGAATAGGGGGCTCTTGCAGGTATTGTCCGATCTTCTCAAAAGCCATTTGGCAGTCAGAGTTCCATTCAACTGCTTGATCTTTTCTCAGTAACTTGAATATAGGTTCACACGTAGCAGTCATATGAGATATAAACCTAGAGATGTAGTTCAAACGTCCCAGGAATCCTCTAACTTCTTTCTCTGTACGCGGAGCAGGCATTTCTTGTATTGCCCTAACCTTGTCTAGATCTACCTCAATTCCTCGTTGACTAACAATGAAACCCAGCAACTTTCCAGATCGGACACCGAAGGTGCGTTTAGCAGGATTCAACCGTAGTCGAAATTTCCGAAGACGCTCAAATAGCTTTTGCAAGTGGTCTATATGATCCTCTTCACTTTGGGATTTTGCAATCATATCATCCACATAAACTTCAATTTCCTTATGCATCATATCATGGAAAAGAGTGACCATTGCTCTTTGGTAGGTTGCCCCAACATTTTTGAGACTAAATGGCATTACCTTGTAGCAAAATGTTCCCGACGGGGTGATGAATGTGGTCTTTTCCATGTCCTCTGGATCCATCTTAATTTGATTATAACCCGAGAATCCGTACATAAAGGAGAAGACCGCGAACTTAGCAGTGTTGTCTACCAGAGTGTCAATATGTGGCAGGGGGAAATCGTCCTTTGGACTAGCTTTGTTTAAATCCCTATAATCAACACACATCCTAACCTTGCCATCCTTTTTGGGTACAGGTACAATATTAGCTACCCATTGAGGGTACTTCGCAACTGCTAGAAAACCGACATCAAATTGACGTTTCACCTCGTCATAAATCTTTAGAGCCATGTCGGGTCTTGCTCTTCGGAGCTTCTGCTTCACTGGCGGACAATCTGGTTGTAGTGGTAGCTTATGGACAACAATATCAGTATCTAAACCTGGCATATCCTGATACGACCAAGCAAATACATCTACATACTCTTGTAGCAACTTGATCAATCTTTCTTTGATGCTTGCCCCAAGTGTAGTCCCAACTTTGACCTCTTTCTTGTCTTCTTCAGTGCCAAGGTTGATTGTTTCCACTGGTTCTTGATGTGGCTGAAGGGCCTTTGACTCGTGCTCGAGCATGGTTTATTGATTATTCTGCATGTTTTTTAATGATGGTTTTTTAGAAAAAATGGAAATAAAAATGCAAAAGAATTAAAAAGATTTTTGTAGTTTTTGAAAAGATTGCCATTTTAAGGAAAGAAAAACAACTGAATGAACGATAAGAATTTGAACAAAATGCTCTTTATTTGTCATAATGATTTTTGAAATTTAAAGGGGCCCTACAAATGATCCATTAGCCTTGGGCATAGCTAAGGATTTTCAAAAAAATAGAGGAAACACAATTACTTTGACACAGGAAAAACTTCTGGAATCTCAACTGCTTCCCAATTTGTCAAGGCTGCTTCACACCGGTATATCAGATTTGATGCTTCTACATCTTCGGTGTCATCTTCAACTGCACCAACCTGATCTCCATGGATAAATCCTGTGCTCAGGAAAACTTCTTGTATGCTCCGCACGCGGTCCTTTGCAGGGACCAGGGCTCCTCCATTAGCAGAAGGCTTGTACCCCAAACCAAAACGATCATTTTTCTCGCTGACGTTGATGACCTACCCCAACCTGCAGGGCCTCCACTTTCAACTGCTGACCTTGCACTATTCAAAGAGGCGAACGACAAACTGGTTTTCTCAATAGGATCCTCCACCTCAGCAAGTGTGGCATTGGATATTTCAAGTGCTTGGAAAGAGGTTTCTAAGGCATCCTCATCAGCCTCGATATAACGGAAAGAGGAGAGTTGACTGATGATAAAATCTTCTTCACCTGAGACAATGACGAGCTTGTCATCGACAACAAACTTCATTTTTTGATGTAAAGTAGAAGTCACTGCCCCAACAGCATGTATCCATGGGCGTCCCAAAAGGCAGCTGTAAGCGGGATTTATGTCCATGACTTGGAAATTGATGGGGAATACATGTGGTCCAATCTGGATTGGTAGCTCTACCTCCCCGACTACTGTCCTTCGAGAACCATCAAATGCTTTTACCATAAGTGCACTAGGTTTCAATTCCGAACCTTGGTAAGATAATTTAGCAAGTGCCCTCTTTGGTAGAACATTGAGGGATGATCCAGTGTCAACTAAAACTCTGGCCAAAGCATCTTCTTGGCATTTTATGGATACATGTAAGGCGCGGTTGTGATTCTTCCCTTCCTTGGGTAGCTCTTCATTGCTGAAACTTAGAGTGTTGCAGGCTGCGATATTGGCGACCACCCTGTCGCATCTCGAAAAATACGATTCCTCGCGATAGTCGCGGAAAAAATTATGTTCGAACAGAGTCGCCACCGAACTTTATTTATCCCAATGAAGGAATAGGAAAATATCGATAAAACCTTTGAAAAATAGAATAATGGTCGTCGCAACCATATTCGAGTTCGGGAGTCGATTACGTAAGGGGAAGGTATTAGCACCCCTCACGTCGGTTGTACTCAACGGGAACCTTTTAGTCTAATTTGCTACTTGAATGTTAATTGAATGTCATTCGCTTTCTTCGAGTAACTAAATATTTAATAGAGATGGATGAAGACCTCAAAAGGAGAACGGGGAGGTTTTTTATTAGTGTGCTCGCAGAGATCTCGCAATCTCGTGCCTACGTATCCTTATGGTGCAATAAGGAAATCAGAGCATTCGTAGTTCGGGGTACTACGAATATTTGGTGTATTTTGTTTGTTGAACGACTGTGTAGGTCGACGTTCTAACGGCTAAACGCTGACTTGTCTACTCTCGATGGAGGCTTAAACACTGGTTTGTTGTGCGCATTAGAAAGGATTGACAGTGTTCATTTTTGAAAGAGTTTTGGTCACGCGGGAGTGACGAGTGTAATTGATATGTTTGATGTTTGATGGTTGATTAGTTTCAATCGCACGAGGGCGAGAAATTAGATTTGATGTGTTTAGGTGTTTTGAAGAACGACGAAAGATTGAGCAATATGGTGTGCACCAATCGTCCAATTCTTTCGAGGAATAATAAGGCGACCGCCTTTTACTCCTTTTTCGTTCGAATTTTTATCGAAAGTTTGTTTGCGGATGTTGAATATGCACGGTAGTGAGGCGTACGCCTCCTACTTGCTTATCCAAGGAATAATGAGGCGTGCGCCACCTATTCCCTTATCCAAGTTTATTTAGCGTGTTTTAGTCGGAAGTCGATAATTTGAGCAATGTGGCGTACGCCAATTATTCAAATAATTGAGAGATGGTGAGGCGAACGCCTCACATCTGTTGTCATCCGAAGTTTAATTTAAGAAAGATATGTTTTTAGATATTGTATTTGATTTGCGAAAATAGTTTGAATTTTGGTAGGTTTGGATCGATAATCTGAGCAATGTGGCGTACGCCAATTATTCAAATAATCAAGGAATGGTGAGGCGTACGCCTCCCATTCTCTATTGAAGTTTAAGTTATAAAGTTGATCTTGAAACTGTGTTTGATATTAAAGGTGATTTGAGTTTATTCGATTGTGGTTGTAATTTGATGACGAAGATTCGTGCAATGTGGTGTACGCCAATTATTCGAATAATCGAAAGATAGTGAGGCGTACGCCTCATATCCTTTTTATTATCGTAAATTTATGATTAAAAATGTTTTAGAATTTGTAGTTGATTTAGAAGAAATGATTTAGATAATGTATGATTTAGGTTTAATCGGGTGACAAGAACTCGAGCAATATGGCATACGCCAATTATTCAAGTGCTTGAGAAATAGTGAAGCGTACGCTCCCTATATTCTTTTTCATCCCAAAATTTATGTTTGAAAGAGAAAATTCTTTTGAAATTATATTTGATTTGAAATATGATTTGAATTTGTAAGTTTTTTAGGGTTCTAATTGAATGATGAAAATTCGAGCAATGTGGGGAACGCCAATTATTCGAATAATCGAGAGATAATGAAGTGGATGCTCACTATTCCCCTTTTCATCCATAGTTTAAAATTAAAAGGTTTTGAGGAGTATATTGATGAAGAAAGGATGTGGATTTGAGTTCGCGAAAATTAATCGGGTTTTAAGTGAATTACTTGATATTGGACCCAAGTTTCATCCTAAATAAGGTAAGCTTTTATTTATCTATCAATATTCAACTATCCATTTAATTAATCATGTATTATAATAGGAGTTAAAACTCATTATTCAAAATTGAATCAAAACAATAGTCTATTTTGCTACTATTATTACCATCATAATTATCTAAACATATGAATAGAATATCAAAGTAATGTAACAAAAATAAATGAAGTTCAAACAGACTGGATGTGTGGAAGCAAATTGAGGGGTGCTTGTTTAAACCCATAGTGAACCAAAAGCCCGGCCCAATTGGATCTTTATCATGTGCAACAAAACAAAAGGGGCACATGGACAAACACGCGGATCCAAAAGGAAGAGAAAAAAAAATCTGAACCAAAGCAAGGGAAAGAATGGGAAAAGACACATGTTTCTCTTGTGTACCTGTCAGCATCCCTCAGAAATGGAATTGACTAGCCTTAAATTGCAATAATAATAATAAATCTAATTGCCATAAAGAAACTCAATAGCCCCATTTCTCTTCCCTGTACACGTGCTCCCAAGGTATGGGGGAGACAAAAAACTTACCCACTTAAAATCTGCCATTGATTAGACAAAAACAAGCATTGAATATATTAAACACTACCAAACCAAAACTAAACTTTCTAACTGATTTCAAAAAGACATTTCTTCCTAACGCTCCTCTAAACCAAACGCAGTTAAGGCCTCAAAATCGAAATGAAAAGAAACTCCTGATTTCTTCAGAACCACAAATGAACAACTTATGGTGTTCATCATCACCATCTTAATAGATCCGAACAAACCAAATTTCGATAACAAAAGGTAATGGTAACGCAGGCGACACAAACAAACTTAAACCAAAACTTAGATCTTGGATCTATCGTCAGAAATTTTCACGAATCGCAGCAAAGACTCTTACAAATCCACAACAATCCACACTTAACCTTAAACAAACATGGATAAGCAATATGTTCTCCAATCGTCCATGCGACTGGCGACTACATGGAACTGCAATGCCTCGAGAAGATCGAACAATAATACAAAGAGAAATGAAGGATATCGCCGGAGTTTTGCGACTCCGACTGGATTCCGACGAATGTGTATTTACCTTATGTAAGTGTCTTTCTGTGTGTGAGTCCTTCTCCCGTTTTCGTTTAGCTTTCGACTCTTCTGTCTTCTTACTCCCATGTTTCTATGTCGCAAGTCATGATGGTCGATTTAGTTCGACTAATCCAGAGCTCCGATGAGAAACTCTGGATAGTTTTCGATTGTATGAACTTTTTAATGAAGGGTTTTGTGTGTGTTTTGGCAGGGTAACAGTGCAACCTTTTTCTTTTTTTTCCCTTGCAGCGATCCCTCCTTTATATAGAATAGGTGAGGTCCTTTTGATGGTGCGTGAATGATGAGCTGGTGAAATCCATATTCCGTTAGGGAAAGATCTCCCTCATATTTGTGGGGACCAATTCATAATCTTGCAAAAGATCTATCTGAGTGAGTTGAGCGTTTCTCGTAGGTTATGTGGTCCCAAGGATTTACATTTCCATGTTGATATAATTTTTACTCTTTACTGCAATTATACATTACTCATGCTGTTATTTTTTACTACAGTTATAGTGGTGACCAATATTGGAGGAGCGGTTTTAAACCTTCTGTTCGTGAGCTCTGCTGCCTGTTGTCCTTCTGGTGTAATCGTTGTTGTAACCTTGTTTTTTCGTTGAGCCTTGTTTTGAAACGGATAACCGAAGGCTCTACTCCTCCGCAACAATGAACTTGGGAGCCTTAACCTGTCAGATGTGTTTGCTCATATAATCCATCTTTATCTTTTCTCAAGAGTCATCTTGTCCAATGTATGAATATCGTCAGTTAACAGTTCATGCATTTGCCATTTTCCTTAAGACTAACATTGTCTTGTGGTCTTTGAAACACATGTTTGCTAGATGGATGATCTGAGCTTCTCCTTCATGGTGATCACCTTCTTATAAAAGGCAAAGTTTACTTGCAGCTGGCTCTAGTTGGTGTTTTACT
Organism: Lathyrus oleraceus; assembly: GCF_024323335.1. Classification (NCBI taxonomy): domain Eukaryota; kingdom Viridiplantae; phylum Streptophyta; class Magnoliopsida; order Fabales; family Fabaceae; genus Lathyrus; species Lathyrus oleraceus. The sequence goes on from NC_066581.1 coordinate 242,813,430, forward strand.
GATAATCCGACACGGCTTGTGCCTTCACTGTCAAAAATGATTGGCAGCAGTTGTACATGCCCTGTATGTTTCACACTTTCGGATTTGGTCTGCAGCAAATTAAAGTTTGATGAATGCTGCCTTTGTTGCTGGTTTTATATTCATAGCTGAGAGTGCCAATTTTTAGTGCGGTAAAAAACCATATATGAGTTTGTATTACCCTGTGCACATGTATTACATTTGTACTGGCAGCTTGTAATAGGTCTTGTGGCGTCCATTTGGCTTTTGTTTAACATGACTTGATTCCTTTGCGTTTGCATTTATGTGTTGTGATCCTCATGACTTCGTGGCTATATCCCAGGTATTGCTCATTAGGCATTTCATGTTGGTGGTGCATTCAATGGCACGGTCCTTAATATTCATGATAAGTCCATCTGTGCGGCGATCGGTTGTCAACTGGAGGGCCATTATCCCAACAACATATGCAGCTAGCTCATTCGAGCAAAGGTGGTTCCTTCTTGAGATTCTAGGTCAAGGTAATACGAATTATCACCACACGCAAACCCTCTGTACTCAGCGATGCTGTCAGGTACAACACCTGAAATTACTTGTTAGTTCGACATCCGATCTTGCTAATATTTATGTCTGGATGAGATATTTCTGGACTTTGCATTTTAACGAACATCAGGTTCTGGCTTTGGATTACACAGGAATGATACGTCGCACGCTGCTTCAACTCAAACGAAGTCGAAAGTAATAAGAAAGACGGAAGTTGGAGAGGTCGAAGTCATGACTACGTACACTTGCGTTTTCGCCCTTGTCGTAGACAGAACACTTGGGTCGATGACAGACGTCCTTTCCATGGATTCAAACAACAGGGGTTGTCTTGGTTTTTAACACTTAATCCTCACGTCCAACTTAAAAGATCCTAAAGGCGTTTGAAATGAAGTCAAACCAACAACAAGTACAATCCCCTCCATTTACGATGATATGCTCACGTTAAATTCTAAGACGCTTATTATTAGAATGCTAATTGTAGGAAACTTTGTGAATTTTGGATGTATGGTTGGAATTTGTACTGAGTACTATTCATGAAATGGAATTGAGGCATGCTGGTATTGAAATTGTAACCTAAGTTTCTCTGAACAATCATTTAATTTGAAAATTTATGATGGAACTGCTAGCTTAACATTAAAAGAATGTATCTTGTGATTGTATTGAACGGTACCCACTTGTGTCAAGGAAACCGCGGCCGGTGATTGTTGAAATGGTGTAACTTGGGTGTGTAGACATATAAAAAATGTAGAACATGATTATGAATTTGTAAAGTGTTGGCCCTGGTTATGATTTTGTAATGTGGATGGTGAGTGTAATAGAGAATCAAGGGTTATGATTTTTAAAAGGCAAGATGATTCATTATTTAAAAAAAATGAAAGATGACTTTGATTTTGAAACTGGTTCGGCAATATGAACATGAATCACAAAGAGTGAAATTTAGTGGACATGATGAAAAGACGAATCAAAGATCATGCATTAAATGGCTTAAAGATGAATGGTGGGTTTTGGTCAATTGATCGACCCAACAATCAGCCCAGGTAACAATGCCTATTTTCTTATAGGCAATCAAATATGTACCATAATATCAAAAATCAAATGACCCAAGCCAATAATTATGAACCAAACTAGATAAATGTCAACCAAATGACAGTTAGTACATAAGGCCTTAGCAAAGTCATGAATCCAAGTCACTCGTCTCCTTGAGTTGAGCCATGCATATGCAGATGAAGTGAATGCTTATGATGATATGTAAATGTTTATGGTTATGAATGCTTAATGAAAGTTTAAAAATGCTCGGACAAAATTGGGGTATGACAGCTGCCCCTATTTAATTACCTTGAACCAGAAAGTATGAATGACGGCAGGCTTGTACATTCGTGGTGGAAGATAATTAAATACGAAAAGACACGAATTTTGTCCTTTGAAATGCAAGGGAGAAATGCAGAAAGAAAATGCAGTGAGAAATACAGTAAGAAAAGTTTTTAGAAGGTAAAATGAAATGATCAAGATTTTCTGGAAACCGTCAGAACAGTATCTTGGATGTCATAATCGAGATATTCCAATAATGGAATGATACCTCAACTGTATCTAAGACTTTCTGATATTAGCAGAACAGTGTCTCTAAAAAATGAATGAGACTCTTCATATAGATGAAGCAGCATCTCAAACCGCAAAATGAGATTCTTCAGATAAATGAAGCAGTATCTCAAACAGATTAATGAGATTCTTCAGATTAATGAAGCAGTATCTCAAACAGATTAATGAGATTCTTCAGATAAATGAAGTAGTATCTCAAACAGATTAATGAGATTCTTTAGATAAATGAAGCAGTATCTCAAACAGATTAATGAGATTCTTCAGATAAATGAAGCAGTATCTCAAATGTTCGCCTGTTGGGGGAAATATTTTTAGAAAAGACTCCTTCTGGAGGAGATTTACTAGCAAAGCTCTGCAGGGAGGAAAGCTCATAAGAGACTTTTTATGGTAACCTCTGCTTGGGGAGCAATGATAGTAAAGAAAATGCTGGAAATATCATTATTAATCATAAAGTTGAAAAATGATTTGTTGAGAAATAGTTCCACGAGCACATGCAGGGTAATAACTTTATTGAATTTACATGAAGAGTGTCCGGGATACATATGAATGACCCTGGATTTTGATATTTTGTTATGTTTTTTCGTATGATGGTCCACTCTGGGTGGAAATACCATGCATGGGATGATGCATGAGATGTATGCAAGTATGCAATTGCTGGGGATATTTATGATGCGCATGGGAATGCAATTGATTTTGTTCATTTTTTGATGAAATTCCCACTTTGTGGGAGTTCTATGCACGGGTATGTTGATGATTGATAATATTATGTCTGATGAATCTTCTTGTTTGGCAGGAAAATGATGCATGTGATGCATGTGGGAATGCACCTAGGTACTTAGATATTTTTTGTAGGGTTTTATTTTTTTGAGATTATTGGGGAATAACATCGTCAAAGAGTTGATGAAAAGGTAACTGTCATCGTCAAAGGGTTGACGGAAAAGAGACTTCACTATGGAGTGGCATCACCAAAGGGTTGGTGGAAAAGTATTATCATCATTAGAGGGCTGATGGAAAAGAGACTTCACTATGGAGTGGCATCACCAAAGGGTTGGTGGAAAAGTATTATCATCATCAGAGGGCCGTTCACTATGGAGTGACATCATCAAAGAGTTGACGAAAATAAATTTCACTATGGAGTGGCATCACCAAAGGGTTGGTGGAATTTTTTTTTATCATCGACAAAGAGTTGCCGGAAAGAAACTTCACTATGGAGTGGCATCACCAAAGGGTTGGTGGAAAAGTATTATCATCATCAGAGGGCTGATGGAAAAGAGACTTCACTATGGAGTGGCATCACCAAAAGGTTGGTGGAAAAGTATTATCATCATTAGAGGGCTGATGGAAAAGAGACTTCACTATGGAGTGGCATCACCAAAGGGTTGGTGGAAAAGTATTATCATCCTCAGAGGGCCGTTCACTATGGAGTGACATCATCAAAGAGTTGACGGAAAGAAACTTCACTATGGAGTGACATCATCAAAGGGTTGGTGGAAAAAAAAAATTATCATCGACAAAGAGTTGCCGGAAAGAAACTTCACTATGGAGTGGCATCACCAAAGGATTGGTGGAAAACTATTATCATCATCAAAGAGTTGACGAAAAGAAACTTCACTATGGAGTGGCATCACCAAAGGGTTGGTGGAAAATTTTTATCATCGTCAGAGGGCTGATGGAAAAGAGACTTCACTATGGAGTGGGATCACCAAAGGGTTGGTGGAAAGGATGATCATCATCAGAGGGCTGATGGAAAAGAAAGATCAAGTTATGTCCATCAAAGGGTTGATGGGAAAGAATTATGATGTTGTGTATGCGTATGATGCATGTTAATGAAAATTTCTTATTTATGTGAGAGAGAACTTTGATATGCGACTTCCCTATTCGGAAGGAAAGTCATGTGTGTTTATTGTATGCAGTGCATGTGGTAATGCAAGATGAATATTGGTTATTTTTTGGATTGATCTCCCTTTTTGAAGGTAAGACTTTCTAGGTACCAATGTTGATTGGATTTGAGTTTATGAAGATGCCAGCAAAGTGGACTTTCAGTGGTTGCCAACATGGATTGGACTTTGGTTTAGGAGATGCCAATAGGGCTTGGACTTTGATTTTGGAGATGCCAACAAAGTGGACTTTTATTTTTGATAGCTGCTAATATGGATTGGACTTCGTTTTTTTTTTGGTAATTGCCAATTTGGATTGGACTTTGGTTGGTGAAAGGTTTTGACTTCCCGACATTCTGTATTTTGACGATGCGATGATCAGAAGATAGATTTGGATGCTTTTGGTGCCCCAAGTTTGATCATTTGCTGATAGACTGTGTATTTGTTCTTGAGAGAACCTCAACTTCTATGCCTGATATGCCTTGATAGTTTACAAATAATTTTGTGAGCGTAGTGACGTAATCAATGCATGATGATTGTGCTTTTGCTCTGCTCCAAGGCTCTTTGGAACTTGTCTGCCCCAGTGTGCAGGGATTAACCTTTGAAAGGAAATCCTGGGAACGATTATACCATGGCTTGAACCAATTTGCCCTAGTGTATGAGTCTTTCTGTAATTTGCCCCTGATTGAGATTTTGAAAGGCTTGCCCCAGATTGATTGAGTATGTTGTAATAATTTGCCTCCTTGATCCACTAATGCTTGGAGATTTCTTTCAGTCTGATCAGTTCCTAATCATTGGATACCATGCCCCTAATCCATAGGGTTAGGGAATAGTCTTGATTCGGGTCAACATTGACAAACGATCAAGTTCTTCTAATTACTTCTTTGAAGTTCCTTGATGTCAAGTACCTACTTGCAGTTAAAACTCGTTTATTTAATCAATGGTAATTTTAATGCAATATTCATGCAGGTTTGAAAAATCATTTATTGAGGTGATGTGATAGTGTGTGACGAATGAACCATTAGATCAAACACATTGCTGATTTAGCTAGTGTGTGAAAGATACAGTGAGAATATGATACCAATATAGGTGATTTAGCAAATATTTAGGAGTCAGTTTACGCAAACTTGTTGTAGTATGCTTTCAGAATAAACCCTACCTCAATTAGGTCTTTTAAGGGTTGTAACGTGGCCTGGTTCATGTTTTTTTGAACAAAAGGATATAAAGCTCAAAGTTTATTTTAACCCACCCCTTCTTCGTGATGATCTCCAATCCTACGTTCAGTTAAGTCAACACACACATTCAACTTTTAAGAGAGTTTGGAAGTGTAAGATCTCTTGAAATGGCAGTCATCTTATTTTGCTCTTCATGGATGTTGGTGACCCTTTGATTTTGGTATGATGGTCACCGAATCTTGGTTTGTTTTGTTGAGGGTTTTCGTGACCTCTTTTGATCTTTGTTTTGATCCCTAACTTTTGCCTGGACCACTTTTTTAAGCTTTGGTCCACCGGGATTGCCCCTATTTTTGCTTAAATCGCCTCTTTGGGTGTTCGACTTAGCGGGCTCTTTCTTTGTTGTTTTTTTTGAAATTTGTGACTGCCAAGTCATTGGTCATTGAAGAATAACCGACATAAGATTTGGATTTGTATGGTTCCTTTGACAGTTCAGGATGTGTGCGGAGAATGGAATGTAGTTGATCCTCATACGGGATGTCTCATCTTGTAATTTGAATGCGTAGTCAAATTAACTGAACACTACCTTGCCCCAGGTTAAATGTAAGGGTTTGTAAATCCGAAATAAACTCATACTTCTAGGCTCGAAGTGGTTGACTAGGGATTAACTCCTTATCTTTCTAGTGTTTGGGGATTTGAAACAATGCCTGTACATCATCAGCAAGGTTTTATCCGAAAGCATACAATCAGCAATTATGGGTATTTCGTTTTCGTCATTCTCCCTTCAATCTTTGCTAAAACAACAGTTTGATCAGTGAATGGGAGAAATATTTTTTTATATCAATGGAAAAAATGAGTGAATACGAAAGGATTCGTTCAAAACATGCATAATCATTTCATTAATATTACCATTAAAGGAAATCAACAATACTTGAAAGCAGATAAGTACTTAACATGCGAAGAAAAATACAAATGAAATGCGAGGAATAGCCAAATGGTTGCCAGTGCGGAGGAATCTCTCTCGTGCCTGGTTCACTGCTGGGCTAGCCTTCTTCAGAGTAGTGGTATTTCTCCTCATCGAGACTAGTACGATAATCATCTTCAGACCTATTCTCGGAAATTTCCTCCGCTGTTTGGACTGATGGACCCGCATAGCTAGCCGAAGCAGTATTACGGATTTGCAAGCTTCGAAGTGCAAATGAGAACATCTTGGAATCAAACAGGGTTTGTACTTTGCTCTTAAGCACTTTGCAGCCTTCAGTTGAATGCCCCTGTGCCCCAGCATGGAAGTCACATCGAGCATTGGCGTCAAAGGCTGGTGGATATGGAGGACTTACTAGTTTTAGCTCCTTTGGCACTATCAATCCCCTCTTAATCAAATACGGAAGTGCTTAACTGTATGGCATTGGAAGCGGATCAATATGTCTCTCTGGCTTTCTTGGCCTTTGTTGAGCATGTTGATGCTGTCGATGTAGAAAATCCTGCCGTTTGTATGGCTGTTGAGGTTGGATCTGTCGTTGATACTGAGGAGTGTAAAGACAAAGAGTCAGACAACATACGATCGCAAGTTTCGATGATGACAAATGACCATCATACACGTCTACAAACAAATGCAACACATTACCCATCATATCCTTTTCTACGTTTGTCTAAATCTATTATAATGATTAAAAACATATGTGGACAATGTGTGATCATGACGAAATGCATGAAAATCACAAAACACAGTTTTATGCAGATTTGAAGGCCTTGAGTCGACCATAGGGGTCAGCTCAAAGCTCACGGGTCAGCGCAAAGCTCAGCTAAACTGAAGATTGGTCAGCGCATGCTTCTTTGCGTCGACCATAAGGGTCGGCGCATAACTCACGGGTTAGCGCAAAAATCCCTTGAGTCGACCAGAGGTCAGCGCATAGCATAATGATGCTATCCTGGGTCAGCACATGGAACCATGGGTCGACCATAGGGGTCGGCGCATCACTCACGGCTCAGCGCACGCCGACCTATGGTCGACCGCTCGTGCGTAAACTCAGTTTTCTGAGTTATTTCCACTGTTTGAAATTCTGTTATTTTTGATTGGTTTTGTCAGTTACTATATATAGAAGTCAAAACACTTTTATTAATTAACATTTGCTAATTTGAGTTCAAGTGTTCAAGGAAACAAGAAAGAGTGAAAAAGGTGTCCAAGACTCATCATCTTCATCTTCAACATTTCACAACACATCATCTGCAAACAATTACTTTTGATGTGGTTCGTGATCGATTAAAGGTGATAAGGTTCGAAGCTGTGATCGAAGAATCCAGTTCGGATTGAAGCTTGTGGCAGGTTCTTTCTTGAATAAAACCGTTAGGGTTTTGTCCTCCAATACGGGTTTGTGTTTGGGGGTTTTTGGACGAATCGTTCATCAATATTCAGCCGAGCGAAGGTGATTGAGAAGAGGAAGTCTTCATCAGTCTAGTAGCGGATTCGGTGGCATTGAAGTGAAGGATTCGGGTTCGACTCGTTGTGTTTGAGATCAGTCGGGCCGAGGGTTTGAAGAACGGAAGATTCTTCAACAAAGGGGCTGGAATCGGAGGTCTAGCAACAACGATCTAAGGTCTTGATTCATCTTGAATCAAGGAGCAAGGATAGGAAGCATCATTCAACACATTGGAAGTTCTGTTGTTTACATGCTTTGCAATCCTTGTATAAACGATTAAATTTCACAGGTGATATCTAATTAATCATCTCAATTCTAATTTTAGAATTGAGGGCAGACGTACCCCGAAGCGAGGACGGCGGGGGAACTGCCTCATCAAATCTCTGTCTTCTTTAATTTTCTGCATAAGTGCTTTTCAGCTTAAAAATTAAGTGATTTTAGTTTAAGCAATTTTACCAAACGTTGATATAAGTTGAGTAAGAAACTAAAACTGTTGTTTGAATACAAAGTACAATAGTATATTGTACTAGATAAATTTGAATTACTTACTCAACTCAAATATCTCTTGGAGTGTATGCACACCAAGTGTTTGTGAATTTGCATAAGCCAAAGTTGTCTTAAGTTTGCACTCAGTTTAATTTGGTATTTTGGATCATTGGAACTAGGCTTGCTAGTTAGTGAAATATATCAATTGAGTGTGCAAATAGTGTAGTGATTAGTATTTCATTTTATCTCTAATCCATTAGCTTAACGCATATCCGGTTTTCCAATAACGGTTCGTTTTAGACTAAAATTTTCCTCGGCCGCTTCCGCATTCAAAACAAATTTTCAAAACCAATTTTCTCTCAAATTGGTAGCGCCGACTCAAGTTTTTAATTGGGATCTATTCAACCCCCCCTTCTAGATCCGTGCCATAGTCTAACAAGTGGTATCAGGAGCTCCGGTTCACTCCGTGCTTCAAAATACAACTTTGATAGAAAATGGCTAACGAACCTAAAGGGGCTTATAATAGAGCTCCCGTTTTCAATGGTGAAAATTATAGTTATTGGAAAGACTGTATGCGGGTGCACATAAATTCCATAGATAGAAAAATATGGAATGTTATTCTCAATGGTCCAATTCAAATAACCATGACCAATGAGAACAACGAAGTGATGCCTAAGCCCGAAGCACAATGGACCGATGATGATGAAAAGAAATACAATTATGATTGGAAAGCCAAAAATATCCTAATCTCCTCATTAGGCGTAGATGAATACTATCGTGTATCCCATTGTCCTACTGCTAAGGCTATGTGGGATTCACTACAAATTGCCCATGAGGGGACGAATGATGTTAAATTGGCTAGAATCAATACACTAACACAAGAGTTTGATCTCTTCTTCATGGAGCAAGGGGAAACCATTGCTGACATGCAAAAGAGATTCACTCATCTCATCAATCGATTACATTCACTTGGTAGGCCTGTTTCCAATGATATTGCTACTAATAAGATCTTAAGATGTCTTAACAGGGAATGGCAGCCGAAAGTGACCGCCATCAAAGAGGCAAATGATCTTACCACATTGGACCTGACAACATTGTTCGGTAAACTACAAGAGCACGAACAAGTTCTCTTAAGCCTGGAACAACACGAAAAGAAAGATAAGAAAGACAAAGCAAAGGTGAGTGAAAAGAAATCAATAGCTCTAAAGACTTCCTCCTCAAAGTCTCAAGCAAAAGAGCAAAGTGATTATTCATCGAGTGACGAAGAAGAAGAGGACAAGAGTGAAGATATGGGGCTGTTCGTCAAACGCTACAACCGTTACGTGAGAAAGAACGGCATCCAACATTCCGAGAAGAACTTGGTAAACTTTCGGAAGCAATCTAGGTTCTCTAAAAATGATGACTCAAAAGGAAAAACAACTAGAGGGTCGTGCTATAAGTGTGGAAAGCCGGGTCACTACAAACCGGACTGTCCGATGAACAAAAAGACAAAAGAAAAAGATTCATACAAATCACACAAGAAACCATCAAAGCCAAGGAGAGCATACATAGCTTGGGAAAGCGATAGCGACTCCTCCGATGATGAAAGTTCTAGTGATGAAGATGAAAATGAAAATCTATGTCTCTCTGCTCATCAAAAGAACAAAAAGAAACAGGTACGACATGCTAAATATGAAAAATCCTCTAGTATGTCTCATCATGAATTGCAAACTGCTTTTGATACTTTACACTATGAAGCGAAAGAGGCCTTTAAAAGGCTTGCCTCAAATAAGAATTTTTTTTCACATTTGGAACATAAAATTCAACAATCCGAAAGGAAACTTGAGGCACTTAAAGCTTCTATAGTGGAAAGCACAAAAACAAGTTATGAGGACCTTAAAAGTAGAATGATGAACTTTGGGTGTGATACTTGTTACATTTGGCAAGGTGAAGTAAGAAACCTAAAAGCCAAACTTGACAAGGCTCTTGAGCCCAAGATTACTTTTGCTATCGACAAATCAAATTTTCGAAAAAGTATGGTTAATCCATATCAAAAATATAAATATGTTATAAAAGATGAAGATAGCAAAAGCAATCCAAATGCAACTTTCTCTTGTCTCTATTGTTGCAAGAAAGGCCATTCCATTGCAAAATGTAGATTTAGGAGGTTTTTAGTTCCTAAAGGCATTTATCAATGGATGCCCAAATGCAACCATTTCGTTCCTCACCACTCAGGACCCAATAAGCAATTGGGTACCTTCTCTTGTTAATTATCTTGTCACAGGTACAATGCCTCGAGACTACCGAGAGAAGATGGGTTCTCGACAGTGGATGCTCAAGGCACATGTCAGGTGACATATCTCTCTTCATTGACTTTGTGGCTAAGAAGAAGGGATATGTAACTTATGGTGACAACAACCGTGGAGCAATACTTGGTAAAGGTAGTGTAGGTAATCCCTCCTCTACTACTATTTCTGATGTTTTGCTTGTCGAAGGTCTTAAACACAATCTACTTAGCATCAGTCAATTATGTGACAAAGGATACAATGTATCGTTTTCAAAAGATTGTTGCAAAATTGTACATAATGATGATAAGAAGAGTATGTTTAATGGTCTTCGTGTGAACAATGTCTATATGCTTGACTTAAATGAAGTATCGTTAACAAGTGACAAATGCCTTGTAACAATGAGTGAAGATTCATGGTTATGGCATAGGCGTTTAGCACATGTTAACTTTGACTTACTCAACAAAGTAGTCTCAAAAGATCTAGTCCTAGGTCTCCCCAAAATTAAGTTCACCAAGGATCACCTTTGTGATGCTTGTCAAAAGGGGAAGCAAACGAGGATCTCTTTTAAATCCAAAAATATCGTTTCAACAACGAGACCTCTCGAGCTTCTCCATATGGATTTATTTGGGCCATCTAGGATTAAAAGTCTAGGAGGAAACTATTACGGTTTCGTAATAGTGGACGACTTTTCTCAATTTTGTTGGACTATTTTCTTAGTAAGTAAGAGCGACACATTCGCCGCCTTTGAACGATTTGCTAAGCTTTCCCAAAATAAACTAAATACAAACATTGTTGCAATTAGAAGTGATCATGGAGGTGAGTTTGAAAATCACTTATTTGAAGAATATTGCGGTAACCATGGTATTGATCATAACTTCTCCGCTCCACGTACTCCTCAACAAAATGGGGTTGTGAAGCGTAAAAATCGAATTTTGGAAGAATTGGGAAGAACAATGATCAATGAAAGTGGCATACCGAAATACTTTTGGGCTGACGCCATTAGTACGGCTTGTTACGTTCTGAATAGGGTGCTCATTCGCCCCATTCTAAACAAAACACCGTATGAACTTTTAAAAGGGCGAAAGCCAAATGTTTCTCACTTACATGTCTTTGGTTGCAAATGTTTTGTATTGAACAATGGAAAGGAAAACTTAGGGAAATTCGATTCCAAGGCCGACGAAGGTATCTTCCTCGGATACTCTCAATCTAGCAAAGCATATAGAATATACAACAAACGATTACTTACTGTAGAAGAGTCTGTACATGTCACTTTTGATGAATCCAATCCGAGAAACGTCGGAAAGGGTAGTGTTTTTCATGGTGCAGGTACATCTACCGAAGACATACTCAAAGGTGGCGAGCCGGGGATTGATCAACCCGACATAGTCAAAATTGAGGAGGACAAAGATGTACACCGTGAAGAAACCGAGGTAGTTCATCCGCCTTCAAACGATGATCTCCCTCAAGCTTGGAAGTCTTCCAAAGACCATCCAATAGACAACATTCTCGGGGACATCTCAAAGGGTGTAACAACTCGATCTAAGCTAAGTAATTTCTGTTATCACTTCGCTTTCGCTTCGCAGATGGAACCTAAAAACCCTAAAGAAGCCCTACTCGATGAACACTGGTTTTTATCAATGCAGGAGGAACTTAATCAGTTCACCAGAAATGAGGTTTGGGACCTCGTCCCTCCTCCGCGAGATCATCGAGTAATCGGCACCCGATGGGTGTTTAGGAACAAGCTGGACGAAAACGGGGTAATAACCCGTAATAAGGCGCGTTTAGTCGCGCAAGGGTATAACCAAGAGGAAGGCATCGACTATGAGGAAACTTATGCGCCGGTTGCCCGACTCGAGGCTATACGCCTTCTCCTTGCTTTCGCTTGTGCGAAAGACTTTAAGCTATTCCAAATGGATGTCAAGAGTGCGTTCCTTAACGGTCACATAAATGAAGAGGTTTATGTCGCACAACCTCCGGGTTTCGAATCCCATGAGTATCCTGATCATGTTTATAAACTAAAAAGAGCTTTGTATGGCCTCAAACAAGCTCCTAGAGCTTGGTATGAGAGACTAAGCAAATTCTTACTCGATCAAAAATACTCAAGAGGAAAGGTTGACACAACCCTCTTCATTAAACGTCAAGGAAAGCACTTGATATTAGTGCAAATTTATGTAGATGATATCATATTTGGATCTACTAACATGAATCTTGTGAGAGAGTTTTCTGACCTTATGCAGGGCGAATTCGAGATGAGTATGATGGGGGAGCTCACATACTTTCTCGGTCTGCAAATTAAACAGCTCAAAGAAGGAACTTTCATGAGCCAGACAAAGTACTGTTTGGACCTTATCAAGAGATTTGACATGGCAAAAGCTAAGGCCATAGACACCCCCATGCCTACGTGTACCAACTTGAACAAAGATGAAGACGGTATAGAGGTATGATTGGTTCACTCCTTTATCTTACTGCTTCTCGTCCCGATATTATGTTTAGCGTATGCATGTGTGCAAGATTTCAATCATGTCCCAAGGAATCCCATTTAAAAGCCGTCAAACGAATACTTCGATACCTATCCGGTACTCCGAAGTATGGACTGTGGTATTCCAAAGGTAATGATTGTTCTTTGGTAGGTTTTTCCGATTCCGACTTTGCCGGTTGCAAATCGGATAGGAAGAGCACCAGTGGTACGTGTCACTTATTTTCAAACTCTTTGGTCAGTTGGCATAGCAAGAAACAGGTTTCTGTTGCTTTGTCAACCGCCGAAGCGGAATACGTTGCCGCCGGTAGTTGTTGTGCCCAAATCCTATGGATTAAGCAACAACTAGTGGATTTCAACCTCAAACTTGAACGGATTCCCATTTTTTGTGACAATACAAGTGCCATTAACCTAACCAAGAATCCTGTGCTACATTCTCGCACCAAACATGTCGAAATACGACACCACTTTCTTCGGGATCATGTGGAGAAAGGTGACATTGTGTTTGAACATGTCAATACTGAAAATCAACTAGCGGACATTTTCACAAAGCCGCTAGCCACTGAACCTTTCTTTCATATCCGCCGAGAACTTGGCATTCTCGATATTTCGGAACGGGCACTATAATCTGCTGTTTTACCTTATTCCATATAAGACTTTAATCTTGTACTTCTAACAAATCTATGTTGTTGTAAGCACAAGTCTACCGTTCACTAAGTCACTCCGACATTGAGGTGATACTGTTCCTCTCTTTCTCTCTCTGCAAAATCTCATGACTACAATAGTTATATCTCATAATGATGTTGTTTATATATATATATGATCTCTCTCTTTGGATGTTTATTGCTGTATGCAGTGTTAATTATGCATCAAACCTGTCATCGCATGTAGCAAATAGTGAAAAATTGAAATTTGGAATGTATGAGTCGACCGCAGTAGGGCTATGGTCGACGCACGCTTAAATTTTTTTTTTTGCATTTTCTCAAAAACCAAACAGTATGCGTCGACGCATACAGGGCTATGGTCGACGCATCGCTCGAAAATTTTGTTTTTCTGCAGAAAAATTTAAATCGTTTTTCATGCATTCCTATTCAAAAATCATCATTAAGTGTGCATTTACATTCCATCACCTTTCAAACTACCCACTACTTTGTAACTTGCATCTACCTAGTGGCTATTGTTCCTTGATCTTCCATCTTCCCAAAACCCTAACCTTTCCACTATAAATTGGGAGAAACCTCTATCTAGCAGAATCACTCTCAAAACCCTTCTTAAACCTTCTCTCTATACCCAAACACTCAGTTTCAAACTTGCTCAAATGGCTTCCTCATCACGCAGACCTTCCGGCAAGAGATCCCGAGAATCATCCGCCGCATCTCTCCCCATATCTGCTGTATCACTCGTTCCACCCGCTCGCGTCGAAGTCTTCAACAGAGATATCAGCAAAAGAGGCGTTGTGCAACAACATGCGTTCTACAAACTTACCGCTGAACGCATGCACCTTCATGAAGTCCTGGCTCTGCTGCAGCATCAGGGCTTTATCAACTTCTTGGAATGTAATACTAAATACAGTGAAGACCTTGTTCGAGTGTTCTATGCCGGCCTTCATGACAACTTTCGCGGGCACAAGTTTCACTCTAGAATTGGTCCGACAAAGGTACAGCTTAAATCAAATATCTGGAACCAATATTTTGATATGTCTGTTGATGATGCTGGAAACCCTCTACCTGAGGTAACTGACTCTCACCACATAGATGGCTATGAGTTTAAGAGTGCATTAAATAACATGCTGAGACGACCCTATCCTGACCAGTTTGTGAACAGTGACGCGTTCCCACGAACTGTCACTGCCGGCAAGCTGAAAGCCGGAGAAAGGATTCTTCAGTGGGTTGTCTCACGAATCCTGCGACCAAAGAAGGGCGGACTCTCCAGAGTCGAACCGGCCGAGGTTCATCTGATTTACATTCTGAAAAATAAGATGAAAATCAACTGGCCGTACTACATTGCCAGTAGAATGTTTGGGCTACGTGACTCCGGACGAGGAACGGCTCTTGCCTACGGATCCTTCATTCAAGAGGTCCTGACTGCAGCCAACGTTAATCATCCATCTTTCCCGTACACTTCCATCTCATCTGACAAAGAGTTCAGCACAAAAACTATGTCTATGATGGGATATCTTTGGTGCAATGAGCGGAGAATGTATAAGTTTATTCGAAGAGCAAATGTTCCTGCAGATGATGACAGTGATGAAAGCGAAGAACAAGAAGATGAAGAAGAAAATGAAGAAGAAGAAGCCAGGCACGATTTTGATCACAATGGTGGAGATGATAGTCCTCCACCCGTTGACACTCATGCCTACTCCGGCTCGGCTTGGGTTCAGCAGTCGCATACAAATGAAGAAGATGTTCCATGCTGGGGTGGCTGGGGTGCATGGTAACATACGGGCTGGTCAACTCACCGTCAATTTTACCAGCCGTATCACCAAGATGAGGAAGAATCTCCTCCGTCCCCTCCACAGGAAGCAGATTCTTCCGAACTGTTGGATATGATGCGCAATATGCAGATCGCTCAACAGTCCTTCATGCAAGCTCAAGATGAGCGCTATGCTCATATCAACGAGCAAATTCAAGCCCAAAATGAGCGTCTCGACTCCTTCTCTACAAGCATGAATGACCGGTTTGCAACCTTTTCGGCTTCATTTAAACTTCAAGAAAAGTCAATCGACGAGAGTCTCAAGCATCTGAACGGTGTCACCGAATACCTATCATCTCTGGCTGACCCTTACAAAAACCCGGGCATTTGTTATCATCCAGGACACCTCCACTAGGACATAGACATTTACATGCATTTTGTAGTTTGATTGTTATTTTGAATGTATTTCTATGTTTTACTTGTTCTTAATCAATGACTATTGCTCAGAAATGACATTGGTGTGTTATTATTATCTGTTTATGTTCTTTCCTGTGAAATTTCCTTGTTATCTTGAATAATCACTCTGTCTCTCTTTTTGATGTTGTCAAAGGGGGAGAAAAGTGCACAAAGCAAGCAAACAAAAATGCCCACAACTAACAGTCATTTTCTGCAGATAGCCTTAGATTACAAAAGAAAGGGGGAGTGTGCAAAATGTGTCAATACCGCATGCTGTTTGTCACGTTGATTTATACAGGTTGTCATCATCAAAAAGGGGGAGTATGTAAAGACAAAGAGTCAGACAACATACGATCGCAAGTTTCGATGATGACAAATGACCATCATGCACGTCTACAAACAAATGCAACACATTACCCATCATATCCTTTTCTACGTTTGTCTAAATCTATTATAATGATTAAAAACATATGTGGACAAAGTGTGATCATGACAAAATGTATGAAAATCACAAAACACAGTTTTATGCAGATTTGAAGGCCTTGAGTCGACCATAGGGGTCAGCTCAAAGCTCACGGGTCAGCGCAAAGCTCAGCTAAACTGAAGATTGGTCAGCGCATGCTTCTTTATGTCGACCATAAGGGTCGGCGCATAACTCACGGGTTAGCGCAAAAATCCCTTGAGTCGACCAGAGGTCAGCGCATAGCATAATGATGCTATCCTGGGTCAACGCATGGAACCATGGGTCGACCATAGGGGTCGGCGCATCACTCACGGCTCAGCGCACGCCGACCTATGGTCGACCGCTCGTGCGTAAACTCAGTTTTCTGAGTTATTTCCACTGTTTGAAATTCTGTTATTTTTGATTGGTTTTGTCAGTTACTATATATAGAAGTCAAAACACTTTTATTAATTAACATTTGCTAATTTGAGTTCAAGTGTTCAAGGAAACAAGAAAGAGTGAAAAAGGTGCCCAAGACTCATCATCTTCATCTTCAACATTTCACAACACATCATCTGCAAAAAATTACTTTTGATGTGGTTCGTGATCGATTAAAGGTGATAAGGTTCGAACCTGTGATCGAAGAATCCAGTTCGGGTTGAAGCTTGTGGCAGGTTCTTTCTTGAATAAAACCGTTAGGGTTTTTTCCTCCAATACGGGTTTGTGTTTGGGGGTTTTTGGACGAATCGTTCATCAATATTCAGCCGAGCGAAGGTGATTGAGAAGAGGAAGTCTTCATCAGTCTAGTAGCGGATTCGGTGGCATTGAAGTGAAGGATTCGGGTTCGACTCGTTGTGTTTGAGATCAGTCGGGCCGAGGGTTTGAAGAACGGAAGATTCTTCAACAAAGGGGCTGGAATCGGAGGTCTAGCAACAACGATCGAAGGTCTTGATTCATCTTGAATCAAGGAGCAAGGATAGGAAGCATCATTCAACACATTGGAAGTTCTGTTGTTTACATGCTTTGCAATCCTTGTATAAACGATTAAATTTCACAGGTGATATGTAATTAATCATCTCAATTCTAATTTTAGAATTGAGGGCAGACGTACCCCGAAGCGAGGACGGCGGGGGAACTGCCTCATCAAATCTCTGTCTTCTTTAATTTTCTGCATAAGTGCTTTTCAGCTTAAAAATTAAGTGATTTTAGTTTAAGCAATTTTACCAAACGTTGATATAAGTTGAGTAAGAAACTAAAACTGTTGTTTGAATACAAAGTACAATAGTATATTGTACTAGATAAATTTGAATTACTTACTCAACTCAAATATCTCTTGGAGTGTATGCACACCAAGTGTTTGTGAATTTGCATAAGCCAAAGTTGTCTTAAGTTTGCACTCAGTTTAATTTGGTATTTTGGATCATTGGAACTAGGCTTGCTAGTTAGTGAAATATATCAATTGAGTGTGCAAATAGTGTAGTGATTAGTATTTCATTTTATCTCTAATCCATTAGCTTAACGCATATCCGGTTTTCCAATAACGGTTCGTTTTAGACTAAAATTTTCCTCGGCCGCTTCCGCATTCAAAACAAATTTTCAAAACCAATTTTCTCTCAAATTGGTAGCGCCGACTCAAGTTTTTAATTGGGATCTATTCAACCCCCCCCTTCTAGATCCGTGCCATAGTCTAACAAGGAGATACTTGATTTGTAGAATATCGACCATGTGGAGAGGATGGTGTCTGATATGGAGCTTGTGGAGCTTCCCAGACTGCATTAATTTCAGCCTCTTCTTCCTTTTGGGAATTGATAATAGATTCATTCACAATGCTCGGATACTCGAGGTGCATTGTATTTTTCCACTTTTGAGGCCATTCTCGATGCGTTCTCCAATTGACACCAAGTGAGCGAAGTCTGATGTTGCACTGCTGATCATCCTTTCGAAGTAAGGACTTTGCAAGGTATCCCTGAATAATTCCATCACTTCTTTGTCTAAGAGTGGTGGTTCAACGTGAGCTGCTAACTCTCTCCATCTTTGGGCATACCCTTTGAAGGATTCGTTGTTTTCTTGAGACAAGGCTCTCAACTGCATGTGATCGGGAGCCATGTCCAAATTGTATTTGTACTGATTCAAAAAAGCGTTAGCTAGGTCCATCCATGACTAAACATGATTCCTTTCTAACTTCATATACCAACTCAATGATGCCCCAGTCAAACTGTCCTGAAAATAGTGAATCATTAACTTATCATTATGGGCATGAGAAGTCATTTTACGGCAAAACATCACCAAATGGTGCTTTGGACAGCTATCCCCTTTGTACTTCTCAAATTCTGGTACTTTGAATTTTGGGGGTATAACTAGGCCAGGTACCAAACACATGTCTAAGGCACTCTATTCAATAGTATCTTGTCCTTTTATGGCCTTGAGTCTTTTCTCTAGCACGCAACATCTTTTAGCAATCTCATCATCTTGTGGTTGTTCAGTATTAACCACAAGGCTTGTCCCATGGGAATCTGGCATAGAGAATGCAAAGCTATGATACTCAACATCATCATGATATGAGGAACCCTTATCTCGAACAATATGACGTTCTTGTACAATCGAGTTATTAACTGGGGTTCGCGCAAGCTGAGGTTGGGTAGGACTATTTACTAGAGCTAACACCATATTCTCAACCACTGCAGTATGCTGAATGTTGTCCTCCCTTTTTGCTAAATCTATCATAGCCTCCACAAGTTGGTTTATTTGGTTTTTCATCGAGTCAACATCTCCTCTCAATGCAATATGACTTTGCTCCAATGGATCCATAATCTTTCCAGAGTTACTTCAAGTCCGATAGAATGTCGGGAATTCAACTGCGGGTTATGGACAAAGGATGGGATGAGTTTTTTTTGTTTTTTTTATTTATGAAAATGATATGCAATTCATGTTGATGAGATGAGAATGCATGAAATTTTGTATTTAGGTATGCAAAGAAAATGTAATTCAGGTATAGTTAGGATCCAGGATAACACGAGTATCATATGATACACCACATACAGAGGTTCTATGTTCTCTACCCCACACACAAAGGATGGCTCCTAAGGTTGTTTCATTTTATGATAAGAACTTAGAGTCACGGATCGAGCTCAGTCCTCCATCGCAATAATGGGCTAGCCACATCGAAATGGAAGTTCTGAATCGATCTACTCTAAGTGGGATCCTCGTATTGTTCGAACAGCGTGTAGACCCTTCGGTTCAATACTACACGATCGCCAATCATGAAGACGAACTTCAGTTTAAGATGAGGTTCCCAGAGTCATGGACCATGTTCAACGTTTCCTCATAATAATGGGCTAGCCATATTATGATGGAAATTCTGAACAAATCTACTTTAGGTGGAGTTCTCGTATTGTCCCAATTAGGTGTACACCCCTCGGTTTAATACTACACAACTCCGGGTTCTAAGTTCTTCTCAAAGCTCAGGTACGGAGCTTATCTCACAACATGTGACAAACACCATAGATCACCCAACATAATAGCAGAATCAATTACATAGCATAAATAATACATCAAGATATACAAAAGCAAATAAAAAGCGGTATTCTAACATTCATAGAAAATTGACTAAGTTAGGCTTGACTCTCTCTTGCTTGGAGCAAATGGTCCCCAACAGAGTCGCCATCTGTCGCATCTCGAAAAATACAATTCCTCGCGATAGTCGCGGAAAAAATTATGTTTGAACAGAGTCGCCACCAAACTTTATTTATCCCAATGAAGGAATAGGAAAATATCGATAAAACCTTTGAAAAATAGAATAATGGTCGTCGCAACCATATTCGGGTTCGGGAGTCGATTACGTAAGGGGAAGGTATTAGCACCCCTCACGTCTGTTGTACTCAACGGGAACCTTTTAGTCCAATTTGCTACTTGAATGTTAATTGAATGTTATTCACTTTCTTTGAGTAACTAAATATTTAATAGAGATGAATGAAGACCTCAAAAGGAGAACGGGGAGGTTTTTTATTAGTGTGCTCACCAAGATCTCGCAATCTCGTGCCTACGAATCCTTATGGTGCAATAAGGAAATCAGAGCATTCGTAGTTCGGGGTACTACAAATATTTGGTGTATTTTGTTTGTTGAACGACTGTGTAGGTCGGCGTTCTAACGGCTAAACGCTGGCTTGTCTACTCTCGGTGGAGGCTTAAGCACTGGTTTGTTGTGAGCATTAGAAAGGATTGACAATGTTCTTTTTTGAAAGAGTTTTGGTCACGCGGGAGTGACGAGTTGAATTGATATGTTTGATGTTTGATGGTTGATTGGTTTCAATCGCACGAGGGCGAGAAATTAAATTTGATGTGTTTAGGTGTTTTAAAGAACGACGAAAGATTGAGCAATATGGTGTACACCAATCGTCCAATTCTTTCAAGGAATAATAAGGCGACCGCCTTCTACTCCTTTTTTGTTCGAATTTTTATCGAAAGTTTGTTTGCGGATGTTAAATATGCACGGTAGTGAGGCGTACGCCTCCTACTTGCTTATCCAAGGAATAATGAGGCGTGCGCCACCTATTCCCTTATCCAAGTTTATTTAGCGTGTTTTAGTCGGAAGTCAATAATTTGAGCAATGTGGCGTACGCCAATTATTCAAATAATTGAGAGATGGTGAGGCGAACGCCTCCCATCTGTTGTCATCCTAAGTTTCATTTAAGATTGATATGTTTTTATATATTGTATTTGATTTGCGAAAATAGTTTGAATTTTGGTAGGTTTGGATCGATAATTTGAGCAATGTGGCGTACGCCAATTATTCAAATAATCAAGGAATGGTGAGGCGTACGCCTCCCATTCTCTATTGAAGTTTAAGTTATAAAGTTGATCTTGAAACTGTGTTTGATATTAAAGGTGATTTGAGTTTATTCGATTGTGGTTTTAATTTGACGACGAAGATTCGAGCAATGTGGCGTACGCCAATTATTCGAATAATCGAAAGATAGTGAGGCGTATGCCTCCTATCCTTTTTATTATCGTAAATTTATGATTAAAAATGTTTTAGAATTTGTAGTTAATTTATAAGAAATGATTTAGATAATGTATGATTTAGGTTTAATCGGGTGACAAGAACTCGAGCAATATGGCGTACGCCAATTATTCAAGTGCTTGAGAAATAGTGAAGCGTACGCTCCGTATATTCTTTTTCATCCCAAAATTTATGTTTGAAAGAGAAAATTATTTTGAAATTATATTTGATTTGAAATATGATTTGAATTTGTAAGTTTTTTACGGTTCTAATTGAATGACGAAAATTCGAGCAATGTGGCGAACGCCAATTATTCGAATAATCGAGAGATAATGAAGTGGATGCTTACTATTCCCCTTTTCATCCATAGTTTAAAATTAAAAGGTTTTGAGGAGTATATTGATGAAGAAAGGATGTGGATTTGAGTTCGCGAAAATTAATCGGGTTTTAAGTGAATTACTTGATATTGGACCCAAGTTTCATCCTAAATAAGGTAAGCTTTTATTTATCTATCAATATTCAACTATCCATTTAATTAATCATGTATTATAATAGGAGTTAAAACTCATTATTCAAAATTGAATCAAAACAATAGTCTATTTTGCTACTATTATTACCATCATAATTATCTAAACATATGAATAGAATATCAAAGTAATGTAACAAAAATAAATGAAGTTCAAACAGACTGGATGTGTGGAAGCAAATTGAGGGGTGCTTGTTTAAACCCATAGTGAACCAAAAGCCCGGCCCAATTGGATCTTTATCATGTGCAACAAAACAAAAGGGGCACATGGACGAACACGCGGATCCAAAAGGAAGAGAAAAAAAAATCTGAACCAAAGCAAGGGAAAGAATGGGAAAAGACACATGTTTCTCTTGTGTACCTGTCAGCATCCCTCAGAAATGGAATTGACTAGCCTTAAATTGCAATAATAATAATAAATCTAATTGCCATAAAGAAACTCAATAGCCCCATTTCTCTTCCCTGTACACGTGCTCCCAAGGTATGGGGGAGACAAAAAACTTACCCACTTAAAATCTGCCATTGATTAGACAAAAACAAGCATTGAATATATTAAACACTACCAAACCAAAACTAAACTTTCTAACTGATTTCAAAAAGACATTTCTTCCTAACGCTCCTCTAAACCAAACGCAGTTAAGGCCTCAAAATCGAAATGAAAAGAAACTCCTGATTTCTTCAGAACCACAAATGAACAACTTATGGTGTTCATCATCACCATCTTAATAGATCCGAACAAACCAAATTTCGATAACAAAAGGTAATGGTGAAGCAGGCGACACAAACAAACTTAAACCAAAACTTAGATCTTGGATCTATCGTCAGAAAGTTTCACGAATCGCAGCAAAGACTCTTACAAATCCACAACAATCCACACATAACCTTAAACAAACATGGATAAGCAATATGTTCTCCAATCGTCCATGCGACCGGCGACTACATGGAACTGCAACGCCCCGAGAAGATCGAACAATAATACAAAGAGAAATGAAGGACGTCACCGGAGTTTTGCGACTCCGACTGGATTCCGACGAATGTGTATTTACCTCAAGTAAGTGTCTTTCTGTGTGTGAGTCCTTCTCCCGTTTTCGTTTAGCTTTCGACTCTTCTCTCTTCTTACTCCAATGTTTCTATGTCACAAGTCATGATGGTTGGTTTAGTTCGACTAATCCAGAGCTCCGATGAGAAACTCTGGATAGTTTTCGATTGTATGAACTTTTTACTGAAGGGTTTTGTGTGTGTTTTGGCAGGGTAACGATGTAACCTTTTTCTTTTTTATCCCTTGCAGCGATCCCTCCTTTATATAGAATAGGTGAGGTCCTTTTGATGGTGCGTGAATGATGAGTTGGTGAAATCCATATTCCGTTAGGGAAAGATCTCCCTCAGATTTGTGGGGACCAATTCATAATCTTGCAAAAGATCTATCTGAGTGAGGTGAGCGTTTCTCGTAGGTTATGTGGTCCCACGGATTTAAATTTCCATGTTGATATAATTTTTACTCTTTACTGCAATTATACATTACTCACGCTGTTATTTTTTACTGCAGTTATAGTGGTGACTGTAACACCCCGATGAAATTAAGATAATTGTTTAAATTAAGTTAATATTTTATTTATTAATTTAATTAAAGAATTAGAAAATTATTGGATTATTAATATTATTATTGGGATAATATTATTGGGTTTTATTATTGGAGTATATAAGTTGGAATAATAAAAAGTCCTAATTTTTGGGAAAAAGGTTAATTTCACGTGAAAAGGGAAAAGAGGCAGAAAGGGCAAAAAGCAAAAGAACGAAGGTTGAAGGAAAGGGAAAGCTTGGAGCTCAGAGACTGCCGGATTAACTCAGGTAAGGGGGGTTTATCATCGTTTGATGGGTCTTATGGGATAGCATGTAATGGGTAGTGATGAACCTCTGAATTTGACTCTGATTGAAATGATATGATATGTGATGAATTTGTGAAATATTGATGAACGAAATTGGATGATAATTGATGAAATTGTAGGAATTAGATGTAGTAAGGTTAGCGATTTGAGAAGTTGAATGTATCTGAGTTGTAATTGATAAAACGAACGAACGTGTATGAAAAATTGGACTGTGAGAGGTTGGATCTGAAGGATCTCGTAGCAGAGAAAACCCATAGCAGATATGGAAAACTGGATTCTGGTCATACGCGTATGGCACTAGGCAATACGCGTATGAGATGGCTTGAAAATGAGGGTTTTGGCGCTGGTACGCGCCATACGCGTGTGATACGCGTATCCCTGGAGTGGTACGCGTATGGTGTATGCTATACGCGTATGAGTGAGAGAGATGATGTTTTGAACGTGAAAGCGTCTCTGTTGGTACGCGTATGAGGATTTGGTACGCGTAGCATACGCGTATGGGCGTGGGCGATACGCGTATGGGATGGGCGAGGAAATGCGCCATACGCGTATGGGCATAGGCGATACGCGTATGGGCAGACTTGTGGTTTTCCTGAGCAATGGTTGTGCAGTTTTTGGTTGTTTAGGCTGAGTGATGTACTTAGCTGAGGTATGATGTTGTAGGGATCATTTCCCGTTGTTTTGAATAGTATAGGTATTAGTAGAGTGTGCTAATACTATGAGTGATTACGTGGCATGATATGATATGCTTTTGTTGATGATATGTGATGGTATACATGATGATGTGAATGTATGCATTTGTGAATAGACTGTTTTATGGCTTAGAGTGTGAGCATATGTCTATTCTTGAGTTGTTGTTGTTGTTGCATTGCTAGGTGATTAGCATGCATATTGTGGCCCATTTGGGGTGGTAGCTAATTCCCATGGTGAGGAATTAGTGAGTAAACCATTTTGATTGTTGTTGATGTTTGCATGCTAGGTGATTAGCGTGCATAGCATGGCCCATTTGGGGTGGTAGCTAATTCCCATGGTGAGGAATTAGTGAGTGAGTCACTATGTCTCAAATGAGTGGGACTAGTGAGCTTGGTAGCCGTGCCTGGATTTGGACGGTGAGGTTGAACTATATGTTCACAAATAGTCGGTACCGCATGCATGGCGTCTCATTGCATAATATATGTATGGCGTGTAATATGAATGGATGTATTCCAATATTACACGTGTAATTGTGTTGGTATTGTTGTGTTGTTATTGAGTATGATGTTGAATTAATATGCTATTCCTGAATGTGTGTTTTGATTAGGGTGATGAAGTGTGTTGAATCACTTAACATAACATGATATTTTATAATACTCATTATATTGATTGAGGAACTCACCCTTACAACTATTTTTCAGGTAACGAGAAATGAGTTGAGTAGAAGCTAATTATTGGAGTCCGTAGTGGGTCGTGCTCTGATAGATGTAACATCGGGATGGGTTGTCTTAACTTGTTTCGAATGTTTTATTGTTGGTTGAGAACCATTGTCCATGTAATGTTTTACATGATTGATGAAACTATATCCGCTGTATTTTATGCAATTGTTTAAGTTTGAAATTAATAAAAGAGCATGACCGTTATATTGTTGAAAAGTGTGGAATATTGTGTGACACCCTTAATGGGCATAATCACTCTGATGTTATATTTTGATATTTAATTAAATTATTGGGGTATTTTAGAAGGGTGTTACATTAGTGGTATCAGAGCATAGTCGGTCGAGTCGAGTCGTAATTATTATGTTCCCCTGTACGGGATAGGTGTCGTGTAACCCTATCAGTACTTATTGTTTTAGTTGTTGGGTTTTCAGAATAGAGATGGCTGGAAGAGGTAGAGATGATGCTGCAATTGCTGAGGCTCTGGGTATGCTAGCTGGAGTACTTGGAGGAAATCCGAATGTTGTGGGAATGGGAGCTGCTCGTCAACTGAGTGAGTTCCAGAAGAACAATCCTCCAATGTTCAAGGGAGCATACGATCCAGATGGCGCTCAGAAGTGGTTGAAGGAGATAGAGAGGATCTTCCGAGTGACTGAGTGCGCCGATAACCAGAAGGTCAGGTTCGGTACGCATATGTTGTCAGAGGAAGCTGATGATTGGTGGGTTGCTACCCGCACTGAGTTGGAAACTGCTGGGAATGCTGAGATTACTTGGGCAGTGTTCAGAGAGAGATTTCTGAGGAAGTACTTTCCAGAGGATGTCAGAGGAAAGAAAGAAATAGAATTCTTGGAATTGAAGCAGGGTAACCGGTCTGTTACTGAGTATGCTGCTAAGTTCACAGAGCTGTCGAAGTATTACACTCCCTATAACGAGGCTACTGGGGAATTTTCAAAGTGTGTGAAGTTTGAGAACGGGTTGCGTCCCGAGATCAAGCAGGCTATTGGGTATCAGCGGATCAGAGTGTTTTCTGATTTGGTTGACTGTTGCAGGATTTTTGAACAGGATTCCAAAGCCAGAGCAGAGAGCCATCAGCAAAGGGTTGATAGGAAAGGCAAGAGTCAGAATGATCGTGGAAAACCGTATGCAGCTGGCAAAGGTTTTCAGAAGCAGAGTGGGATGAAGAGGCCTAGTGGGGGAGACTCTAGTGCCCCTGCTAAGTGTTACAGATGTGGTCAGGCTGGACATCGTATCCATGAGTGTACCAGTAATGAGAAGAAGTGTTTCAAGTGTGGAAAAGGTGGTCACTTGGCTGCAGACTGCCGGTTGAAGACTGTGACTTGTTTCAACTGTGGAGAGTTGGGTCATATTAGCCCACAGTGTCCTAAGCCGAAGAAGGAGAATCAGTCGGGAGGCAAGGTCTTTGCTTTATCAGGTTCTGAGACTTCTGCAGATGATCGTTTGATCCGAGGTACGTGTTATATTAATGGCTTTCCTCTTGTAGCTATTATTGACACCGGTGCTACTCATTCTTTTATATCTTTGGATTGTGCTGTGAAACTTAAGTTAGAGATATCTGAGATGCTGGGTAGTATGGTGATTGATACTCCTGCGAAGGGTTCAGCGACTACTACTTCAGTTTGTTTGAATTGTCCTTTGAGTATTTTTGGTAGAGACTTTGGAATGGACCTTGTGTGTCTTCCACTAGTACAAATTGATGTTATTCTGGGTATGAACTGGTTGGTGTGTAACCGAGTTTATATCAACTGTTTTGATAAGACTGTGATTTTTCCTGAGATTGAGGAAGGAAAGAATTTGTTTCTATCTGCAAGGCAGGTGAATGAGGCAGTAGTAGATGGGGCAGAGTTGTTTATGCTGTTAGCGACTATGGAAGCTAAAGATAAACTGGTGATTGGTGATCTAGCAGTGGTGTGTGATTTTCCTGATGTGTTTCCTGAAGAAGTGAATGAATTACCACCAGAACGTGAAGTTGAGTTCTCGATCGATTTGGTACCTGGTACTAGGCCGATATCGATGGCTCCGTACCGTATGTCTGCTGTTGAGTTAACTGAATTGAAGAGTCAGCTGGAAGATCTGTTGGATAAGAAATTTATTTGTCCGAGTGTGTCACCGTGGGGTGCACCAGTGTTATTGGTTAAGAAGAAAGAAGGTACTATGAGGTTGTGTGTGGACTACAGGCAATTGAATAAAGTGACTATCAAGAATCGGTATCCTTTGCCGAGGATTGATGATTTGATGGATCAATTGGTTGGTGCGAGTGTGTTCAGCAAGATAGATTTGAGATCTGGGTATCATCAGATACGTGTGAAAACTGAGGATATTCAGAAGACTGCTTTCAGAACAAGGTATGGACATTATGAGTATTCTGTAATGCCTTTTGGTGTGACTAATGCGCCTGGAGTATTTATGGAGTATATGAATAGGATTTTCCATCCGTACCTAGATAAGTTTGTTGTGGTGTTTATTGATGACATTTTGGTGTATTCGAAATCTGAAGAAGAGCATGCTGAGCATTTGAGAGTGGTTTTAGGAGTTCTGCGAGAAAAGAAGTTATTTGCTAAACTGTCAAAGTGTGAATTTTGGTTAGAAGAGGTTAGTTTTCTTGGTCATGTGATTTCCAGAGGTGGTGTTGCTGTTGATCCTTCTAAGATAGAAGCGGTATCTAAGTGGGAAGCTCCGAAGTCAGTTTCTGAGATAAGAAGTTTCCTTGGTTTGGCTGGTTATTATAGGAAGTTCATTGAGGGATTTTCTAAGTTGGCGTTACCGTTGACGATGTTGACTAGAAAGGGGCAAGCGTTTGTTTGGGACTCAAAATGTGAAGAAGGTTTCCAAGAGTTAAAGAGAAGGTTAACTACTGCTCCTATTCTGATATTACCGAGTCCGTCGGAACTGTTTGAGGTTTACTGTGATGCGTCATTGTTGGGTTTGGGTGGTGTGTTGATGCAGAATAAGCAGGTTATAGCCTATGCTTCGAGACAACTGAGGGTTCATGAGAGGAACTATCCGACACACGATTTAGAGTTGGCAGCTGTGGTATTTGTTCTGAAGTTATGGAGGCATTATTTGTACGGGTCAAGATTTGAAGTTTTCAGTGACCATAAAAGTTTAAAGTATTTGTTTGATCAGAAAGAGCTGAATATGAGACAGAGGAGATGGTTAGAGTTTCTGAAGGATTATGATTTTGGTTTGAATTACCATCCGGGTAAAGCAAATGTAGTGGCTGATGCATTGAGTCGGAAATCATTACATATGTCTATGTTAATGGTGAAGGAATTGGATTTGATTGAGCAGTTTAGAGACTTGAGTTTGGTGTGTGAGAGTACTCACAATAGTGTTAAATTGGGAATGTTGAAGTTAACAAGTGGTATTTTGGATGAGATTAGAGAGGGTCAGAAATCCGATATGCTTTTGGTTGATAAGTTGACCTTAGTGAATCAAGGTCAAGGGGGTGAATTCAGAGTTGATGAGAGTGGCGTTTTGAAATTTGGTAATCGGGTATGTATTCCGGATGTTACCGAACTTAAGAAGAGTATCCTGGAGGAAGGACATCGTAGTGGCCTGAGTATTCATCCTGGAGCTACGAAGATGTATCATGATTTGAAAAAGTTATTTTGGTGGCCGGGAATGAAAAGAGAAATTGCGAGTTTTGTTTATTCCTGTTTGACTTGTCAGAAGTCGAAGATTGAGCATCAGAAGCCGTCTGGGCTAATGCAACCGTTGGCTATTCCAGAGTGGAAGTGGGATAGTATCAGTATGGATTTTGTGTCTGGTTTGCCGAGGACAAATAAGAATTTTGAAGCTATTTGGGTGATTGTTGACAGATTGACGAAATCGGCTCATTTCATTCCGATCAGAATGGATTATCCATTAGAGAAATTAGCCGAGTTGTATATTGAGAAGATTGTAAGTTTGCATGGTATTCCGTCGAGTATTGTTTCGGACAGAGATCCTAGATTTACATCGAAGTTCTGGGAAGGTTTGCAGAAGGCTTTGGGAACTAAGCTGAGATTGAGTTCTGCATATCATCCGCAGACTGATGGTCAGACTGAGAGGACGATTCAGTCACTAGAGGATCTTTTGAGAGCTTGTGTTTTGGAAAAAGGAGGTGCTTGGGATTGTTATTTACCTTTGATTGAGTTTACCTACAACAATAGTTTTCATTCGAGCATTGGTATGGCACCGTTTGAAGCTTTGTATGGTAGGAGATGTCGGACACCTTTATGTTGGTATGAGTCCGGTGAGAGTGCTGTGGTTGGACCTGAAATTGTTCAACAAACTACGGAAAAGATTAAGATGATTCAGGAGAAGATGAGAATTGCTCAGAGTCGTCAGAAGAGTTATCATGACAAGAGGAGGAAGTCACTTGAATTCCAAGAGGGAGATCATGTGTTTCTTCGTGTTACTCCGATAACTGGAGTTGGTCGAGCTTTGAAGTCGAAGAAGTTGACACCTCGATTTATTGGTCCTTATCAGATTTTGGAGAGGATAGGGGAGGTAGCCTATCGTATCGCTTTACCGCCGTCACTTGCGAATTTGCATGAGGTTTTTCATGTATCTCAGTTGAGGAGGTACATTCATGATCCGTCGCATGTAGTCCAAGTAGATGATGTACAGGTGAGAGATAACCTGACTGTTGAAACATCACCTATGAGGATCGAGGATCGAAAGTTGAAGCAGTTGCGGGGTAAAGAGATCGCCTTGGTGAAGGTAGCGTGGGGAGGACCAGCAGGTGGCGATGTGACTTGGGAACTTGAGAGTCAGATGAAGGAGTCTTATCCTGAGTTGTTCGCCTGAGGTATGTTTTCGAGGACGAAAACTCTTTTAGTGGGGGAGAGTTGTAACACCCCGATGAAATTAAGATAATTGTTTAAATTAAGTTAATATTTTATTTATTAATTTAATTAAAGAATTAGAAAATTATTGGATTATTAATATTATTATTGGGATAATATTATTGGGTTTTATTATTGGAGTATATAAGTTGGAATAATAAAAAGTCCTAATTTTTGGGAAAAAGGTTAATTTCACGTGAAAAGGGAAAAGAGGCAGAAAGGGCAAAAAGCAAAAGAACGAAGGTTGAAGGAAGGGAAAGCTTGAAGCTCAGAGACTGCCGGATTAACTCAGGTAAGGGGGGTTTATCATCGTTTGATGGGTCTTATGGGATAGCATGTAATGGGTAGTGATGAACCTCTGAATTTGACTCTGATTGAAATGATATGATATGTGATGAATTTGTGAAATATTGATGAACGAAATTGGATGATAATTGATGAAATTGTAGGAATTAGATGTAGTAAGGTTAGCGATTTGAGAAGTTGAATGTATCTGAGTTGTAATTGATAAAACGAACGAACGTGTATGAAAAATTGGACTGTGAGAGGTTGGATCTGAAGGATCTCGTAGCAGAGAAAACCCATAGCAGATATGGAAAACTGGATTCTGGTCATACGCGTATGGCACTAGGAAATACGCGTATGAGATGGCTTGAAAATGAGGGTTTTGGCGCTGGTACGCGCCATACGCGTGTGATACGCGTATCCCTGGAGTGGTACGCGTATGGTGTATGCTATACGCGTATGAGTGAGAGAGATGATGTTTTGAACGTGAAAGCGTCTCTGTTGGTACGCGTATGAGGATGTGGTACGCGTAGCATACGCGTATGGGCGTGGGCGATACGCGTATGGGATGGGCGAGGAAATGCGCCATACGCGTATGGGCATAGGCGATACGCGTATGGGCAGACTTGTGGTTTTCCTGAGCAATGGTTGTGCAGTTTTTGGTTGTTTAGGCTGAGTGATGTACTTAGCTGAGGTATGATGTTGTAGGGATCATTTCCCGTTGTTTTGAATAGTATAGGTATTAGTAGAGTGTGCTAATACTATGAGTGATTACGTGGCATGATATGATATGCTTTTGTTGATGATATGTGATGGTATACATGATGATGTGAATGTATGCATTTGTGAATAGACTGTTTTATGGCTTAGAGTGTGAGCATATGTCTATTCTTGAGTTGTTGTTGTTGTTGCATTGCTAGGTGATTAGCATGCATATTGTGGCCCATTTGGGGTGGTAGCTAATTCCCATGGTGAGGAATTAGTGAGTAAACCATTTTGATTGTTGTTGATGTTTGCATGCTAGGTGATTAGCGTGCATAGCATGGCCCATTTGGGGTGGTAGCTAATTCCCATGGTGAGGAATTAGTGAGTGAGTCACTATGTCTCAAATGAGTGGGACTAGTGAGCTTGGTAGCCGTGCCTAGATTTGGACGGTGAGGTTGAACTATATGTTCACAAATAGTCGGTACCGCATGCATGGCATCTCATTGCATAATATATGTATGGCGTGTAATATGAATGGATGTATTCCAATATTACACGTGTAATTGTGTTGGTATTGTTGTGTTGTTATTGAGTATGATGTTGAATTAATATGCTGTTCCTGAATGTGTGTTTTGATTAGGGTGATGAAGTGTGTTGAATCACTTAACATAACATGATATTTTATAATACTCATTATATTGATTGAGGAACTCACCCTTACAACTATTTTTCAGGTAACGAGAAATGAGTTGAGTAGAAGCTAATTATTGGAGTCCGTAGTGGGTCGTGCTCTGATAGATGTAACATCGGGATGGGTTGTCTTAACTTGTTTCGAATGTTTTATTGTTGGTTGAGAACCATTGTCCATGTAATGTTTTACATGATTGATGAAACTATATCCGCTGTGTTTTATGCAATTGTTTAAGTTTGAAATTAATAAAAGAGCATGACCGTTATATTGTTGAAAAGTGTGGAATATTGTGTGACACCCTTAATGGGCATAATCACTCTGATGTTATATTTTGATATTTAATTAAATTATTGGGGTATTTTAGAAGGGTGTTACAGTGACCAATATTGGAGGAGCGGTTTTAAACCTTCTTTTTTTGAGCTCTGCTGCCTGTTGTCCTTCTGGTTCTCCTTCTGGTGTAATCGTTGTTGTAACCTTGTTTTATTGTTGAGCCTTGTGTTGAAACGGATAACCGAAGGCTCTACTCCTCCGCAACAATGAACTTGGGAGCCTTAACCTGTCAGATGTGTTTGCTCATATAATCCATCTTTATCTTTTCTCAAGAGTCATCTTGTCCAATGTATGAATATCGTCAGTTAACAGTTCACGCATTTGCCTTTTTCCTTAAGACTAACATTGTCTTGTGGTCTTTGAAACACAGGTTTGCTAGATGGATGATCTGAGCTTCTCCTTCATGGTTATCACCTTCTTATAAAAGGCAAAGATTACTTGCAGCTGGCTCTAGTTGGTGTTTTACTAATAACCCGACACGGCTTGTGCCTTGCACTGTCAAAAATGATTGGCAGCAGTTGTACATGCCCTATATGTTTCACACTTTCGGATTTGGTCTGCAGCAAATTAGAATTTGATGAATGCTGCCTTTGTTGCTGGTTTTATATTCATAGCTGATAGTGCCAATTTTTAGTGCAGTAAAAAACCATATATGCGTTTGTATTACCCTGTGCACATGTATTACATTTGTACTGGCAGCTTGTAACAGGTCTTGTGGCGTCAATTTGGCTTTTGTTTAACATGACTTGATTCCTTTGCGTTTGCATTTATGTGTTGTGATCCTCATGACTTCGTGGCTATATCCCAGGTATTGCTCATTAGGCATTTCATGTTGGTGGTGCATTCAATGGCACGGTCCTTAATATTCATGATAAGTCCATCTGTGCGGCGATCGGTTGTCAACTGGAGGGCCATTATCCTAACAACATATGCAGCTAGCTCATTCGAGCAAAGGTGGTTCCTTCTTGATATTCTAGGTCACGGTAATACGAATTATCACCACACGTAAACCCTCTGTACTCAGCGATGCTGTCAGGTACAACACCTGAAATTACTTGTTAGTTCGACATCCGATCTTGCTAATATTTATGTCTGGATGAGATATTTCTGGACTTTCCGTTTTAACGAACATCAGGTTCTGGCTTTGGATTACAGAGGAATGATACGTCACGACGCTGCTTCAACTCAAACGAAGTCGAAAGTAATAAGAAAGACGGAAGTTGGAGAGCTCGAAGTCATGACTACGTACACTTGCGTTTTCGCCCTTGTCGTAGACAGAACACTTGGGTCGATGACAGACGTCCTTTCCATGGATTCAACCAACAGGGGTTGTCTTGGTTTTTAACACATAATCCTCACGTCCAACTTAAAAGATCCTAAAGGCGTTTGAAATGAAGTCAAACCAACAACAAGTTCAAGCCCCTCCATTTACGATGATATGCTCACGTTAAATTCTAAGACGCTTATTATTAGAATGCTAATTGTAGGAAACTTTGTGAAATTTGGATGTATGGTTGGAATTTGTACTGAGTACTATTCATGAAATGGAATTGAGGCATGCTGGTATTGAAATTGTAACCTAAGTTTCTCTGAACAATCATTTAATTTGAAAATTTATGATGGAACTGCTAGCTTAACATTAAAAGAATGTATCCTGTGATTGTATTGAACGGTACCCACTTGTGTCAATGAAACCGCGGTCGGTGATTGTTGAAATGGTGTAACTTGGGTGTGTAGACATATAAAAAATGTAGAACATGATTATGAATTTGTAAAGTGTAGGCCCTGGTTATGATTTTGTAATGTGGATGGTGAGTGTAATAGTGAATCAAGGGTTATGATTTTTAAAAGGCAAGATGATTCATTATTTAAAAAAAATGAAAGATGACTTTGATTTTGAAACTGGTTCGGCAATATGAACATGAATCACAAAGAGTGAAATTTAATGGACATGATGAAAAGACGAATCAAAGATCATGCATTAAATGGCTTAAAGATGAATGGTGGGTTTTGGTCAATTGGTCGACCCAACAATCAGCCCAGGTAACAATGCCTATTTTCTCACGGGCAAACGAATATGTACCATAATATCAAAAATCAAATGACCCAAGCCAGTAATTATGAACCAAACTAGATAAATGTCAACCAAACGACAGTTAGTACATAAGGCCTTAGCAAAGTCATGAATCCAAGTCACTCGTCTCCTTGAGTTGAGCCATGCATATGCAGATGAAGTGAATGCTTTTGATGATATATAAATGTTTACGATTATGAATGCTTAATGAAAGTTTAAAAATGCTCGGACAAAATTGGGGTATGACACACCCCATCTAATTGGCCAACCGTTATATCTTGGGTAACATGAGCCTGAGCAAGCACTTTCAGTAGAGCCTCCCTATGAGCTTCGGAATTTAGAAGCAAAGACAAGATAGATATTTTTGATGGTTTCTGATGTAACTGATCAACTACCTTATAGTCGGATTTCTTTAATATTCTTAGAAATTCACTCGCTTCATCTGCTTGCACTACCGGCTGTGCCCCTCCATACTCTGGGGTAGGATTTGTAGTTGCAGCTTCCCTTGTTGGTTCTTGAGGGTTTACATTAATATTGGGAGTATAAATCCAACCACTGCGGGTCATCCTGCTTGTCCCTACGATGTTAGTGATATCGGTGTCAACATTCTCCAAGCCTTTCTCACTTTCAACAGCTTTGGGTTTTTCATCTACCACTCCATCTACCACAGTTATGTCATACTTCCAGGGTACCGCCTTGGTGATTTCAAAAGGAAAGGGGGTAGGCATGAAAACTACCATGGGTGATGGATGAACAACATCTTTTCTGTGATAAGTTATCTCAACCGGTTCTGGTAAATTGAAAACGGGTTGAATGACTAAAACTTCCTCGTTTGTTGTAGGCCCACAAACTTGCAAAACACCTTGATCCATCAAGTTTTGAATGTCATTTCGTACCACTTTACATCCCCTTGGATGAACGACACATTCTTCACAATTGTCGTGACATGTCTCAATCAATCTAGCTCCCACCAATCTTGCATGAAGTGCTAGCAACGGAGTTTTAACATTTTCAACGTTTTTGATTATACAAACATCAGAAGCATCCTCGATAGCATTAACATCACCATGCACCGACAGAGGATTACTTTTTACGTTAGGTTCGATATCTCGAAATGAAAGAATCTTCTTCTCAACCAGCTCACGCACAATATGCTTCAAAGCATAACATCCTTCTAGATCATGCCCAGGGGCACCCTCATGGAAAGGACAATGGGCATCTGGATTGTACCATGGAGGTAAGGGATTTGGTGGAGGACCCAAAGGTCTGGGAGTCACCAATCCTTTTCGTAGTAACGATGGGTACAATTCAGTGTATGTCATAGGGATCGAAGCAAACCGAAGTCTACCTCTTTGTACCCTATTTTGATTTGGAGGATTCTGTGGACGAGGAGCCTGTGCCCTTGGCTGTTGATAAGCAGGTGGCATGGGTGCTTGCTGGTATACTGGTGCTTGTTGAATAGGTTGATAGACAGGAGCTTGTGACTGGTTGAAATTTGGTGTGACTGCTGCCACATACGGTTGTTGAACATACTGCACTGGATAAGTTGGTTGTTGCTAAGCAAATTGATGTTGCTTCTTCCATGAATGACTCCTTCTTTGACTGGTTGACACTGCATTTGTTTCCCCCTCTTTCTTTCTTTGAAAACTTCCGGGAAACTTTTTGGCATTATTACCAGATGTTTCAGAGGTGGTTATCATTTTTCCATTCTTCAATCCAAGCTCGACCTTTATGCCCACGGCAACCAAGTCAGAGAAGCTTGCCGATACACTACTCACCATCCTTTCATAGAACATAGGTTTTACTGTATCCATGAACCAATTTGCTAACTCCTTCTCAGCAAGGGGTGGTTCGACTTGTGAGGCCACTTCCCTCCATCGTTGTTCATATTCCTTAAAAGACTCGTTATCTTTCTGGGACATGCTGAGCAATTGCCTCCTATCTGGGGCCATATCCATGTTATACTTATAATGTTGGATGAAAGCATCATATAAGTCTTGGAAACAACGAATTCTACTTTGATCAAGGCTTAAGTACCACTTAGAGGGAGCACCCCTTAAGCTGTCTTGGAAGCAATGTATCATAAGTTTACCGTCCTCTACGTGCGCAACCATTTTTCGATAGTACATAATAAGGTGACTTTTAGGACACGAGTGGCCCTCGTACCTATCGAAATCTGGGGTCTTGAACTTCGCAGGAATCACAAGACCTGATACTAAGCACATTTCCTTAGCATTAGCACCAAAAACTTGGTTGCCTTCCATAGCCCTTAACCTTTTCTCAAGAATCTGGAAATTCTCTTTCATCCCTCTTATATCTTCCTGCCTTTCATCATCTTCGTCTGAAAAGTCTGGAGCATGTTGTTGATCCTCAAAATAAGGTTGCACATGTGCACGAACGAGAGGTGGTGCGAACGTGTGGACCATTGGATGAGTTTCATTGATGGTTGGTAGAGGAACCGTTTGCTGAGTGGATTGTGCAAAACAGGGGCGCCTTCAACTGGAGGTGTGAAACCAGGAGGTAAACCATAGGCTGGCCATGTGGTTGGTACTGTCCTTGCAGGTTGGGGTTCAACCGTAGGATCAGCGATTTCTGAAACGACCGTTGTTTGGGTGTCCAAATTTTCCTTAATAACCTGTAGTATCTCCATGACTTGACCCATGTTTCCTCGTATGTCTTCGAGTTCTGAGCTTACTCGCTCCAATTCTTGTTCTTGGTCCGCCATTCTTTGACGAGCGCTGGCTCTGGTGTTGTAGTGGTGTTGAGGACTCAGTGTGTAACAACTGATAGAGAAAACGAAATCAGTTTTTATTTATTTATATGGAGAATGCATGAATGTATGTATGGATGCATTTTATGTTTATTTATTTTTAGGGATTCTTATAAACTTTGCAGTTGTTGAGCACGCACTTCGAAAGTAATGTGAACAGAAACAAAAAACAATAGTCATAAGCTGATTCAAAAATTCAATACCCATTCATTCAATGAAGCCAAAGAGTACGAAGTACACAGTCAAAGTGGGTACAAAACATTAAGCCAAATACAAAAATTGGAAATAACACGAAGCAAACAACTTAAAGAGTCCTCTTAGCAACTCGCTCTTTGTGTGCCTTCAATTCTTCTTTGAACCTTCGCATCATCCTTTCGCAAAGCAAAACAAGGTCACGAGCCGAAGGATGAGTGTTATTTTCATCCATGTCCTATAGAGCATTTTCTAATTTCCATGGTAAGTCTATGGCCACGCCATTACAAAACTCTATGAGGTTAGCCAACTTCGTGCGGTATGCATTAAGGCTTGGCTGCAGAAGGTTGATGGTGCATTCATACTCATCCAATATCTCACTCAAATTCTTCCTATGATTTAGCCAACCTATGCTTTGGCTCTTCAGAGACTCATATTGTTCCTTCCAATAACTAGCTAGCTCCTTGTTGGTATCCAGCTCATCACACTTCTCTTCCCAGGCTTTAGGACATATTTGAGAGGTTCTTTGGGCTTGTTCCTTAAGACGTCTTTCATGCACTACTTCAGCTTCGGAGCTTCGAAGTTGCTCCTTCAGTTCTTGTATTTGGGCTTCAAGCTCTTCCCTTACCTCCTTCTTTTTCTTAGTGGCTAGGTACCACCAACGCTTCCACTCTTGTCCATCTCTTTTAGCCTTTGCTAACTCATCACGGAGTGAACCTAATCTACTATCAGCCAGATCTAGGCACTCCAAGGCTCTTTCCTTGAGATCTTGCTCAATTCTGTTCTTCTTACGACTCTCCTCCAAAAGTTCCTTCCTTTGGTTACTCTTCCTTTTGAGAATCATATTTTTCCCAATTTCTTTGTAGAGTTCAGATTGCAGATCATCTTTCTCCTTTCCAAGTTTAGCTACCATGGCTCGAAGTTCTTCCACCTCTTCAAGGGAAATAGGGATTGGTTCTGGTGAAGTAGACTTTAGAGGAATCTCTATAGAAAAAGGGAGCTTCACAACTTTGATCCTCTCCGAGATCCATTGCTGATAAGGAACCCTGGCTGCATCATTCTTCTTTACTAATTCTGTTCCTTTGGTATGCACCTTTTCCCAAGATCGAATGATCTTACGGAGGAGAAAGGGATCATTGGTTCCCATATCATTCAAAACCATCTCTTCTAACTCTTTATCATCGGGCTTCCCACGCATAGGGTATCCAAACTGTCGCAAAGCTAACATGGGGTTGTAGCTGATGCAACCTTTAGATCCTATTAGTGGCATATTTGGGAAACTACCACAACTGATAATGATTTCTTCAACATTCAGCTTGTGTCGGTACCAAATGATATCCTTACTAGACAAAGACATCAAAGTTCTTGCCCACTCCTCATTGGACATTTCACTGACGTGAGCATCAGGCTTGAACACATATGAGATAAGCCAATTATAGAGCAATGGAAGGCAACATATCAACATTCCGTTCTTCTTTTGATGTTGAGTATGCAAAGTATGAAAAGTGTCAGCTAGTAGTGGAGGAACCAAACTTTGTTTATCCTTCCAAACAGCCCAAAAACCTTCATGGGTTGGGAACAATACTAGCCCATATATGAGAAGAGCTAGTATATTTGCCAATGCATCCCAATGATGTATCTCAAAAAACCTTTCTGCTTCTTCTTCTTCTTCTAGGTAAGCCCTCCAAAAACCAAAGAGATTCTCCCTTTTCTTCCAATTAGCCAATGCATCAGATATGGGGATGTTGAGGGCAAGGGCTAGCATCTCTACTTCAGGTACCTGACCAATCCTATTATACAATGTCCTTCCTTTCATAGAAAATCCCAAGAGCCGGTCGAATTCCTCCAAGGTTGGAGTCAACTGAAAGTCTTGGAATAAGAAACTTCAAAGCGGAGGATCATAGAACTGAGCTAAAGCGGTGATGGCTGGTGTTTGAACATCTACTGAGAGAAGATCCAAAATATGGCCAAACATTCCTTACAAAGTAACCCTGAAGCATACGGGAAGTTCATTCAGAAGTCTTGATATGTTGGCAATATCTGGCATTTTGGCTTTGAATGGTAATGCTTTCCTTCTTTCTGAACCCATTACAAACTTTTTGTGCTTAGCAACTGCGTGTTCAAAAATTCCTTGAAAACAAAATTTTGTATGAGTGTCATGATGTTATGCAAATGATCATGAATGCATGCTATTTGGTTTTGGGATAAGGTAACTCAAAACACCCTATTTGGTAGGCTTCTTAATAGATAGTTCTAAGTTGGTTACCCATAAACCCACTCACAGGATAGTATCTACGTTTTTGATAAGGTTCCCAGAGTCATGGACCATACTCGTATCAACATCATGCAACAGGCTAGCCGCTTTATGACAAGAGTGACGAAAGGTCTCTTCTGAGCGGGGTTTTCATGTTGGGTGCAACAAGGAGAGGCCCTTGGAGTCCAACATTACGCAACCACCAAAGCAGAAACTGGTTCTAAGAGGGGGTCCTAGAGTCATGGATCCTTCATGAATCAACGTCATGCAACAGGATAGCTGTCTTATAACGAGATCTACAAACAGGTCTACTCTAGGGGAGTCTTCATGCTAGGCACGCAAGGAGTGGCCCTTGGGGACTAACACTACACAACTTCCAATTCTAAACTTATGTGTTCTCTCTTCTTTTTCCAAAGCTCGGGCGTAGAGCTTTATTCATGATATCAAAATCCCAACACCCACACATAGATATATATACAGATATAAAAATGCGATAAAACAGAGATAAAGAAAGCATATAACAAAGGAAGAAAAATAAACAAACAAAGCTAACACACATACAAAAATCTAACTAAACTAGGGTTGACTCACTTAGGGATCAGAACTCTCCAGCAGAGTCGCCATCTGTTGCACCTCGAAAAATGGGGATACGACTTTAAGCGCAGCGCAATCGCACACTCGCAATGATGGACTGAACAGAGTCGCCACCAAACTTTATTTATTCCTAAAAAGGAAAGGGGAAATATCGATAAAACCCAAGAAAGAACGAAAATGATTGTTGGTCGTCGCAACCAAATCAGGGTTCGGGAGTCGATTACGCAAGGGGAAAGTATTAGCACCCCTCACGTCCGTTGTACTCAACGGGAACCGTTTAGTTAGTTTTGTTTTGAATGTTAGCTTATGTTAGTCTTCTCAAGTTATAATGAGGGAGAGAATAATAGGATCAAAAGAAAAGAGAAGATGTTTTTGGATTTTTGCAATAAAGGGGACTAAACCTAAGTTTTTTATTAGTGGGCCTGACAAGATTTACAAATCCTGCTCCTACGTATCTCAATAGAGAAGTCAAGGCTTACGTAGTTCTGGGTAGAAAAATGTTTGTTTGTTGGTCGATTTTAGTGAAAGCTATATTGTATTAATCGACGAAAACATTGTTTTACCCAAAATAGATGAGGAGTGGACGTATACCACACATCGAATGGATTTACAAATCTATATTCGGAAAAGCGTCACTTATCTCGACTCAACAATCGTGGTCGAAACATTGTTTTGCATCACCTTAAGAGAATATATCTTTCATTTATGAAAAAGGTTTTCTTGATTAATCGCACGACGGCGAGAAAGAGTTTGATTGGTTGGTTTTATTTTGAGTAATGGCGAGAACTTGGATGAGAGAGATATCCATCTCGAATCCTAGTCTCAGGAGTGCACGGTATACACCATGTTCCATTTCCATCTTTATTGGCAAAAAGTGTTTAATAAAGATTAAGTGTTTTGAATTTGATTGAGAAAGGGGTTTGAAGAAATCACACTGACAATTTTAGACGATGGCGAGAGCTAAGATAGGCAAGGCATCCACCTTGAATCTTAATCTCAGGAGTGCACGGTATACACCATGTTCCATTTCCATCTTTATTGAAAAAGTGTTAAGGTAGGAATCAAGTATTTTTTGAGTTTGAAAGACGAATATTTATAAGAACGAGACATAAGCCCCAGGATCGATAATTCAGGGTTCCACCGAAATGCAAGATTCCGATGGTCCTTTTTCATTCGAATTATTTAAGAAAAATATTTAATGGACAACGAACACTTGATAAGGATCAATTGTTCAACGAGTTACACCAGAATGCTTGATCCCAACGACCCTTATTTTGTCCAAGTTAATTATTAAGTGTTTTAAGAACAAAAGAAAAGAATGAATGGTTAATCCAAAACATGAGGCTCAGGACTGATCATTCGAGGGTTCCCACCGGAATGCAAGATTCGAATGGTCCTCTTCTTTCGTGTTTTAAAAAAAGGAATTTAATCGAGTTATAAAGATAGTTTGAAAATAAAATAAAATTATAGGGATAAAAAATAAAATTTACAATTTTATATGTATATTGAATTAATTTTATATATTATCGAGTTCCCACCAGAATACTAGATTCAAATGGGAGGAAATGAAATTAAATGTTGAAACTATGGAAAGTTAGTGAAATTTAAATCGAAAATTTTAGTGAATGTGAATGTGATTATTTACATGTGCAAAGGCATGAACATAGATATCAATAACCTAATTAAATTAATTAACACATGGAAATCAAATAACCGTACCAAATCCCATATCAAAAAAAGTCAATAATTAAGAAAATCTAAAAAAAAAACTAAACATTTAAAAATCTAAACAACTAATTAATGATTAAATTAAATTAATAAAAATATAAAAGTAAAATAAATAGTAAGAAATGATAAAAAATTTAAATGAAATAGTAAGCATAAAAAAAAAAGAAAAGAAGATATGCGATACTCCCATGTATCGAACCCATCCCACTATAGAAAGTGAAACTGCTCTCTCTCCACTAGGCCACTTATGGTCATTTGTTATCCTAATAATAACTTGAATATATGAACAGGAATAACTGAAGATAGTTTAGAATAAAAACTAATTAAAAGAGGTGGGCTACTGTTAATGGACAACTAATTAAAACGATGGAAGAATCCCAAAGGGTAACCCTAGCCGCCTAGCTGTTGGGTTTAAGAGATTAATGGATAGTAAATGAATGGGGAACACAAAAAAACAATATATTAACAGACACTAATTAATAAAAAGATGCAAAGGAAGACTAAACGATATTGTGTTTTAAATGCTTGTTTTTAAAAAATAAATAAAAGAAAGAGGAAGAGAGAGGAAATGCATAGTAAACCCAGAACACTCCTTCATCGTCCTCACGCAAAAGCTCCCACTCCCTCAATCTCACTCGTCATCTCTCAATCTCTCGCACTCTCAACCTCATTCCATCTCTCAATCTTTCACACTCTCGCAATACCCTACTCTTACCCTAAATGAGAAAACCATGGCCTCAAAAGAAAATCAAACAATAACGCTCACCTTCGGCGGTGGTTCGGCGGTGACGTTGATGCTTGAATCTTCCTCCCTTCACCTCAAAGTCTTTAGGGTTTTCAGCCGCCGCTCTCTCCTCTCTCGATTAGGTTTTTTCTCTCTCTGAAAAATTTAGGGTTTTTTCGTGGTCCTCCTCACCTCTCCGCTTCGCTCCTTTTATACTCACCACCTTAGGGTTTTGAGCTGGTTATGGAGATCCAAAAGGGTATCTCTGCGAAATCCTTTAGGGCGCTCAGTTTGTTTGCCTCAATTTGGTACTCGATCTGAAAACGGTAATATGAACCTACGCTTTCTTGCTTTGATTTCGTCTTGATTCTCTTTTGGGGTATTTGTTGAATTTTTACCGCCTTGCTAATTTACTTGTTTTTACTGCAGTGAAAAACCGGTGAAATTTAAAACTCCAATTATCACAGGGATTTTTTATCGTGATTTTGGGTTGAGTTTCTTCAGTGGAAGAATTGTCATTTCCTGATGATGACTTCTATCAGTCATAAAAAACAGAAGGCCTTCATAGGTATGAATGTATCTTTTGTTTTGTTGCATCAAGTTGACATTAGCCCGAACTCGGCTTGTTTTAATGACTCATAAAAACTTATGGTCGGACCAAGTTTCAATGGCTTTGGTATAATTTCATGGAATTTAAATTGTGTACCAATTGGTCTTTCTGCAGAGCCAACATCACATGAGTTGCTCTCCGCTTCCCACATGAAAGGACTAGAATTAAGAGAAAGAGCAGAAGAGCCGGTACACAACAAGATCGAGGACTAAAACACTGTTTCGGGATACTTTCAGGTACATCTCCATTGCTCGATTTCAATGTGTTTCGCTTGACTGGTCTTTTATTGTCATTGTCGTGCTGTTTTCTTCCTTTGATGTGTCCATCAAATTCCAAAGTTCTAATACGTTAGTGCAAGTATCCTTCAACTTCTGTGTTATGACTTTTCTCTTTGATCTCTGTTGTGGATTTTTCCTAGGTGGTTCGAAAGAGCTTCGGTTAGCGGTTGTATTATATGAAGTTTTATGAATTCAGAATTGGGTTCAGCTTGGAAGGTTTTTGAGTTATTCTTGAAGATGTGTTGTATTGGGATTAAAGCTAATGTTGCCACTATGTTGAGTCTTTTGTGCGCAGCTGGTGATGTGGGGGACTTTGTTTTGGGGAAGTCTCTTCATGGTTACTGTATCAAAATTGGATTCGGTTATAATTTAAATGTTGTTACTGCATTGGTTGATATGTACGCAAAAATGGGCAATATCTATTTGGCACGAGAAGTTTTTGATAGTCTTGTGGAAAAGGATGTTGTTTTATGGAACTGTTTGATAAGAATTCATGCAAGGAATTGCCTGGTTGAAGAAGAAGTGGCATTACTACAGAAAATGAGCTATGAAGGAGTGAGACCTAACTCTTCTACTTTCGTTGGGCTGCTTTCGGTGTACCCTGCATCCGGATCTATGCATGGAGTTAAATATGTTGCTAGTTTGATTGAAGAGGAGAAACTAGAACTGGATGTGGTTCTTTGGAGTGGTGATTCATAACCGCATTGCCTTGTTGATGCGTAGAGACGAGGCGTGTTGACGAATGAAGGCTTGTGCTTGTTGTTGATTGAGAGGGAGATGATGAAGATCGTTGAAATTGGTTTATAGAAGGTCTCCGATGACTCTTTATGAAGACGAAGCCTATTCCAAATCATGAGTTTCTCTCTTCCCAATTCTGTTTTTGATGTTCTGTTAAGGATTTCTTCTTCTTCAATTCCTTGTGTGTGGCTGTGTTCTTCAATTTCATCTTGCTTCTCCTTAATATCTCTGTTTCTGTTCCTGTTAGATGTGGTTCGAGGGAGGTCGCAGGATGGCGCTGGAAGCAGGTTGAAGGGTGCAAAAGTTCTGGTATGGAGGTTTTTTCAGTTTGGTTATCAATTCGGTATGTCATGGAATTTGGGTGTGTCGTTGTTTTTGGAAGATGGTTAGAAGCTGTTATGAGAGTTCGTTATTTTTGTTGTGGATTTGGAGTCTGTTATAGGTTTTCGTTGAAGGTTTTCTTATGGTTTTGTTGAATTATGCAAGTTCTGTTTATGAGAGAGTTGGGTCAGTTATATGTTGATTGAAGATTTTTGAAAGTGAAGTTTTCTTTTTTGGGGAATGAAGAATTAGTTGTGAAGTTACACACTGCAGGTTGGGTTCTCTTTGCCTGTTATGGTGAAGCCAAGTCCGTAGCAGTGAGTGAAGAGCAAACAGGTTGCCTTGGTTCTGAAAAAGGTTAGAGGTTAGTTACTGGTTCGGTTAAAGAGATTCAAATGGAAGCCTTTTTCTGTTATTCTATTATGGTGTGGTCGAAGAGTTTTTTGAACTCAGTTTTGGATGGTTATTAGGGAGGTTTGGTAATTGCGGTTTGAATTTCGTTAGGGATTGTTTCGAGAATTGGTTTCGGTTAGTGAATGAATTGGTGTGATGTTAATGTTGTGGATTAAATGCTCATCTGCTACTTGTTTTTTGTGTATTGTTTTTCTGTTATGATGTTTTGCAGTTGCTGGCCTGCTATGCAATGCTAACTTGTGGTTTGAATTGGCAGGTTGACTCGGCGATGCGGTATGTGAGTTAGCTCGGGTCCAAGGGCCGTTTTGGAACTGTTTTGAAGTTTTGGTGCTCATGTTCTGGACCTTCAATTGGAATGCCAATGAAGCTGCTTCGGAGTTTGAATTCAAAGAGATTGGTTCGTGGCATTGGACTGATGTAGGATTACATTATGAGTTTAGAATGACGATTGTAATCTTTTTAGTT
The DNA here is from genome assembly GCF_024323335.1 of Lathyrus oleraceus. Lineage (NCBI taxonomy): Eukaryota > Viridiplantae > Streptophyta > Magnoliopsida > Fabales > Fabaceae > Lathyrus > Lathyrus oleraceus. The sequence continues at coordinate 242,858,411 of NC_066581.1, forward strand.
TTGGATTTAAATTGAATGATTGAACAAAAAGTGCTTAGAAATTTAATGTAATTGAGCTTGATATCGGGTGTATTAAATTGGACTCGAAATGGTTTGTGTATGGTTGAATATTAGCCGCATTACATGTCGGTTATACGCATAGCAAGGTGATTTATGTGAGTTGTGGGTTTGTTGTTGGTGTAGTTTTGTTCATGCCTTAATTCCACCTTGCTTTATGTACTGCAGGTAACTTTTTTTGTTCATGTGTTGAAGTGGACTAAACAAAATCTTGCAAGCTAATGACATCAATGTTGAACTTGGAAGCATCATAATGGAAAAGATTCAAGGACCAATTAAACCTCAGGATTTAGGATTAGGATTTGGATAATCCGGATTGACTTTGGTCAAAGTTGACAAAAAAGTCAAATGTTGACCAAAGTCAACATTTAGCCATAAAATGTGATTTTCTTGTAAATTTTCATGTAATGAACAAAGTATGATGTATTGTAATGGCTACTTGAATGAGACTTTGGTCATGAATTTGATATTGTAGTGAATGAATTTGTATTGAACTGACATGAACATGCTTTGCAAATGATATGACTTCGAATCAACTATGACCATAACTTTTAGCTGACTTAAAGTCAAAGCAAAAATCCGTGAATGAAGTGTGAAAGAAAAACCTATGACAAATCTTGAATGAACCATTAAATAATAACCAAAATCGGGGTGTGACATCAGCTCAAGTACTCTTTTGACCCCAGTCCCTTTGCATATTGTTAAGCTTATGTCAAATATAACTTTTCCCAAGTTTGGCACAAAATGAACGAGGTAATCAAAAGTTATGGTGTTGTAAGACCCCAATTTTGACCCTAAGATCCCTCATATAATTTCATCATAAGCATTAGCATTGGGATCATACCTTGGCATCCTCCTTACCCCTCTTTCATTGGGTTTGTTTTCGGAGAGATCACCAAGCACTTTGTGATTATATCATACTTGTATTTTATCATTTCACTAACCAAAATATCAAAAATATATCTTTGCATTTGCCTAACTCTTTTGTAGAAAGCGCATGATCTCCACTAATCTATCAAGTTCACATCTAGGCTTTGAGACCCTCATGAACAAAGAGGACAACCAAGAATTTATCCAAGGATGGTTATGAGCATCATATATGAGTCCCAATGTTCTCTACATGTTATATTGCTCAAGTTTTCTTCAAGAGTTTGAGGGTGATTTTCCTTGGAAACCCTTGTTTGAATGGGTATCTTGAGTAACTTCTCCAACAAGCTATCTCACCAATTGATCAAATTTCTCAAGGGACACTTCAAAGTTCATAATGTTATGCATATATGATCTACCGTGAGCCTAAAAAGTCAATAGAATTGAAGATTAGCAAGTTGGTTGATGGTGGTTGACCAGATGAATTCATCTAATCAAAACTGGGTCTCCCTAGACCCTATCTCCTACAATTTTCACCATATGAAAATGATTCCAAGTGAAAACTTACTCTAAATGACATTCCAAACAACTTTCATGTTTAGACCTAGATCTAGTTTTTCTTGGAAAATCATTTTCTATGTTGAAACATTATAGGTCATTTTGTCTAAACCCTAATTTGAAAGTCAACTTTCCAAGGCCATAACTTGCTCAATTTTTATGAGATGAAAGATTTCTAGGTTTCAAAATCAATTTCAATTACTTAAACTTTGATGTTTGGAGTGGGACCTAATTCAACTTTTTCGAGCATGTGATATGAGGTTACATTATAGGTCACTTTTGACCTATACCATTGATCAAGTGATTTTTCCAAACTTCAAAAATGCATAACTCTATCATTTCAAATCCAAATGACATTAAATTTGTGACCATTTTGAAGGTCTTTTAGAGAGTTACAACTTTGATAAATACACTTTTCTCATTTAAAGCTCACATAAAAAGTTAAGCAAGGTGGAATATTGAGACATATGGCTTGACACTTAGAAAAATTTTGATATGTCAAAATTTTCCAAACTTCCATCTCAAATTTATTCATGATACAAACTCCAAATGGAAAAGTGTTGAACATGAAAGTTATTCCTCTTGATCTCACCTTTCCAAAGAGCTCAAATTCATTCATTTTGGGCAAGGAATGCATAGGCTGCGCATGGCATGAACATGGTGTCATCACTTGGCAAGGATCAAACTTCAAATCAAAGTGTACACTTGCCTTGCAATCCAAGCTGAATTCAGATCATCTCACACTCATTTGTGGACTTATGGAAATGATTTTATGGGCCTATGCGCACCCATGCACCCATGCATCATCCATACCAAATTTGGAAAGTGAATTCAAGTGTGCAAAAAGCAATGGATTTAGCTATAAATAGAGCTTCATATGCTCAGCAATGGACACAGGTTCGCGCCAGCTTTGATCCCCCATCTCTAACCCTCACATTGCAAAGGATAAACCTAAGAAACTCACTTGAATTTGAGTTTGAATTTCCATTGTTTTGAAATTCAAATCTCCAGGAATCCATAGCCTTTTGAGCATTCAATCCTTCTTCTGTAAGCATTTGGAATGAGATCAAGCACGAGCAAGAGCAAGATCAGTTGAATCCAGACCTCCATTGAAGGTATTTTCCAGAAATTTTGATCTCTTCGATTCTCTCTAATTCTTGCTCAATTCTATTGATTCTTTGGTTGTCTGAAGTTCTACCAATGTAGGCAAGAAGATTGAGTTGCTTAGAGGCCAAATCGAAGCAACTCAATTTATGTACCTTAAATTTCAACTCCATGTATCTCTCAATATACTTGAAGTTAGAGTGAATTGAGGCCAGATTCGAGCTTAGTGTCATTTTTACTTTGACATCATGACCTTATTTTTAATTTTGGTGATGGTCGAAGGTGGACCAGTCCGGTGAGGTCCACCGGAGAAGAAGATCGGAGCTATAGCTTCGGCCATGCGATGGCATGTCTCACAGCCACATGATCCTCTTGATTTGTTTTAATCTGGAGCGTGCATTTGAATTACCAATGTTATGGTGCGCTGACTTGAGTCCATCGTGGATAGCGCATTTCTGGCCACTTGATCTGCCACCTCAATTAATAAGGGAGATTAAGTGGTCCACGTTTTTTCTGATATTTAAATTTTCATTTTAATTGCATTATTTTTAATAATTCATATTAAACTCAATATTGATCCAAAAATTTTCAAATATTTTTCTCTTTCATATTCTGAATTAAAATTATTTTTTTGGATTATTATTAATATTTTTCATGAATTAATTGATTTTGCATTTGTTTTTAATTGTTTAAAAATATTTTTAAATGTCCGAAAATTATGAAATTTTTTCTCCAAGGTCCTTTGACCTTGTTTGACGTATGATAAATCTCATGGCCATTTCTTTGGTGTTTTGATGAGATTTTAGGAATTAGACAAACCATATTTAATTTAAATGCACTATTTTAGTATTTTAATTTGAATAAATACCAAATAAATTTGTTGAACAATTGTGATGACTTGTTTATGTTTGACTCTTGTTGTTGGGCCTTGGTCAAGGTTGATTTGACTTTGTCAAATTAATATCATTGGATTTAGGGGATTGATGGAATGTACATTCCATCTCCCAAAATGAATGGATGATATTAATTTGGTAAAAGTCCTCCTTTGACCAATTTGTGATTTGATCCATTCCCCTCCCACTCCATCTTATTCCCTTTCTTCATTCATTTATTCCATTTGGCCTATGATATCTCATAATCCTAAGGCTAGTTGATTGAAAAATTGACATGAGTATGGATGAGATTAGGCCACACCTTTTGCATATGCTTTTTGTTTGTAGTATATTTCATGAGCATAGTCCATTATACTATGTCTCTAACATGCATTAACACCAAAATTTTATTGCCCGACCTCAAATAGTTGTAACTTCTACATAAGTCCAATTACAATTGCTTAACATAACGCTAAATTTGTGACATAAAAGGCATAAGCATTCTAGTTTGTGAGATTGTAAGTATCCTCTCTTTCATGGTATTGTGTGGAAACTTGGCCTTTTTTCCTTCCCTTGGAAAATGTCTTGGTTCAAGGATCCATGCTTGTGATAAGTGGGTTGAGTGTTTTCCAAAGAATGTCTTCAATTAAAAATCAAAAGCAAAACAATACTAACTTCTAACCAATTAACTACAACTTTTAATTTCAAGTCCTTTACTTTAATGTCATTTAATTTTTGTTTCTATTCATTTGCCATTCTTCATATCTTTCTAATTATTTATGATAATGCAATTTTCACTTTGTCCATTTGGACCATATTGTGTGATATATTTTGTTTGTGTATACTTTGCTTGTTTATGTGGTCTTGGACCATTAATGTACATAATAACAACAAAAACCCTAAAAGACTTTTGTATGGATTGTTGGCTTGATCTTGGACAAATGGACTTAGAATCTAGGCAACATTCCTATGCTAAAGGACTTGGCCAATGCCAACTTGTTGAAGAACCAAGTGCTTGCAATTTGAAACTTCCTCTGATACATCATTCAAGATCCTTTTGAGTTCATCTGCAACATGATCATTGTGAAGCTGTTATTTTAAACCTGCGACTTGTGGAATCCATTTGTTACATGGGCTATTTTGGAGAAGATCATGGAATGGATAAGCTTGGATGTGGCCATCTTTATTTGATGCCTTGCTCTTCAAGATAACATAATTGTGCATTTGTGTGTTGATTGATTCTAAAAGTCCTAGGGAATTCTGGGTTTCTATTGACATTCTTGTCTATTGGATTGCTACCCATTTGGTCAGATCTTTTCGACTCTAAACTTTTAATTTTGTACATAGGATAGTCTCTTCATCTTCTCCCCATTTCTTTAATTTCAAAATCTCTCCCTCCATTTTTCAAAATCTTCTGTGTGTGAACTACTTTTGTTCAAAACTTTGACCACCTTTGCAAAAATATAGAAACTTTGGCCTTATGCCATTGCATTTTCAAACTTCTTTTCTTAAATTAAACTTGTAAGTAGACTTAACTATACTTGACTTAAACTTTCAAAAAAACCAAAAAGAACTAACTCATTCAAACCATTTTTAGGCCTTTGTGCCTTTCAAACTTAATCTTTGTTAAAAACAATGCATCCACTTTGAAATTTGTATCACTAACTACGAGGTTTTGATCCCTCATTTTTATGTTGGTACGTAGGCACAAGACCGAAGGTCTTGTCAAACACAAAAATATAATTAATGAATTCTTTTCTCATCCCCCCATTCTATTTATTTGTAAACACCACTTTATACCAAGTACATATGCACACAAAAAGGGCTCCCTAGGAGTACCTAGGACACTTTGGGTGCTAACACCTTCCCTCTGTGTAACCAACCCCCTTACCTGTAATCTCTGACATTTTATTAGTTTTGATTGGAAAACTTCTTACTTTTGGGTTTTGTTCGTACTTTTTCCCTTTTCCCTTGGAAACAATAAAAACACAGTGACGACTTGTTATTTGATGTCTAGCTTATTCATAGCTTGATGATCATGAATTGCCCACTAGAGGTGTCATAAACTTGGGAACTCAAGATGCCCAAAGTGTGCCAAGACTGATTAACCAAATGCGTGACCTAGAATGCATGTCTAGACCTCAACTTTTAACACTTTCCATTTTCACCTCAAGGCTTCTTTTAATTTGGTTCCTTTTGAAGTCATTTCTTTGCCATGAGATGAACATTTGGCACAAAGAAAATCAGGAAACGCACAAGGGAATTTCCTTTGGCCTAAGATTAAACATGGTGTCATGAACTCTATTTTGAACGAACCCAAATTTTGCAATTACAAGTCATTCTTCAATATGGGACCACCACACATGTTTAAACTTGTTTTTCTTGACAAAACGCGTAGGATGGAGTGTAAAATGACCAGGTTTTGTGCCCAAGTCACACTTTTCACCCTTGTTCTCACACAAATTGCAAATCACGATTTTCCCATCTCATTCACATGAATTCAGATCCATTTCACATATGTGAGCTCATCAACACATTCCCTATAAATAGAGGAAGCTTTTTCCTTTATTTGCAAGCTTGAAAAGCCAAAGAAACTCTGAAACCATTTGAGCCTGATACCTCAAAAACCAGTTAACCATTTTTTTTATTTAAGCTCTTTTAATTTCAAATCTCCACCCAAAATCCTCCATCGACACTTTCTGGAGCTACCTGAAGCTTTAATTTGGCTTGGAAATACTTGGAACCAGATCTCTAAATCCACCATTGTTGACCTTCGAAGCTCCAACTGAGAAGGTAGTTACGAGTTAAACTCTTGAGCAAACAAATTACCACGCTATTCACCTCACTCCACTTATCGAAATCCATTTTCTATCTCTAATTTATATTCAGTATTCATCATTTAATTTTACTTTGAAGAACTAGGGTTCTTTGAGTTCTTGAGTAAATTCTCCATGCTCAGAGCTAATCAATAACTCTGATGCAGGGAGACATGAACGATGAAGTGTTTCAATGTTAGTGGTGGTCCCATATTGAAGTTCATCTTCAACGCTGATTCAAATCCAATGTTGAAGATGATGTGAATCAGCGTGCATTTCGGAGCCAAGATTCAAACACCATCCCCAATCTATCTTTTCTAAGTATTTGTCCTTCGAACTACGGAGCTCTGACTTCCTTATTGCACTATTAGGATACGTAAGCACGAGGATGCGAATCACTTGGAGAACACTTTTCTTTTCTTTTCCCCTTTCTCTCTCTAGTTCCATGAACTACGAGGCTCTGACTTTCTCATCGCACTATGAGAATACATAGGCATGAGGGCCCCAATCCTCCTCGAGCACTCTCTCTCTAACCCATTTTCTCTTTTGTAGGTACACGAAGATAGCAACACCTATCCAAGCAAGATCATTCAAAATGGTGCACATGGGTGTGAGGGGTGCTAATACTTTCCCCTTGCATAATCAACTTTCTTACCTGTTTCTTTGTTCCCCTTTGGGTTTTATCGATATTTTCCCTTCCCTCTTTTGGATAAATAAAGTTCAATGGCGAATCTGTTTTATGTTCGATCATGTGACGTGATCTCGTACATTTTCGTCCAGTTTCACTTACCACAAACTCAAACTTCTTAAGACATAATACTCACTGTTCGAAACAAGGAGTGTGATACTCGACCACTTAACCCAACACAAGATTACCAATTACACATATTTGCAAACAGGATGCTACTATCACATACTTCCCTTAATACCAAGGTTTAACTTCTTCACTACACTTCTTCCTCAAAAACCTCTGTATGCGAACAATCATCATCTATACGCCTCTATCTTAGCCTCAATAAAATCCTTATAACTTCATTATGCCTTTATCTGAAATGCATCCCATTATAACTTTCATACTACAAGATGTACCCTTCTTCCCACTCTGTGTTCGCTTCTCTTCTAAGGTAATTCTCTTAACTCCAATTATAAAACCATTCTACTAATTTCCTTGAATCCAAAATACTTGCTCTTCCTCCAAACATGAACCTCTTTCAACCTATCTCGCTATAACTTTTGTTGATCTTTAATGCTTGTTACTTCTTCGACACAAATCTCTTTCAACTGATCCTTGGGTAACTAAACATTTCCATAACGGTTTCCTACTGAATCTATAACAAACCATCCTGAACCCGATCTCCCTTAAGACTGGGTATACTTAGTTTATCACTCACCCTTCATCGGTGCATACAGGTTCCACTTGGAATAAGCAGTCATGTCCCCAAGTCTCCTCTTACACTTCACAATTGCATTAGACCCTTACAAATATTTAGAAGGTAACATCCTGAACATAGTCTCTTGAGTAATCCCATCCTTCTAAGATGCTCTAGTGACCTTAGAAGTTAAAACATTGATGCACTACCTCACTTTCAGACCTTATGTCATATGAGTAACAAAATCATCCTTCCTTCTTTAGTGTATGGAATTACTTACAATACTTATTCCATAAGAGTGGGTTAATCTTGTTCCATTAACATATTCTTTTATTCCTCAAAACTCCAATAATTCATCTAATAGAAATACTTAACTTTCTAACTCTGTTCGCACTACAAGATTTCTTGAACCATACACCACCCTTCGATTCCATATTACATGAATCAAAACTCCCACTAAGACTTCAACTAAGCTAACTGTTTCTCCTTACTTGCTAACTTTTGTCTTGAGTCTATCCTAGAATTAAGAGCTCTACACAACCTTTGGAGTCCTCGTGGTCGCTCAACCATGATCCTACCTACCACGCACATATAATTAGGTTGACCAGGCCCAATACTATATACTGTGATATTAAGAATCATGTTGGAAAAACATACATATGAGGCAGGAATAGATTTACGTATGATGTTTCAAGGATGGGTCAAGAATCGACCTGCTCTGATACCAAATGTAACAACACGTATAATTCATATCTATAATAATATCATACAAGTGTTAATTTTTGGTATTGACACAACATAAGATCCTAATGGCATCATTATATACACATGTCCAAACTAAAATACACATATGGCACATGTTATACAATAAAGTCTAAAAATAAAATCTAAGAACTATGTACAATATCTTCATTGTACATAAATCCACAGCGGAAGATCACAATAATCAGCATCCCTTGAAGCATCAACGCGCAACTCCTCTTGTAGATATATATCCCGCATACAAAACATGAAAAGAAACAACAATATTGAGGCGAGATAATAATCTCAGTGAGTTCCCTATCATATGGGTCTACTCGGATCTACAAGGTTTTCTAATTAAATCCTAACTCAAGTCTTCATCTTTCGTTCCTTGAGTATCATCCACACAAGATAACTAAGACTTAAGTGTCTAAGGGATATTCACAATATATGGAAACATGTCACCTGAGTTCTCATAACTCAAACAATCACTAATAGGGAAATGAAACTATAACATTAGGGTGATTAGCCCAAACCGACCACAAGGATCTAATCAATCATCCGTCAGATATGGTCAATAAAAAAACCAGACCTCCATTGCACGGACTAACTATCTACCAAATATGGTCAATAGATACCAGACATCCATTGCATGGATTCACCTCTATCCGATATTGTCCATGGAACCTAAACCTCCACTATGTAGAACACATTCCCCATCATATATGGTCAATGGACATCAGACCTCCACTACATGGTTTACACTCGCCATCAGATATGGTCAATGGATACCAAACCTCCACTTGAAGAAATTCACCAAGACTTTTCCACCAGATATGGTTAATGGATACCAGGCTTCCACTATATAGATCTTATCATCCAATAGATATTATCAACTGAGTCTAAACCTCCATTATATGGAGTACACTTAATAGAGTTACAGTTATTCATCAAATACCAAGTGATCATATCCACCCATCACATGTTGTTCCACATGTTCCACACAAAGCATATTGATTAGTGATTAAGCCATAATTCTAGCGATTACTTATCCATGGTACACACCTAGGCACTTTGCATCCAAGCATTCCATCTAATTCATTTCATAACCTAAGTTATCTTTATAGTTCGTTCATCTAGTTATACTCTTTGGTTTCCTCACTCATCATCATAGACTTTGAATCACGTTATTTCACATTCAACATAACAAAAGTGTTTAAAATACATCAGAATATGATTCATAGCATTCATAAGGCACACTAGTTAGTATAACATGGTACAAGAATAATATTTTTCTACGTTATATTTCTAACACATCCGTCTGCATCCAAAACAGGGTTACAACACTCAAATTATCTAACAATCTAACTTAATTCAAGATTTCGGTTAACATTTATTAATTTTACAAGTATTAAACACCAAAAGCGTTAGCTTAGTGTTAAGGCATGCAGCAAGACAAGGAGGTCTCGGGTTCAACCCCCATTGGTGGGATATTTTCATTCTTCAAGGAATTAATTCATGTCATTGAAGGGGGGAAGACAATCTATTGGTTGCAGGAAAAATTAAAACTTCCCTCTTTTCCAACTCTAACCATTTCCAATCCATTCCAACAACTTAACCAGCATGAGCATCATGAAACAACAAACAAACTTCAAGAATCAACACCATAACATAAACCCCAATCCATCACAAAACATTAAGAAAAACATGTATTATCGCATCAAGCAAAGAGAAGTATGGACAACAATAGCTTCATGGTTCAATACACAGAAACCCCTAAACCAATATTTTCATGCTTCTTCCCCCCCCCCCCCCCCCCCCCCCCAAGCTAAATATCTATGGAACTGACCTTGTAGAAGAATAAGATGAAATTGAGATGAAGTTTGGGTAAGAAGATGAGATGAAATCATGGTGTTTATGATGATGATTAGGATGGTGTCTTCCATGGATATCTTATTTTTCCTCTCTCTCTCTCTCTCTCTCTCTTTCTCCTTTTCTCTACTTTTCTCTTTCTGATAACTCTCTTTCTCTTCTCTTATCCATTTATTCTTTTCTTTACCACCACACTATATCTCAACTGATATTTTGTCTTCTAGTACTAATTGACAAATTATTAATTTTACCAAAATGTCTCATCTTATACTTATTAATAATGGTCATTCTATTTTAATAATAATTGGTCTCTTCTGAGTCTACTGGTTACTCTATTTGTTCAAACTGAAAACAATTAGAGAATATAGAAGTCCAAATTGTTCTCACTGACAATAAATAGTGTATATAGGAACTTAGTTGGTCTCAACTGAAAACTAATTGATAATTTAAGGGAATAAATAGCCTTAGGAAGTTTAGCTTTCCTATGGAATTAAACAATAAACTCAAAATATCAACTTTCAACAAACCCCTAATTTTTTTGATGAAGATAAAATTGTAACTGTTATGCCCTACACATTTTCCCTAACACATTCCCACACTGCTTCTTTAAGTTCCTCCAAATTAAACTCCTCATCCAAAGAATCCATTTCCACCTCTTCAAACGCCTTGAAACAAATTCCCTCTAAAAATGGTCTATTCCAACTAGCCTCGGTGAATCTATCCTCAAATAACATCATCACCTCCTCTTTAACCCCTTCAACACTTTCATGTCTACCCTCACTGGAGTTTACACTGAAAAAATTATTTTTCCTCAATCTAGATTTGAGCATACCATTTAATTTCTTTGCATTATGGTCACCTTCCTTAATTCAAGTTACCATGACTTTTCCCGCAATAAACTTTCCTTGAGATGCAAGTTGCTCCAAAACAAATTTATGGATATTTTCTTCTTGCTTAAAATCCCTCCCTCGGTACTTTCAAGAAACTATTTTCCTGATTTAACTCTTTGACTACATTATCAATTTTCAAATCGATCCACCCGAAAACCTCTATATTCGACCTTCTTAATTTGTATCTTAACATTTTGAATTTATCTTTTAAAAAGAACACCTTAGTACCTTCCACCACCATAGACTCCCACTATTTCACATCAAAAAAATAAAGTCCAGATGATTAAATCAACAATTTAAGGACCGAAACGGTTCAGGTACCCAATTCAAAAAAAAAAATCTCAACCGAATAGGGAATTGGTCAGAAATATTTCGATCACCTATCTTCTGACAAAAAATACTCCATCTATTAATCAGACAATGACTCAAAAGGAATCTATCTATTATTGACATCAAGCTCACGTCTCCACTAAACCATGTAATTCACTTTCCAGCAGATGGAACGTCTACTAAGTTCATCAAATCAATAAAATCGTTGAACTCTATAGATTTATTTAGCCTAGAATCAACATTCATCCATTTTATTTCCTCCGCTTTCTTAGTAGCAATGAAGTCCCCCCTATACACCAATACACATCTTCCTAAATGCCTTTTAAATAAATTAGCTTTTCCCAAAGTTATCTCTTTTTAACAATACAATAAGAAGAATACATGTTTAACATGTAGCAAACCAATTCTTTCCACAATGCGCCCAAACCAAGATACCCATCACCAGAGAAACTGAAGAGAGGAGACAAACATTATTACTTCCACAAGATTAATAACCAACCTTCTGCTCCTCTAGTAGACCAATTAATATTATTGTTTCCCCTGAAAATCTTTGTGATGGTCTCATTCATAGATTTTATTTTCGAGTCTTGAATAAAACACACATCAATGTTACCTTTCTAGATAAGATTCTGAATCCTTTTTCTCTTCAAGGAATCCCCCATATAATGTCGTAAGAGACGATATTAATTATTGATTACTTGAATGCACCCCCTTCTCTTCATTCCTTCAAGGTCATAATACTTAATTCCTCTAATTGCTTCCTCATATATGATGGGGCTATTCTGCAAGTGCATGGAACCAATCATAGTTTTAAAAGATATCGAACCCGCAGAGACTAATAATCAACCTTATCATTATCTATTGATGATATGTTTATCTAAGGTTATAAAACAATAAAATAGGGTGGAAACTAAAAATTAATAAAAATAAAATAAATCTCGGAAAATAATTAGGTAAGAGAGACCAAAATGTGGTTTCTAGTGTACCTCTGGGACTCAATAAACTCTTGGCGTTTATTATGTTTAAAATACTTTTCAGGAGGAAATATTAGTTTAAAAACACTAGTCTCATACCAACGCGCAAAACCATAAATGTTGTGTTGTCGCTCCACATGTATAAATTTTGAAATACTTTTTGAAAACTATTAAGTACTAATTAATGTCTAAAGCATTGTCGCTCTATTTAGAGATTAAAGATCCATTTTTTATTGATCGGGTAATGGTCTCACACTGACGCGTTATTGACCCTTACACAAATTATGGGCCTAAACACTAATGGTGTAGTAGTTCCCCGATGTGAGAAATCTACTACTTTTACGATGGTGATATATTCCTAAAACTATGAAAGAATAAATTGCACAAACCTTGTATATCAAAACTTAGACCCTTAATTCTTCTAAAAACTAACTATATATAGTGTTACATATGTGAAACTGCAGTCCTGAAAGTGTAAAAATTGTGCGAGGAAAATAAGGAGGAATAGGGAAAGACTGGGTTATTTCTGTTATAGTTTTTTAGGGGCCGAACTACATGGCGGATGTAGCGGTAAATTCATAACCATTGAGCTATTGGTTAACTCAACATCAATAAATCCAGAGTCGCCACCGCACTTTTATTGTTTCCAAAGAAAAAGGGAGAAAGTACGAATAAACCCAAAGATAAGAAGTTTTTAAATCAAAACTAATAAAATGTCAAAGATTACAGGTAAGGGGGTTGGTTACACAGAGGGAAGGTATTAGCATCCAAAGTCTCTTAGGTACTCCTAGGGGGCCATTTTTTGTGTCCAAGTATTTTAGTTGAAAATGATGTTTGCTAAAAGGGAATGAGGGGATGAGAAAAGAATTCATTAATTATACTTTTGTGTTTGACAAGACCTTCAGTCTTATGCCTACGTACCAACATAAAAATGAGGGATAAAAACCTCGTAGTTCATGGTAAAAATTTCAAAAAAATGGGTGCATTAATTTTAACCAAAGCTTGAAGATCTTTTGTTATCAAAGGGAGAATACTCAATCAAACATCCACGATAATGAATGCTTTACAACATTTAAGAATGAGGGCTCCAACTTGGATTCAATCAACAAGTATGCCACTAACCCCTAATAAATGGAAAGACTTATAATCAAATATCATAGAAATAGAAGAATTACATCTCAACCAAAGATAACTCAAATCTAAATGCTCTCTTCTGAAAAGCTTAAGAGAAAGATGCACAAAATGGACAAAAGGTTTAGATGAGGTTGTTAGTTCTTTTTGTCTTTTGAAATTAAAGTAAATATGATTAGGTTTATTAACAAGTTAAGAAAAATATTTAAAATTCAATGGCATAAGGCCAAGGTTTCTAACCATTAAAACAAGTCTAAGTTTGAAAACACAAGAAAGAAGGTTTTGAAATTAGAGAAGTGGGAGGAGATGAAGAGACTATCCTAGACAAAAATTAAAAGTTTAGAGTTGCAAAGATCTGACTAATGGGATGCAATCCACAAGACAAGAATGTCAGATAGAAACCCATTTCCTTTGGACTTTTAAGTAAGCAATAAGCATAACCATCCAAGCAAATAAATATAAAGATCAGAGGAATCAAATAAACATGGCCAACATCTAAGCAAGCAGTCTTTAGTGTTTTTAAATGTATCAGATGAAATATTCCTTGTGGCAAACTCATAGAAACAATCATCAGATATAAACAATAAGGTCAAAATAACAGCTTAAGCATAGAGACAAAGTAACAGATAAACCAATGGGGTCTCAAGGCTTCTATCAGATGAATGGGATTGGCCAAGATAACTCAGTCTAAAAAAATGGCATTGGCCAAGTCCTCAAAGCATATGGAAGTTGCCTACTCTAAGTCCAAAAGCTCAGATCAAGTCAAAGGCAGAGGTCCAACAGTCCATCAACATGTTTTTAAGGTTTTTGTTGTTATTAGGTATTTTAAGGTCTTAAGACCAAAAAACGGAATAAAATCACAAGCACACAATATATACAAGCTCAAAGATATGGCTCAAGTGAGCAAAGTGAAGATGACTGAAACATAAACATCTTGCATGAAATGTAAATGGCAATGAATGATAAAGGTACTAAAATTTAAATTGCATTAAGTAAATGACATTTAAATATAAAACAATAATAAAGAAATGTTAGTGAAGGATTCAATTGTTTAAGTCATTATTTGGAGAACACTCAACCATCCACTCAAAAGCATGAAGACATAAACCAAGACATCATCCATGAGAAGGGCTCCAACTTGGATATATAAACAAGTATGCCATTAGCTCTCACAAATGGAAAAAAGGTTAAGTCTTCACACAATACCATGAGGAATCGGAGACTTACAATCTAACTTACAAAAAAAAAGCTATGCCTTTGGGACAAATTTAGCTCTATGTTAAGCAATCGTAATTGGACTTATGTAGAATTTACAAGTATCTGAGGCCAGGCAATAAAAATATTGGTGTTAATGCATGCTTAGAGACATGGTACAAAGTACCAAGCTCCTAAAGCATACCACACACAAAAATAAAATGGGATGAACCTATCTCAATCAAGCTCGTGTTGATTCATCTGACACAAGGTCATTGATGAATCAACTAGTATTTGATTTGTAGAGAAACCATTGGTCAATGATAGATTAGGAAAAAAGAAAATGGGAAGCCAAATTGATCAAGGGAGGAATTTCATCTGATCAATAATATCCATTCGTTTTGAGGGATGCGGTTCACACTTCATCAACCATATAAATCCAATAGTATTAATCAAATGGAAGTTCAAATCAACCATGATCAAGGCCAAGCAGAAGATGAAACAACACAAGGTCAACAAAATGGCTCAACATAATTTTTAAACATTTAAACAATTAAAAATCAATTTAAAAATGAAATAAAATGCATTTTAAAAGGGGCAAAACCTCAAATCCCTTCAAATCACCAAATAAATGGGCAAGGGATTTATCCTAGGTCAAACAAGGTCAAAAGACCTTAGTCAAAAATTTTGGGAATTTTTAGAAAGTCAGAAGTAGTTAAAAATAATTAAAAACAATTCAAAAACCATTAAATTAAAAATATATATCAAATATAATCTAAAAAATAGTTTTAGTTCAAAATATGGAAGAGGAAATTATTTAAATTTTTTGGGTGAAAGTCCCATATTATTTTGGTCAAAATTGAAATTATTATGAATTTAATAAAAATGAGCTCCTTAAAATAATAATAAGAAAATAAAATAAAATAAAATAGAAAAAACAAGGGTCATCAGATCTCCATCATTAGTTGAGGTGGCAGATATGATCGCCACGCACGTGTAATTTATAGTGCACCTTGGTCAATGCGCAACAAATGTGGTAATCAAAACTAAAGGTCAAGATTAGAAGCCATTGACCATATCAGAGTCGCAATGATGGACTGAACAGAGTCGCCACCAAACTTTATTTATTCCTAAAAAGGAAAGGGGAAATATCGATAAAACCCAAGAAAGAACGAAAATGATTGTTGGTCGTCGCAACCAAATCAGGGTTCGGGAGTCGATTACGCAAGGGGAAAGTATTAGCACCCCTCACGTCCGTTGTACTCAACGGGAACCGTTTAGTTAGTTTTGTTTTGAATGTTAGCTTATGTTAGTCTTCTCAAGTTATAATGAGGGAGAGAATAATAGGATCAAAAGAAAAGAGAAGATGTTTTTGGATTTTTGCAATAAAGGGGACTAAACCTAAGTTTTTTATTAGTGGGCCTGACAAGATTTACAAATCCTGCTCCTACGTATCTCAATAGAGAAGTCAAGGCTTACGTAGTTCTGGGTAGAAAAATGTTTGTTTGTTGGTCGATTTTAGTGAAAGCTATATTATATTAATCGACGAAAACATTGTTTTACCCAAAATAGATGAGGAGTGGACGTATACCACACATCGAATGAATTTACAAATCTATATTCGGAAAAGCGTCACTTATCTCGACTCAACAATCGTGGTCGAAACATTGTTTTGCATCACCTTAAGAGAATATATCTTTCATTTATGAAAAAGGTTTTCTTGATTAATCGCACGACGGCGAGAAAGAGTTTGATTGATTGGTTTTATTTTGAGTAATGGCGAGAACTTGGATGAGAGAGATATCCATCTCGAATCCTAGTCTCAGGAGTGCACGGTATACACCATGTTCCATTTCCATCTTTATTGGCAAAAAGTGTTTAATAAAGATTAAGTGTTTTGAATTTGATTGAGAAAGGGGTTTGAAGAAATCACACTGACAATTTTAGACGATGGCGAGAGCTAAGATAGGCAAGGCATCCACCTTGAATCTTAATCTCAGGAGTGCACGGTATACACCATGTTCCATTTCCATCTTTATTGAAAAAGTGTTAAGGTAGGAATCAAGTATTTTTTGAGTTTGAAAGACGAATATTTATAAGAACGAGACATAAGCCCCAGGATCGATAATTCAGGGTTCCACCGAAATGCAAGATTCCGATGGTCCTTTTTCATTCGAATTATTTAAGAAAAATATTTAATGGACAACGAACACTTGATAAGGATCAATTGTTCAACGAGTTACACCAGAATGCTTGATCCCAACGACCCTTGTTTTGTCCAAGTTAATTATTAAGTGTTTTAAGAACAAAAGAAAAGAATGAATGGTTAATCCAAAACATGAGGCTCAGGACTGATCATTCGAGGGTTCCCACCGGAATGCAAGATTCGAATGGTCCTCTTCTTTCGTGTTTTAAAAAAAGGAATTTAATCGAGTTATAAAGATAGTTTGAAAATAAAATAAAATTATAGGGATAAAAAATAAAATTTACAATTTTATATGTATATTGAATTAATTTTATATATTATCGAGTTCCCACCAGAATACTAGATTCAAATGGGAGGAAATGAAATTAAATGTTGAAACTATGGAAAGTTAGTGAAATTTAAATCGAAAATTTTAGTGAATGTGAATGTGATTATTTACATGTGCAAAGGCATGAACATAGATATCAATAACCTAATTAAATTAATTAACACATGGAAATCAAATAACCGTACCAAATCCCATATCAAAAAAAGTCAATAATTAAGAAAATCTAAAAAAAAAACTAAACATTTAAAAATCTAAACAACTAATTAATGATTAAATTAAATTAATAAAAATATAAAAGTAAAATAAATAGTAAGAAATGATAAAAAATTTAAATGAAATAGTAAGCATAAAAAAAAAAGAAAAGAAGATATGCGATACTCCCATGTATCGAACCCATCCCACTATAGAAAGTGAAACTGCTCTCTCTCCACTAGGCCACTTATGGTCATTTGTTATCCTAATAATAACTTGAATATATGAACAGGAATAACTGAAGATAGTTTAGAATAAAAACTAATTAAAAGAGGTGGGCTACTGTTAATGGACAACTAATTAAAACGATGGAAGAATCCCAAAGGGTAACCCTAGCCGCCTAGCTGTTGGGTTTAAGAGATTAATGGATAGTAAATGAATGGGGAACACAAAAAAACAATATATTAACAGACACTAATTAATAAAAAGATGCAAAGGAAGACTAAACGATATTGTGTTTTAAATGCTTGTTTTTAAAAAATAAATAAAAGAAAGAGGAAGAGAGAGGAAATGCATAGTAAACCCAGAACACTCCTTCATCGTCCTCACGCAAAAGCTCCCACTCCCTCAATCTCACTCGTCATCTCTCAATCTCTCGCACTCTCAACCTCATTCCATCTCTCAATCTTTCACACTCTCGCAATACCCTACTCTTACCCTAAATGAGAAAACCATGGCCTCAAAAGAAAATCAAACAATAACGCTCACCTTCGGCGGTGGTTCGGCGGTGACGTTGATGCTTGAATCTTCCTCCCTTCACCTCAAAGTCTTTAGGGTTTTCAGCCGCCGCTCTCTCCTCTCTCGATTAGGTTTTTTCTCTCTCTGAAAAATTTAGGGTTTTTTCGTGGTCCTCCTCACCTCTCTGCTTCGCTCCTTTTATACTCACCACCTTAGGGTTTTGAGCTGGTTATGGAGATCCAAAAGGGTATCTCTGCGAAATCCTTTAGGGCGCTCAGTTTGTTTGCCTCAATTTGGTACTCGATCTGAAAACGGTAATATGAACCTACGCTTTCTTGCTTTGATTTCGTCTTGATTCTCTTTTGGGGTATTTGTTGAATTTTTACCGCCTTGCTAATTTACTTGTTTTTACTGCAGTGAAAAACCGGTGAAATTTAAAACTCCAATTATCACAGGGATTTTTTATCGTGATTTTGGGTTGAGTTTCTTCAGTGGAAGAATTGTCATTTCCTGATGATGACTTCTATCAGTCATAAAAAACAGAAGGCCTTCATAGGTATGAATGTATCTTTTGTTTTGTTGCATCAAGTTGACATTAGCCCGAACTCGGCTTGTTTTAATGACTCATAAAAACTTATGGTCGGACCAAGTTTCAATGGCTTTGGTATAATTTCATGGAATTTAAATTGTGTACCAATTGGTCTTTCTGCAGAGCCAACATCACATGAGTTGCTCTCCGCTTCCCACATGAAAGGACTAGAATTAAGAGAAAGAGCAGAAGAGCCGGTACACAACAAGATCGAGGACTAAAACACTGTTTCGGGATACTTTCAGGTACATCTCCATTGCTCGATTTCAATGTGTTTCGCTTGACTGGTCTTTTATTGTCATTGTCGTGCTGTTTTCTTCCTTTGATGTGTCCATCAAATTCCAAAGTTCTAATACGTTAGTGCAAGTATCCTTCAACTTCTGTGTTATGACTTTTCTCTTTGATCTCTGTTGTGGATTTTTCCTAGGTGGTTCGAAAGAGCTTCGGTTAGCGGTTGTATTATATGAAGTTTTATGAATTCAGAATTGGGTTCAGCTTGGAAGGTTTTTGAGTTATTCTTGAAGATGTGTTGTATTGGGATTAAAGCTAATGTTGCCACTATGTTGAGTCTTTTGTGCGCAGCTGGTGATGTGGGGGACTTTGTTTTGGGGAAGTCTCTTCATGGTTACTGTATCAAAATTGGATTCGGTTATAATTTAAATGTTGTTACTGCATTGGTTGATATGTACGCAAAAATGGGCAATATCTATTTGGCACGAGAAGTTTTTGATAGTCTTGTGGAAAAGGATGTTGTTTTATGGAACTGTTTGATAAGAATTCATGCAAGGAATTGCCTGGTTGAAGAAGAAGTGGCATTACTACAGAAAATGAGCTATGAAGGAGTGAGACCTAACTCTTCTACTTTCGTTGGGCTGCTTTCGGTGTACCCTGCATCCGGATCTATGCATGGAGTTAAATATGTTGCTAGTTTGATTGAAGAGGAGAAACTAGAACTGGATGTGGTTCTTTGGAGTGGTGATTCATAACCGCATTGCCTTGTTGATGCGTAGAGACGAGGCGTGTTGACGAATGAAGGCTTGTGCTTGTTGTTGATTGAGAGGGAGATGATGAAGATCGTTGAAATTGGTTTATAGAAGGTCTCCGATGACTCTTTATGAAGACGAAGCCTATTCCAAATCATGAGTTTCTCTCTTCCCAATTCTGTTTTTGATGTTCTGTTAAGGATTTCTTCTTCTTCAATTCCTTGTGTGTGGCTGTGTTCTTCAATTTCATCTTGCTTCTCCTTAATATCTCTGTTTCTGTTCCTGTTAGATGTGGTTCGAGGGAGGTCGCAGGATGGCGCTGGAAGCAGGTTGAAGGGTGCAAAAGTTCTGGTATGGAGGTTTTTTCAGTTTGGTTATCAATTCGGTATGTCATGGAATTTGGGTGTGTCGTTGTTTTTGGAAGATGGTTAGAAGCTGTTATGAGAGTTCGTTATTTTTGTTGTGGATTTGGAGTCTGTTATAGGTTTTCGTTGAAGGTTTTCTTATGGTTTTGTTGAATTATGCAAGTTTTGTTTATGAGAGAGTTGGGTCAGTTATATGTTGATTGAAGATTTTTGAAAGTGAAGTTTTCTTTTTTGGGGAATGAAGAATTAGTTGTGAAGTTACACACTGCAGGTTGGGTTCTCTTTGCCTGTTATGGTGAAGCCAAGTCCGTAGCAGTGAGTGAAGAGCAAACAGGTTGCCTTGGTTCTGAAAAAGGTTAGAGGTTAGTTACTGGTTCGGTTAAAGAGATTCAAATGGAAGCCTTTTTCTGTTATTCTATTATGGTGTGGTCGAAGAGTTTTTTGAACTCAGTTTTGGATGGTTATTAGGGAGGTTTGGTAATTGCGGTTTGAATTTCGTTAGGGATTGTTTCGAGAATTGGTTTCGGTTAGTGAATGAATTGGTGTGATGTTAATGTTGTGGATTAAATGCTCATCTGCTACTTGTTTTTTGTGTATTGTTTTTATGTTATGATGTTTTGCAGTTGCTGGCCTGCTATGCAATGCTAACTTGTGGTTTGAATTGGCAGGTTGACTCGGCGATGCGGTATGTGAGTTAGCTCGGGTCCAAGGGCCGTTTTGGAACTGTTTTGAAGTTTTGGTGCTCATGTTCTGGACCTTCAATTGGAATGCCAATGAAGCTGCTTCGGAGTTTGAATTCAAAGAGATTGGTTCGTGGCATTGGACTGATGTAGGATTACATTATGAGTTTAGAATGACGATTGTAATCTTTTTAGTTTTGGATTTAAATTGAATGATTGAACAAAAAGTGCTTAGAAATTTAATGTAATTGAGCTTGATATCGGGTGTATTAAATTGGACTCGAAATGGTTTGTGTATGGTTGAATATTAGCCGCATTACATGTCGGTTATACGCATAGCAAGGTGATTTATGTGAGTTGTGGGTTTGTTGTTGGTGTAGTTTTGTTCATGCCTTAATTCCACCTTGCTTTATGTACTGCAGGTAACTTTTTTTGTTCATGTGTTGAAGTGGACTAAACAAAATCTTGCAAGCTAATGACATCAATGTTGAACTTGGAAGCATCATAATGGAAAAGATTCAAGGACCAATTAAACCTCAGGATTTAGGATTAGGATTTGGATAATCCGGATTGACTTTGGTCAAAGTTGACAAAAAAGTCAAATGTTGACCAAAGTCAACATTTAGCCATAAAATGTGATTTTTTTGTAAATTTTCATGTAATGAACAAAGTATGATGTATTGTAATGGCTACTTGAATGAGACTTTGGTCATGAATTTGATATTGTAGTGAATGAATTTGAATTGAACTGACATGAACATGCTTTGCAAATGATATGACTTCGAATCAACTATGACCATAACTTTTAGCTGACTTAAAGTCAAAGCAAAAATCCGTGAATGAAGTGTGAAAGAAAAACCTATGACAAATCTTGAATGAACCATTAAATAATAACCAAAATCGGGGTGTGACATCAGCTCAAGTACTCTTTTGACCCCATTCCCTTTGCATATTGTTAAGCTTATGTCAAATATAACTTTTCCCAAGTTTGGCACAAAATGAACGAGGTAATCAAAAGTTATGGTGTTGTAAGACCCCAATTTTGACCCTAAGATCCCTCATATAATTTCATCATAAGCATTAGCATTGGGATCATACCTTGGCATCCTCCTTACCCCTCTTTCATTGGGTTTGTTTTCGGAGAGATCACCAAGCACTTTGTGATTATATCATACTTGTATTTTATCATTTCACTAACCAAAATATCAAAAATATATCTTTGCATTTGCCTAACTCTTTTGTAGAAAGCGCATGATCTCCACTAATCTATCAAGTTCACATCTAGGCTTTGAGACCCTCATGAACAAAGAGGACAACCAAGAATTTATCCAAGGATGGTTATGAGCATCATATATGAGTCCCAATGTTCTCTACATGTTATATTGCTCAAGTTTTCTTCAAGAGTTTGAGGGTGATTTTCCTTGGAAACCCTAGTTTGAATGGGTATCTTGAGTAACTTCTCCAACAAGCTATCTCACCAATTGATCAAATTTCTCAAGGGACACTTCAAAATTCATAATGTTATGCATATATGATCTACCGTGAGCCTAAAAAGTCAATAGAATTGAAGATTAGCAAGTTGGTTGATGGTGGTTGACCAGATGAATTCATCTAATCAAAACTGGGTCTCCCTAGACCCTATCTCCTACAATTTTCACCATATGAAAATGATTCCAAGTGAAAACTTACTCTAAATGACATTCCAAACAACTTTCATGTTTAGACCTAGATCTAGTTTTTCTTGGAAAATCATTTTCTATGTTGAAACATTATAGGTCATTTTGTCTAAACCCTAATTTGAAAGTCAACTTTCCAAGGCCATAACTTGCTCAATTTTTATGAGATGAAAGATTTCTAGGTTTCAAAATCAATTTCAATTACTTAAACTTTGATGTTTGGAGTGGGACCTAATTCAACTTTTTCGAGCATGTGATATGAGGTTACATTATAGGTCACTTTTGACCTATACCATTGATCAAGTGATTTTTCCAAACTTCAAAAATGCATAACTCTATCATTTCAAATCCAAATGACATTAAATTTGTGACCATTTTGAAGGTCTTTTAGAGAGTTACAACTTTGATAAATACACTTTTCTCATTTAAAGCTCACATAAAAAGTTAAGCAAGGTGGAATATTGAGACATATGGCTTGACACTTAGAAAAATTTTGATATGTCAAAATTTTCCAAACTTCCATCTCAAATTTATTCATGATACAAACTCCAAATGGAAAAGTGTTGAACATGAAAGTTATTCCTCTTGATCTCACCTTTCCAAAGAGCTCAAATTCATTCATTTTGGGCAAGGAATGCATAGGCTGCGCATGGCATGAACATGGTGTCATCACTTGGCAAGGATCAAACTTCAAATCAAAGTGTACACTTGCCTTGCAATCCAAGCTGAATTCAGATCATCTCACACTCATTTGTGGACTTATGGAAATGATTTTATGGGCCTATGCGCACCCATGCACCCATGCATCATCCATACCAAATTTGGAAAGTGAATTCAAGTGTGCAAAAAGCAATGGATTTAGCTATAAATAGAGCTTCATATGCTCAGCAATGGACACAGGTTCGCGCCAGCTTTGATCCCCCATCTCTAACCCTCACATTGCAAAGGATAAACCTAAGAAACTCACTTGAATTTGAGTTTGAATTTCCATTGTTTTGAAATTCAAATCTCCAGGAATCCATAGCCTTTTGAGCATTCAATCCTTCTTCTGTAAGCATTTGGAATGAGATCAAGCACGAGCAAGAGCAAGATCAGTTGAATCCAGACCTCCATTGAAGGTATTTTCCAGAAATTTTGATCTCTTCGATTCTCTCTAATTCTTGCTCAATTCTATTGATTCTTTGGTTGTCTGAAGTTCTACCAATGTAGGCAAGAAGATTGAGTTGCTTAGAGGCCAAATCGAAGCAACTCAATTTATGTACCTTAAATTTCAACTCCATGTATCTCTCAATATACTTGAAGTTAGAGTGAATTGAGGCCAGATTCGAGCTTAGTGTCATTTTTACTTTGACATCATGACCTTATTTTTAATTTTGGTGATGGTCGAAGGTGGACCAGTCCGGTGAGGTCCACCGGAGAAGAAGATCGGAGCTATAGCTCCGGCCATGCGATGGCATGTCTCACAGCCACATGATCCTCTTGATTTGTTTTAATCTGGAGCGTGCATTTGAATTACCAATGTTATGGTGCGCTGACTTGAGTCCATCGTGGATAGCGCATTTCTGGCCACTTGATCTGCCACCTCAATTAATAAGGGAGATTAAGTGGTCCACGTTTTTTCTGATATTTAAATTTTCATTTTAATTGCATTATTTTTAATAATTCATATTAAACTCAATATTGATCCAAAAATTTTCAAATATTTTTCTCTTTCATATTCTGAATTAAAATTATTTTTTTGGATTATTATTAATATTTTTCATGAATTAATTGATTTTGCATTTGTTTTTAATTGTTTAAAAATATTTTTAAATGTCCGAAAATTATGAAATTTTTTCTCCAAGGTCCTTTGACCTTGTTTGACGTATGATAAATCTCATGGCCATTTCTTTGGTGTTTTGATGAGATTTTAGGAATTAGACAAACCATATTTAATTTAAATGCACTATTTTAGTATTTTAATTTGAATAAATACCAAATAAATTTGTTGAACAATTGTGATGACTTGTTTATGTTTGACTCTTGTTGTTGGGCCTTGGTCAAGGTTGATTTGACTTTGTCAAATTAATATCATTGGATTTAGGGGATTGATGGAATGTACATTCCATCTCCCAAAATGAATGGATGATATTAATTTGGTAAAAGTCCTCCTTTGACCAATTTGTGATTTGATCCATTCCCCTCCCACTCCATCTTATTCCCTTTCTTCATTCATTTATTCCATTTGGCCTATGATATCTCATAATCCTAAGGCTAGTTGATTGAAAAATTGACATGAGTATGGATGAGATTAGGCCACACCTTTTGCATATGCTTTTTGTTTGTAGTATATTTCATGAGCATAGTCCATTATACTATGTCTCTAACATGCATTAACACCAAAATTTTATTGCCCGACCTCAAATAGTTGTAACTTCTACATAAGTCCAATTACAATTGCTTAACATAACGCTAAATTTGTGACATAAAAGGCATAAGCATTCTAGTTTATGAGATTGTAAGTATCCTCTCTTTCATGGTATTGTGTGGAAACTTGGCCTTTTTTCCTTCCCTTGGAAAATGTCTTGGTTCAAGGATCCATGCTTGTGATAAGTGGGTTGAGTGTTTTCCAAAGAATGTCTTCAATTAAAAATCAAAAGCAAAACAATACTAACTTCTAACCAATTAACTACAACTTTTAATTTCAAGTCCTTTACTTTAATGTCATTTAATTTTTGTTTCTATTCATTTGCCATTCTTCATATCTTTCTAATTATTTATGATAATGCAATTTTCACTTTGTCCATTTGGACCATATTGTGTGATATATTTTGTTTGTGTATACTTTGCTTGTTTATGTGGTCTTGGACCATTAATGTACATAATAACAACAAAAACCCTAAAAGACTTTTGTATGGATTGTTGGCTTGATCTTGGACAAATGGACTTAGAATCTAGGCAACATTCCTATGCTAAAGGACTTGGCCAATGCCAACTTGTTGAAGAACCAAGTGCTTGCAATTTGAAACTTCCTCTGATACATCATTCAAGATCCTTTTGAGTTCATCTGCAACATGATCATTGTGAAGCTGTTATTTTAAACCTGCGACTTGTGGAATCCATTTGTTACATGGGCTATTTTGGAGAAGATCATGGAATGGATAAGCTTGGATGTGGCCATCTTTATTTGATGCCTTGCTCTTCAAGATAACATAATTGTGCATTTGTGTGTTGATTGATTCTAAAAGTCCTAGGGAATTCTGGGTTTCTATTGACATTCTTGTCTATTGGATTGCTACCCATTTGGTCAGATCTTTTCGACTCTAAACTTTTAATTTTGTACATAGGATAGTCTCTTCATCTTCTCCCCATTTCTTTAATTTCAAAATCTCTCCCTCCATTTTTCAAAATCTTCTGTGTGTGAACTACTTTTGTTCAAAACTTTGACCACCTTTGCAAAAATATAGAAACTTTGGCCTTATGCCATTGCATTTTCAAACTTCTTTTCTTAAATTAAACTTGTAAGTAGACTTAACTATACTTGACTTAAACTTTCAAAAAAACCAAAAAGAACTAACTCATTCAAACCATTTTTAGGCCTTTGTGCCTTTCAAACTTAATCTTTGTTAAAAACAATGCATCCACTTTGAAATTTGTATCACTAACTACGAGGTTTTGATCCCTCATTTTTATGTTGGTACGTAGGCACAAGACCGAAGGTCTTGTCAAACACAAAAATATAATTAATGAATTCTTTTCTCATCCCCCCATTCTATTTATTTGTAAACACCACTTTATACCAAGTACATATGCACACAAAAAGGGCTCCCTAGGAGTACCTAGGACACTTTGGGTGCTAACACCTTCCCTCTGTGTAACCAACCCCCTTACCTGTAATCTCTGACATTTTATTAGTTTTGATTGGAAAACTTCTTACTTTTGGGTTTTGTTCGTACTTTTTCCCTTTTCCCTTGGAAACAATAAAAACACAGTGACGACTTGTTATTTGATGTCTAGCTTATTCATAGCTTGATGATCATGAATTGCCCACTAGAGGTGTCATAAACTTGGGAACTCAAGATGCCCAAAGTGTGCCAAGACTGATTAACCAAATGCGTGACCTAGAATGCATGTCTAGACCTCAACTTTTAACACTTTCCATTTTCACCTCAAGGCTTCTTTTAATTTGGTTCCTTTTGAAGTCATTTCTTTGCCATGAGATGAACATTTGGCACAAAGAAAATCAGGAAACGCACAAGGGAATTTCCTTTGGCCTAAGATTAAACATGGTGTCATGAACTCTATTTTGAACGAACCCAAATTTTGCAATTACAAGTCATTCTTCAATATGGGACCACCACACATGTTTAAACTTGTTTTTCTTGACAAAACGCGTAGGATGGAGTGTAAAATGACCAGGTTTTGTGCCCAAGTCACACTTTTCACCCTTGTTCTCACACAAATTGCAAATCACGATTTTCCCATCTCATTCACATGAATTCAGATCCATTTCACATATGTGAGCTCATCAACACATTCCCTATAAATAGAGGAAGCTTTTTCCTTTATTTGCAAGCTTGAAAAGCCAAAGAAACTCTGAAACCATTTGAGCCTGATACCTCAAAAACCAGTTAACCATTTTTTTTATTTAAGCTCTTTTAATTTCAAATCTCCACCCAAAATCCTCCATCGACACTTTCTGGAGCTACCTGAAGCTTTAATTTGGCTTGGAAATACTTGGAACCAGATCTCTAAATCCACCATTGTTGACCTTCGAAGCTCCAACTGAGAAGGTAGTTACGAGTTAAACTCTTGAGCAAACAAATTACCACGCTATTCACCTCACTCCACTTATCGAAATCCATTTTCTATCTCTAATTTATATTCAGTATTCATCATTTAATTTTACTTTGAAGAACTAGGGTTCTTTGAGTTCTTGAGTAAATTCTCCATGCTCAGAGCTAATCAATAACTCTGATGCAGGGAGACATGAACGATGAAGTGTTTCAATGTTAGTGGTGGTCCCATATTGAAGTTCATCTTCAACGCTGATTCAAATCCAATGTTGAAGATGATGTGAATCAGCGTGCATTTCGGAGCCAAGATTCAAACACCATCCCCAATCTATCTTTTCTAAGTATTTGTCCTTCGAACTACGGAGCTCTGACTTCCTTATTGCACTATTAGGATACGTAAGCACGAGGATGCGAATCACTTGGAGAACACTTTTCTTTTCTTTTCCCCTTTCTCTCTCTAGTTCCATGAACTACGAGGCTCTGACTTTCTCATCGCACTATGAGAATACATAGGCATGAGGGCCCCAATCCTCCTCGAGCACTCTCTCTCTAACCCATTTTCTCTTTTGTAGGTACACGAAGATAGCAACACCTATCCAAGCAAGATCATTCAAAATGGTGCACATGGGTGTGAGGGGTGCTAATACTTTCCCCTTGCATAATCAACTTTCTTACCTGTTTCTTTGTTCCCCTTTGGGTTTTATCGATATTTTCCCTTCCCTCTTTTGGATAAATAAAGTTCAATGGCGAATCTGTTTTATGTTCGATCATGTGACGTGATCTCGTACATTTTCGTCCAGTTTCACTTACCACAAACTCAAACTTCTTAAGACATAATACTCACTGTTCGAAACAAGGAGTGTGATACTCGACCACTTAACCCAACACAAGATTACCAATTACACATATTTGCAAACAGGATGCTACTATCACATACTTCCCTTAATACCAAGGTTTAACTTCTTCACTACACTTCTTCCTCAAAAACCTCTGTATGCGAACAATCATCATCTATACGCCTCTATCTTAGCCTCAATAAAATCCTTATAACTTCATTATGCCTTTATCTGAAATGCATCCCATTATAACTTTCATACTACAAGATGTACCCTTCTTCCCACTCTGTGTTCGCTTCTCTTCTAAGGTAATTCTCTTAACTCCAATTATAAAACCATTCTACTAATTTCCTTGAATCCAAAATACTTGCTCTTCCTCCAAACATGAACCTCTTTCAACCTATCTCGCTATAACTTTTGTTGATCTTTAATGCTTGTTACTTCTTCGACACAAATCTCTTTCAACTGATCCTTGGGTAACTAAACATTTCCATAACGGTTTCCTACTGAATCTATAACAAACCATCCTGAACCCGATCTCCCTTAAGACTGGGTATACTTAGTTTATCACTCACCCTTCATCGGTGCATACAGGTTCCACTTGGAATAAGCAGTCATGTCCCCAAGTCTCCTCTTACACTTCACAATTGCATTAGACCCTTACAAATATTTAGAAGGTAACATCCTGAACATAGTCTCTTGAGTAATCCCATCCTTCTAAGATGCTCTAGTGACCTTAGAAGTTAAAACATTGATGCACTACCTCACTTTCAGACCTTATGTCATATGAGTAACAAAATCATCCTTCCTTCTTTAGTGTATGGAATTACTTACAATACTTATTCCATAAGAGTGGGTTAATCTTGTTCCATTAACATATTCTCTTATTCCTCAAAACTCCAATAATTCATCTAATAGAAATACTTAACTTTCTAACTCTGTTCGCACTACAAGATTTCTTGAACCATACACCACCCTTCGATTCCATATTACATGAATCAAAACTCCCACTAAGACTTCAACTAAGCTAACTGGTTCTCCTTACTTGCTAACTTTTGTCTTGAGTCTATCCTAGAATTAAGAGCTCTACACAACCTTTGGAGTCCTCGTGGTCGCTCAACCATGATCCTACCTACCACGCACATATAATTAGGTTGACCAGGCCCAATACTATATACTGTGATATTAAGAATCATGTTGGAAAAACATACATATGAGGCAGGAATAGATTTACGTATGATGTTTCAAGGATGGGTCAAGAATCGACCTGCTCTGATACCAAATGTAACAACACGTATAATTCATATCTATAATAATATCATACAAGTGTTAATTTTTGGTATTGACACAACATAAGATCCTAATGGCATCATTATATACACATGTCCAAACTAAAATACACATATGGCACATGTTATACAATAAAGTCTAAAAATAAAAATCTAAGAACTATGTACAATATCTTCATTGTACATAAATCCACAGCGGAAGATCACAATAATCAACATCCCTTGAAGCATCAACGCGCAACTCCTCTTGTAGATATATATCCCACATACAAAACATGAAAAGAAACAACAATATTGAGGCGAGATAATAATCTCAGTGAGTTCCCTATCATATGGGTCTACTCGGATCTACAAGGTTTTCTAATTAAATCCTAACTCAAGTCTTCATCTTTCGTTCCTTGAGTATCATCCACACAAGATAACTAAGACTTAAGTGTCTAAGGGATATTCACAATGTATGGAAACATGTCACCTGAGTTCTCATAACTCAAACAATCACTAATAGGGAAATGAAACTATAACATTAGGGTGATTAGCCCAAACCGACCACAAGGATCTAATCAATCATCCGTCAGATATGGTCAATAAAAAAACCAGACCTCCATTGCACGGACTAACTATCTACCAAATATGGTCAATAGATACCAGACATCCATTGCATGGATTCACCTCTATCCGATATTGTCCATGGAACCTAAACCTCCACTATGTAGAACACATTCCCCATCATATATGGTCAATGGACATCAGACCTCCACTACATGGTTTACACTCGCCATCAGATATGGTCAATGGATACCAAACCTCCACTTGAAGAAATTCACCAAGACTTTTCCACCAGATATGGTTAATGGATACCAGGCTTCCACTATATAGATCTTATCATCCAATAGATATTATCAACTGAGTCTAAACCTCCATTATATGGAGTACACTTAATAGAGTTACAGTTATTCATCAAATACCAAGTGATCATATCCACCCATCACATGTTGTTCCACATGTTCCACACAAAGCATATTGATTAGTGATTAAGCCATAATTCTAGCGATTACTTATCCATGGTACACACCTAGGCACTTTGCATCCAAGCATTCCATCTAATTCATTTCATAACCTAAGTTATCTTTATAGTTCGTTCATCTAGTTATACTCTTTGGTTTCCTCACTCATCATCATAGACTTTGAATCACGTTATTTCACATTCAACATAACAAAAGTGTTTAAAATACATCAGAATATGATTCATAGCATTCATAAGGCACACTAGTTAGTATAACATGGTACAAGAATAATATTTTTCTACGTTATATTTCTAACACATCCGTCTGCATCCAAAACGGGGTTACAACACTCAAATTATCTAACAATCTAACTTAATTCAAGATTTCGGTTAACATTTATTAATTTTACAAGTATTAAACACCAAAAGCGTTAGCTTAGTGTTAAGGCATGCAGCAAGACAAGGAGGTCTCGGGTTCAACCCCCATTGGTGGGATATTTTCATTCTTCAAGGAATTAATTCATGTCATTGAAGGGGGGAAGACAATCTATTGGTTGCAGGAAAAATTAAAACTTCCCTCTTTTCCAACTCTAACCATTTCCAATCCATTCCAACAACTTAACCAGCATGAGCATCATGAAACAACAAACAAACTTCAAGAATCAACACCATAACATAAACCCCAATCCATCACAAAACATTAAGAAAAACATGTATTATCGCATCAAGCAAAGAGAAGTATGGACAACAATAGCTTCATGGTTCAATACACAGAAACCCCTAAACCAATATTTTCATGCTTCTTCCCCCCCCCCCCAAGCTAAATATCTATGGAACTGACCTTGTAGAAGAATAAGATGAAAT
Organism: Lathyrus oleraceus; assembly: GCF_024323335.1. NCBI lineage: Eukaryota > Viridiplantae > Streptophyta > Magnoliopsida > Fabales > Fabaceae > Lathyrus > Lathyrus oleraceus. The sequence goes on from NC_066581.1 coordinate 242,889,711, forward strand.
TGAGATGAAGTTTGGGTAAGAAGATGAGATGAAATCATGGTGTTTATGATGATGATTAGGATGGTGTCTTCCATGGATATCTTATTTTTCCTCTCTCTCTCTCTCTCTCTCTTTCTCCTTTTCTCTACTTTTCTCTTTCTGATAACTCTCTTTCTCTTCTCTTATCCATTTATTCTTTTCTTTACCACCACACTATATCTCAACTGATATTTTGTCTTCTAGTACTAATTGACAAATTATTAATTTTACCAAAATGTCTCATCTTATACTTATTAATAATGGTCATTCTATTTTAATAATAATTGGTCTCTTCTGAGTCTACTGGTTACTCTATTTGTTCAAACTGAAAACAATTAGAGAATATAGAAGTCCAAATTGTTCTCACCGACAATAAATAGTGTATATAGGAACTTAGTTGGTCTCAACTGAAAACTAATTGATAATTTAAGGGAATAAATAGCCTTAGGAAGTTTAGCTTTCCTATGGAATTAAACAATAAACTCAAAATATCAACTTTCAACAAACCCCTAATTTTTTTGATGAAGATAAAATTGTAACTGTTATGCCCTACACATTTTCCCTAACACATTCCCACACTGCTTCTTTAAGTTCCTCCAAATTAAACTCCTCATCCAAAGAATCCATTTCCACCTCTTCAAACGCCTTGAAACAAATTCCCTCTAAAAATGGTCTATTCCAACTAGCCTCGGTGAATCTATCCTCAAATAACATCATCACCTCCTCTTTAACCCCTTCAACACTTTCATCTCTACCCTCACTGGAGTTTACACTGAAAAAATTATTTTTCCTCAATCTAGATTTGAGCATACCATTTAATTTCTTTGCATTATGGTCACCTTCCTTAATTCAAGTTACCATGACTTTTCCCGCAATAAACTTTCCTTGAGATGCAAGTTGCTCCAAAACAAATTTATGGATATTTTCTTCTTGCTTAAAATCCCTCCCTCGGTACTTTCAAGAAACTATTTTCCTGATTTAACTCTTTGACTACATTATCAATTTTCAAATCGATCCACCCGAAAACCTCTATATTCGACCTTCTTAATTTGTATCTTAACATTTTGAATTTATCTTTTAAAAAGAACACCTTAGTACCTTCCACCACCATAGACTCCCACTATTTCACATCAAAAAAATAAAGTCCAGATGATTAAATCAACAATTTAAGGACCGAAACGGTTCAGGTACCCAATTCAAAAAAAAAAATCTCAACCGAATAGGGAAGTGGTCAGAAATATTTCGATCACCTATCTTCTGACAAAAAATACTCCATCTATTAATCAGACAATGACTCAAAAGGAATCTATCTATTCTTGACATCAAGCTCACGTCTCCACTAAACCATGTAATTCACTTTCCAACAGATGGAACGTCTACTAAGTTCATCAAATCAATAAAATCGTTGAACTATAGATTTATTTAGCCTAGAATCAACATTCATCCATTTTATTTCCTCCGCTTTCTTAGTAGCAATGAAGTCCCCCCTATACACCAATACACATCTTCCTAAATGCCTTTTAAATAAATTAGCTTTTCCCAAAGTTATCTCTTTTTAACAATACAATAAGAAGAATACATGTTTAACATGTAGCAAACCAATTCTTTCCACAATGCGCCCAAACCAAGATACCCATCACCAGAGAAACTGAAGAGAGGAGACAAACATTATTACTTCCACAAGATTAATAACCAACCTTCTGCTCCTCTAGTAGACCAATTAATATTATTGTTTCCCCTGAAAATCTTTGTGATGGTCTCATTCATAGATTTTATTTTCGAGTCTTGAATAAAACACACATCAATGTTACCTTTCTAGATAAGATTCTGAATCCTTTTTCTCTTCAAGGAATCCCCCATATAATGTCGTAAGAGACGATATTAATTATTGATTACTTGAATGCACCCCTTTCTCTTCATTCCTTCAAGGTCATAATACTTAATTCCTCTAATTGCTTCCTCATATATGATGGGGCTATTCTGCAAGTGCATGGAACCAATCATAGTTTTAAAAGATATCGAACCCGCAGAGACTAATAATCAACCTTATCATTATCTATTGATGATATGTTTATCTAAGGTTATAAAACAATAAAATAGGGTGGAAACTAAAAATTAATAAAAATAAAATAAATCTCGGAAAATAATTAGGTAAGAGAGACCAAAATGTGGTTTCTAGTGTACCTCTGGGACTCAATAAACTCTTGGCGTTTATTATGTTTAAAATACTTTTCAGGAGGAAATATTAGTTTAAAAACACTAGTCTCATACCAACGCGCAAAACCATAAATGTTGTGTTGTCGCTCCACATGTATAAATTTTGAAATACTTTTTGAAAACTATTAAGTACTAATTAATGTCTAAAGCATTGTCGCTCTATTTAGAGATTAAAGATCCATTTTTTATTGATCGGGTAATGGTCTCACACTGACGCGTTATTGACCCTTACACAAATTATGGGCCTAAACACTAATGGTGTAGTAGTTCCCCGATGTGAGAAATCTACTACTTTTACGATGGTGATATATTCCTAAAACTATGAAAGAATAAATTGCACAAAACTTGTATATCAAAACTTAGACCCTTAATTCTTCTAAAAACTAACTATATATAGTGTTACATATGTGAAACTGCAGTCCTGAAAGTGTAAAAATTGTGCGAGGAAAATAAGGAGGAATAGGGAAAGACTGGGTTATTTCTGTTATAGTTTTTTAGGGGCCGAACTACATGGCGGATGTAGCGGTAAATTCATAACCATTGAGCTATTGGTTAACTCAACATCAATAAATCCAGAGTCGCCACCGCACTTTTATTGTTTCCAAAGAAAAAGGGAGAAAGTACGAATAAACCCAAAGATAAGAAGTTTTTAAATCAAAACTAATAAAATGTCAAAGATTACAGGTAAGGGGGTTGGTTACACAGAGGGAAGGTATTAGCATCCAAAGTCTCTTAGGTACTCCTAGGGGGCCATTTTTTGTGTCCAAGTATTTTAGTTGAAAATGATGTTTGCTAAAAGGGAATGAGGGGATGAGAAAAGAATTCATTAATTATACTTTTGTGTTTGACAAGACCTTCAGTCTTATGCCTACGTACCAACATAAAAATGAGGGATAAAAACCTCGTAGTTCATGGTAAAAATTTCAAAAAAATGGGTGCATTAATTTTAACCAAAGCTTGAAGATCTTTTGTTATCAAAGGGAGAATACTCAATCAAACATCCACGATAATGAATGCTTTACAACATTTAAGAATGAGGGCTCCAACTTGGATTCAATCAACAAGTATGCCACTAACCCCTAATAAATGGAAAGACTTATAATCAAATATCATAGAAATAGAAGAATTACATCTCAACCAAAGATAACTCAAATCTAAATGCTCTCTTCTGAAAAGCTTAAGAGAAAGATGCACAAAATGGACAAAAGGTTTAGATGAGGTTGTTAGTTCTTTTTGTCTTTTGAAATTAAAGTAAATATGATTAGGTTTATTAACAAGTTAAGAAAAATATTTAAAAATTCAATGGCATAAGGCCAAGGTTTCTAACCATTAAAACAAGTCTAAGTTTGAAAACACAAGAAAGAAGGTTTTGAAATTAGAGAAGTGGGAGGAGATGAAGAGACTATCCTAGACAAAAATTAAAAGTTTAGAGTTGCAAAGATCTGACTAATGGGATGCAATCCACAAGACAAGAATGTCAGATAGAAACCCATTTCCTTTGGACTTTTAAGTAAGCAATAAGCATAACCATCCAAGCAAATAAATATAAAGATCAGAGGAATCAAATAAACATGGCCAACATCTAAGCAAGCAGTCTTTAGTGTTTTTAAATGTATCAGATGAAATATTCCTTGTGGCAAACTCATAGAAACAATCATCAGATATAAACAATAAGGTCAAAATAACAGCTTAAGCATAGAGACAAAGTAACAGATAAACCAATGGGGTCTCAAGGCTTCTATCAGATGAATGGGATTGGCCAAGATAACTCAGTCTAAAAAAATGGCATTGGCCAAGTCCTCAAAGCATATGGAAGTTGCCTACTCTAAGTCCAAAAGCTCAGATCAAGTCAAAGGCAGAGGTCCAACAGTCCATCAACATGTTTTTAAGGTTTTTGTTGTTATTAGGTATTTTAAGGTCTTAAGACCAAAAAACGGAATAAAATCACAAGCACACAATATATACAAGCTCAAAGATATGGCTCAAGTGAGCAAAGTGAAGATGACTGAAACATAAACATCTTGCATGAAATGTAAATGGCAATGAATGATAAAGGTACTAAAATTTAAATTGCATTAAGTAAATGACATTTAAATATAAAACAATAATAAAGAAATGTTAGTGAAGGATTCAATTGTTTAAGTCATTATTTGGAGAACACTCAACCATCCACTCAAAAGCATGAAGACATAAACCAAGACATCATCCATGAGAAGGGCTCCAACTTGGATATATAAACAAGTATGCCATTAGCTCTCACAAATGGAAAAAAGGTTAAGTCTTCACACAATACCATGAGGAATCGGAGACTTACAATCTAACTTACAAAAAAAAAAGCTATGCCTTTGGGACAAATTTAGCTCTATGTTAAGCAATCGTAATTGGACTTATGTAGAATTTACAAGTATCTGAGGCCAGGCAATAAAAATATTGGTGTTAATGCATGCTTAGAGACATGGTACAAAGTACCAAGCTCCTAAAGCATACCACACACAAAAATAAAATGGGATGAACCTATCTCAATCAAGCTCGTGTTGATTCATCTGACACAAGGTCATTGATGAATCAACTAGTATTTGATTTGTAGAGAAACCATTGGTCAATGATAGATTAGGAAAAAAGAAAATGGGAAGCCAAATTGATCAAGGGAGGAATTTCATCTGATCAATAATATCCATTCGTTTTGAGGGATGCGGTTCACACTTCATCAACCATATAAATCCAATAGTATTAATCAAATGGAAGTTCAAATCAACCATGATCAAGGCCAAGCAGAAGATGAAACAACACAAGGTCAACAAAATGGCTCAACATAATTTTTAAACATTTAAACAATTAAAAATCAATTTAAAAATGAAATAAAATGCATTTTAAAAGGGGCAAAACCTCAAATCCCTTCAAATCACCAAATAAATGGGCAAGGGATTTATCCTAGGTCAAACAAGGTCAAAAGACCTTAGTAAAAAATTTTGGGAATTTTTAGAAAGTCAGAAGTAGTTAAAAATAATTAAAAACAATTCAAAAACCATTAAATTAAAAATATATATCAAATATAATCTAAAAAATAGTTTTAGTTCAAAATATGGAAGAGGAAATTATTTAAATTTTTTGGGTGAAAGTCCCATATTATTTTGGTCAAAATTGAAATTATTATGAATTTAATAAAAATGAGCTCCTTAAAATAATAATAAGAAAATAAAATAAAATAAAATAGAAAAAACAAGGGTCATCAGATCTCCATCATTAGTTGAGGTGGCAGATATGATCGCCACGCACGTGTAATTTATAGTGCACCTTGGTCAATGCGCAACAAATGTGGTAATCAAAACTAAAGGTCAAGATTAGAAGCCATTGACCATATCAGATGCCCTGGATCTCTCCAGCGCATCACCGGAGCCCTAACTCCGGTCATCTTCTTTGGTGGCCTCCATCAGACTGGTCAAACGGAAAAGTTCACCAAAATGAAAGATCCACATATAGTTTTATAGAGAAAATCAAGGGGAGCACAAATCGGACCTCCATTTCTTCCAATTCTCACGATATAAAGAGATATATGGAATTGAAAAATGAAGTGGATGAAATGAGTTGCTTCATTTTGACCTCAAAAACACTTAATGTTGTTGCCTACATTGGTAGGACTTCAGCCAACCAAAAATTAAGAGAAATGATGGAGAATTGAGGGAGAATCGAAGAAGGAAAGTTCAAGAAAATTCACCTTCTGTTTTCAGTGATGAAGCTCGATCTCAATTCCAATTCACTTGGCCTTACTTCTACTAGATTGCATGAGATGATGTGGATGCAAAAGCCTTTAAATCCTTGGAGTTTCAATTCCAAAACAGGATGGGAATCAAAACTCTATTTCCAAAGAAACCTTCAAGGTATTTTATCAATGAAGGTTTGGAGAATTTGCAGATGAAAGCTTGGGACAAGGTTTTTCAATTCTGAGGCAGTAGACATGTATTTATAGCCTTGTGAATTCATTTCCACACACTTTAAATAATTGGTCAAAACTAGTAACTTGGTGTGCATGGTTGCATGGGCATGCATTAAGGCCCAGATGATTATTGCAAAAGGTCCAAATTCATGCCCACTTGATGCAGAACTCACTTGATGAAGCCATCCAAAGTTGATTGATAATTGAGCACAAAAGTTTCCAAATAGGTACATGCAATGCACCCATGCACAAGTCCCTCAAAATTAATCCAAATGTCGTGATCTTGGAATCTTTGGAAAGATAGCATGAAGGGGAACAACTTTGATGTTGAAACATTTTCCATTTGGAGCTTGGATCATGATGAAGTTTGGTGTGGAAGTTGGAAGAATCAAACATAGTTGAAATTTTTCAAAGTTAAAAGTCAAATGACCAATTTTTCCACCTTGTATAACTTTTGCTATGAGCTTAAAATGAGTTTGGTTCCTTCTTCAAAGTTGTATATATTTCAATCCTATTAAATTTGGTCACAAATTTGACACCATTTGAATCTTGCATGAGGGAGTTAGGGATTTTAGAAGTTGAGAAAAATTGCTTGTTCAATGATGATGGCCCAAAATGACCTATAATGTTTCCTCTTGGTACATACCCTTAAAAGTGAAATTTCACCTTTCTCAAAGAAGAAAAGTTGGATAATACATATTTAAATTGATCATGAAACTTGGATAGTCTTCATATAATAAAAATTGAGCAAGTTATGGTCCTTGAAATTTGACCTTCTATCTAGGGCACAAACAAAATAACCTATAATCTTTCACCATAAAAAATGACTTTCCAAGAAAACTTAGCTCTTGATGACAACATTAAAGTTTTTTGTAATTTCATAAATAGTAACTTTTATCTTGGAATCATTTTCATATGAAAAACATTGTAGGAGATAGGGTCTAGGGAACCCTAGATTTGACCAGTTGACACTACGCCAAAAACTGGAATAGACAGCGCACCTTAGAGGGAGCTTTATTACAAAAGCGCTCTCTAAAGTGAAGCGAAAAATAAGGAGCAATAGACAGCGCACTTTAGAGGGCGCTTTTGTAACAAAGCTCCCTCTAAGGTGAAGCGAAAAAATAAGGAGGAGATAGAGGGACAACAATACATGGCGCTTTTTAGAAAGCGCCCTCTAAGGTTACCCTTAGAGGGCGCTTTTAATAAAGCGCTGTTATAAGTCCATCTGCATTTCCAGCTTATAAAGCGCTTCTGGAAAGCCTTAGAGAGCGCTTTCATAAGCGCCCTCTTAGGCCCCCTTTAGAGGGCGCTTTTTTTCCACAAGCGCCCTCTAATGTCCCCTTTAGTAAACATTAAAATTATAACATACTGCGCGTTTTATTATTTCACTATCTGTTATTTTCGTTCTTTTTCACGTTAGGGTTCTAAGGCGTTTTCCTTCCACCTCTGTTAGATCTACATTATTACTGCGCGTTTCCTCCTTCTACCAATCAAAGGTACACGCTTTTCCCAATTTCTGTTTTATGTTATTGCTTTGTTTTAGCTTTGCCCAATTTCTGTTTTATGTTATTGTTGTCTATGCTACGTTTGTTTCGACCATGATAGCACATGCAATAGGAAATTGACGGTTGGTTTTTAGTGACCATGATAGCGCATGCAATGGGATTACATTACCCAGTAGTTAGGGTTATACGACCTATGAACATATGATTTTGTGTCAACACCAGTATCATTAGAAACCTAGGTCCGAATGTGTTTGAACTCTTCTGAAATTGTTTTTTGTTTATTCTAATTAGTAATGGATAATACATGGATGTCTTCCAATCGATTGTCGAGAGAGTACGAGAATGGGGTATCAGAATTCGTTAAGTTTGCCGTTGCGCACGCCGAAGACCCCAGTAGAATGATATGTCCTTGCTTGGGTTGTTGTTATGGGAAACGGGTTGACGCAGTTCAGTTGACATCGCATCTAATGAGGCATGGAATTGATCGAAGTTATACATGTTGGAATTTGCATGGTGAGAAAAGTAACGAGAATGTTGAACCGGGGGATAGTACGACCTATGCCTCAAACTATAGTGGCGCAAATACATACGATTGTGATCGAGTTGAAGAGATTGCAGAAGCACTTGAAGGAGATCTTAAGGATTGTCCCGAAATGTTTGAGAGGTTGGTAAGTGATGCAGAGAAACCTTTGTATGATGGTTGCACTAAATTCACAAGATTGTCTGCGGTATTAAAGTTGTACAACTTAAAGGCGGGCAATGGATGGTCGGATAAAAGTTTCACAAAGTTATTAGCCCTTTTGAAAGATATGCTTCCTGAGGATAATGTTCTTCCCAATCGAACATATGAGACCAAAAAGATGTTGTGCTCTATTGGCATGAGCTATGATAAGATACATGCATGTCCAAACGATTGCGTTTTGTTTCGAAATGAGTATGCATCGTTAAATGAGTGTCCTAAATGCGGTGTCTCGCGATATAAGAACAAGTTGTCTCCAGCAAAAGTCTTGTGGTATTTTCCTGTTATTCCGAGATTTAGACGCATGTTTCGTAGTGAAATCGATTCAAGACACTTGACCTGGCATGCAGATGAAAGAATTATAGATGGAAAGTATCGACATCCGGCAGATTCACCACAGTGGTTGAAAATTGATAATGATTATCCTGAATTTGGAGAAGAATCAAGAAACCTTCGCTTGGCATTATCTACTGATGGAATGAACCCACACGGTATCCAGAGTATCTCACACAGTACATGGCCTGTGATTATTATGATTTATAACCTACCTCCATGGCTATGTATGAAGCGTAAGTACATGATGTTGTCTATGTTGATTTCTGGACCTAAACAACCAGGGAATGACATAGACGTGTACTTGAAGCCCTTAATCGAAGATTTAAAGATTTTGTGGGAGACCGGTGTGGAGGTTTATGATGGATATAGGAAAGAAAGTTTCAACTTGAGGGCGATGTTGTTTGGCACAATTAATGATTTTCCAGCATATGGAAATCTATCAGGGTATAGCATAAAAGGTCAATGTGCGTGTCCTATTTGTGAAGATAAAACAGATTGGAAGCGCTTGGAGTTTGGTCAGAAGAATGTCTTTCTCGGTCATCGGAGATTCTTAAATTCAAATCATCACTACCGTGGATGGAGAAAGGCGTTCAATGGAGAGACAGAACAAGGCAGAGCTCCACCTATATTGACGGGTGATCAAATTTTTGAAAAGGTGAAAGATTTGGATACTCAGTTTGGCAAGCCTTTTGCCCACACACTTGTCAAAAGTGGGTGGAAGAAGAGGTCAGTTTTTTTTGAATTGCCGTATTGGAAGTCCTTGTATGTGAGACATTTTCTTGATGTTATGCATATTGAAAAAAATGTATTTGAAAGTGTTATTGGCACGTTACTCAATATACAAGGAAAGTCTAAGGATGGCCTTAAGGCAAGAAAGGACTTGATAGCGATGGGAATAAGAACTGAATTAGGACCCTTGAAGAAAGGAAAACGAACATATCTACCTCCTGCTGCTTATACTCTATCTAGAAAGGAGAAAAAACATTGTGTAAGTTTCTAAGTGAAGTTAAAGTTCCAGAAGGGTACTCTTCAGATATTAGAAGACTTGTGTCTATGAAAGACCTCAAGTTAAAGAGTTTAAAGACCCATGATTGCCATGTTATAATGGAACATTTTCTCCCAATAGGTATACGTTCTATTCTTCCAGAAAAAGTAAGAAGCTCTATAACTAAGTTGTGTTCTTTCTTCAAGTCAATTTGCAGTAAGGTGATCAATCCTGCGATCTTACCAATGTTGCAAAAAGAAATCGTTATTACTTTGTGTGAGCTTGAAATGTTTTTTCCTCCATCATTTTTTGACATAATGGTACATCTAGTTGTTCATCTTGTGAAAGAGACACAATTGTGTGGACCAACTTATATGAGATGGATGTACCCTGTTGAACGTTATATGAAAATATTAAAAGGGTACGTGAAGAACCGAAGTCGACCAGAAGGTTGTATGGTTGAAAGATACATTGTTGAAGAAGCTATTGAGTTTTGTACTGAATATTTGTCTAATGTTCAGTCAATCGGACTCCCCAAGTCTCAGCTTGTCGAAAAGAAAGAAGGAAAAAATCTAATTGGAAATAAAATCGTGGCAGTATCAAGGGTCGAACGGGATCAAGTGCATTTGTATGTTCTGCACAATGAGAATGAGGTTGAGCCGTATGTTGAAATTCACAAGGATGTTCTCCGAGGTTTAAATCCCAATAGAAATGAAAATTGGATAGTACGAGAGCACAATTGATGTTTTATACCTTGGTTTAAGGATCATATTTATTCAAAGTATTATTCAGATCCTGCTTCAATAACAGAAAGGTTGAGATGCTTAGCATATGGTCCAAGTTTCCATGTTTTTTCTTATAGCGCATACGCGATTAATGGATACACATTTTATACCAAAGAACAAGATGATAAAAGTACTATGCAGAATAGTGGTGTCACCGTGGTAGCTGAAGAAATGCACATATCAAGTGTGAAGGACTTAAACCCCAAATTTGCAAATCTGTCGTATTTTGGTGTTATCGAGCGCATTTGGGTGTTTGATTATGAGAAGTTTCAGATTCCTATATTTGGTTGCAAGTGGGTTGAAAATAATAACGGCATTCGAATGGATAAGTCAGGATTTTTGCAAGTGGATCTTAATAGGGTGGGATACAAAGATGAGTCTTTTATTCTAGCCTCTCAAGCTAGACAAGTGTTCTATGTCAATGATCCGAAAAGTACGAAATGGTCTATAGTTCTTTTTTCCAACAAAGTAATTGATGAAAACACTGGAGATCAAGGTGATATTGATGTTGAGATTGAATCGTTTACCAGAAATGATCAAGATGAGAATATTATATCAAATGATTCATATATTAGAAATGATCATAATGAGGGTATTTGGATCAATCCAACCGTCCGTGTTGTTAAGAGACATGTAGAACATATTCCAACCAAGAAAAGAAAGAGAACTTAGTGAAAAAGGTACAGGTCAAATGATTTTAATTGTTTTCTTTATTACAGGTAAAATGACTTTTATGATTTTAATTGTTTTTACATTTGTCATCTGATTTTAATTGTTTTCTTTATTACAGGTAAAATGGCTATTATGAAGTCAATCATTCGTGCAAGGGGCAAGGGATACTCGAAAGTATCAATTGATATTTGTTTAGATGGAGATGTTCCATTGTCGTCAAGCCTCATTCGCGTAGATGATGATGCTGGATATTTGAAAGTATCCCTCTACGACAATGGAACATGTCCATCTAAACAAATATCAATTCTATCTTCAAAAGATAAGAGACCAAAAATATAAGGGGATTACGCAGCAAATCGAGTCAATTGCATCAAAAAAAAAAGGTATAAACACAATTATATGATATTTATGCATAGAAAATGTTAATTCTTGATCTTATACATCACCTAACTAATTTTATGATATTTTAGGTTCATGCTATTGATATTGAACAAAAAGAGGTTGTTGCTAAGAAGACTGCTGCTAGCAAAAAAAACATACATCTCAGAGATGCTTTTGCTACTTAGTTTTATTTCTTTTTAAGTTATGAATTGGTTGTATATTTAGAATCTTTAGAAGTTAAACAATTATATATCAGTGGATTGTTGTATATGTATGGATTGTTGTATATAAGGCTTGTTGAATGCAATGTGTGAAAAAGGGCTTCAAATTATACAGTTTTGAGTGTACTGCTTCAATATACATGTTGTCTAAAATAAATAAAAAAATATAGCGCTTTTTAAAAAAAAATTTTAAATAACCACCCACTTTAGAGGGCGCTTCCCAAAATAAGCGCCCTCTAAACCCTTTAAATTTCCACTTTAGAGGGCGCTTTCCAGTAAAAGCGCCCTCTAAACCCTTAAAGTTTCCACTTTAGAGGGCGCTTTCCAGTAAAAGCGCCCTCTAAACCCTTAAAAGTTTCCACTTTAGAGGGCGCTTTCCAGTAAAAGCGCCCTCTAAACCCTTAAATGTTTCCACTTTAGAGGGCGCTTTCTTTAAAAAGCGCCCTCTAAAGTGGCCCTTAAAGGGCTTAAAGAGCCACTTTAGACAGCGCTTTCACCAGGAAAAAAAGCGCTGTCTTTACCTATGCCAGCGCCAGATTAGAGGGCGCTTTAAAGCGCTGTTATAGGCCAAAAAAAGCGCCCTCTTTTCCCTCTTTTGGCGTAGTGTGACTTTAGTGTGACTTTTCTGGTCAACCTCCTTGAACCAACTTGCAGACTTAAAGTTCCTTTGCTATTTAGGGATCATGGAGAATCATATATGCTTGAGATGAATTATAATTGGTATCCCTTAATATTTTTGACCAAATGTTTAAGAAACTTGCCGAGGAAGACACACAAGATACCACAATGAATTAGGGCTTCCAAGGCAAACAAGCTTCAAACTCCTGGTGAACTCTTGATCAAATTGACAAATGAAGAACATGGGGATCCATATATGATGCTTGGAACCAAGGTGAACCTTTTTTAACTTAATCCCTTGCACTGAGAGTCTCAAACCCTATATATGAGCTTGATGAGGCACAAGTGGATGCACACACTACCTACAAAAGAAATAAAACTATGCTAAACATATTTTTGGTATTTTGGTTAGTAAACAAAGAAAAAAAAGCATGATATAATCAAATATGATTGGTGATCTCTCCTAATGCAAACCCAATGAAAGAGGTGTGAGGAGGATACCAAGGTGTGATCCCAAAGCCAATGCAAATTATGAGATGGCATGAGGGACCTTAGGGTCAAAATTGGGGTCTTACAGTTGCCCATATTTAAGGATATTCTAGCTGAGGGTGTGAAGGTTAAAATCTCCGTATCTACTTGGTAAAACGGACTTAAATAACAACATCAAGAAACAAATTTTGGTCCCTAAGAGACCTCATGATGCATATGATATGAATGAAAAAATAATCTTTGTGGGGAACATATTGCCACAAAGGAAAAGAATCATGAGATACTGAAAGTCCACAAGAGCATAATATATTCCATAAGGAAAATGCATTGGGGAGATAGAGACTCTTGGGATAAAAATTTATGCGTAAGCCAAGCTACGACTTGAAGACTGCTGGAGATAAGAGGGGATTTCCATGAAAGTAAATCAATGGAAAGACTTGGTTGTAGGGGAAAGAAATCTGCATGTATCGGGATATCATCAATGCAACAAAAGATATCTGCAGGGGAAAAGAGTAGATCAGAGCGAAGCTGAATTACTTAAACAAACAAAAGGAATTTTGATTCCACAAAGGAATATGAACCCAAACTCAATCGGGGAAGAAAAACTTCAACACAGGAGTAAAAGGAGATATATTATCTACCACCGGTTACTAGGTAGGAAAATGATACACTCGAACATAAGGACATCCGTTACCGGTTAGGATAAACATATCAAGGATGACTCGCTAGGAAAAAATGAGGAATATTCATCACCGGTTACTGGGTAAGAATAGCCTACAAGGGAAAAAGAAACAAATAGGATTTACAAATGTCGGTTTACTGGGCAGAAGACCAAAGAGAAAGTATTTGTCAACGGTTAAAGTGAACATATCAAGGATAAACTCAAAGGGAAGAATATATGTCACTGGTTAAGGTGAACATATCAAGGATAGAATGTCGGGGAAAATAGGATTTATAATTACCTTTTTACTGGGTAGAAGACCGCAAATAGGATTTACAACTACCTTTTTACTGGGTAGAAGACCACAAATAGGATTTATAACTACCTTTTTACTGGGTAGAAGACCACAAATAGGATTTACAACTACCTTTTTACTGGGTAGAAGACTGAATAGGAAAAATATTTGTCACCGGTTAAGATGAACATATCAAGGATAAACTTGTTAGGGAAACGAAAAAACGAATCCACTGGAGAAATCAAAGAAGTAAATTAACTTTTATCGGCAACTTGGTAAATAAACATAGGTAAAGTACTCAACACCAAGAAAGATATTACCAATTACTGGGTAATAAACTCTTGGGGATCAATAGATCTATCCACGTAAGAACTAGAAAGAAACGATCAAACAAGAATCAACTCAAGGGGAGTGGTTCCATTTAGATAATGAACTGGAGAGGAAAAAAAATAAAAATCATCCACGAGGAAATAACTCAATGGGGAAGAAGAAAGGATACACTCTTTCTGCTTGATGGGATGACACTCTACATTGAAGGAGGACATACACACCAAATCTACATGGAATAATATCACGAAAGAAGGGGGTCAGAAAAAAAGGTCAATGTGTAAAATGCACAATGAAATATATGATGCTCTGTTTATGCATGAGTATGTGTATGATTATGCTGACAAACAGGCACAAAGGATACAAACATGAAGATCCAATCATCATTACAAGATACTCAGCAAATCTCAACAAGATGGGAACACCAACGTAGAAGCTGCTAGGGATGAAAATAAATCATCGAGAATATCAATCCTAACTCAAATATATCCAATTCCCCGGGATGACATACAACCAAGGACTCAAAGAAGTCTGGAGATATCACAATCCAAAAGCTCAATTCTGGTTGGGGAAAGGCATGGAGAACATGCATCCGACCAAAAATGTTGAAGAACTCAGCACTCATAGGAAATGAAGAATATATATATCAGTAGCAGTCACGGGGATGAAAACAAATTCAACTCAAAACTCAAATCTCAAAATAGGAGGAGATACATCCAAGGGATATGTCAAAATTGACAAAAATCATGCCTAAATACTTAAACTCTATGGGAGAGGAGAAAATATAACTTGGCAATCTCGTGGGGAACGGGAGTACTGCTGGGAATATCAACCAAAAAGCTGAGGATAAAGGGAAACCTGTTGAGGATCCACGTCTAAAGCTGAGGGATATGTATATACTTCAAAGCAATAAGTCAACATTATGGGAAGTTTTAGGTCAACACCATATCAAATGGGGGCAACCCTACAGGGGACGATTACATTAAATATTTCTCAGAATAAAACACTGTCTAGAATGAGGAGATCTTCTACCAGAAGATGGAGCTCTGTTGGGGATCCACTTAACAATAATAGGTAAAACCCTGAATGGGGAACCAGGCAACTACTGGGGATTTAACAATCTGTCAGGACAAACCAAAGGTTATACAAGGATTCAAATTAGCAACCAATTCCTTAAAAGGAAAACAACAGTCATCAGACTCTTCTTGGAGATTGAGAAATAAACAAATTCTGAGGTACCAAATATATCAGTCGGATCTACAGACTCATGCATGGGAGAAACTGCCAGGGCTATGCAACAACCACATAAAGGTATGCTAGAGATCTGAAAACCAAATAAAGGTTCCACGGAGATCCAGGGTTCACTTACCAATATACAAATTGAGGATGTAAAAACATGAAAGGCTCAGTTGGGTAATGATGAACTACAAAGGAAACAACACATCAACTCTACCAGGGATGATAAATTGCTTAGGGGGAGCAACTCATCAACCATGCTGGAGATGAATGACGAACTGTTGGGGAGGTAAGATCACTAACAAACTGCTTGGGGAAGATAATAATGCTTCACACATCAAGACTTACCATTCTTAAATTGTTGTTAACATTCCTTTTTTAAAATTGATGTTTTTAAAGTAAATGTTTTATTATTTCAGAAAAAAATTATTATTCATTGATTTATTTATTTCAAAATTATCATCATAAAAATTTAATTTTGTTAAACAGAAACAAATAAGAATGACAAATAATTGGATAAAAGCTCAACTTTATTTAGTAGAATGGTAGTCCGCAAATGGTGGGACTCCATGGACTTGTACAAAGTTTGAAAAATGGTAATTTACATGGAAAATGACTACATTGAATACAATGACCACTACTCTTCCTACCAACTTTGAAATCCATTGTGCTCTAGTCTTCGGTTGAGAATGACGAATCAGAACCAAATGACTGTTCAAAACCGCCTCAAAGATCAGGACCAGTAGAATGCAGATACTTGCCATAATCCCTAATTTTTCCTAGATTTCCCCAAGGTGGGGTGCTCAATCTACCGGGATAAATTTTTCTGTTTTATGTCTCTAACTTTTGCCTGGATCGCTCTTTTGGGTTTTCAATCCACTGAGACGCTCATTTTTGCCTAAGCCGCCCTTTCGAGTTTCAATTTAGCGAGTTGTTCTTTTATTTTTTAGGCGAAGTATTTCTTGACTGCATCGGCGTTCACAGGACGACTGAACTTTTCACCATCCATAGTTGTAAGAATCAATGCACCGCCTGAGAAGGCTCTCTTAAAAACATATGGGCCTTCATAATTAGGAGTCCACTTTCTCCTAGAATCAGGTTTAAAAGATAAGATCTTCTTGAGCACGAGGTCACCTTCTCGGAACATACGAGGCTTGACCTTATTATCAAAAGCTTTCTTCATTCTTTGTTGATATAACTGACTATGACACATGGCAGTCAATCTCTTCTCTTCAATCAAATTGAGTTGATCAAACCTGGTCTGACACCATTAAGCTTTAGTCAACTTGGCTTCTATCAAGATACACATTAATGAGATCTAAAACTCCATTAGGAGTATAACTATCAAGCTATTGACAAGCTAGAGATCCACTACAACAAACAAGACCTTAGACAGCGCTTTTTTTAGCCTTAGACAGCGCTTTAAAGCGCTGTCTAAACCTCCGCTGCTAAAGGTTTAGACAGCGCTTTTTTAAATCTTAAAAGCGTTGTCTAAGCCCCCCCCCCCCTTAGACAGCGCTTTGGCCAAAAGCGCTTTCTAAGACCCTCCTATTTTAATTTTTTTAGGTATACCTTAGACAGCGCTTTTCAAAAAGCGCTGTCTAAGCCCCCCCCCTTAGACAACGCTTTTGCCTAAAGCGCTTTCTAATCCCCCCTTAGACAGCGCTTTTTACAACCATTCAATTTCTAAATATATTCGTTACATTTTCATTAAACTAAATTCATTCCACCATTTCCATACATACAAAATCACCACTACAATTACAACATTACGACTTTAGCCCAATTCATACATTCATTTCCCACACTCACATTACAATCCTAATTCAAAACACTTGGAATTCAAGTACAACAATAAAAATCCACTTGAAACTTGTCCTTAGCATACACCAACGCTCCACGACTTTCAAATGTCCAAAACTCCAATCGTAGTCAGATTCTATGAATCCAACCACAACTTGGTGGGAGAGGCGGACGAAGAGTTGCGAGTAGTACTGCGGTTGTGTATATTTCAAGTTGTCTAACAGCTATCTGTGGTAACCCAAACTTGGCCTCTACCATTTCTCCCTGCTCAGTAGACCGAAGTGTGCCCTGCAATGCACCATGGGAAAATTTTACAACCGCGTCCCCTCTTAACCTTCGCATCAAGCAGAACATTTTTAGAAAGAAAAAAAATTAACAATGATAAAGCTAAATGTATAACCTACCATCACAGATCCGGGTGGCTGGGATTGAATAGCCAGATATGTAGGGCCACCACCCCGGCCAATACTGCCTCCACGGCCATGGAACAGTGTAACTTTAATACCGTAATCATTGCAAGCAGCAACAACATCCTCCTGAGCTTTGTAAAGTTCCCATGCAGCAGTGAAGCGTCCAGCATCTTTACCAGAATCAGAATATCCAACCATAACCTGCATATACAAATTTACAACACTATCAAATGAATTTCACATGATAACTGTAACATAAAATCAAATACACCTCGGATTAAAAAGGTACCTCTTGATGACCGTTGTGATTCTTAATGACGTGTTCGTGGTACCAGTCTATTGATAAAAGTTTCCGGATAACTGAACCAGCTTCTCTTAGGTCCTTCACGGTTTCAAATAGAGGGACAACCCGCAACCTGTTGTAAACACGTCATAAAATTCAAATATTCACAAAACAAACATAATAGACAAGTAATTTTTCATCTAAAGCACCATTTCGATCACACAAATTGAAAGATAAATAAGTTCGACTTAAGGTTTCCTACTTACGTTCCACCAGGACATGCTCTTCCCAACTCTCCAGTAGCAGCGAGCCGTGCATCCTTTTGTAAAAGCTCAACTGCAAGAACATCACTTGCCTGACAATCAAGAAAAAGTGGATAAAATTTCATTAATAATTAGATAGAAAAATGAAGGATCTGAGGATTGATTAATGATTTAGCACAAGTTGTAGCCATAAGCAATTAGTCATACACTTGAGGCCATAGAGATCACATAAGCTCCAAGTGAATCACTCCCTAGTTCAGCAGCAATTTGGAATGTATCCAAGACTTCTTTAACATCAGCCGGGACCTAAAAAAATCAAGATACCAATCAGAAATAGCAAGAACTTTGAATAGATCACAGGCCTCGGTAAATTAGAAATATCACAATGGTGGTAATATAACTGGTCAAGACTCGGTACATTGTATAAAAAGTGAAAACTCTTAACTGTCTCACCTCTATACTGACAGGAACTAGTGGCCTCTTCCCTTTCAGCTCTCTGGTTAAGAAATCTAATTTCTTTTCTTCATCCCATTCACTGTAAGTACCCATATCCAAATACGTTATGATTGCATCAAGCGTGTCAGCATGTCTCCCTGATTCCTGTAATACAGATCGTTTCAGAACATAGTTGATTACTACAGAAATGATAAAAATCAAATACAAATCAGACCTGGCGCAAGTCAAGCTTCATTAGAACCATTCCAAAGGTAGCAACTCTACGAATGAGATCAGCAAGTCGACCATCAGCTAGCACCCCGGATCCGTATGATTGCTGAAGACACGGAAGGTTAAATAGCAATTGTGGAGTGTGGACAAACCATTCAGGAAAAAGAGGGAATGAGAAAGAGTACCAGAGATTCATAGCAGAGAAGCAGAGGTTCCAAAAGTTGGTCAGCAGTTTCATAATAATCCAAAGGATCGTAGTCGCATGCAACATCCTCAAGAAGAAGTTCTAACCGTCCACGGCTCCTCTCAAGCTGAACACACAAATTTCATGCATTTATTTGAATGGTGATTTTAAACTCAAATTGCGAGTTGCTATATCAAAACCGAAAATATGTGATTTCAAGTACTCATCACCGGAATCAATCTGAAGCAATACCTTATCCTTTACATTTCCCAAGACAACTCTATAAGGAGCAATTCCAGGAAGTTGAGGAAGCTGTGGCTCTAAAAGCTTCTGAAAACCGGACTTTCCTGTTTGGGATTCTGTCATTTTATTTAAATGCAGCTAATTGACCATGAAGTAAAAATGATAGACCTTCTTTAAAGCATTGCTGACTCGACGCAAATAATGAGGAACAACTTTCCAGAGTGATTGCTCCACTATATTCAAACCTTGGAAGATAAAAAAAATGTTATTATATGCCAAGTTGTTATTTTTCTTTTCACGTGAACTAGAAAACCTTGATACTCGAGAAAATACAGAAAATCCCATCAGTTGATGGCAGCTGAAAACAAGACTAAGCATTACGCACTTGTAGTTTAGAGCAAGTTATTAGATAAAAGATAACTGAAGTATAAGCCCGTGCGTTTAAGGAATGAGTTTTTTCACATAATTTTTCTTTTCATAGAATCTCTAATCTAATACAAATTAAACTTATACCTCGAGTCCCGGGTGGCGAGGAGGATGGCTAACGCAGTCATCTGTGTGGCTGTTTTCCACTTCCCCAAGTTATTAACAGCAACGGCCTATTATACCAAGTTTCATGATATAAGCTCATAACTTTGTGCTAATACCAGCTAGTTAATTCAATTTCAAGTGTACAGAAGATGAAACAGACCTCTAAAAGCTTACTATCCTGGGAAGCAGCCCATTCCCTGACAGCAGACATGGTAATCTATAACATGAATAAAAAATTATAAGGTATCTGATTTGGTCACTAATGCAAAACCAGTAAATCAGGGCAAAGTATGATGTCTCAAAAGCATAATGAAAATACACGAGTATGGCTAATTTACCATATAAATATGGATCTCAGTGAGTCAGAGAATTAAGCTTTTGGGTAATTATATACTAATTATGCATCACCAACATGCCAAAGCAAAATACAATTACAGGTATATACACAAGATGGAAACAAAATGTCACCCCTAATTAAACTATCAGAGATTTCGCTCCCAGAGCACCGTAGATTAAAACAATAGATCATCAAATGCTTGAAAAATCTCCATTCCCACACACAAACTGATTATCTAACCCACCTTGGCTTCGGCCCAGTTCACTCAGTAGTATGAAAAATAACATCATTAGTAATTCTTATTCTTTGACTGTTACAGTGAACACCAGTTTAATTGTAAAGGTAAGTTGGTGTAGTAAGAGTTCATTCATTAGTACACATAAACACGTTACAAACAAAACATCAAAGAACAAAATATGAAAAATGGAACAAAATAAAGAAATATAATAATACAAAACAATTAAGATGCATGAATTTAGTGATACATGAAGAAGGACCCTCACACAGTTCCCAGTGATGTAAAGAAGAGCTTATTAGTAAAGCATGCATTAGAAGTCAGATAAGCATTCATTACCTCTCTGCCAATGATGGCAATGGCAGGTATAGGTAGTAACCAGGGTGCTTGTGCAAACAAACCAACATCCAAAGGTCTAGTACATAATAAAACCAATGTGGCAGCAACCATAAGCTGCATTGAGTAGAACACATGCATGTTTAACATTATTAGTTTCAATACAAATTTTCTACTTTTAGATTCATTAACATGTGCCTTTCGGTATGCAATTGCAATTGCATCAAAAGTTAAGAATTGGAAGAAATACCTTATCAGCTACAGGATCTAAGAATGCACCAAATGAAGATTTTAAACTCATCTGCATTGCAAGCAACAAATTTAGTAAAAGAAAAAAGTGATAGAAGAAAAATATAGGGTTAGTTAGTGGTGTTTGAAATGAATTGAATAACCTTGCGAGCAATGTAACCATCAAGCCAATCTGTAACAGAAGCAGCAATGAAGATTGTGGTAGTAGCTACTATTCCTTGCCAACCATCCAAATAGAAAGCTACACAGAACACAATTATATACAAAAATAGATAAAATTGAAAATGAAAATGTTGCAGTGAGCGGAATAGGGGAAACACTTACTGGCAACAAGAAGCGGCACGGCGGCGACACGGCCAAGAGTGAGAATGGTGGGTAGAGTGAGCAATTTGGAAGATTGTGGTTGTTCTTGTTCTTGTTCTGGTTCTGGCTGTGGTGGAACGATAGAAACTAGGGCTTTTCCAGAAAGCCCCAAATTGGCGGAGAAAGAGGGGGGTTTATTGGAAATTGGGAATTTAGTTGCGGAGGAGGTGTATCTGAAGCGTTTGTGTTGGTGGAAGTTTCTGGAGGTGAAGGAGTTTGAGAATGAGAGGAAGAGGGGTTTGACGGCGGCGGTGGCGGCGGTTGAAAACAAATTGTTTGTTTTAATACAAATACAAAAGAGAGAAAGAGAAAATAAAATGTGGTTTAAACTGAAAGACTTTAAACAGCGCTTTCTCAAAAGCGCTGACTAAGGTCTATATTTAAAAGCACTTTCTAAAAGCGCTGTCTAAGGGGGGGTCTTAGACAGCGCTTTCTAAAAGCGCTGTCTAAGACCCCCCCTTAGACAGCGCTTTCATTATTTTTTTAGAACATTTTCCGTGTTTTATTTTTATCTTAACCTTAGACAGCGCTTTCTTTTAAAAGCGCTGTCTAAGATGCGCTGTTAAAAAACCTTTTTGGCGTAGTGATCAATAAAACCAGAGTCGCCACCGCGCTTTTATTGTTTCCAAGGGAAAAGGGAAAAAAGTACAAACAAAACCCAAAAGTAAGAAATTTTCAAATCAAAACTATTAAAATGTCAGAGATTACAGGTAAGGGGGTTGGTTACACAGAGGGAAGGTGTTAGCACCCAAAGTGTCCTAGGTACTCCTAGGGAGCCCTTTTTGTGCGCATATGTATTTGGTACAAGAATGATGTTTACAAACAAATAGAATGGGGGGATGAGAAAAGAATTCAATTAATTATATTTTTTATGTTTGACAAGACCTTCGGACTTGTGTCTACGTACCAACATAAAAATGAGGGATCAAAACCTCGTAGTTCGTGGTACAAATTTCAAAGTGGATGCATTGTTTTTCACAAAAATTAAGTTTGAAAGGCACAAAGGCCTAAAAATGGTTTGAATGAGTTAGTTCTTTTTGGCTTTTTGAAAGTTTAAGTCAAATATAGTTAAGTTTATTTACAAGTTTGATTTAAGAAAAGAAGTTTGAAAATGCAATGGCGTAAGGCCAAAGTTTCTATCTTTTTGCAAAGTGGTCAAAGTTTAGAAACAAAAATAAGTTCAAACAAAGAAAATTTTAAAACGAGGGAGAGATTTTGAAATTAAAGAAATGGGGAGAATACAAAGAGACTAATCCTATGTACAAAATTAAAAGTTAAGAGTTGAAAAGATCTAACCAATGGGTAGAAATCCAATAGACAACAATGTCAATAGAAACCCCAAATTCCCTTGGACATTTAGAATTAAGAAACACACAAATTCACAATTATATCAGTCTTGAAGAGCAAGGACATCAAATAAAGATAGCCACATCCAAGCTTTAGCCACTCCATGATCTTCTTCAAATTAGCCCATGTAACAGATGAATTCCACAAGTTACAGGTTTAAAATAACAACTTCACAATGATCATTTTGCAGATGAACTCAAAGGGATCTTGAATGATGTATCAGATGAAGTTCCAAATTGCAAGCACTTGGTTTCACAAAAAAGTTGGCATTGGCCAAGTCCTTTAGCATAGGAATGTTGCCTAAGTTCTAAGTCCATTTGTCCAAGATCAAGCCAACAGTCCACACAAATGTTTTTTAGGGTTTTTGTTATTATTATGTACATTAATGGTCAAAGACCACACAAATAAGCAAAATATACACAAACAAGATATATCACACAATATGGTCCAAATGGATAAAGTGAAAATTGCATTAACATAAACAATTAGAATGGTATGAATAATGGAAAATCGGTAAAGACTAAATTTAAATGACATTAAAGTAAATGGCTTAAAATTAAAAGTTAGTTGTTAGTGAGTTAGAATTTAGTATTGTTTTGCTTTTGCTTTTCATTTTTAAGTCATTCTTTGGAGAACACTCAACCCACTTATCACAAGCATGAATCCTTGAGCCAAGACATCTTCCAAAGGAAGGAAAAAAGGCCAAGTTTCCATACAATACCATGAAAGAGGGGAGACTTACAATCTCACAAACTAGAATTCTATGCCTTTTGTGTCACAAATTTAGCGCTATGTTAAGCAATCATAATTGGACTTATGTAGAAGTCACAACTATTTGAGGTTGGGCAGTAGAATTTTGGTGCTAATGCATGTTTGAGACATAGTATAATGGACTATGCTCATGAAACATACCACACACCAAAATAATATGCAAAAGAGGTGACCTAACCTCATCCATACTCATGTTTATTTTTCAATAAACTAGCTTTAGAACTTTGAGATACCATAGACCAAATGAGATGAATGCATAAAGAAGGGGAATGAGATGAAGAGGGAGGGGAATGGATCAAAACTCAAATCGGTCAAAGGAGGACTTTTACCAAATTAATATCATCCATTCATTTTGGGAGATGGAATGTACATTCCATCAATCCCATAAATCAAATGATATTCACTTGACAAAGTCAAATCAACCTTGACCAAGACCCAACAACAAGAGTCAAACTCAAACAAGTCATCACAATTGGTCAACACAATTAATTGGCATTTATTCAAATTAAAAAGACTAAAATAATATATTTAAATTAAATATGGTTTGTCAAATTCCTAAAACCTCATCAAAACACCAAAGGAATGGCCATGAGATTTATCATAGGCCAAACAAGGTAAAAGGACCTTGGAGAAAAAATTTCATAATTTTTAAAGACTTAAAAGTATTTTTAAACAATTAAAAATAATCACAAAATCAATTAAACCATAAAAAATATTAATAATGATCCAAAAAATAATTTTAATTCAGAATATGAAAGAGGAAATTATTTGGTGAAACTCTCATATTTTTTGGATCAATATTAAAATTAATATGAATTAATGAAAATAAAATGATTAAAACAAAAATCAGAAAATATGAAAAAACGTGAGCCACCTGATTTCCCTCATTAATTGAGGTGGCATATCAATTGGCCTAGAACGCGTGTTTCATGATGCACTGCAGTCAACGTGACATAGGCTTGGTAATCACAATGGACGCATGAGATTAAAACATTTTAAAACAGATCAATGGCTCTGAACACTTCCAGTGCATCGCCGGAGTCCAAAGGTCGGTCATCTTTTCCGATGACCCTGGCCATACTGGTTCGCTCATCACCATCAAGAAAATGAAAAAGGAGGACATAATCTAAAAGAAAAAATGACGTAGAGCATGAATCTGACCTCAATTTTAACTAACTCCACATATATAGAAAGATATGAGGAGTTGAATTTTGAGGTATGTCAACTGAGTTGCTTCGATTTGACCTCTAAGCAACTCATTCTTCTTGTCTACATTGGTAGGACTTCAGACAACCAAATATTTAAGAGAATTGAGTAGAATTGAGAGAGAATCAAAGAGATGAAGTTTTCTGAAAATTACCTTTAATGTTATGCAGTTCTTGATGTTGCTTGCTCCAAACACGATCTGATCACACTTGAGAAGCTAGCAGGAAGTGATTAGAGAGGTTGCAAGGCTTTGGATCCTTGAGTTCTTGAATCTCCAACAATTGAGATTCAAACTCAAATTTCAAATTGAAATTTCTCAGGTTTTCCTTTAGAATGAGAGGGTTTCAATGGGGGGCAAAGTTGGCGTGCAAAAGGTTCTTCAAATGAGCTCAGAAGCATGCTATTTGTAGCCAAATGGAATGATATTTGCACACTTCAAAATCTGTCCAAAATTAGCAATGTGGGTGGCACAAGTGCATGGGCATGTGCAGGCCCATGATGCAATGCAAAAAGGTCCAAAATGATTCCAATTGAAGTCTGAATGGAAGCTTGATTGGCAAGGCAATGTGAACTGAAGTTTTGAAGTTTGATTCTTTCCAATTATGCAGCCCTGTTAAAGCCATGCGCAGACCTAGCAAACCTCATCCAAAATGCATGAACTTAGGTTCTTTGGAAAGCTTGGATAAATGGGAACAAGTTGATGTTCAACACGTTTTCATTTGGAGCTTGGAACATGGAGAATTTTGAGGTGAATGTTTGGAAATTTCAACATGTTGAAAATATTTCTAAGTGTCAAGCCATATATCTCAATATTCCATCTTGCTTGACGTTTTATGTGAGCTTCAAATGAGAAAAGTGTCTTCATCAAAAGTTGTATCTATTTCAAAGACCTTCAAAATGGTCACCAATTTCATATTTTGGATTTAGAATGATAGAGTTATGCATTTTTGAAGTTTAGAAAAATCACTTGTTCAATGGTATAGGTCAAAAATGACCTATAATGTAACCTCATATCACATGCTCATAAAAGTTGAATTAGCTCTCACTCCAAACATAAACGTTGAAGTAGACATCTTGAATTTGATTGTGCAACTTGGAAATCTTTCATCTCATAAAAAATGAGAAAGTTATGGCCTTGGGAACTTGACTTTCAAATTAGGGTTTAGACAAAATGACCTATAATGTTTCAACATAGAAAACGATTTTCCCAGCAAAACTAGCTCTAGGTCTCAACTTGAAAGTTGTTTGGAATGTCATTTAGAGTATATTTTCTCTTGGAATCATTTTCATATGGTGAAAATTGTAGGAGATAGGGTCTAGGGAGACCCAGTTTTGATCAGATGAATTCATCTGGCCAACCACCATCAACCAACTTGCTAACCTTCAATTATTTTGACTTTCTTGGCTCATGGTAGATCATATATGCATAAGATGATGAACTTTTAAGTTTCCCTTGATAAATTTGATCAATTGGTGAGATAGCTTGTTGGAGAAGTTACTTAAGATACCCAGTCAAACTAGGGTTTCCAAGGCAAATCACTTCCAAACTCTTGAACAACACTTGATCAATATGACATGTAGAGATCAATGGAACTCATATATGATGCTCATAACCATTCTTGGATCAATTCATGGTTGTGTTATTTGTCATGAGGGTCTCAAACCCTAGATATGAACTTGATAGATCAATGGAGATCATGCCCTACCTACAAAGGGTTTAGGAAAATACAAAGATATATTTTTGGTATTTTGGTTAGTAAAATGATAAAATACAAGTATGATACCATCACAAAGTGCTTGGTGATCTCTCCCAAAACAAACCCAATGAAAGAGGGGTAAGGAGGTTGTCAAGGTATGATCCCAATGCTAATGCTTATGATGAAATTTCATGAGGGATCTTATTGTCAAAATTGGGGTCTCACAGCTGCCCCTATTTAAGGACATTCTGACGGAGGAGGTGAAGGTTAAAATCTTCATGTCGATTCAGTAGAATGGGCTTACATAGCAATATAAAGAAACAAATTTTGGTCCCTAAGTGACTTCATGATGCATATGATATGAATGTAAAAGTAAAATCTTTGTGGGTAAATATTGCCACAAAGGAATAGAAATCAGAGACCAAAAGTCCGCAGAAGTATAATGCATTCCGTAAGGAACACTCACTAGGGAGACAGAGACTCTAGGGGATAAAGGAGTTATGCGTAGGCCAGGCTACGACTTAAAACTACTGGGGGGCTAGAGGAATTCCATACAAAATGGAAAGACTCAGTCGGGGAAACAACAACATCTACAGGGGATACGAGTAAGTCAGGATAAAACTGAAATACTTGAATCATGCAGGGGAAGCAATTTCACTAAGGAAACGCACACTCAACTCAAATGGGGAAGAAATAAACTTCAACACAGGAGGAGCATAAATTTACTATCTACTACGTGTTACTGGGTGAGGAGATAATAAAGATTTGACAGAGAGGACATCTGTCATCGATTGGGATGAACATATCAAGGATGACTCGATGAGAAAAGCCAGGAGGGAGTATTCATTACCGGTTACTAGGTAATAATAGCCTTGCTGGGGAAAAGGCAGAAAATAGGATTTACAACTACCAGTTACCGGGCAGAAGACCAAAGGTGAGAGTATCCGTCATCGATTAGGATAAACATATCGAGGATAGACTCAACAGGGAAGAAAATCCGTCATCGGTTAAGATGAACATATCAAGGATAGACTTGCATGGGACTGTCAACGAGGATACCCGTCATCGGTTAGGATGAACATATCAAGGATAAACCAACTAAATAAAAAGTATGAATTACATCTATCGAATGCTGGATAGAAGACCATCAAAGAGAAAACCCGTCACCGGTTAGGATGAACATATCAAGGATATACTCTGTGAGGGGAGGAAATAGGAATTACATCTATCAGTTACTGGATAGAATACCATCAAAGAGAAAATCCATCACCGGTTAGGATAAACATATCAAGGATTAACTCTCTAGGGAACACAATAAGGATTACAACTACCTTTTTACTAGGTAGAACACCAAGGATGAGAATATCTGTCATCGGTTAGGATCAACATATCAAGGATAGACTCAGGCAGGGGAAAGAAAGATATCCGTCATTGGTTAGGATGAACATATCAAGGATATACTTCATGAGGAATCAGAAACAAATGAATCCACCGGGGATTCCACTGTTGGGAAAATTGGGATACTTTTGCCGGGTATTGGGCAAGAAGTAACAAACTGCAAACTAAGAAGAATATTACCAGTTATTGGGTAATAGGCTCTTAGGAGACTCAAATCATCTATCTAGGTAAGAGCTAGAAAGAAACAGTCAATCAAGACTCAACCCATTGAGGACATAACTCAAGGAGAGTGATTCCATCCAGATAAACAACTGGAAAGGAAACTGAAGTAATAACCACCCACGAGGAAACAACTCAGTGGGGAAGAGGAGAAAGGTTAAAGTCTTTCTGCCTAAGGGGATGACACTCTACAATTGAGGGAGGACAAATACCGAACTTGTATGGGGATAAAGTACCACCATATAGAGAATGAGAATCTCAAATCGACAAATCAATCAAATATGATGGTGCCAATATGCAAATTATGAAATTATATGATTGTATATGTATATATATGCATATGATGATTATGCTGACAAAACGATCACGAAGGATATAAAGGTGTCGCAAAGAATTTGAATCATCGGTACAATCCTCGGTCAATCCACAAAAAGAGGGAGACAACTACTGTAGAACAAAGAAATAAAAAAAACAAAGGCTCAAATCTAGCCGAGGGGGGAGATCTGCCGAGGAGAGGAGAAGTTATCGAGTCTGCAGGGAATTTTAGGTCAATGCCATATCAAATGGGAGACAACCGTATAGAAGATAAACACAAAACAACTGCTCAGAAACCAGGAGGGAACTCTGACTGGGAATGAGTCGTATGGCAACTGGTGGGGAGACCAATGCGATCTACTGGGGAAAACATCTTACTCTACTAAAGATCAACCCTGCTGAAGAAATGCGATCTCCGTTGAGGAACACAGAAACACTGTCGGGAAATAACACGCCGCAAGGTACTGAATCAACCAACTTAGCTGGGGAAAAGAATCGGAACTCTACTAGGGAACAACCACTTCGCAGGGGAACCAGATCAACACAAACAACTAGGAATACTCGAAGGATTAACTGCTTGGGGAACCTTTGATGCTTAGCACTTAAGGACTTGCTGCTCTTTGAAGTGCCGTTGATACTTCTTTTTAATTGCTTTGAAAATTTCATGTTTTTATATATTTTAAGAAAAAAGATTTTGATTAAAAAATTTAAATTTCCAAAACGATCATAATAAAATTAAAACTATTGGCTGAAGTAAATAAGAGTAGAAACAATTGGATAAGAGCTCAACTTTATTCAATGGGATGGTAGTCTGTAAATGACAAGACTCCATAGAATTTACAAAGTTGAAAATGGTAATTTACATGGAAAATGGTTACACCAAATACAAATGATGCTTAATCCTTCTACCAACCCTTGATATCCACTATGGTCTTGACCGTTACTGGGATTATGAATCGACGTCAACCCTTGTGCTCAAAGTTCTCCAAAATTTGAGGATCAGCAAAATGCAGTTACTTGCCATAATCCCTAATTTTTTGCATAAGTTGCCCCAAGTTGGGGTACTCAACTTATCGGGAAATTTTTTTCTATCTTATGTCTCTAATTTTTTCCCGGATCACCCTTTCGGATTTTCAATCCACCGAGACGCTCTTTTTTGCCTAAGCCGCCCTTTCGGGTTTTCAACTTAGCGAGTTGTTCTTTTCTTTTTAGGCGAAATATTTCTTGACTGCATCTGCGTTCATAGGACGAGTGAACTCTTCACCATCAATAGTGGTAAGAATCAAAGCACCGCCTGAAAAGGCTCTCTTAACAACATATGAGCCTTCATAATTAGGAGTCCATTTTCCTCTGAAATCTGGTTTGAATGACAAGATCTTCTTGAGCACAAGGTCACCTTTTTTGAACACCCGAGGTATGACCTTCTTATCAAAAGCTTTCTTCATTCTCTGCTGATATAACTGACCATGACACATGGCAGTCAATCTCTTCTCTTCAATCAAATTCAACTGATCAAACCTAGTCTGACACCATTCAGCCTCAGTCAACTTGGCTTCCATAAGTACACACAATGAAGGAATCTCAACCTCTACGAAGAGCACATCTTCCATACCATATACAAGAGAGAAACGGGTTGCCCATGTTGAAGTGCAGACGGATGTATGATACCCATGCAAAGCAAATGGGAGCATCTCATGTCAATCCTTATACGTGACAACCATCTTCTGAATAATCTTCTTAATGTTCTTATTTGCAGCTTCAACATCCCCATTCATCTTAGGTCTGTAGGGAGAAGAATTATGATGCGCTATCTTGAAATCTTTGCAAAAGGCTTCCACCATATTGTTATTCAAGTTCAACCCATTATCAGTAATGATCTTACTTGGCACACCATAACGACATATGATCTGATTCTTGATAAACCTCACAACAACTTGCTTGGTTATATTTGCATACAAAGCCGCTTCAACCCATTTTGTGAAGTAGTCAATTGCCACCAAAATAAAACGATGTCCATTCGAAGCTTTGGGCTCAATCATCCCAATCATATCAATTCTCACATGGAGAAGGGCCATCGGGAAGAAATAACATTCAAGAGTGTCGGAGGAACATGAATCTTATCAACATATATTTGACACTTGTGGCATTTCTTCACAAACTTGCAACTGTCAGATTCCGTTGTTAGCTGAAATTCTAATATCAGATATAAGATGTCGAAGGTAATGTCACGACACTAATATCTGTTAATACACAATGGATAATAAACAGAATTGTAAAGCAATCAACACAAGAAATTGTTAACCCAGTTCGGTGCAACTCACCTACGTCTGGGGGCTACCAAGCCAGGAAGGAAATCCACTAAAATAGAATTAGTTCAAAGACTATCCGTACACTTCACCAAGTTACAGTCTTTCTCACCTAATCTCTACCCGTGCAATTTCTACCTAAACACTCTTAGATATGAGAACCCACTCACTTCCCTTACAATCACACACCCGTGATTTTAAACAACAATCCCTTGTGAAAAGAAAATACTTTTCAATTACAATATTCTTGATTTTAC
Source organism: Lathyrus oleraceus (assembly GCF_024323335.1). Taxonomy (NCBI): domain Eukaryota; kingdom Viridiplantae; phylum Streptophyta; class Magnoliopsida; order Fabales; family Fabaceae; genus Lathyrus; species Lathyrus oleraceus. The sequence continues at coordinate 242,920,549 of NC_066581.1, forward strand.
TTCACAGTTTCAATAAAGAAGACACACTCTTGATCTTGCTTCAAAGCTTTGATCAAGAAGACAAATCAGTCCAATTCAATCATCTATGGGTGACTTGAATGTCCTACAGACACAAACCCTAGCTCTCTCTCTAAATATCGCTCAGTATTGGTTGTGTGTACAATCAGGTTTTCTAAGTCCCTTTTTATAGAAACATTGGATAGCTTGAAAACCCTAAATATATTTTCCAATTAAATCTTTTCATATCAGCTGTAAAGATCTCCTTGGAAAATAAACAAATCTGGTTGATATCCCTAATAGATTGCGCCAGCTAGCCATATCTTCAATCAACCAATGATTGCCACCAATTGTGCAATCACAAAACACCAGACATTCATACTGAATGTTCTGTGTACAGGATGTCATGACATCGGGTCTGACATCTGGAAAAATCCTGCATAATCTAGTTTCCTTTTCTAGCAGGTATAACCATATCAGTTACCATGACAATGAGTATGTCAACTGAAACAATCCGGCAGCATATGTCTTCCATATAAGCTCCAGCAGGTACACCCAATATCAGAAGCCTTGTCTTTATATGTGGCATTCTGAAACAGCCATATCAGTTACCATGACAATGAGTATGTCAACTGAAACAATCCTGCAGCATATGTCTTCCATATAAGCTCCAGCAGGTACACCCAATATCAAAAGCCTTGTCTTTATATGTGGCATTCTGAAACAATCCTGCTTGCATATCTTCTTTAACTCTAGCAGGTACATAGGATATCTCATGTTAACACATCACACATAACATCTTGTGAACACTCTTTGTTTTACCAAAATTGTTGCCAACACTTAGAATCAACAAACTCCCCCTTTGGCAAATTTTGGCTAAAACATATATCTGTCCTTTTTGTTCACAAGGCAAACTATCAACAGTTTAAACCACTAAACAGTAGTTTAATCAGCAGCAGAAGCAAAACAGTTACTAGCTATGGCTACTAGTAATACACACATGCACAAGGGTACTTCTCCTCCCCCTAAAACTGTGCAACAATCAACAGAATTACTATTTATGGATGCAACTAGTAAGACACACAAATGCACAATGCACCAGGGTACTTCTTCTCCCCCTAAAACTGTGCATTCACCAAAAACAGCTACTGTAACTCCAGCACCTGTACCAGCCAGAATGTCACACTGACATCTTCTATAACATCAGCACCTGTGCACCTCTACATCAGCACCTGTGCACCTCTTCCAATAATAGTTATACTTCTGTTCAGCCACAACCAACTTCCACATCAAGCACTTATCCCCCTTTTTAGTCAAAATTGACCAAAGGTGACTAATCAGACAAAATAAATGTCTATTAGTCTAGCAGAGAAAGTTTAAAACAGATGTTATAACATTAAGCATGTTAAAACAAAAATTCAGGAAGTACACAACATCAATATGCACAGCAGGCAGCTGAGATAATGAACAAATCCAAGGAACTCATTAAGAGCCCTAAATATTACAAAACAGGCATCATAAGGACTGCCACAAAATACAAAAAACAGAAGGAACATCATCTTTCCAAACAGTAGCAACTTCCACCATCCCTTCCAGCACCCCTCCAAGCCTCCAATACAGGCGGGAACCATTAATCAGAAGAAGAAGTATCTCCTTCACCTTCATCTTCATCTTCAGCTACACCTTCAGAGTCTTCCAAGCTTCCAGAACTGGACTGAGATAGGTCTTGCATTTGAATCCTTATCAGCCTTTTCTGTGTCTTCCCTTTCCAGTTTGCAGATGAGAACTTCTAAAGCTTCTTTTCTGGCCTTGGCCACCCTTATACCATTGTCCAATTCTTTGCAGGTCTCTTTTAGTTGGTCAATCAGGCTTCCTTTAGCTATAGACTCCCTTCTGGTAGATGTCATGACATCATTGACATGACTTCCCTCAAACAACTTATAATGAATGGACAGAGGAGTTTTTCTCCTGCTTGGAATATCACTTGTACTCAGGATTCCTGGTTGTTGACTCAGGATGATCCCACAGATGATAGATGGGAATGCAATGGGCAACTTTACAACATTGGTGGAGGCATGTCTAATGGTTTGTTCAAATATGAACTTGCCAAAATCATAGTTAACCCTTGTTCCAATAGCATAAATGATCCTCCCAAGAGCAATGGAGATGGTAGAAATGTGATTAGTAGGTACCCAATTTGCAGAACCAATCTTATGCAAGATGGCATACTTGACAGTTAGTCTACTAGCTGAAAGGTGTTTTCTACTGGGCCATTCCTTAACTTGGCCAACTGTGATCATCCTACAAATCTCATCATCTGTGGCCTCTAGTTCCACCCCTCCATCAGTTCCTCTCCCCAGGAACTTGTTGATGATGGTTGGTGAAAGTTTCACACACTTGCCCCTAACAATCACTTTGCAGATCTCCCTGCTGCTTTTTCCATAACTCTCATCAGGAATGTTTACAATGAATTCTTTGACTAGCCCTTCATAGCATTGAGGCAGAGCAGTCACAGTTTTCATAAGACCAGCTACCTTGATTAATTCCATTACTTCCTTCACTTCAACAATCTCTTTCCCCAATTCTCTTTCAACTGTTACCCTTCTTTGAGTGACAAACCTCCATTTGTCTAGGTGCTCAGCAGCTACTTTGTTGGAAGACTTCTTTACAACCTTAATTTTGTCAGAGGAGATGTCTGGAACATCGTCTTCAACATCCTCATTAGATTCAGAACTTCCATTGTCTTTCTTCTTCCTGACCTCTACTTTACTCCAAGATTTGGAGGGACCTATACCAGCAACCCTTTTCTCTTTCCTACCTGTCCTTATCTCAGCCATACTCTTCCTCTTTCTCAGTCTATTAGCTATACTTGTTTTCACAAGACTGACCAACATGTCATCTTCTTCCTCAGACCCTTCTTCCTCAATGTTCTAAGCAGTATCAAGGGACATACTAGGTAAGTTTTTTCCAAGAGAACACAGACCCTCAGCAGCTACTTCCTTTTCTGTTTTAGATGAGTTATCATCTTTCTCAGCTTGGCTTTCTACCTCAGGTGAGGGTTCCCTTCTGGACAGAGGGGTAAAAGTGTCCTTAACTCCATGCTCTTCGTTGAGTATGCTAGTAACTAGGTTTCTTATGATGCGATCAGTAGAGTGCATATCCTCTTTATCAGGTGATTTTTCAGGAGTGTTACCTTGCTTAGCTTTAGCCATGGAAGGTGAGCTTGGAACGTTACCTGGTATCATACGCAGAGGAGTTACTTCCATCAAATCTTCATCTAAAAATTCTATGGAGGAAGTTCTAGTATGAAAGGATTTTGAGCTAGATGTTGACGGATGTTGAGACATGTTGTTGAACTTTTGAGAAAACTTTCTCTGCCCTAGCAGAGGTTCTTTGAGGAGTTTGATTGTGTTCAGACAGAGTGTGCTATTTCCAATACTAAGAGATGGTTCATTAGTAATGTGGCTTTTTCTTTTTATTGGGCAGCCAATATTCTTGTTGCCTTTTCCACTCCTCATTAATTGCCATATTTTCTCAAGAAAACACGCCCCTAATTTTCCCTTTTCCTCATGCAAGTCCTTTGCAGTCAGGTTGTCATAATACAATGTCATAGCATCGAGTGTGACATTGTAAATAATTCTCAGCAATTTCATCCACCCTGGTTGAGCATTGTTGTTTTCAACTGACATAGTTCCTTGTGTCTCAGTTCCAGCAAAGCTCTTACTGACTTCAGTCTTCATACCACCAGTCATGTGTTCAGGCGTTTGTGTCATCAAGACCTTTTCTTCCTTGGGGTTAGCTATTAGCACCCTTACCTGACACTTTTCTTTTTCCTTGATGATTCTTCTTGCAACTGTACTCATCTTAGAGGGGTTATCTATTTGAGAGCTCCCCATGTAGCAGTTGTTGTTGGTCCTGATTCCTTTCATAGTTACTTCACTGTCTTTGTTCATAATCAGAGATTCAGTTTTAGTGAAGATGATACTCAGACCTTGATCCCCTAGCTGACTGGTGCTTATTAGATTTGAAGTCAAGCCCTTGGCCAGAAGAATATTGTCAAGTTTAGGAGCTCCAGGACATTCAAGCTTGCCTATCCCCTTTATTTCACCTTTAGCTCCATCACCAAAGGTAACATAGCTTAAGTCATGAGGATGAAGATCAGTTATCAAGTCTGAGTTCCCAGTCATGTGTCTAGAGCATCCACTATCAAAATACCATTCTTCTTTGAGAGCCATTAGACTTGTGACATTAGTCTTAGGAACCCATTGCTTCTTGTTGATAGGCCTGTAATTTTTGGGTCTGGGTTGATAGTGGATCTGTTGATGCCCATGGCTCGGATAACCATACAGCTTATAACAGGAAGACTTAGAGTGTCCAGCTTTCCCATAGTAATGGCATCTCCATCTTTGGTGTCTGCCATACTGTTGTCTTCTCTTCTGCTGTTGCTGATGAAGGTGAGTAGGGTAACCATACAGCTTATAGCAGAAGACCCTTGAGTGTCCAAATTTCCCACAGTAATGACATCTCCATCTTTGGTGTTTGTATTTTTGTTGTTCTTTCTTCTGATGGTGTGACATATGATGTGACATCTTGGAACTCCTCTTACTATTGCTACATTTAGGTTTAGATTGAGGTTTGCAGCCAGTGTAGCTACTTTCAACCTTGGTTTTATGGTACCCTAATCCAGATTTGACTCCTGTGACTTGTCCAGTCTGAAGAATCTTGTCTAAGGAGTCAGATCCATTGTTCAGCATCCTTACATACTTGGTTGTTTCTTCTAGTTTTGAGTTTAAGAGCACAACTTCAGTCTTTAGCTTGAGGATAGTTTCCACATGTTCTGCTTTTTCTTTCTCTAGTTGGACTATCTTCTGGCTCTCAACTTGTTGATCTTCTTCTAGCTTGACCTTTAGAACCACAGCTTCTGTTTTCAATTTGAAGATGGTTTCCAAGAATTCTACCTTCTCATTCTCAAGTTGAGTTATGTTCTTTTCTTGATTTAAAGACTGTTTGTTCAGTTCAACACTTTTCTGACACAATTCTCTGTAGGTAGAGGCCAATTCCTCAAAGGTTACTTCACCATCACTTGACTTTTCATCAGATTCACATCTTCCTGTCAAAGCAGTCACAAGATTTGCAGCCTCTTCAGTGTCACTCTCATCAGACCATGTGGCAGCAAGGCTCATCTTCTGTTTCTTAAGGTAGGTCCCACATTCAGACCTGATGTGTCCATACCCATCACATTCATAGCACTGAACCTCTTTTCCTTCTTTGGGCTTCTCATCTGCTCTTGCTTTTCTTCCAGCATTGTTGGATTTACTGATGTCAGACGAGATGTTCTTGACATTTGCCTTGGATCTGACATCCATTTTCTTTAACAGTCTGTTAAACTGTCTCCCCAGCATTGCAACTTCATTGGCCCATTCTTTATCCACATCTTGACTGTTTTCCTCTTCTGTGTTGGAAACAAAGGCAATGCTCTTGGTTTTCTTTTCAGTTCCCTCAATCAATCCCATCTTAAAGGTTTGGAGGGAGCCAATTAACTCATCTACCCTTATGTTGGAGATGTCTTGAGACTCTTCTATGGCAGTTACCTTCATAGCAAATCTCTTGGGGAGTGACCTGAGAATTTTTCTTACCAGTTTTTCATTTGTCATCTTTTCTCCCAGGGCTCCTGAGGCATTAGCAATTTCAAGGATACTCATGTGAAATTCATGAATATTCTCTTCTTCTTTCATCCTTAAGTTTTCAAACTTGGAGGTGAGTAGCTGTAGTCTAGACATCTTCACCCTGGATGTGCCTTCATGAGTGGTCTTGAGAATGTCCCAAGCATCTTTAACTATTTCACAATTGTTTACCAATCTGAAGATGTTCTTGTCCACTCCATTGAAGATGGCATTCAAAGCTTTAGAATTCCCAAGGGCTAGGTCATCCTCCTCCTTGGACCATTGTTCCTCAGGCTTTTTCTCAGTGGTGGCTTCTCCTTCTTTAGTAACAACAGGATGCACCCAGCCTGTCAAGACAGCTTTCCACACCTTGTTATCAAGGGATTTTAAAAAAGCAACCATTCTTGGTTTCCAATAGTCATAGTTAGAACCATCCAAAATTGTTGGCCTATGAACAGATCCTCCATCCCTCTCCATTGTACCAGAAAGTATTCTCCCTAGATCTCACCCAGAGCTAGAGCAGGATGCCTGCTCTGATACCAATTGAAATTCTGGTATCAGATATAAGATGTCGAAGGTAATGTCACGACACTAATATCTGTTAATACACAATGGATAATAAACAGAATTGTAAAAAAATCAACACAATCAATTGTTAACCCAATTCGGTGCAACTCACCTACGTCTGGGGGCTACCAAGCCAGGAAGGAAATCCACTAAAATAGAATTAGTTCAAAGACAATCCGTACACTTCACCAAGTTACAGTCTTTCTCACCTAATCTCTACCCGTGCAATTTCTACCTAAGCACTCTTAGATATTAGAACCCACTCACTTCCCTTACAACACACACCCGTGATTTTAAACAACAATCCCTTGTGAAAAGAAAATACTTTTCAATTACAATATTCTTGATTTTACTTCACAGTTTCAATCAAGAAGATACACTCTTGATCTTGCTTCAAAGATTTGATCAAGAAGACAAATCAGTCCAATTCAATCATCTATGGATGACTTGAATGACCTACAGACACAAACCCTAGCTCTCTCTCTAAATATCGCTTAGTATTGGTTGTGTGTACAATCAGGTTTTCTAAGTCCCTTTTTATAGAAACAATGGACACCTTGAAAACCCTAAATATATTTTCCAATTAAATCTTTTCATATCAGCTGTAAAGATCTCCTTGGAAAATAAACAAATCTGGTTGATATCCCTGATAGATTGCGCCAGCTAGCCATATCTTCAATCAACCAATGATTGCCACCAATTGTGCAATCACAAAACACCAGACATTCATACTGAATGTTCTGTGTACAGGATGTCATGACATCGGGTTTGACATCTGGAAAAATCCTGCATAATCCAGTTTCCTTTTATAGCAGGTACAACCATATCAGTTACCATGACAATGAGTATGTCAACTGAAACAATCCTGCAACATATGTCTTCCATATAAGCTCCAGCAGGTACACCCAATATCAGAAGCCTTGTCTTTATATGTGGCATTCTGAAACAGCCATATCAGTTACCATGACAATGAGTATGTCAACTGAAACAATCCTGCAGCATATGTCTTCCATATAAGCTCCAGCAGGTACACCCAATATCAGAAGCCTTGTCTTTATATGTGGCATTCTGAAACAGCCATATCAGTTACCATGACAATGAGTATGTCAACTGAAACAATCCTGCAACATATGTCTTCCATATAAGCTCCAGCAGGTACACCCAATATCAGAAGCCTTGTCTTTATATGTGGCATTCTGAAACAATCCTGCTTGCATATCTTCTTTAACTCCAGCAGGTACATAGGATATCTCATGTTAAGACATCACACATAATATCTTGTGAACACTCTTTGTTTTACCAAAATTGCTGCCAACACTTAGAATCAACATCAGCCAATAGTAACCTCCTCGCAACATCTTCTTTGCATTGCATGTCCATTCGAATGAGTACCAAAGGAACCTTCATGCACTTCAGTCATCAACAAGGTTGCTTCGTGTCTATCCACGCATCTGAGCAAAACCATGTCGAAGTTTCTCTTGTACAGTATATCACCATTCAAGTAGAAATTACCTACTAATCTTCTCAAAGTCTTCTTATCTTTCAATGATGCCCTAGACGGGTAAATCTGACTTTGGAGGAAACACTTGATGTCGTAATACCAAGATTTCTCGTCTTTGATTTCTTCAACAGCGAACGCATGAGTTGGCCTATCAAGATGCATCACAGACAGGTTGGGAACTTCATTCCAATACTTCACCATAATCAATGACACCAATGTTGCAAGAGCATCTTCCATCCGGTTTTCATCTCGAGGGATATGATGAAACTCAACGTTTGTAAAGAAAGTTGAAATCCTCCTCGCGTAATCTCTATATGGTATTAAACCGGGTTAATTTGTCTCCCATTCACCTTTGATCTGATTCACAACCAAAGCTGAGTCTCCAAAGACATCCAAAAACTTGATTCTGAGATTTATGGCCTCTTCGAGCCCCATAATGCAAGCTTCATATTCTGTCATATTTTTTGTACACTTGAAAGTCAACCTAGTTGTAAATGGTAGATGTGCGCTTTGAGGAGTAATGATCACTGCCCCAATGCCATTTCCATATTGATTAACAGCTCCATCAAATACCATGCCCCAATGGGAACCAGGCTCTTGCCCTTCTTCAAGCAATGGTTCACCACAATCTTTCATTTTCAAGTACAAAATCTCTTCATCAGGAAAATCATACTGCACTGACTGGTAATCTTCAATTGGTTGGTGAGCCAAATGGTCAGCCAAGATACTATCTTTGATTGCTTTCTGAGATCGGTATTCAATATCATACTCTGATAGAAACATCTGCCAACGGGAAATCCTCCCAATTAAAGCAGGCTTCTCAAATATATACTTCATCGGATCCATTTTGGATATCAACCAAGTGGTGTGATTCAACATATATTGACGTGGATGCTTAGTAGCCCAAGCCAATGCGCAACATGTCTTCTCGAGCATAGAATACCGAGTCTCACAGTCGGTGAACTTCTTACTGAGGTAGTAAATTGCAAATTCTTCCTTTCCAGTCTCATATTGCTGACCAAGAACATAACCCATACTATCTTCAAGCACAGTCAAATACATGATTAATGGTCTTCCTTCAACAGGTGGAGACAAAATTAGAGATTCAAGTAAATATTCCTTGATACTGTCAAAAGCTTTCTGGCAGTCTTTAGTCTAATCACAAGACTGATCTTTCCGAAGAAGCTTGAATATAGTGCACATGTGGCAGTCATGTGGGAAATGAATATGGAGATATAATTCAAGCGACCGAGAAAACCTTTGACTTGCTTCTCAATTTTGGGCGTAGGCATCTCTTGTATTGCTTTGACCTTGGCAGGATCAACTTCAATACCTTTCTCGCTGACAATAAAGCCCAACAACTTACCAGAACGAACACCAAAAGTACACTTATTAGGATTCAAGCAGAGTTTATACTTCCTTAAATGCTGGAATAGCTTCAACAAATGCTCAACATGTTCCTCTTCATCAATCGATTTAGCAATCATGTCATCGACATAAACCTCAATCTCTTTATGCATCACATCATGAAAAAGAGTAGTCATTGGTCTCTGGTATGTTGCACCAGCATTCTTTAGACCAAACGAAATCACTCTATAACAGAATGTTCCCCAAGGTGTAATAAATATGGTCTTCTCCATATCTTCAGGTGCCATCTTGATCTAATTATATCTGGAAAATCCATCCATAAATAAAAAGACTTTGAACTTAGCAGTATTGTCTACCAACATATCAATGTGTGGCAGAGGGAAATCATCTTTCGGACTGGCTTTATTCGAATCTCGATAATCAACACACATGCGGACTTTTCCATCTTTCTTTGGCACAGGCACAATATTGGCCACCCATTGCGGATACTCAGCAATTACAAGGAAACCGACATCAATCTGCTTCTGCACTTCCTCTTTGATCTTCACAGCCATATCAGGATGCGTTCTTCTCAACTTCTGCTTGACTAGCGGGCATTCTGGCTTCAACAGCAATTTGTGCTCCACAATCTCAGAATCTAAACCAGGCATGTCTTGATAGGACCAAGAAAACACATTTGAATAATATCAGAGAAGATCAATCAACCCCTTCTTAACATCTGGACACAGTCGAGACCAAATCTTGACTTCCTTCACATCATCCTCAGAACCCAAGTTGACTAGTTCAACCTGCTCTTCGAACGGCTGAATGGTCTTTTCATCTTGCTCAAGAAGACGAGATAATTCATCACTCACTTATATATCACTTTCCTCCTTGTCCTCAAACACAGGGAATTCAAAATTTGGAGAAGGAGAAGGATCATTGTATTCAATGGGGTTAGGAACCAACCTGCATAATGATTTGATATTTTTATTTTAGAGAAGTGAATTGTGACCAAATATTATGCAAAGGGATAATTTATATTGTTTATTTATGTTTTTTTGTGATTACCATTTTCAGAATAAAGCAAAAAGTTAAAACAAGACATCATTGATGTGGATGAATAAAATTAATTTTATTAATGATCAATTTAAAATGCCCAACAATGTTCACTTCTCCCTTAGGCATATGAGAAGGATTTTAAAAACATATAAAAATAATTACTTAGATCGATGCAAAATAACAGGAATATCAACAACAGTCCAATTGTTGCAAGCCTTTCCATGCGTCACAAAATTGGTGTGGTCATCCTCTTCATCATCTTCTAGCACAACAACTAAGTGTTGTTCATTGCCATGAATGAACCCTCCGCTACGGAAGCTAAGTTGCCTATCTTCAGACCTTACAGCTGATGAACCTTTCTGGAACCCCAAACCGGTTCTGCCTTTGTTGTCGGAGACCTCTACCATGCGCCCCCACTAATCGACATCTCCTTCTTCCACAATCTTCTTAGCATCTTTCAATGAGGACATAGGTTCCCCAACTCTCTTTTCAACAACATTATATAAGGCTTGGAATGGAGTTCCAACCTCATCTTCAGCTTCAACATAATAGAAAGATGACAAGTGGCTAACCAACAACGCTTTTCCCCGCCAACAATCACAAGCTTTCCATTCTTCACAAATTTGTGCTTCTAGTGTAATGTGGAGGTAACAGCTCCTGCCATATGAATCCATGGCCTTCCTGTAGCGGGGTATTCGTTACCATTAGAGATATTGACTAAATCCAAGGTAAATCATACAAGTTGAGTCGCCACCGCACTTCTATTTATCCAAAGGAATGGTTAGAAAGCGAACAAAAACCTAAAAGTTTTATCGAATCAAAAACTAGTAAAAATGTCAGAGATCTGGGTAAGGGGGTTGGTTATGCAATGGGAAGGTATTAGGCACCCAAAGCATCCTAGGTACTCCTAGGGAGCCCTTTTCACATTTGTTGCAAAGGTTGTTGTTTTTTTTTTGAAAATTTATTTGTGCAAACATGATTGAAGGGATGAGAAAAGCGTGTATGTTTATCTAATGTAATACTAACTATAGGAAGGGTCAAAAGAAAATGACTCGCACGGACGTCGCATCCACTTCATACGTATCTCATCTGAATTTGAGAATCAGAGTCTTCGTAGCTCGGCTACCTATGGGTAAAAGAGGAGTGTGCTCGCTAAGACATCGCGTCTTATGCCTACGTATCTCACCTGGGATGAAAATCAGAGCAAAACGTAGTTCGACCACCTATGGGGTAAGGGTTGTGTTTTGGGGTGAACGACGTTACTACGCAATCTACCGGATGCTCGACCTTTGGAGACTTACTCGCCTGTAGTAGAAGGAGATAACGTGTTCTTAGGAGAAGAAAAATCAATGAGTTTGGGGTGTTTAGGGATGCTCATGCAAAAAGGCAGTCCTAGATGAAGGAACCACGCAACCTTAATTGACATGCCACAAGAGGCTATACGAAACCTAAGAAATCGGTAACATGCGGGAAAAGTAAAGGGATCAAGAGATCTACCGTACGGATAATGATCCGAAGTAACAACAATTAGATAAATAAGAAACCCAAAGACTCTTCCAAGCAAAACACCATCAAAGAAAGCGAGTCAGTACAGGTAATCGGAATAGACCTCTAGGTGGTACCCCACAAATAAAGTGGAACACCAGGCAAGCCATCTCTGCAAGAGTCATATGAGCCCTCACAAAACAAAACTCAACAAACAGGTTAGAGAAATAAGATAGGGTAATCAAGAGTTGCCCCCAAATCAAAATGTAACCACATGAATCATGCCATTAAAATTCACAAAAAACAACCAAGGGTAAGAGGCCTAAACCTCTTGTCAAACACATGCATCAAAAGGGTATCAAATTCACCCATAATACCTCATACATTCAGAGCATTCAAATTAAAAGCATAAAGTAATGGGAATACGGCAAACCTGACAGGAGAGATCGAATGAAATTGAATTGCCCGGTTGGGATTTGCAAAGCACTCTTAGGGTTTATATGAGAGGGAATTGGTTCTTTGCCGATGAGTTCCCTTCAGTCTCTGGAGGTTGCTCTGAACTCTGTTAGCTCTTCTCTCACTATCTTTTTCCCTGCCAGGGTAATAGGAATAGAGTATGCCTTTTGTTTCACTGAAACTCTGAATTTATAACCTGATTTTTGTGGACCTGTGGGCTCAAATGAGAGAGGCCCAAATCCAAAAAATTTCTGTTATATTTTATTTATTTATTTATTTATTTTTAAACACGTGGGCTTTGCCGAGCATGATAGTTCAAGAAATTCCTCTAAGTGTAGGTGATTCTGGTGGCTTTTCTTGGGACTCGCTAGGCGACCCATTCTGCTCGCCTAGCGAGCATGACAGCTCATGAACAAACTTTTGCTCCTTCAAGATTAATGTTTTGACTGACGAATAGACCCCATTTGAACCTGTTGGAAGTATCTCAAGCCATTCCCTTGTGTTGACTGATCATCTAAATAGAACCCACAAAGTGTCTTGGATGATACTCAAGCTTCAAACAAAAGATGTTAGTGACACATTTTTGTGCTTTTGGTTAGTAAACAAAAGTAAGAGAAACAATGATGTATAATTCAAGCATGCTTGGTGATCTCAAACCAATCACAAGGAGTCCCACCCAAAGGCAAAGGGAACCAAGATGCTAAAGATCCTTGAGGCAATGCAAATGCAATGTTATGATGCCATGAGGGATCTTAGGGTCAAAATTGGGGTCTTACACTTCCCAACAAGCAATTGTAGGCTGGGTGGATATCCATTACTTGAAAAGTAATTTGGAAGTCACTCAGACCTATCTTAACTAGAAGGTCCACTTCACCAATAACGATTTTGCGCGAACCGTCAAAATCTTTGACGATTACACCGCTATACCTTATAGGCGCTCCTTGATATGATAACTTTGACAAAGTTGACTTCGGCAACATATTTAGCGATGACCCGGTGTCAACAAGCACATTTGACAAAGCATATTCTTTGCAATTCATGGAGATGTGCAAAGCCAGATTATGATTTTTGCCCTCCTCAAGGAGTTCTTCATCACAGAAGCTAAGATTATTGCAAGAAGTGATGTTAGCCACGATATGATCGAATTGATCCACTATAACATCATGTTCTGCAAAATCTTGTTCCAGAACTCTTTGTAGTGCTTCTTTGTGTGCTTCAGAATTCATGAGCAAAGACAACACTGGGATTTTTTAGGGGATTTGGAGAAGCTGCTCCACCACATTAAACTCACTCCTTTTGATTAACCGAAGTACCTCATCATCGTCGTTAGCCTTTAAGTCGTTGGACTCACCAGACTTACCTTTTGAAGCACTAACTGGATCTACAACACGCACTTCCACCTTCTTACTCACAACTGATTCTTCCTTATCCTTTGGGAACACCGGCCCAAACACTCGACCGCTGCGGGTCGCCTTGGTAACATCAGCAATGCTCACGACAGACCTAGTTGTAGGCAACGGGATCTCTTGACCACCTTCTATCATTGTAGCATTATACTGATACGACACAACTTTATCAAATGAATATGGGACTGGGCCCACTAACCGTATAAACAACGACGGTATTGATCTATTGTTGACATTGTTACTGTTGCTGTTGTCGTACTGGATTACCAATCTCTCTGGCTGCTTGAAAATTTTCACTATGACATTTACATCGTTTTCTACATGACGGGTTTGAACAATTTGAATCATGCCTTCATCCATCAGTTGTTGGATGTCCCTCTTCACAATTTTGCAACCCCTCAGGTTGATCCTACAGATAACACAACCGTCATGGTCAGGGTCACAATCACTCACCAAAAAATATCCTTATGCATCTGCACCAAGGACCTCCGGATAAAACGCACATCAAAAACCTTAAACTCTCCAAGGCAACCATCCATCATATTCACAGAAGAGTTCCCATGGGCGGGTAGCGGATTTGCTTTCACATTTGGCGCACGGTCCTCGAAGGACACCATTCCACTCTTCACCAGCTTTTGAACCTCATACTTGAGTGGATAGCAATTTTCTATATCATGTCCGGGTTCCCCTTGATGAAAAGCACAACGGAGTTCAGGTTTATACCACCACGGAAGTGGTTCTGGGATTTGCGGCGGGTTTCTTGGTTAGATTAGGTTCTTGAGAATCAAAGATGGATAGAGTTCTGCATATGACATAGGAATTGGGTCAAAAGAGACCTTCCTCCTCTCGAAGTTTTGTTGATGATGATTGTTGGTATTGTTTTTGTTGTAGGTGTTTGCTCTTTGTTGCGGTTTTCATTGTTGACGTTGTGGTTGTTGAACTGGTGTTGATTGTTGATTAGAAAACACAGGGATAACTGAAGATACTTGATGATGATGTTGACGGGATGTTAGATTCCTTCTGATCTGAGGCCTCCTCTGCCTCCCATTTCTTACTGCATTTGCTTCATTGTCCTTTTTCTTCCCAAAATTGTTGCCATACCTCTTACTCGACGATGCTTTATCTTTCGACAAACGTCCCTCTCGGACTCCTTCCTCAAGCCTCATCCTCATGTTTACCATTTCGGTAAAGTCACCGGGGGTGTAACACCCCGATAATAATATGGTAATTATTTAAATTAAGTTAATAATATATTTATTAATTTAATTAGATAATTGGATTATTATTATTATTATTTTGGAATTATTGAATTATTATTATTATTGGAATAATAATTATTTGAAAATATATATAAACTGGAATAAGTAAAAAGAGTTCATTTTGGAAAATAAGGTTTTCACGTGAAACTCAGAGAAGCGGCTGAAAGAGGCAGAGCAAGAGGAAGAGCTAGAGAGCAAGGGTTGGAGAACGGAAAAGCTTGAAAGCTCAAAGTTGCAGGATTAACTCAGGTAATGGGGGTTTATCGTCGTTTAATGGGTATTATGGGTTAGCATGTAATGGGTAGTGATAAACCGTTGAATTGACCCTAATTGGGATTGTTGAATGCTGAAAATTATGATGGATATGTTGTGTTGAATCTGAAATTGAATCCGTAATTGTGTGAGTCGTGTTTTCCCGAACGTATAGTTTTCTACGGAATTGGAATCGGAGGTCCGGAAGTCCTCTAACGGCGGAAAATGCGGAGAATTCTGCATTCTGCTTTGTGTTAGCGCAGGAACTGCTGTTTGGTCTGCGTTAACCGGTTAACCCAGGGTGTTAACCGGTTAACACTGTTACGAATTGAGAATTAGTGCTGCTTTGCCTGCGTTAACCGGTTAACCCAGGGCGTTAACCGGTTAACACTGTTAAGTTTTGGGCAGTAAGCGTGTTTTGCCTGCGTTAACCGGTTAACCCAGGGCGTTAACCGGTTAACACTGTTGCAGTATGGAAAAATTGTTAATTTAAATGTTGTGTGCCTAATGGGTGGTTGCCTATATCAGTGTGTGATATGGTAGGGATTATTTCCCGCTATTTTGAGCAGTATAGGTATTAGTAGAGTGTGCTAATACTGTGGTTGATTATTTGACATGATATGATGTTTTGATACATGTGTTGATGATGTTTGATGGTGTGCATAATGTTGTGAATGTACATGTTATGTATGCAATTGTGAATGGACTGGTGTATGGCTTAGAGTGTGAGCATATGTCCATTGTGGATTTTGTTGTTGATGTTGCATTGCTAGGCGATTAGCATGCATATTGTGGCCTTTAGGGTGGTAGCTAATTCCCATGGTGAGGAATTAGTGAGTTAGTCATTTTGGACTGTTGTTGATGTTTGCATGCTAGGTGATTAGCGTGCATAGCATGGCCCATTTGGGGTGGTAGCTAATTCCCATGGTGAGGAATTAGTGAGTGAGTCACTAGGTCTCAAATGAGTGGGACTAGTGGGCTTGGTAGCCGTGCCTGGATTTGGACGGTGAGGTGAACTATATGTTCACAAATAGTCGGTACCGCATGCATGGAGTCTCATTGCATAATTGATATATGGCGTATAATATGAATGGATGTATTCCAGTATTATACGTAGTGTTGTGTGTTGTGTGTTGTGTTGATGTTGAGTATGATTGAGTTAATATTGCTGTTACTGAATGTGTAAATCTGATTTGGGTGATGAAATGTGTTATTTACTTAGCATTACATGATATTTTATAATGCTTATTATATCGATTGAGGAACTCACCCTTACAACTATTTTTCAGGTAACGAGCAATGAGTTGAGTAGGAGTTAATGCTTGGAGTCTAGTGTAGTCTCCTTAGTGGGTCGTGCTCTGATAGATGTAACATCGGGACAGGATGTTTTTATTTTGTTGAATAATTTTACATGTAATATGTTACATGTTTTACATGATTAATGAGATTTCTATCCGCTGCGTCTTATGCAATTGCTTATGTTTTGATTTAATAAAAGAGCATGACCGTTATATTGTTGAATGGTGTGGAATATTGTGTGACACCCTTAAATGGCATATTTACTCTGATTGATATATGTTGTTATTTTAATTAAATATTTGGGGTATTTTAGAAGGGTGTTACATTAGTGGTATCAGAGCATAGTCGGTCGAGTCGAGTCGTAATTATTCTGTTTCCCCTGTACGGGATAGGTGTTGTGTAACCCTATCAGTACTTATTGTTTTAGCTTGTTGGATTTTCAGAATAGAGATGGCTGGAAGAGGTAGAGATGACGCTGCGATTGCTGAGGCTCTGGGTATGCTAGCTGGAGTACTCGGAGGAAATCCGAATGTTGTGGGAATGGGAGCTGCTCGTCAATTGAGTGAGTTCCAGAAGAACAATCCTCCAATGTTCAAGGGAGCATACGATCCAGATGGCGCTCAGAAGTGGTTGAAGGAGATCGAGAGGATCTTCCGAGTAACTGAGTGTGCCGATAACCAGAAGGTCAAGTTCGGTACGCATATGCTGTCAGAGGAAGCTGATGATTGGTGGGTTGCTACCCGCACTGAGTTGGAATCTGTTGGAAATGCTGAGATCACTTGGGCTGTGTTCAGAGAGAGATTCCTGAGGAAGTATTTTCCAGAGGATGTTAGAGGAAAGAAAGAGATAGAGTTCTTGGAATTGAAGCAGGGCAATCAGTCTGTTACGGAGTATGCTGCTAAGTTCACAGAGCTGTCGAAGTATTACACTCCCTATAATGAGGCTGCTGGAGAATTTTCAAAATGTGTGAAGTTTGAGAACGGGTTACGTCCCGAGATCAAGCAGGCTATTGGATACCAACGGATCAGAGTGTTTTCTGACTTGGTGGACTGTTGCAGGATTTTTGAATAGGATTCCAAAGCCAGAGCTGAGAGCTATCAGCAAAGGGTTGATAGAAGAGGCAAGAATCAGAATGATCGTGGGAAACCGTATGCAGCTGGCAGAGGTTTCCAGAGTCAGAGTGGGATGAAGAGGCCTAGTGGGGGAGACTCTAGTGCTCCTGCTAAGTGTTACAGATGTGGTCAGGCTGGACATCGTGTCCATGAGTGTACCAGTGCTGAGAAGAAATGTTTCAAGTGTGGAAAAGGTGGTCACTTAGCTGCAGAGTGCCGGTTGAAGACTGTAACTTGTTTCAACTGTGGAGAGGTGGGTCATATCAGTCCACAGTGTCCTAAGCCGAAGAGAGAGAACCAGTCGGGAGGCAAGGTCTTTGCTTTATCGGGTTCTGAGACTTTTGCAGATGATCGTTTGATCAGAGGTACGTGTTATATAAATGGTTTTCCTCTTGTAGCTATTATTGACACCGGTGCTACTCATTCCTTTATATCTTTGGATTGTGCTGTGAAACTTAAGTTAGAGATATCTGAGATGTATGGTAGTATGGTGATTGATACTCCTGCAAAGGGTTCAGTGACTACTACTTCAGTTTGCTTGAGCTGTCCTTTGAGTATTTTTGGTAGAGATTTTGGGATAGACCTTGTGTGTCTTCCACTAGTGCAGATTGACGTTATCTTGGGTATGAACTGGTTGGTGTTTAACCGGGTTTCCATCAACTGTTTTGATAAGACTGTAATATTTCCTGAGGTTGAGGTAGGAGAGAGTGTGGTTCTATCAGCGAGGCAGGTGAATGAGGCAGTAGCGGATGGGGCAGAGTTGTTTATGCTGTTAGCGACTTTAGAGGCTAAAGATAAACTGGCGATTTGTGATCTGGCCGTGGTGTGCGATTTTCCTGATGTGTTTCCAGGAGAAGTGAATGAATTACCGCCAGAGCGTGAAGTTGAGTTCTCGATTGATTTGGTACCTGGTACTAGACCGATATCGATGGCTCCGTATCGTATGGCTGCTGTTGAGTTAGCTGAATTGAAGAGTCAGCCGGAAGACCTGTTGGATAAGAAATTTATTCGTCCTAGTGTGTCACCGTGGGGTGCACCAGTGTTACTGGTTAAGAAGAAAGAAGGTACTATGAGGCTGTGTGTGGACTACAGGCAACTGAATAAAGTGACGATCAAGAATCGGTATCCTTTGCCGAGGATTGATGATTTGATGGATCAATTGGTTGGTGCGAGTGTGTTCAGCAAGATAGATTTGAGATCTGGGTATCATCAGATAC